>NC_134355.1:368948492-369609742 GCF_048569485.1 Anomaloglossus baeobatrachus
CTGCATGTTACACTGACACCTAACACCACCACTAACATGAATGGACTGCACATCTCACATAGTACAAGAAGACGACCAAATGTTAAGTGCTCACCAATCAATCTGTTAAATGTTTATCTGCTCATTTTAGTATCTAAAAAATGGTAAGGATTAAAAACATACAAATCTTAAATATTCTGAACATCCACCATGCACTATGTAAAACTCTATCAGACTAATCCATGAGAAGATTTAATCTCATTTCATACTGGTGAAAAATAGCAATGATTGGAGAACGGAATAACTGTTAGGTAAGACATAACCCTACAAGAGATGCTTCAGTATTTTATAAATCCAGAAAAGCACAATATTCAGCTCACCTCTGTTTCTTAATGCACAGATGTAAGTTCAATGAAATCCATAACAATTTGAAAAAATCATTCAGCACTTAATAATTAATGCTTTAGTCCAAATCCATTAAAAATTCCAACTGAAATGGCATATCCAGGTAAGATCCCAATGTAGAAATCACATACTGAATAACATGGTTACGCATTTCGGGGTCCATCACCCCTAATGCCTGCTTTACACGAGTCGATCTATCGTGCGATAGCACGAGCGATCGTACCCGCCCCCATCGTTTTTGCGTCACGGGCAAATCACTGCCCGTGGCGCACAAACTCGTTTAACCCCGTCACACACACTTACCTTCCGGACGACCTCGCTGTGGGCAACGAACGTCCACTTCCTTAAGTGGGAGGGACGTTCGGCGTCACAGCGACGTCACACGTCAGCCGGCCAATAGAAGCGGAGGGGCGGAGATGAGCGGGATGTAAACATCCCGCCCACCTCCTTCCATCCACATAGCCGGTGGGTGCCGCGGGACACAGGTAAGCTGTGTTCATCGTTCCCGTGGTGTCACACGGAGCAACCTGTGCTGCCATGGAAACGATGAACAACCGGCGCCATTTTAAATAAACAATATTTTGAAACTGAGCGACGAGTACACGACTCACGATTTGTGAGTGATAATGTGTCGCTCAGAGGTGTTACACGAGACGACGTCGTGAACAATGCCATATGTGCATCACGAAAACTGTGCCTTTTGGTGAATTCCATTTGGGAAAGAATTTTTTTCTGAATGGATTCTAATCCATCTATGATTAGTAGGTCTTTATGGTGGTTTGATCCACTATGAAGATTTAATAAATAAATGAAAGATATTGCGCTGCCTGTTTTATACAACAGTATTTATGTTCATGCTGTATGTCCTTGGTTACCCTAGTATGACTCTTTTAACAGTGTGTTTTTTATTCTGTTTAGTTCAAAAGGGACCCTCCGCTTGTCAGAAAACACCCCTCTTGATTCCCCCCCCTCCCCCCTCCCCCCTGGTTCTGTCATCAGTTTCCTGACTCAGCTTGGTCTGGAAGGAATGGAGGCCCACACGCCTTATTAATGAGCTCTAAAGGCTTTGGATTCATAGAGGAAGCAGACATCGATTGTTTATAGTTGTGTCTATGCTGATATTGTTATATGCATATCTATGTCTACATGTCTATTATATACTCTTGCAGACGTCTGCTCCTCTTTCCTCTAAATGTCTTTTCTCATTCTAAACTCCTTCCTATCCTTCCTTATTTATAAAGCTAGCAAAAGCGGACATCTAATGTTTTAAACTACATTTAAATGTTATGGTACACTTATATTCTAAAGCTGCACTGTGTCTGACTTGATTGACGGAGCTGGACTTGCCATCTTATGGATGGGAGGTGCTTTTGACGTGGTCCTGGTGCGATACCCGCCCCTTTGTTCGCGTCTGTGGCGACGCTCGTTGCAGCGAAGAACCGGAAGTGCTGGTGACGTCACCGGAAGTCTTTCTTCCGCCGGGTCTTCGCTGCCGATACTGAGCCACGGCGCGGTCCGTAGCGGTGAGTCACACCAGGATGCGCGGTTGTAGAGGCGTGACTATGACAATTAGGCTCCTTTTTAAACCCCACACCATGCACTTTTATTCATTGTCCCCCGACGATGCACTAGACGAAACACGTGTTGGGACGCCGGTCCTCACGTGTACACCAGGACTTATTGGTGATCTGCTTGCTAGGTAAGCTCCTTATTGATTGGCTAGACAGTAGACCTTGGTTCTTATTGTGCTAGCATCGTTTTGCACTTGCATGAGGTTACCTATTAGTATATTGTAAACATCCTTGCAGGTCCTATGTGAGATTGATATCCTTCCTGGGTCACGTGGGGTTCTTCCCCTCTTTCACCTACTCACTCCGTTTTTTTCTAAATCATTGTTATGTATACCCTATGCATTGATAATAATAAAATGTTTTATACATTTGTACCACGGTGTCTTTTGGGTATTTTCATACTTTGGTAAATATAAAGACTCTTCCATTTTTTGAATATAATCACGAAAACTGTGACCCTGACGATGCATCGCACGATATCTCGTCTCGTGTAAAGCCCCCCTTAGTCATAACATGAATTTTTAATGGATTTAGAATAAAGCATCAAGTTTGAAGTAGTGGATGATTGTTTTGCTTTGCTAAGTATTTTTTAAATCTTTAGCTTAAGTCCCTATACTTAAAATCTACCCGTCTATCCATCTATCTACAGTGCCTACAAGTAGTATTCAACCCCCTGCAGATTTAGCAGGTTTACACATTCGGAATTAACTTGGCATTGTGACATTTGGACTGTAGATCAGCCTGGAAGTGTGAAATGCACTGCAGCAAAAAAGAATGTTATTTCTTTTTTTATTTTTTTTTTAAATTGTGAAAAGTTTATTCAGAGGGTCATTTATTATTCAACCCCTCAAACCACCAGAATTCTGTTTGGTTTCCCTAAAGTATTAAGAAGTATTTCAGGCACAAAGAACAATGAGCTTCACATGTTTGGATTAATTATCTCTTTTTCCAGCCTTTTCTGACTAATTAAGACCCTCCCCAAACTTATGAACAGCACTCATACTTGGTCAACATGGGAAAGACAAAGGAGCATTCCAAGGCCATCAGAGACAAGATCGTGGAGGGTCACAAGGCTGGCAAGGGGTACAAAACCCTTTCCAAGGAGTTGGGCCTACCTGTCTCCACTGTTGGGAGCATCATCCGGAAGTGGAAGGCTTATGGAACTACTGTTAGCCTTCCACGGCCTGGACAGCCTTTGAAAGTTTCCACCCGTGCCCAGGCCAGGCTTGTCCGAAGAGTCAAGGCTAACCCAAGGACAACAAGGAAGGAGCTCAGGGAAGATCTCATGGCAGTGGGGACATTGGTTTCAGTCAATACCATAAGTAATGTACTCCACCGCAATGGTCTCCATTCCAGACGAGCCCGTAAGGTACCTTTACTTTCAAAGCGTCATGTCAAGGCTCGTCTACAGTTTGCTCATGATCACTTGGAGGACTCTGAGACAGACTGGTTCAAGGTTCTCTGGTCTGATGAGACCAAGATCGAGATCTTTGGTACCAACCACACACGTGACGTTTGGAGACTGGATGGCACTGCATACGACCCCAAGAATACCATCCCTACAGTCAAGCATAGTGGTGGCAGCATCATACTGTGGGGCTGTTTCTCAGCCAAGGGGCCTGGCCATCTGGTCCGCATCCATGGGAAGATGGATAGCACGGCCTACCTGGAGATTTTGGCCAAGAACCTCCGCTCCTCCATCAAGGATCTTAAGATGGGTCGTCATTTCATCTTCCAACAAGACAACGACCCAAAGCACACAGCCAAGAAAACCAAGGCCTGGTTCAAGAGGGAAAAATCAAGGTGTTGCAGTGGCCTAGTCAGTCTCCTGACCTTAACCCAATTGAAAACTTGTGGAAGGAGCTCAAGATTAAAGTCCACATGAGACACCCAAAGAACCTAGATAACTTGGAGAAGATCTGCATGGAGGAGTGGGCCAAGATAACTCCAGAGACCTGTGCCGGCCTGATCAGGTCTTATAAAAGACGATTATTAGCTGTAATTGCAAACAAGGGTTATTCCACAAAATATTAAACCTAGGGGTTGAATAATAATTGACCCACACTTTTATGTTGAAAATTTATTAAAATTTAACTGAGCAACATAACTCGTTGGTTTGTAAGATTTATGCATCTGTTAATAAATCCTGCTCTTGTTTGAAGTTTGCAGGCTCTAACTTATTTGCATCTTATCAAACCTGCTAAATCTGCAGGGGGTTGAATACTACTTGTAGGCACTGTAGCTGAAACAAAAAATGGAAGAAGCACTTCAAAACCAGTGCAAATTATAATTGTAGGACTTTAATGGCACATGTGGCAATATGTTGGTTCATAATGTGTATGGATGGAAGTTTGGGTTCGCCCAGGTTCGGCCCGACTTTAGTTAAAAGTTTGGTTCTGGACCCAGACTTCACCTGGATCCCAAAACCCACATAAGTCAATAAGCACCATCTTTTGTGCTGTAAAATGTCTGTAAAATGGTCATAGTAAGGGCTAGGGGTATGCAAAAGCAAGCAAAATAAGGGTAAAAGCAGGACAATTGTCCTGAAAACAAATATGGATATGAAATAAAGTTTAAAAAAAATGACGTGGGGTTCCCCCTATTTTTGATACCCAGCTCAGATAAAAGAGACAGCTGTCTGCTTTATCTTGGCTGGTTATCAAAAATAGAGGGGATCTCCACGTTGTTTTTGTAAAATTATTTATTTAACACTAGAAGTCCCAGAGAGGGGTCATTTAACATTTCTACCTTTGGAACCCAGAGACGGGTCAAATGACCTGAAGGATTTTAGCTAACATCCTATAATCCCCGTCTTTTGTTCTGTAATTAAGGCCATTACTGTCGCACCACAGGAGGTTGTTGTTTTCCATTGAGTTTAGCCATTTAGTTTCTAGTTAGTTATAATCAGTTTATTGTATTTGGTCATTTGACCCTCTTTCGGGACTTCAGGGGGAGCTCGAAATTTCTGGGACTTCTAGTGTTAAATCGTTTAAAACAAAACATGGGGTTCCCCCTATTTTTGACAACTAGCCAAGATAAAGCAGACAGCTGGGGTCTTGTATTAAAAGGCTGGAAAGACTCATGGTTACTTGGCCCTTTACAGCCTTAAGATAATAGCCTTCAGCTGCCCCAAAAGTGGAGCAATCTTTAGATGTGCCAATTCTGGCACTTTACCAGGCACTTCCCCATTGCCATGGTACAGTGACAATAGAGGTAATACTTTTTGGGTTGATGTCAGCTGTGAATTTACAGCTGGCATCAAGTCCAAGGGTTAGTAATAGAGAGGTTTCTAGCAGGCACACCCATTACTAACCCGGTAAGTATACCGTTAAAAACACACAGGAAAAAATGATTCCCCAATTTATTAATGAAAATAATTTTTCAAAGTTCCAACTTAATCCAATGATGTAATGTCTCATGGTACCCATTGAATCCTATGATGCTTTGTTCTGAGAATGTTCTCAGAATGAGATTCCATATGCAATTCATGGTATGTGGCAGTTACAAAATTTCTCACACTCATGAGAAATTCTGGATCTGTTGCTGACCGTGCGTGACCTATGGAGCCTCATTTTGAGAACATTCTCATAATGAGGTTCCATAAGTTACTCTCAAGAATAACCTATAGAACCTCATTCTCACAACGATCTCAGAATGAAGATCCATAAGATTCAATGGGCGTTGTGGGACATTTCACTATTGAATCATGTCAGAACGTGAAGGATTTCTTTTTAATCAATAAACTGGTGAATAAGGGAGTCTGGTGGAGTCTTTATTCAAGTAAATTATTTTTTTTCCTTTGCTGGGTTAGTAATGTGGGTGTCTGATAAACACTTATCAATTACTAACAGTGGGATTGATGCCAGCTCAGCTGTCAATTCACAACTGGCATCAACCCTAAAAGTATTACCTTGATTGCCACTACACCAGGGCAATCATAAAGAGCCGGGCAAAGCACCAGAATTGGCAGATTTAATGGATGTGCCAATTCTGGAGTGGTTGTGGGCTCCTATTTTTAGGTTGGGAAAGATCGAATAATCATAGAGCTCTGGACACCAGGTGTCCAGTACGAACCATGAACTTTACAGTTTGGGTTCGTTCATCGCTAATAATGGGAATCTCTCAAGCCAGCAGAGGACCCCTGTCTGTATAAGAACAATATATGGGCCCTTTGCAATTAAATAGCTCATCATAATGCAGAACTCCACTTCCTTTAGAGATGGAAGTGGGCCCCTTCAGGGGCGGATTATAATAGCCAGGGCCCCTGACAGTTAAGAGTGAGTGGCGCACCCCAGCACTAAATTTTTTGTGAAATATCACATTTTGTTTTTGGAAGGTCATGTCATAGGTCACATGATAAACACACAGGTGCCCTGTTGCATATCTGCAGATGTAAGGAGACAGAAAGAGCATTTAGCACACTGTGTTATGCTAAATTTGTTTCCCTATGTCAGCGCTATACATTACAATAAGGGACACCATGTAATAAGGAATGGCACTATTCATAACAAGAGAGGAAACTATATAATACAGGCCACTGCTATATATAACAAGAGATGACAGTATGAATAAGAGACAGCGCTATGCAAAACAAGAGGGAACCTTGAATAATAAGCAACAGCGCTATGCATAACAAGAAAGGATGTTATGTAATAAGGATTGGTACTATGCAAAACAAGAAAAAAGACCCTATATATTAAGGGATGGCATTATACATTATACAACTGATGGGTTGGGGGTGTAGGGGTTAATCGCCGTGACACTACGCTGCAGCCTTGAATATTGGGTTTCCCGGTGGGCTGGCGGTGTAAGCGTTAATCACCATGACACTACACTGCAGCCTTGAATATTGGGTCTCCCTGCGGGCTGGCGGTGTAAGGATTAATCATTGTGACAAGTTAATCACCGTGACACTACACTGAACATGGAAGGGAGAAGTCAGGGAGTCACATGATCAGTTCCTCAGCTATGCAGGACTGTGCTGTGCTGGTTGTCATGGTGCTGAATGAGGTGAAGTTTATGTGTGGGGTCAGGAGGGATTTGGAGTGTAGATGTAGCAGAGCTCTGTGTGTAATAGGTGGGGGCGTAGCTGCGTGTGGTAATGGATGGTGGGGCGGAGCCGCATGTGGTAATGGAAGCGGGGGGCGGAGCTGCGTGTGGTAATTAGTGTGGGGGGCGGAGCCACGTGCGGTAATGGATGTGGAGGCGGAGCCAAGTGTGGCAATTGGCTCGGGGGGCAGAGCCGCATGTGGTAATGGGGTGTGGGCGGAGCCGCGTTTGGAAATGGTGTCGGGGCAGAGCCACGTGTGGTAATGACCGTGGGGGCGGAGCCTTGTGTGGTAATGTGGGTGGAGCCATGTGTGGTAGTGGGAACAGGGGGCGGAGCCGTGTGTAGTAATGTGTGGGGGGTGGGATTAGCGAGTAATCACAACGGCTCTTATATATATAGATTTATATATCATGATTGAAAATAGTTCAGTGTATACAAACCATGATAAATGAAATTTGGAAAACATGATTATAAAAAAAATAAATTGATAACCATATAATATATAACAAACTTTGCAAAATAAAATTCTTACAAATATTACATCATAAATGAAGTATCAAAGAGAAAATACATAGGCAATGTCATTGCTCAGGAATATGTCCTAACAGGGTAATTCTGTCAATGCAGAGTTTGCTACACTGACAACTGTGCCCTTGAAAATAATAAGGTCACATACTGTATAGTGTATATAAACATTAGTTTTCTGAATAAAAAATCTACAATATTGCACTGCTAAATAAAAATATGCACAACATCAGTAATACATAGTTAGTAGTGATGAGCCAGTGCTAAAATGGTTGAGTGCTTGTTACTCGAATCGAGCTGGTCGGACCCTCGGACTGGCTCGATTCGAGTAACGAGTATAATGGAAGTCAATGGGAAACGCGAGCATTTTTCCTGTAGACCCTCCCAGGAGGTTTGAGGGCCTGAAAATCACCGAAATTGATGGAAACATCGCTGAAATGGAATGGAAACAGCATGGGGAAGATGCCTGGATGCCTCTCTGACTGCCAGGTCGCTGCTGGGAACAATGTTGTCAGAATATTACGCCACTTTTATGGAGTGACAATAAAACATACAAAACCAAAGCTAAAATGGAGCGTACTGGAAAAAAAAATGTTAAAAAGCAGTGTTTTATGGATAATGACTTATAAATATGGCAAAATAAAACAGAGGGAAAAACCTTCCTCCTCCACTCCTTAGGTTATTTTCATTCATAGCATTTTTGCAAAAAAGTCAGTCATCTAGTACATGACTTCTTAGCACAAGTGTGCCGCCCCCGTGCCAGCAGCCGGGCTGCTGCTCGAATCCGGATCTGCGGTGGCTCGAGGGGTCTCCGGACCCGGGGGTCGCGTGGCCACTCGATAGAAGGGAGGGCTATGTACAGGGGGTTTGGAAAGTTTGTGATGCCACCCATGGTGCGTGGTAGTGTGAGGGACCACCTCTGCGGTTGGGGAGCCCAGTGACGATGGTGTGGCAGCCTGTTGTTTAACCCCTCCGTGGGTAAGGGGTTTGTGTCCCGGGGCCCGTCGGATGGTTAGTGAATGGGTGCCGCTGGGGTAGGAACAGGGGTATTTCAGTGTACTCACTCAGTCCAGGAATAACAACACCGACAGCTTGTAAACCAGAATTCTGATCACCACTGCAGCTTGTAGGGAGCCCGCTTGGCTCCGTGCCCTTGGTGTTGCTGTTAGCCTGCGGCCCTTTCCTTGGCACCTCTGTCTCCGTTGGACCCGTGGGTATAAAACTCTTTGGGTTCCGTCCACCCGTATGGCTAACGGAATGAGCTTGCTCTCAGGGTTCACGCGTAGGATTTCTTTGGACTGTATTGGGAAAGTCCTATCCCATCGGTGTGTTTGTACCCGAATTTTGGAGCGGGTTAGGGATGACACTTGAAGTCTTCACCTCCGTCGGGTAAATTACCGGAATGCGTGAATCTACTTTCCGGCCTAGGGTCCACGTACCCCGTCATGCCCTGGCCCCTGCCCGGTGATAGCTCAAGGCCGCTGGCCGCCCTCCTCGGCAGTACGTGCCCCATGACACTGTCCCCTGCGACCGGGGTTTCGGCTCCTACCAGGCCCAGTCCAACGTCTGCCACCTAGTACACAGGAGCTCTCCTCCGTGGCCTCTCCTCACGAGAGCAACCACTCCACCACCTCTCCTTTCAACTTGCCCAAGCTCAACTCCCCAGCTCAACTGTCACTTTCCTCACTTTCCCCTCACCAACCCCCATGTGGGCAGCCCTATTCCCTTTAGGCCCCCCAATGGTGCGTCTGGGAGGTTAAAGTGGGAAGTGTTCCTAAAATTTTGATTGGCTAAGCCGTTAGCAACACCAAAGGAACAGGATCCGTAACCAAGGAGGGTGGATACTGTGCAGAAGGGCAGATTGCACAATGCCCTGTGATGACCTGATAGACCAGGGCATCACACAAGCGTACTGTTAGATTAGCACAGTTAGATCTATTTAACTGTTGTATTAAATCTCCTCTGTGAAATTTAATTGCATGCGCAGGCATGTGTACAATATAATTGTAATATCTATTACACAAGCCTCCTCTGTGAATACCGACTCCATAGCGCAAGCGTAGGCTAACGCATGTGCAGTATGATCGTCGCTTCCAGATGTACTAGCCTCTTTGTGAACACCACTTTTACAGCGCATGCGTATTTTGGCAAATGCGCAATGTGGTCATTTTTGACATTTCCTGGATCTATCCAAACAGTGTTCCTCTGTGTTCCCTTCGGAGACCACATACACATACCGGTAAAACTTTTATTTTAATTATATTCTTGTATATATACATATATTCTTCCCTGATTAACCATTTTCATTTCTCCCTGATGAAGCTCATTTGAGCGACATCGGTTGGGGCTGGGTGATTTTTTTCTTCCTTGTCTCTAATGATTTATACCATGATAGTGTGATGCCCCTGGCTATACCAGGGTGTCGCAGGCAACTGCACCTTCTCTCTTTCCTGGTGCAAGGATCACCCTCCTTGGTTCCAGGTTCCACCCAGTGGTATTGCTAACAACAGAATTGAAATCCCAATCCACACTCACACTAGTACAGGACAGACAAACCAGTGGGTAGGTCTGGAGAGGAAAGGGCCGCCCACCGAAGGATTAAGCAGACTGGTGGGAGGTGACAAGTTAGTTGGCTCCAGGGGAGCAAAGGGAAAGGAAGGGAAGTAGAAACTCTCCAGAGGGAGAGGGAACCAGGGGTTGGAGCCCCCAGGAAAAGTGAAGTAGTGTCCCTCAGAGTGTGAGGGACCGAGGAGTCGAAGCTCCCGAGAGGCTGGACTAAATTGGGACACAGCACAGCAATACAATTGGGAGCGGATACCTGGACGTGCTCTCCTTCCAAAGCAGCAGTGGTGCACTGGGACTTTTGGTTTACCTGCAGCCTGTGTGTGTAATGATTTTACAAAACATCATCCAGCAGCACGATAACCGGCCTGAGTGAGTACATGGTCATCCCCTGCTTTCAGCATCCCTACGCTCCCCTGCACACCACCATTCAGAGTCCCGGGGCCTTCCCTACCTGTGGAGGGTGACGACATCTAGCTGCCCCACTCCATCACCCTGAGTACTCTCAATGGCAGCGGCAGTACTCCCAATTACCTTACACCACGGGTGGCGTCACAAACTATATCTCCCCTGTAAATAGCCCCTTCTTCATTTGAGTGTGGCCCCTAGCCCCTGGGTCCGGAGAGCCACGAATTATCACCCCCGGATCCGAGCGGTTCGACCACTGCAGGGGCGGCACAATAGCATGACTGACCTTGCTGCTATAATCGCTGCCTACTTAGGGCTCAGGCGCAAGTTGTGTAATTGCATGCATTTACGCTGCGTAATTGCATGCATTTACGCTGCGTATTGCACTGCAGCGTAAATGCATGCGTCCTGCACCCCTAGCACAATCTATGTAGATTGTGCATGACACGTGCGCACGTTGCTTTTATGAACGCAGCGATTTGGGTATTAAAATTTTGACCCAAATCTGTGCGTTCATAAAATAAACATGTCAATTATTTGTGCGTTCTGGATGCAGCTCCCACTCTGTCTATGGTGGGGGCAGCAGCCATAGCGCATTAAATTGGCTTTTTTTAACAAAAAAACTGCATCCATTATGCAGTGTTTCTGCAGCGATTTGAAGCGCACATGTGCTGTCAAATTGCTGCAGAATATTCAGCAGGTACGTGCGCATGAGCCCTTAGGCTTTTTTCTTCAGAGCACATATATTTTGATTGCTATGAATCTTGCCCTGTTGAATTTATTTCAATGATTCAGGATCTGTTATTTTTATACCTATTTATTTTTATGTTGTGTTCTTATCCTGTATTGCGATTTGCCTTATATTGACAGTATTAGACACCATCAATTGCTGTTCATGGTATTCTCTTGATATGCCTTTGTTTTTTTTGTGGTTTTCTCACATAATTTTGTGTAATATTTGATTAGGTATTTCTTGGAGACATGGATGAGGTTTTACATGTTTTTAACTTTGTCTAAATAAAAAAATGTCTTACTTTTGTATACCATGAGCTGAGTGCTTTTCTTTCTGCCTATGCTTTTTTTCTCTTTGTGTACTTGATGTTTTATAGAGAGCTAGCACCCTCAGTAAGTTTATTTTGCCTTAAAATATATGCTGTACATTCCCATTCATTCTTGATTAAACATAGCATTTCTGCTGCATTTTTGTACATTCTATTTACTTTGAATGGTAAAAAATGCTGCAAAAACGCAAAAGAATTAACATGCTGCAGTTTTCCATTTCAATTAGGAATAACAAACAATTGTGTGCATTAGATTTATGATATCTCATCACTTTTGCTGGTACTGTAAAAACATTTTAATTTATATAGAACTCATTAAAATAGCAGCAAAAAAACATTAAAAAAATCGCAGCAAAAATGCAACGTGAGCAAAGCCTAAAGGCTATGTGCCCACGCTGCGGAAAATTTGCAGAATTCGCTGCGATATTTTTGCGGAGATTCCGCAAATTTTTTAAAAATCCGCAGTACAGCAAGTCCCCGGCCATTTCTATGGCATTTGGGGAGTGCTGTGCCCATGCTGCATTTTTTTCCGCAGCGGAAATAATGCAGATTTCCCTGTGGAAAAATCTGCAGCATGTGAATTATTCCTGCGGATTTCTCCACAGAATCCCATAGTTACCTGCCTTGATAGAAGACAACGGAGTCACTTCCTCCGATGCAGAAGAGCGCAGTGGAGCCAGGAGCAGGCAGCAGGAGGAGGTGGGCGGTGCCTGCTTGAGCTCCGGTCATGTGACAGCCAGAGCTAGTGCAGGCCCGCCCACCTTCTCCGGAAATGTGCAGACACTGACAGACATGGCCGGAAAGTGAAGTGCTGCATGATGGAGGTAAGTATGAACTCCCTGATCACTGCAGCACTTTTTCTGCATTGAGGATGCAGTGCCGAAGCCATGGTACTGTATCCTCAATGCAGAATGACCGCAGCATATCCGCAGGACATTCCACAATACAACCGCAGCATTAAAACAGACAAAGTTGTGCTGCGGTTTTCTGGGAGCTCCTGCGGAATGTCCTGCGGATATATCCACAGGACACTTTCTCTGTGGGCACATAGCCTAATAGCTGGGCCATCTCTCACCGTAATTCCCGGTCTCCTATGACTACAATAAATGACATAGTATAGGAGTAAATAAAACTACACTGATACTGGTAAATATAATTTTAGCATCTTACTACCTTACCTGGGCAGGAGGTGTGTGTGACATGGATAGACACATGTTATTTAGTTTATGAAGGAAGGACTCTAAACCTCACAGAGCCTATGCAGACAATGCAAGAACTACCAAAAATTAGAAGGAAGAAGGACTATGATACACTCTTTGTTAGACATAAAGGAAGACATCATACACATTCTGTTAAAATTTAAAAGAGGGATTTCAGTACACCCTGGAAGAGACTTAAAGGAGGGTCTCTAAAAAACCTTTTTCCCATTTGGAAACAGTGTGACTCCTAGACTGATATAGCGTATTCACTATGTCCCAGGGTTTCCAAAAATTAGAAGGAGGCATTGCAATACACCCTGGAAGACACATAGAGTAGGGCCTCAGAAAACATTTTTTTAATATTTGGAAGGAGTGGGATGTCTATGGCCATAAACAAGGAGTCCCAGATTTGAGACCACCTCTGGGCATCAGGCAATCTCGAGGCTTCAAATAGATTGAAGTAAGGGTTTCAAAACATTATGTTTATTTCCTTGGTGACCTTTGTCAAACATTCATGAACCGTGTGGGAGACACTTCTCCAACCCATTTTGGGAACTGAACACCACAAGTCCTTTGTCCATTTATTGACACAAAATGTACATTTGGGCATTTCTCCCATTCAATGAGTGCAGCTTTATTTTTCTTGTCTACAGAGTTGAACCAAATCAGAGGCTCGAACTGATAAATGGATCTGCCTGTCAACTGAAAATGCTGACTGCTCTCAAAATAAACAAGGCTTAGATTGTCCCAGACATTTCAACCCCACCAGATGACTGCAATGGAATATAATGCAAATTAAAATGTTCCTTTTTTTTATCTGGTGTATTACCATGCACCCCTTCCATACGGTTCATGGTGTCTTTTTTTTCTTGTCCTCTGCCTCCTCCTTCTTCTGTACCATGTGAACAGGGCTATGAGGTGGCTCTCACTCTTAATTATTGGAGGGCCATCAGGCGGCCCTCACTCATAATTTTTGGAGATCCACCAGTCGGCCCTCAATCATAACTTCTAAAGGGCAATCAGTCATATTTTTTAGTGGGAAATCAGGCGACCCTTACTCATACATTTTAGAGCGCTACTAGACGGCCATCACTCATATTTTTCATCGTATACGAATTGAGCCAAATATGAGGATTGCAGGCCGCATTCACTGCTTAAGTTGATTCCATGTGTTTTTAGTACCACCGGAGGCATAATAACTGATAAATGCTGAAAAGCTGACTGTTCTCAAAATTAACAAGGCCTGGATTGTTCCAGTCTTCTCAACCATATCAGATGGCAACATCAGAACATTAAGCCATTTCAATTGTTCCTCTTTTTTCTGGTGCATTCTCATGCACACCCCTTCCCACCCAAAAAAAGGTTTTTATTTGTAATTTTTTTTACAATTCATGGTTTCTACTTTTTCATGTCCTCCTCCTCCACCATACAATCAGGGTCATCATGCAGCCTTTGCTCCAAATTTTTAGAGGGCCATAAGGCGAGCCTCATTCATAATATTTAGAGGGCCATTAGGTGGCTCTCACTCATAATAATAGAAAGGCCATCCCATGGTACTTGGTCCCCAGCCACCACTATTTTTCACTGTGTGCTATCTCAGCCTTACACCAGCAAGTGTCCTATAACATCACTCATGCCTTGACCAATTCAGGAGGTTAACTTAACGACCAACACATGTACAAGTGCTTATGTCCAAAGCCGCTACATTTCCCTAATGGCAAACTGGGTGAACCCTGTGAACATCGGGATTGAGTTGGACCCTGGGATGGGACATGTGCTACTGATGCTGAGGATTACAGGCCCTAGTTCCATCATAGTTCCCTGCACCTCTTACACCAATGCACCCCCTCCTCATTCTTCTCTGAATCGTCGTCTCATCAGTCGAAAGCTGGAAGTACTGCAGCACTGCTTCGGTGAAGCAGCAACAGGCTCTGCTGAAACTAATTTGTTTAGGTGACAGACAGCACACCACTGCAAAAATTATCAAACAATTCCAGAATTAGAGGTATCGGATACATGTCTTTAATTGTGATGCGTTCGAGAGCCCTATAATCAACACGGCCTGGAGAGCTGCATCTGTTTTTTTCACAAAGAAGAAACCTGTAGAGGAAGAATTATATATAAATCCTCTTGCCAGGATTTTTTTTACATTTTTACATATTCAGACATGGCTTGGGTCTCTACCAGTGACAGAGGATGGATCCGACCTTGAGGAGAAGAGGACCTTGGAAGCAAGCCAATGGGGCAGTCATATGGCCTCTGTGGAGGAAACATTTTTTACCCCTTTTGTTGAAGACATCAGCATACACCCAGTAGGCAGGAGGCAAACCTGGAAGGCTAGATAGTGTCACAGCAGGACGAACAGGGCATAGTGAGTTAAGACACTCTTTATGGCAAGACTGTTCCCAGTGAAGCACCTCTCCAGATCTCTCCACTCCAGGGTTGGTTCATGCGTACAGAGCCAAGATATTCGAAGGAGAAGAAACTATCACAGATATGGAAGCACCAGAAAGGAGAATTTCTGAGTTTGCAAAAATTCCAGCCCATTGTCCCAACAGTTTGTTAAGAAGGTGCTTGGATTCAGATACAACCTTTCCAGATGATACCATCAAAGTACTCTGCAGACATTGAACAGTGATCTGATATTTCTCCACCTCAGCCGGCTGCAGGAAACATGACATTGGCAGAGTTAGGCTGCTTTCACACCTCCGGTTTTTCCTGTGCGGCACAATCCAGCACTTTCCAGGAAAAACGCAACCGTTTTTTTTTTTTGCTGCCGGTTGCGTTTTTCCTTCATAGACTTTAATTAGTGTCGCATTGTGCCACATGTGCTTGCGTTCCGTCCGTTTTTTGCCGCATGCGGCAGATTTAGCCGATGCGGCGGCCGGATGGAACGTTGCCTGGCACGGTTGTTTGTGCGGCAAAAACAACCGCATCGCGCCGCATCCGGCCGATACGGCGCATTCTTCAATGCATGCCTATGGACGCTGGATGCGGTGCAATGCGGCAAAAACAGCATCCGGCCGCCACATGCGGTTTTTGCCACTGCGCATGCTCAGTAGCATGCCGCAAGCGGCAAAAACCAGACGGGCCGCATTTAAAAAACGTATGCAAAGGATGCGGCTTTTTCGCCACATCCGTTGCATAGGTTTTGGAGCCGAACTCTGCACCTACCGGATGTGTGAAAGCAGCCTTAGCGTAGGTGAGCAGTACCTTCTGCTCTATCATCGGCACTACAGCTTCTATATTCTCTAATCTACACTACTGCAATTGGTTCTGATAAAGACCAGATAGGCCAAAACGTCAAATGGTGTATCATCCAATTTTGCAGTTTATAAGTCAAATTCTATACTATCCTGTATCAATATTGGAGTGCCAAATTTATGTTTTCTTATTTAACAGAGTGGTTTCTTACTTGAGCAGCCAGCATTTATAGATGAGTGACACATATCCCTACATTTACAGGAAATTGGGAAGGCAGTGGCTCTGGAAGGATGAAGCTAGGTGCCTGTCACCTCTTTGGAGTGTTCTTGGAACCTGAGCTCAATCCGGGTAGTCAAGGAGATGACATCATCAAGGGTAGCAGCACAACCAGCTATTTTGTCCTTAATCCTCCTGGACAGACCCTTCCAGAAGATGACTACCAGGGCCTCATTATGTCATCATAGTTCTGAGGAAAGGGTACAAAATGCACCAGATATTGACCCACAGACCGGATACTATTGCAACTTAAGAAGAGAGGATTCTGCAGAGGAGGCACAACCTGGTTAATTAAAAATCTTGCAGAAGGCCCCCAAGAAGACCTGAATGTCGGAGGTAATAGGGTCTCCTCTATCCCACAGGCGGTTGGTCCTTGCATGATCCTCTCCCTCCAAATAAGACATCAAAAAGGCTGATTTGACCCTTGACCCAGTCTGTCCTGAACTGGTGAGAAAGCAATTCAAAGTTCAGTGTGCACTAGTTGATGAACCCCCAGCATAGTTTAGGGTCATCGTCAAATTGCGGTGGGGTGGAGAGACATGGACGGCTGTGGGTGAGTGACTTGAAGGCTGAGTAGTAGCTGCCAAGGCAGCTGCAACATCGGCTAAAGAAGCAGAAACAGCTGGTGCCAGGGCATTCAGATGGATGGTCACTGATTGCAGCAAGGTCAGGATTTGATCCTGCTCCTCTTGTTGGCGGGTGATCTCCCGAAATAACTCTTAGAGTGTAGAAGTAAAAAGCAAATTAAAGAGGCTAAAATATAACTTTTAATCTATTCAAGATAAAAGCCTAGATTCAGGTAGTGAGTAACCCAAAACTCTCTGGATTGCTGACAAATCAGCTAATAAGCACAAATCCAGGGAGCCTATGATATATAACAAAATTACCAAAAAAACAAAACATACATAAAGAAAAATTGAGTGTGACAATTTTTACTCAGGGAAGGACAGTGATCCCATATAAGAGTACCTAAAAAATTATCAGAAATAACTCAATGTAAAAAACCATATAGTGCATAGTGGTTCTCAAAGAGGAAATCATTAGTAACAGGATTTTAGAATGAGTTGTAAACGATCTCACCCATTCCTTGCAGCTTGGGGTATACAGGGTTTCCTCTACAAGGGTCCTTGCAGCATCCAGCTGGCCCTACAGTATCCCTAAGGAATCTTATTAACACCTGTTGCCCCAATAGCTTCTGCCGTTACAAGGGCAGACCACATCTAACCCTCTCTTAGTGCCCCTATAATGTTCCTGGCCCTTGTCCCGACACGTTTCATCACTTTAGAATCATCAGGGGACTCCGGTAACACATTAGAGGTCAGAGGTCCTATACCCAAGCTCCCATAAACACACTAAGGAGCCGATGCACTCACAACAGAGGGTATATAAGCATTGTGGAACCAATCATAGAATGCATCCAATTAAAAACTCACCAGTGGCCAGTTTAATCCCCAGATGTTAATATTCAACCATTATCCTAATCTCCATTCATATTGTGATCAGCGCTGTGTGCACGCACGTGGAGACAGGATTTCAGATCTAGCGTGTGTTCCAGCCAAGCACAAACATCCGGTGTGTGCGTGTAGCGCCTGGTCCCACCAGACCCCGAGGGGGGCGCGCTCCCTCACATGTGCCCAGTCCCAGCATGGCTCCCACTTGCACTCCCAGTCATAGCCCCAGGCTGCGACTGCCTTCCTCTTACCGGTCCCATGGCTCTGCAGGCGCTGCTCCTTCTCCGGGTCCTGATGTACGTCCTGCTCCCAGGCATGCTGCAGCCTCTTCCTGTCTCCCTTCCTTACAAAGAGCAGCAGTAAGTGACTCTAGGCTGCGTGCGAGGCCACGCCCCCTTTCTTATAGCGGTATGCCCCGTTTTCTGGAAGTGACGTCAGAGGTCACCTGTTACCTAATGGGTATTTAGGTTCACTTCCCCCAGCAGCAGGCGCCCGAGCAACGCTTCCATTAGAGCCTTGCCAGTGTCCAGACCCCCTTGTGCTGTTTTCTGTGTATTTGTTACCTGGTTCTAATCCCTTGTCTCACCGTAGTGCCATCCATATTATTCCGGCTGTGGACGTCACCGCTCATACCGACAGTGGACATCCCCGTGCCCTACCTGCCGTGGACATTATCTGTGCCGTACCTGCTGTGGACGTCACCTGCTGTGAACATCTCCGGTGCCGTTTCCGTGTTCTGCCGGCTGTGGACGTCACAACCTTGCTACACCTGGCCCTACAGAGACTCCTACTACCGGTTCCAGGCTGCCGTGCATTTAGGCCTTCTGGGGATGCGCCGCACAGTCCCTGTATAGGGGTTCGCTGCTGGTCGCCTTCTCGGGGGAGTCCGGTGCACGGTCCAGTGGGTCCACCTCCGGCCGCTCGCCGCTCCTCGGTGAGCGTAACAGTTTGCTCGGGCCATGGACTCCGCCGGGATCAAGGTTAACCCACTGACTGACCTGCAACAGGAGCTCTCCCGCCAACGCGAGACCCAAGCAAGATTAGTGGCTCACATGAAGTCTGTGGAATCCCGTCTGGCATCCATGCAAACCTCCGGATCCTTCGACGGCTCCCAATTAATTGAACTACAGAAGGAACTGTCCCGCCAGCATGAGGCCCAGAGACACATGGCCAAATATATGGCGTCCGTGGATTCCCGTCTATACGCCCTGCAGAATCCATCCTCCTCAACAACCCCAGACTTTGCGGGATTATCGACATGCATGTCTCCTTCCCGCCTGGCCTCCCCACCCATGTATGGAGGGGATCCATGTTTGTGTCGCGGTTTCTTAAACCAGTGCTCACTGCACTTTGAGCTGTCGCCGCTGCAGCGAGCGACTGATCGCTCAAAAATCGCATCTATCATGTCTCATCTGACTGGTCAGTCTCTGGCTTGGATGAATCCGCTCTGGGAGAGGAATGACCCGACCGTTCAAGTCCTGTCCGTCTTTCTGACCACCTTCCGTAAGGTGTTCGATAAGCCAGGCCGTCTCTCGTCTACTGCCTCTTCGCTCATGAGACTCCACCAGGGGAATCTCACCGTGGGACAGTATGCAATCGAATTCCGCACTCTGTCCTCCGAACTCAAGTGGAACAATGACGCCTTGGTAGCTGCCTTCTGGGAAGGGTTATCCGGTAAAATCAAGGATGAACTGGCCGGCCGGGATGTACCTACCACCCTGGAAGAGCTGATCTCTCTGGCTACCCGTATTGATCTCCACTTCCAAGAGCATGCCAGAGAAGTCACCCGGGCGAGAAGAACCCCGCGCCTTGCGCCCACCTTCCAAAGGCCGATGTCACCTCCCTCCACTCGGCCTACTGCTCCGCACGAGCCCATGGAGGTCGATCGCGTCAGTGAGTCCAGACTGCGACAGAGGAATCGGAGAATGGCAGGAGAGTGCTTCTACTGCGGAAGTCCCAAACATCTGATTCAGGACTGTCCAGTAAAGCTGGGAAACTACAGAGCCTAGGGTCCATCGGAGAGGCCACCCTAGGTCATGCCAAGTCCTCTCCTTTTCTCCATGTACCTGTATCCCTGTCCTGTGGTTCCATCCGGTTGTCAGAGCATGCGTTCCTGGATTCAGGCTCTGCCGGGAACTTTATCCAACAATCCGTAGTGGACCTACACCAGATTCCCGTCCGATGGGGGTAGCAAGACATCAGTCTTTCTTCAGTGGATGGAAAACCGCTATCCGAACCCATCCGGTACATCATGGAAAACTGTACTATGCAAGTGGGGTTGCTACACTCTGAGACCATCGCCTTCCACGTACTCCCTGGCATGACGCATGCCCTACTACTGGGAATACCCTGGCTTCGGTCGCACAAGCCAGTACTGGACTGGGATTCTGGAGACATCCTGCAATGGGGTGCGTCTTGCCACAGCAACTGCCTGAAACCAGTGCATCCTCCGCACCGACCCGTTGAACCGGTCACCCTTCCCGGGTTACCCCCTGCCTATTGGGCCTATGCCGATGTCTTTGACAAGAAGGAGGCTGAGACGTTGCCGCCACATAGACCCTACGATTGTCCCATCGACCTGCTCCTCGGGACAACCCCTCCGCGTGGGCGCATCTACCCTCTGTCCCAAGAAGAGACCCAAGCCATGTTTGACTACATAAAGGAGAATCTACCACGAGGCTTCATCCAAAAATCCTCCTCTCCTGCCGGAGCGGGCTTCTTCTTTGTGGGGAAAAAGGAAGGGGGTCTACGGCCTTGCATTGATTACCGTGGATTGAATAAGATCACGGTGAAGAACAGATACCCGCTACCCCTGATACCGAAACTGTTTGACCGCTTTCAAGGTGCCAAGATCTTCTCCAAATTGGATCTCCGGGGTGCGTACAATCTGGTCCGCATTCGGTCAGGGGACGAATGGAAGACTGCGTTCAACACTCGGGATGGGCACTATGAATATCGAGTGATGCCCTTCGGGCTCAGTAACGCTCCGGCGGTCTTCCAGGAGTTCGTGAATGACGTCTTCCGTGATCTTCTATACACCTGTGTGGTTGTGTATTTGGATGACATCCTTATCTTCTCTCCGGACTTGCATACCCATCGAAGACATGTCTGTCTTGTCCTGTGGAGATTGAGAGAGAATCGCCTTTACACCAAACTCGAGAAATGCCTGTTTGAGCAGACCTCGCTACCCTTCCTTGGCCACATAGTCTCTGGTACCGGCATGAAGATGGACCCTGATAAGGTATCAGCCGTACTGAATTGGTCCCGTCCGGAAGGGTTGAAGGCTATCCAGCAATTCCTGGGATTCGCCAACTATTACCGGCAATTCATTCCACACTTCTCTTCTCTGGTGCGTCCCATAACCTCTCTCACTCGAAAAGGGGAGAATCCAAAGAAATGGACCCTGGAAGCTGAAGAATCATTCCTGTCCCTTAAACGAGCCTTCGCTTCTGCTCCAGCCTTACACAGACCCGACACGAACAAGCTGTTTATCCTTGAGGTAGATGCCTCCTCATCCGGAGCCGTTGCGGTTCTTACACAGAAAACGTCAGAGGGTAAGACAGTAACCTGTGGCTTCTTTTCTAAGGCCTTCTCCCCAGCAGAACGAAACTACTCAATCGGAGACCGTGAGTTGCTGGCAATCAAGCTGGCCCTGGAAGAGTGGCGATACCTGCTGGAAGGGTCATTGCATCCAGTTACCATCTATACTGACCACAAGAATCTGGCATATCTCTAGACAGCCCACAGGCTAAACCCCCGACAGGCCCGATGGTCATTATTCTTCGCCCGCTTTGATTTTGTTCTGCATTTCCGTCCAGCCGAGAAGAACCTGAAGGCCGATGTGCTGTCTCGATCATTCCTGTTAGAGGATCAGGAAGATGAACCTCGGCACATCATTGAACCTTCCAAGCTAATGGCGGCACCAGTTGACATGCACCACCTTCCTCCCGGTAAGACGTTTGTTGCTGAGGTCGATAGAGAACGTGTACTCCGGTGGGGACACTCTTCCCGAATAGCAGGTCATGTGGGTCAAAAGAAATCTCTGCAATTGATATCCCGATATTACTGGTGGCCAGGGCTACGTCGAGACGTCCAGGACTTTGTTTCATCCTGTTCCTCCTGTGCCCGTAACAAGGTCCCGAAGACTCTTCCGGCGGGCCCTTTGCTTCCTTTACCCGTACCATCTGCTCCATGGCAACATATCAGCATGGATTTTATCACAGACCTGCCAAAATCGTCTGGCTGCACAGTCATCTGGGTGGTGGTGGACCGGTTCTCCAAGATGGCCCACTTCACACCACTCACCAGGCTACCGTCCGCTCTGGTTCTTGCTGAATTATTCATTCAACATATCTTCCGGCTTCACGGCTTGCCTCTCCATATCATGTCCGACAGAGGGGTCCAGTTCACCGCTCGATTTTGGAGAGCAGTCTGCAAAATGATGGATGTTCAATTGGACTTTTCTTCTGCCTACCACCCTCAGTCCAATGGGCAAGTGGAGCGCATTAACCAAGTCTTGACTAACTATCTCCGCCACTTCGTCAATGAACACCACAGCAACTGGGTCAAACTGCTTCCATGGGCCGAGTTCTCCTATAACAACCATGAAAGTGAGTCCTCTGCTAAATCTCCGTTCCATGTGATTTATGGACAGCGACCTAAAGTGCCGTGTCCTGTGACATGTTCTTCAGGCAACCCTGCAGCTGATGACCTCGTGAGGTCCTTTTCCGCCATCTGGGCTGAGACCAAGTCGACTCTGGAACATTCCTCCGTCCGCATGAAGAAACACACCGACAAGAACCGTCTGGATGTTCCTTTCTTTCATCCCGGAGATAAAGTCTGGCTCTCGTCCAAGTATGTCCGCCTGAAACTGCCGTCTTACAACCTGGGTCCCCGCTTTATTGGTCCCTTTGAAGTGCTCCGACGGATCAATGAGGTGTCCTACAAGTTGAAGCTGCCGTCTACACTTCGCATCCCGAACTCCTTCCATGTGTCCCTCCTCAAGCCGGTGGTCCTGAGCCGTTTCCACAGTGATCCTGGGGCTTCGCCTCCTCCTGTTGGTGATGACGACATCTATGAGGTAAAAGCCATCCTTGCGGCTAAGGAGGTCCGAGGTAGAACCTACTATCTGGTAGACTGGAAGGGGTTCGGTCCTGAGGAGAGGACGTGGGTACCTGCGGAGGACGTGGATGCTCCTCGTCTCCTCCGGAGCTTCCTGAGGAGGGGGGGTTTTCGGGGGGGGTACTGTAGCGCCTAGTCCTACCAGACCCCGTGGGGGGCGCGCTCTCTCACATGTGCCCAGTCCCAGCATGGCTCCCACTTGCACTCCCAGTCATAGCCCCAGGCTGCGACTGCCTTCCTCTTACCGGTCCCATGGCTCTGCAGGCGCTGCTCCTGATCCGGGTCCTGATGTACGTCCTGCTCCCAGGCATGCTGCAGCCTCTTCCTGTCTCCCTTCCTTACACAGAGCAGCAGTAAGTGACTCTAGGCTGCGTGCGAGGCCACGCCCCCTTTCTTAAAGCGGTATGCCCTGTTTTCTGGAAGTGTCCTCAGAGGTCACCTGTTACCTAATGGGTATTTAGGTTCACCTCCCCCAGCAGCAGGCACCCGAGCAACGCTTCCATTAGAGCCTTGCCAGTGTCCAGACCCCCTTGTGCTGTTTTCTGTGTATTTGTTACCTGGTTCTAATCCCTTGTCTCACCGTAGTGCCATCCGTATTATTCCGGCTGTGGACGTCACCGCTCATACCAACAGTAGACGTCACCGTGCCCTACCTGCTATGGACATTATCTGTGCCGTACCTGCTGTGGACGTCACCTGCTGTGAACATCTCCGGTGCCGTTTCCGTGTTCTGCCGGCTGTGGACGTCACAACCTTGCTAAACCTGGCCCTACAGAGACTCCTACTACCGGTTCCAGGCTGCCGTGCATTTAGGCCTTCTGGGGAGGCGCCGCACAGTCTCTGTATAGGGGTTCGCTGCTGGTCGCCTTCTCGGGGGAGTCCGGTGCACGGTCCAGTGGGTCCACCTCCGGACGCTCGCCGCTCCTCGGTGAGCGTAACAGTGCGTCACATCCGGATCGCACGGCATGCGTGAAAGTGGACATGTCAGGCAGCGCATCGCATGTGCGTTTCACAAAGGATCCAATGTGATTCTCACATCCGGACCTCACTAGCGGGTGTTTCATAGAGCACGTGATGCATATCAGGGAGACACCCCACAGTAATACTGCGCAGGCTAAATGTTTGAATGCATATATCCACGTTCCATTCATGCGGAGAGGTACTAGATATACGGGGGCGTTACTCCCGGACCTTACTAGCTGGCATGTCAATAGGCATGTCACGCATATCCAGGGACACTCCACAACATAGTACACAGGCTTCTAAGACGCCTATATCCGCGCTTCATCCATACGAGGATGTACTAAGTAAGAGGAGTAGCACAGATACTAGGCATAAAGGGGAATTGTCTCCAGGTTTTATTAGTGGGCGTGTCAGTAGGTTCATCACACATAGCAAGGGAATGCCCCACAGTCTATTGCGCAGGCTCCAAGTTTAGAACGCGTACAACTGCGCCCCAGTCGTACGGAGGAGGTGCTAAGCATGAAGAAGCATCACATCTTGGAACCTTCCTAGAGGGCGTGTCAGTGGATATGTCATGCCCATTGGAAGTGTGACGCCCTGGACTAGCCAGGTCAGGTAGTCACAGAAAGACACCCGCACTACACCTGTCCCCCAAAAAGGTGTCATCAGCTAACCATTAAAACCTAGTCACCTCCCTCAGTGCTTGATGAACACACCAGGGGGCAGAGCCAGGCGGTTTGCCACGCCCACCGAGGAGTTCAGAGGGCCTGACGCAGGAAAAACAGTGAGTCTAGATCAGTCAGTCTGTAGTCTGTAGTAGTCAGTGGTCAGTAGTGGAAGCAGGCCTGTGCCCAGGTTTGCAGCAGTCTGACAGATGCCGGGGTTGGAGCCCGGGCACCTTTGGCTAGGAGGCAAACGGTGGCCTTAGCCTGCAGGAGCCGGGAAGACAGCTCGGTGGAACCGTGGTGGACCGGGACAGGGTAGTGGCCCACCGGTACCGACCCGGGGAACCGACTCGGAAACCGGAGCACACAAGGGGGTACTCAGACCCTGAAACAAGGTCCAGAATCCACTGGACTGAGTTAATTAACTGATTGCGGTCTGGACTATAGGTCCTTTCCCACCCAAGTCCCAACTGAAGACAACAGCCCACCGAAGGGGATAGAAAGCCACCGCACAGCCAGAGAGATCCCACGGGCCAGCATCTGCGGGCAAAAGAGCTCTCCCAACGTTCACAAAGCCGGGGAACGGACTCCCGTCGCTGAAGCACAGGCAGCCCAAGTACACAACACGGTGCAGGACAAAGGCCAAGACCACCAAACTGGGTGGGGGACCAGACGCAGCCGGCTGCGGGCACCGACCACCATCAACTTGGTTTACTTGTGTGTGTCAACAACTGTGAGTACAACAGTGCCATCCGGCCGCGCACCGCCCTGCACCGCCCAGCTATCCCCAACGGGACCCGGGTCCACCATCCCTGCCCACGGAGGGGTTAACATCTTGCTGCACTACCATCTCCCCCGGGTGCCCCGTAACTGCATCGGTGGTGTCTACCTTCTCCACATCCCGTGGGTGGCGTCACAGACTCAAACGCGTCTCTGGCCGTGCACCTACCCAACCCCCACCAAAAGTGCCATCCTCCCCTTTCAGAGCGAAATGACCCCGAGTCCGGAGGCACTCGAGCCACCCACCAACTAGCCCGACCCCAGTGGCTCGGCTGCAGCTGAGCGCGGGGTGGTACACATCGACTCTTCTGGCGTCACAAACAGGATACTTACCTATTCACTTACCTAGTGAAGTGAGCCTTGAAGTGAAGTCAGCGGTGATCCGTTGCAAAATTTGCAGAATCCGCCATCTTGCTGCCATCTTTTGGCGCAAAGATTTCCGCCAGAGTCTTCTTCCCCGCAGAAAGGGTGCGAAATACTGAAGCCCCGCCCCCTGGGAATGCGGCCGTGCAGAAAAGCGAGAGGTTGAAAAGCGAAACTAATCGGCCAAAGAAGGGAGTGCCGCGAAAAGACCAAGGGGGGGGCGGGTGAAGATTCAGCGACATGTGACCGAGCTGATAAAGGGCAGGTACTCCAGGACCCTGACACACTTCTGGTTCCTGGACCCCACGAGAGCGCCATGGCCGACCCCTCCTGCAAGCCCGCAGCACTGGAGCCCGCGCCTGGAACAGCAGCGTGGGTGGAAGCCCGGACGACGCTGATGTGCTGCCGTCTGCAAGCCCAGGTGCGCTTTCTGATGGAGCCGTGAGTGGCCGGGATGGAGGAGATAGCTTCGGCCGTGCTGGTACGTGAAGTGGAGGCAATTTTGGAGGAGCGGATAAGCGACCCACATCCCTGTGTCCCCGAGGGACCGGCCGACGCGGCTGAGGGACCCGGTCTGACCCTGCCCTCTATGTTGCCTCCCTCACCGCCCGTACCGGCTGCCACTGCTCCCCCGCTCAGTCCGCTGCCCCCGACACTGGCAGCGGAACCCATCCAATCCACCCGCGAGGACCCGCCGGTGGAAGCAGCCCGTGGACGGCCAGTCATCCGACCAGCGCCAATATCGCTTCCTTGGAAGACCCATCTCCAGAGGATGCCCGCTCCCGGTGTAGACCCGCCAGTCCCGGAAGTGACCACGCCCCAAGAGATCCAGGCCCCGGCAGTCCACCCGGCCAAGATGGAGGTGGCCGTTGTCCGGAAGCCAGCCCAGCAGATAAAGCTGTCCGCTCCTAAGTTCCAAGCCTCGGCTGAGGCGTCACGGGGTTGCCGCTGCGAGGCAGCTAAGCAGGCCACGACACAGCGGGGCTCCCCAGTGCAGAAGGTGCCGGTCGTAGCCGACACGGGGGAGCTCCGGCTGGGCCTGACCCCCGCGCAGAGGGAACCGGAGCAGGAGGATGCTCCGTATTGGGAGCGGCAGCAGCGCCAGCTGGGCTGGGAGATCGCGGCCCAAGAGAAGCAGAAAGCGGAGGTGCTGGCCCGGACTATCAGAGAAAAAGAAAATCTCTGCAGTGCCACCTACCAGGTACGGGGCCCGACCTACAAAGGCCAAGTCCGGCAGTTTGACCCCTGCCGTGGATGGGGTTTATCTTTGAGCCCGGCCTGGAGACGGAAGTGTTTGTGTCCCGCAGGGACGTACACCCGCACCTGCCCGTTGGTCACCCCGAGCGGGACCTGGAGTCCAGAGAGCTGGTGAGCTACACCCGGCATTGCGGGGTGAGGGGATGGTTCGCCCTCAATGTGAAGAGGAGGGTAAGCCGCAGTCCCCAGAGGCACACCCAGTCCCCTCCCCCGCCATACAGTCCCGAGGAAGTTGAAGACTGTTGAGTGAGGTAGCGGTTCCCGGCTACCATACTGCCCTTCCCTGTTGGGACTTTGTTGATCCCCGTTAAATACCCCGTTTTACAAATAGATACAAGGCTGAGAACTCGCAAGCCACCCAAAAACTTTTGGGCTTGTAAATAATCCCGGACCAACCTTTCAAGTCCTACAGTCTCCGGAGAAGCTGGTTGGAAGAAGGGCCTGCGACAGAGGAGGCCGAGGTCCCATCACCATGCAAACCGGTGACTACCCTAAAGGTCAGGGGTCCCGTGGACGTGGGGCCTCTGAGAGACTGCCGGGTATGGAACTTTGTACCCGGCCCGTATGGGCAATACCCGGACCTGAACCCTATTCCTGGACTGGGGAAAAGGGGTGTTGACCTGTTTTTAGAGGCAGTATCAAGGTTTAGGTTTGCTTGGGTGGGCAAATGAAAGGACCCGGTCCCGTCCCATTCCCGTTTAATAAAAATGTTTTTACATGTTTGCAACGTTAAAGCATAATGCCTCCCATCTTGGGATGAACCAAAAGTAATCATATTTGTAAATACGTTAGTATGCTTGTTAACTGTTTTTTTAATCTTTTCCAGTTACAAAATAAATGATGGTGGTCGGACAGCCCGCGGACGGTCTGTAGTTAACCAAGGGGGAGTGTAACGCCCTGGACTAGCCAAGAAGTCACAGATAGACCCCGCACTACACCTGTCCCCCAAAAAGGTGTCATCAGCCAACCATTAAAACTTATTCACTCCCTCAGTGCTTGATGGACACACCAGGGGGCGGAGCCAGGAGGTTGGCCATGCCCACCAAGGAGTTCAGAGGGTCTGAGGCAGGAAAAACAGTGAGTCTAGATCAGTCAGTCTGTAGTCAGTGGTCAGTAGTGGAAGCATTCCTGTGCCCAGGTCTGCAGCAGTCTGATAGGTGCCGGGGTTGGAGCCCGGGCACCTTTGGCTAAGAGGCATACGGTGGTCTTAGCCTTCAGGAGCCAGGAAGATGGCTCGGTGGAACCGTAGTGGACCGGAACAGGGTAGTGGCCCGCCGGTACCGACCGGGGGAACCGACTCGGAAACCGGAGCACACAGGGTGGTACTACTCAGACCCTGAAACGAGGTCCAGAATCCACTGGACTGAGTTAATTAACTGATTGCGGTCTGGACTATTGGTCCTTTCACACCAAAGTCCCAACTGAAGACAACAGCCCACCGAGGGGGATAGAAAGCCACCGCACAGGCAGAGAGATCCAACGGGCCAGCGTCTGTGGGCAAAAGGGCTCTCCCGGCATTCACAAAGCCGGGGAGCGGACTCCCATCGCTAAAGCGCAGGCAGCCCAAGTACACAACATGGTGCAGGAGAAAGGCCAAGACCACCGAACCGGATGGGGGATCAGACGCAGCCGGCTGCGGGCACTGACCACCATCAACTTGGTTTACCAGAGACTTGTGTGTGTCAATAACTGTGAGTACAACAGTGCCATCCGGTCGAGCACCGCCCAGCTATCCCCAACGGGCCCCGGGGCTACCATCCCTGCCCACGGAGGGGTTAACATCTTGCTGCACTACCATCTCCCCCGGGTGCCCCGTAACTGCAACGGTGGGGTCCTCCTTCACCACATTCCATGGGTGGCGTCAAAAACTCAAGCGCGGCTCCGGCCGTGCACCTACTGAACCCCCACCAAAAGCGCCAGCATCCCCTTTCAGAGCGAAATGACCCCGGGTCCGGAGGCGCTCAAGCCACCCACCAACGAGCCCGGATCCGAGCGGCTCGGCTGCAGCCGAGCGCGGGGCGGTACAGAGAAACACCCTACAGTGTCACCAGACACATCACCGATATGTGGGTGGGAATACAGTCTGTTAAATTCAAAGGACTCGTCTAGGTTACAGGGCAGGGCAGAAGGACCAGAAGGTCCACCATCATCACTCTCACACCACACCAGATCGAGCACCTGCATTTGACATCACCACCACAGCAAAAATCCCAGGGTGGTTTACAGACAAAAAACAAATTCCCATTTCCTTTATTTCTCCAAAGGTCTGAGATTCAGAGCCAATAGATCTCCTAGACTGTACAAGGGAATTCCCATATCACATTATATATTACATTGGGTGGCTGAATTTCAGGGGATAAAAATTAGGTTTATGTATAACAAATTGCATTCTATTATATATGCAAGATGATATCGTTCGATCAAGGCCCAAAATATAGCAAGTATATGTAAATTAGGTTCCAGATGATAGGAAATGGAGCCATTTCCATCAATCCTGAACTATACAGGTTACATATTAAAAAAATCAGTAGGACAAGGCTATTTTTTTGTTAATTTTTGTATTTATTATATATCATAGGCTCCCTGGATTTGTGCTTATTAGCTGATTTGTCAGCAATCCAGAGAGTTTTGGGTTACTCACTACCTGAATCTAGGGTTTTATCTTGAATAGATTAAAAGTTATATTTTAGCCTCTTTAATTTGCTTTTTATATCATTGTCTAAGTGGCCTCCCTCTTCATTGGGGTTTGCTGTTTTAGACCTGTTTCACACGTCAGTGATTCTGGTACGTTTGTGCTTTTTTTTAAACGTACCAGAATCACTGACATACGCAGACCCATTATAATGAATGGGTCTGCTCACACGTCAGTGATTTTTCACTGCACGTGTCTCCGTGCGGCGTACCCGCGTGTCCATGATTGCCGCACGGAGACATGTCCATTTTTTTCTGGCATCACTGATGTCCCACGGACCATGCAGTGGTGTGATCCGTGAGACACGTGCCAGAAAAAAACGTGCTTTTAAAATAAAAATCATTTTTACTCACCCGGCTCCAGCGATGTCCTCTGCAGCCCGTGCAGCCTGCTGCTTCTGAGCCGGCTCATTATTCTCGCGCATATTCATGATGCATGACACAGCCGACCCGGAAGCAGCTGCTCCGGGGGTCAGCGCTGGCTGGATGCTGCACCGCGGGAGCGATCAGCACCATGGAGAGCGGGAGCGCGCACAGGTGAGTTAATTTCTAAGTGCAATCACGGGCCACGGAGAACGGACCCCGGATTGCACTTAGACAACCCACGTGTGCCGTGATTCACGGCACACGTAGGGACATATGCGTGTATTACACGCCAGTGAAAAACGTCAGTGTTTTTCACTGACGTGTGAAACGGGCCTCACTGAGAGTGTAGAAGGATTAGAATAAGCTGCATCCATGGCCTGAACAAACTGTTACACTATCCGCTGTGGACCAACTGTACCATGGACTGGGCTTACCCTGGAGGGGCATAACTAATACCTACCAGGTTTTCGCTAGAGCCTATGATGGTGAGGAATCGGATGGGCTAGGCTGAAGGGAGACACCAGGTACCATTCTAGGGCAGTCCCCAGTACTGCAGCAGCTGAAACAAGGTTCAGGGAAGCATGTGTGAAGGACAGTACAGAGCGAGTAGTGGAAGCTGGCTGAACTTAGTAAGTTCAGAAGACAGAAACAGACAGGATGGGTATAGATATGCAGGACAGACTAGTTGGGTTTGGGTAATTGGACATGCAGGACGGGTTCTGGACCTGGAGGCAGACAGGACAGAATCAGGAAGACAGCAGACTGGTGTACAGAAAGGATCATGCTCACCAGGAACCCAAATGCTCAGGCACCTCCCTAAAAGGCAAGGCACCTTAAATATCCAGTAATATATATCAGCTCACCGTGTGTAGGCTCATTCCTGGTTGTCCCCTGGAGCACGGACAGGCACTGCCACAGCCTAGTATTGCAGATAAAAAAGAAGGGATGTCCAGCTCTTCAGGCAGAGAAACCAAGGTCTTTAATTCATCATGCAGATACAACGAAAAACATGACTAGCACTACGCGTTTCAGGTGAAAAACTCACCCTTAATCATGATCTTGGTTTCTCTGCCTGAAGAGCTGGACATCCCTTCTTTTTTATCCACCTTAAATATCCAGTGCTTCCCAGCCATAGGCTGGGGAACACTTACTGAGCGTGTGTGCTGCCCCATTAAGAGACAAGGAGCGCTCACACTCACGCCCTAAGGTCGTTGCCTGGAGACCGGCGCAACATGCGCAGGCTCTGGAGTGTGGGGACTGGAGACGGAGCAGGGGAGCGAGCAAGTTGGTTGCGGTGGTGAGTAAATCAGTGCCGTGCGAGGGAGAGGAAGTAAGACAGTGCAGTGACGTCATGCACATTTGTTATTTAAGACAGGTGTCTCTCACGCACCACTCCAACTGTTCATTCAGCTTGCTGCAGCCCTCCAGATGCTGCAAAGCAAATCCAATTTTGTAACATTGAAGGCACCGAAGACTTCTTCATCAATTAGGAAAACCTTTATTGGTCCCAATATTGTAAGGTCCTGGTGGTGGAAACGCTGGGCCGTGCACCGGACTCCTCCAGCGGAGCAACTCGGAGCTAACCCCTATACAGGGACTGTCCGGTCACCCCGTCAGAGGGCCTTGATGCATGGCCGCCGAAGCACTACCTGTGTGGGCACAGTCTGTTCCGGAAGGAGGAAGGAAGATGTCCCGGAGGTCACAAGGGTCCAGATGGTAGTTCCAATAACAAAGCTCTGGTTCCGGTGCCGGGTGGAGATGACAGGTGGAATCAGATTCAGCTGGACGAGAGGACAGAGGTCACCATGTGGCGTTGGGGATCGGAGCCGGGTCCGGACTGAAGAAGATGGTGGTTACCTCAGCCGACAGTCCCCGACAGGAATTATGCAGCAGTCGTGGCTAGGACCGGATGGCGTGGCAGGACGAGCTCTGCGAGACAGAAAAGGGTTAATACCGGACAAGGCAAAGGGGTACCTGAACTCCTAGCTCACTAAACACATAGAACAGGCCTCGCCCACCTGGAAGAAGAATCCTCTTATACCCTGTACCTGCAAGCCAATATCCTGTTTCTGGACGCTGGGCCTTTAAGAAAGGATCAATGACCGCGCGCGCGCCCTAACGCAAATGCGCAAGGCCTGAGTGCCTGAGACCAGGGAAGGAAGCAGCGCCGAGGAAGCAAGAGTGCCGGACAGGGTGTCCTGCGATGCGAAGGGACGCCTAGAGCGGGGACACCTGGAGGATACCGGCGGGAGAGAGGGAGCAGGAGGACCGGGAGCGGGAGTGGTGAGCGGAGCGCGCCGTCGGGAACCGGGGAGCGTGCCACAGGAACCGGGGATCGCAGCACGGGTACCGGGGATCGCAGCACGTGGACCGGGAGCGTGACAAATATACATGAAGGAATAAAAACAGCACAACGTTTTGGCCAACACAGGGCCTTTATCAAGCAATAAAAAGGTGTAGAGACTTCAATATACAAAACAGTGCAATTTATGGAGGTCTGGGTGCAGGTTACTCCTACTAGCCCCTCCTTCAGGTCTCGCCTCCAAAGTCATATCAATACTAAACAAAAGTAAAAATAAACTAAAAGTTACAAACATATCCAGACAGAGCACGTCATAACATCAATACCTTATTCATAGTAATTTCATGACATATAGAAGAAAAACACATTGAAGATGTTACATGGTATCATATAGAAGCAAATTTTCTTCAAAATTAGGACCACTATAATGTATTCATACCAATGGAAGGCACAATACCACTCATCTGTTTGTTGATGAGTTATAATTGCAAAGTTCGGGCTGAATATTCCAGTTAGTCTCCCTCAATTTCTCCTCCTGTCAGTCTCTTCCTCCATTTCTCCTCCTGTCAGTGTCTCCCTCCATTCATCCTCCTGTTAGTTTCTCCCTCCAGTTCTCCTGTCAATCTCCCCCTTCATTCCTCCTTTCAATCTCTCCCTCCATTTCTCCTCCTGTTAGTCTTTCCCTCCATTCCTCCTCCTGTCAGTCTCCTCCTCCATTCATCCTCCTGTCAGTCTCCTCCACCATTGATACTGGATGCACATTGACAAAAAACAAGCAGGTACCATCCACTGTTTTACAAGCCAGCTTATGTACAGTGTCAAACATACATACTGTATGTGCAGGTGCATCTCAATAAATTAGAATATCATCAAAAAGTTAATTTATTTGAGTAACTCAATACAAAAAAGGAAACACATATACTATATAGGGTCATTATAAACAGAGTGATCTATTTCTAGTGTTTATTTCTGTTAATGTTGATGATTATGGCTTACAGCCAATGAAAACCCAAAAGCCATTATCTCAGAAAATTGGAATGATTACCACAAAACACCTGCCAAGGCTTCTTAAGCATTTAAAATGGTCCATTAGTCTTGTTCAGTAGGCTACACAATCATGGGGAAGACTGCTGACAGATGTCCAAAAGACAGTCATTGACAAATAAGGAATAACGTTTGGAACTCCATTCTGTGTCTGAACTGGGTGCAAAAACCTAAAAAAAATCACTATATGGAGATAAGGTATGCACACCAGTGACTATGCAAGGGGAATACATGAAATAGCAGAAACTGCTGTGTGAATACTGACATGAAAAATTCAATAGCTACAGTCAGAACCAGAAATATTTGGACAGTGACACAAGTTTTGTTATTTTAGCTGTTTACAAAAACATGTTCAGAAATACAATTATATATATAATATGGGCTGAAAGTGCACACTCCCAGCTGCAATATGAGAGTTTTCACATCCAAATCGGAGAAAGGGTTTAGGAATCATAGCTCTGTAATGCATAGCCTCCTCTTTTTCAAGGGACCAAAAGTAATTGGACAAGGGACTCTAAGGGCTGCAATTAACTCTGAAGGAGTCTCCCTCGTTAACCTGTAATCAATGAAGTAGTTAAAAGGTCTGGGGTTGATTACAGGTGTGTGGTTTTGCATTTGGAAGTTGTTGCTGTGACCAGACACCATGCGGTCTAAGGAACTCTCAATTGAGGTGAAGCAGAACATCCTGAGGCTGAAAAAAAAGAAAAAATCCATCAGAGAGATAGCAGACATGCTTGGAGTAGCAAAATCAACAGTCGGGTACATTCTGAGAAAAAAGGAATTGACTGGTGAGCTTGGGAACTCAAAAAGGCCTGGGCGTCCACGGATGACAACAGTGGTGGATGATCGCCGCATACTTTCTTTGGTGAAGAAGAACCCGTTCACAACATCAACTGAAGTCCAGAACACTCTCAGTGAAGTAGGTGTATCTGTCTCTAAGTCAACAGTAAAGAGAAGACTTCATGAAAGTAAATACAAAGGGTTCACATCTAGATGCAAACCATTCATCAATTCCAAAAATAGACAGGCCAGAGTTACATTTGCTGAAAAACACCTCATGAAGCCAGCTCAGTTCTGGAAAAGTATTCTATGGACAGATGAGACAAAGATCAACCTGTACCAGAATGATGGGAAGAAAAAAGTTTGGAGAAGAAAGGGAACGGCACATGATCCAAGGCATACCACATCCTCTGTAAAACATGGTGGAGGCAACGTGATGGCATGGGCATGCATGGCTTTCAATGGCACTGGGTCACTTGTGTTTATTGATGACATAACAGCAGACAAGAGTAGCCGGATGATTTCTGAAGTGTACCGGGATATACTTTCAGCCCAGATTCAGCCAAATGCCGCAAAGTTGATCGGACGGCGCTTCATAGTACAGATGGACAATGACCCCAAGCATACAGCCAAAGCTACCCAGGAGTTCATGAGTGCAAAAAAGTGGAACATTCTGCAATGGCCAAGTCAATCACCAGATCTTAACCCAATTGAGCATGCATTTCACTTGCTCAAATCCAGACTTAAGACGGAAAGGCCCACAAACAAGCAAGACCTGAAGGCTGCGGCTGTAAAGGCCTGGCAAAGCATTAAGAAGGAGGAAACCCAGCGTTTGGTGATGTCCATGGGTTCCAGACTTAAGGCAGTGATTGCCTCCAAAGGATTCGCAACAAAATATTGAAAATAAAAATATTTTGTTTGGGTTTGGTTTATTTGTTCAATTACTTTTAACCTCCTAAAATGTGGAGTGTTTGTAAAGAAATGTGTACAATTCCTACAATTTCTATCAGATATTTTTGTTCAAACCTTCAAATTAAACGTTACAATCTGCACTTGAATTCTGTTGTAGAGATTTCATTTCAAATCCAATGTGGTGGCATGCAGAGCCCAACTCGCGAAAATTGTGTCACTGTCCAAATATTTCTGGACCTAACTGTATATGTGAGAATGAAATGTGAAAAATGGAATCTGCATTACTGCCATGAACATATGAACAAAAAGAAATTTAGCTACTGAATTGATCAATGAAATAAAGCCCCAATACTACGCCAAAGTATTTCTCTACGTTGGGGTCCCTAGCTTGTGTGTGTCCTCTCATGCAGTTAAAAAACTTACCGTGTATGGGAAGCTGAGACCCAGGCTATATATACGTATCATGTAGATTGGCAATAGGTTTGAATGGGGTAGGTTCACAAACGAAAACATTTTTCATTCTCACATATAGCTATTGAATTTTTCATGTCAGTATTCACACAGCAGTTTCTGCTATTACATGTATTCCCCTTGCATAGTCACTGGTGTGCATACCTTATCTCCATATAGTGATTTTTTTTAGGTTTTTGCACCCAGTTCAGACATAGAATGGAGTTCCAAACGTTATTCCTTATTTGTTAGTAGTTTTTCGTTTGTTAACCCACCCCATTCACACCTATTGCCAATCCATATGATACGTATATATAGCCTGGGTCTCAGCTTCCCATACGCGGTAAGTTTTTTAACTGCATGAGAGGACACACACAAGCTAGGGACCCCAACGTAGAGAAATACTTTGGCGTAGTGTTGAGGTTCTATTGCATTGATCAATTCAGTAGCTAAATTTCTCTTTGTTCATATGTTCATGGCAGTAATGCAGATTCCATTTTTCACATTTCATTCTTACATATAGCTATTGAATTTTTCATGTCAGTATTCACACAGCAGTTTCTGCTATTACATGTATTCCCCTTGCATAGTCACTGACACACTCCACTAGGACGGTAAGCCACAAAGTGTCATTGCAAAAGAAACTGGCTGTTCACGGCGTACTGTATCCAAGCATATTAATGGAAAGTTGAGTGGAAGGAAAAAGTATGGTAGAAAAAAGGTGCACATGCAACCGGGATAACTGCAGCCTTGATAGGATTGTTAAGAAAAGTCAATTCAAAAATTTGGGTGAGATTCACAAGAAGTAGACTGTTGCTGGAGTCAGTGCTTCAGGAGCCACCCCACACACAGACGTATCTAGGGTATGGGCAACAACTGTCACATTCCTTGTGTCAAGCCACTCATGACCAAAAGACAACACTAGAAGTGTCTCACCTGGGCCAAGGAGAAAAAGAACTGGTCTGTTGCTCAGTGGTCAAAGGTGTTGTTTTCAGATGAAAGTAAATTTTGATTTCATTTGGAAATCAAGGTCCCAGAGTCTGGAGGAAGAGTGGAGAGTCACATAATCTACGTAGCTTGAGGTCTAGTGTGACATTTCCACAATCAGTGATGGTTTGGGGAGCCATGTCATCTTGCTGGTGTAGATCCACTGTCTTTTATCAAGAGCAAAGTCAGCACAGCCATCTACCAGGAAATTTTAGAGCACTTCATGCTTCTCTCTGTGGACAAGCTTTTTGGAGATGTAACTTTCATTTTCCAGTAGGACTTAGCACTAGAGATGAGCGAACCGGTCCCGGTTCGGCTCGAGGTCGGCTCGCCGAACGGGGGTCCCGTTCGAGTTCGGTTCGTCGAACGTTCGACGAACCGAACTCGAACGTATAGGCTATAATGGGAGGCAATCACAAACACATAAAAATGCATTATAAATGTACACAAACAGTTAATAAACATTGCCATAACACTTACCGGTCCTCGCGATCCCTTCTGCACTCTGTCTCCTGCCGCTATTCCATCCGATGATCGCTGAATCCTCCCGGTGACCTGCACTGCCAGCAGAGATGCAGGACCTATCGTGACGTCAAAATAGCCATGTGACCAGTCACGTGGCTATTATCTCATTGGCTACAGACTGGTCACATGACTATGACACGTTATGTAGGACCTGCGAGTGCATCTCTCCGGTACACGGTGCACATATGTGTATCGCCGTGTACCGGCGACATGCTCTAGCACACGGTTGACTCCCCGTTCCGTTAGGGACCGGCTGACACAGCCGGTCATTAACGGAGATCACCGTTGCCATAGCAACGCAGTTAGCGGTGACGTCACCGCTAACCGCGGCTCCAAGAGCACCGTTGCTATGGTAACGCGTCTGTCAGTGTTACCGCTGTTACCGCTGACAGCCAGCACTGATCACTCACGGAGTGAAGGCTGCACGCTGCTTCCCCATTGTAGTGAGGATTGTACTGAGGATGAGGTTCCCCAGCCCATGATGGGCTGGTGAACCTCATCCTCACTACAATCGTCACTACTACTACACTAGTGAGGATGAGATGCCTCAGCCCATGATGGGCTGGGGAACCTCATCCTCACTACAATCGTCACTACTACTACACTAGAAAGAAAGAAGACAGAAGAGCAGGATCGTGGAGGGCTGACAGGGGGTAATAAAGATGGAGTCTCTAATGTGTCTGTGTATTTATTTCTATTAAAGTATTTTTTCTCTGTGTGGTGTTTTTTTTAACCCCTTATTGGAGATTCTTAATGGCCGGGTCAAACGTGCCTGACATTAAGAATCTCTGGCTTAATACTGGCTAGTAAAACAAAGCCAGTATTAACTCATGATTACCCAACAAGCCACCCGGCTCCAGTGCTGTTGGAAGAGTTGGATACAGCGCCAGATGATGGCGCTTCTATGAGAGCGCCATTTTCTGGGATAGCTGCGGACTGAAATCCGCAGCAGAGGCGCCCAGAAACCTCGGGCTAACCTGTGCTGCGGATTCCAATCCCCAGCTGCCTAGTTGTACCCGGCTGGACACAAAAATGGGGCGAAGCCCACGTCATTTGTTTTTTAATTATTTCATGAAATAAGTGAAATAATTAAAAAAAACGGGCTTCCCTATATTTTTGGTTCCCAGCCGGGTACAAATAGGCAACTGGGGGTTGGAGGCAGCCCGTGGCTGCCTGCTGTACCTGGCTAGCATACAAAAATATGGCGAAGCCCACGTCATTTTTTTGGTGGGCAAAAAAATTCTGCATACAGTCCTGGATGGAGTATGCTGAGCCTTGTAGTTCTGCAGCTGCTGTCTGCTCTTCTCCATACAGATAGACAGCAGCTGCAGAACTACAAGGCTCAGCATACTCCATCCAGGACTGTATGCAGAAGTTTTTTGCCCCCTGAAAAGATTATGTGGGCTTCGCCATATTTTTGCATGCTAGCCGGGTACAGCAGGCAGGTACGGCTGCCCCCAACCCCCAGTTGCCTATTTGTACCCGGCTGGGAACCAAAAATAAAGGGAAGTCCTTTTTTTATTATTTCATGAATTTCATGAAATAATTAGAAAACAAATGACGTAGGCTTCGCCCCATTTTTGTGTCCAGCCAGGTACAACTAGGCAGCTGGGGATTGGAATCCGCAGCACAGGTTGGCCTGAGCTTTCTGTGCCCCACTGCTGCGAATTGCAGTCTGCAGCCGCCTCAGAAAATGGCATTTTCATAGAAGCGCCATATTCTGGCGCTGTATCCAACTCTTCCAGCACCTGCCTGCTATACCTGGCTAGCATACAAAAATATGGCGAAGCTCACGTCCTTTTTTTGTAGTTTTTTGGCAAAAAAAATAAAAAATGCTTCCCTGGATTTTCCATTGCCAGTGAAGGTAACACCAAGCAGTGGGGGTTAGCAGCCAGTAGCTGCTTGGATTACCCTTAGCTAGCAATACAAAAAATGCAGCGGGAGCCCATATATATTTTTTTTAATTATTTATTTAAATAACTAAAAATAAAATGGGCTTCCCTGTATTTTGATTGCTGGACATCACAGTGCTGTAAAAATAAATCTTTAAAAAAATGACGTAGCGCTCCGCGGTATTTTTGATTCTCAGCGCAGATAAAGCAGACAGCTATGGGTTGCCACCCCCATCTGCCTGCCGTTACCTTGGTTGGCAATCAAAATACAGGGAAGCCCATTAATTTTTTCTATTTAAAAAATAGTTAAAAAAAAATGACGTTGGGTCCCCCCATTTTTGATAGCCAGCTAGGGTAAAGCAGACGGCTGTAGCCTCAAAACCACAGCTGGCAGCTTTACCGTGGTTGGGGATCCAATGTGGAGGTCCCCTCAGGCTCTTTTTTATAATTATTGTATAAATATTAATAATTACACAATTAATAATAATAATTAATAATTAATAATAATAATTAATAATTACACAAGTAGGGTCCCCCCAAATTGGATCACCAGCCAAGGTAAAGCGGACAGCTGTGGTCTGGTATTCTCAGGGTGGGAAGGTCCATAGTTATTGGGCCTTCACAGCCTAAAAATAGCAGGCCGCAGGCACCCCAGACGTGGCGCATCCACTAGATGCGCCAATCCTGGCGCTTCACCCCAGCTCATCCCGTACCCTGGTGCAGTGGCAAACGGGGTAATAAATCGGGTTGATACTAGCTGTAAAGTAACCTGAGATCAAGCCCAGCAGTTTGTGATGTCATGGCGTCTATTAGATACTCAACATCATAAACTGTCAGTACTAACAAAAAAAAAAAAATCGACAAAAGAAATTTATTTGAAAAAACAGTCCCCAAAACATTTCCTCTTTCACCAATTTATTGTAAGAAAAAAAATAAAGGGGTCCCACGACGACTCTGGACCGTCTAGAATATGGGGGGGAGACACTCAGGGAACGTATCCCCCATTTTCTAGGAGTGCGGACCCTTCATGTGAGGAGTGTGGGTGCAATGAATCTGCACTCACTCTTCTCGGGTCCACAGCAGCAGAGTCCATGTCGTAATGGTTGCTACCAAAGCTGCAATGCCCTGCTCATGAGGTAAGGGCATGCCTAATCAGGAGAACTACTGTAGAGGAAGCTCTGCTCACTGGTATATAGGTGCTCAGAGGTAATAATAGATAAAATTAGTGAGTAACCTCGGCACTCTAAATCTCCCAGACTAAGTGACTAAGTCACAACGGATAGTAATGCAAAATCACTCTTTATTGGTCCGTATTAAGAAAAAAAAATTTTTCATAAGCATATATGTTTTTGTCCAAAACAAGTTACAAATGACGTTTCGGCCTGAGCCTTCGTCAGATTGGACTTATCTGCATGTAATCCTGAAAAATGACAATAATCAGTATCACATAAGAGTGAGAGAACAATAACATAAACTCGAACAATGTAGAGGTACAATTGGGATGCAGCAAAAAAATTGCAACACAGCAAGAAATGAAACACATGATACAAATGTCATAATACAGTACAAGGACAATATAGTAATGACAAATATGGGGTCAGAGTAGACTTAGACAGCTCTGGTACGAAAGAGATGTCAATCATAAAGTAACATGTGCAGTAGGTGTAGAGCTACAGTGTGCATGGCAGAGCTAATGGGTAGACCGACCATAGAAAAAGAATGGAGAAAAAGTGGAGAAAAAGTGGAGAAAAAATGGAGAAAAAAATGGAGAAAAAGTGGAGAAAAAGTGGAGAATAAGTGGAGAAAAAGTGGAGAAAAAGTGGAGAAAAAGTGGAGAATAACTGGAGAATAACTGGAGAAAAAAATAGAGAAAAAGTGGAGAAAAAGTGGAGAAAAAGTGGAGAAAAAAATGGAAAAAAAGTGGAGAAAAAGTGGAGAAAAAGTGGAGAAAAAAATGGAGAAAAAGTGGAGCAAAAGTGGAGAAAAAGTGGAGAAAAAGTGGAGAAAAAGTGGAGAAAAAATGGAAAAAAAGTGGAGAAAAAGTGGAGAAAAAGTGGAGAAAAAAATGGAGAAAAAGTGGAGCAAAAGTGGAGAAAAAGTGGAGAAAAAGTGGAGAAAAAGTGGAGAAAAAATGGAAAAAAAGTGGAGAAAAAGTGGAGAAAAAGTGGAGAAAAAGTGGAGAAAAAAATGTAGAAAAAGTGGAGAAAAAGTGTAGAAAAAGTAGAGAAAAAGTGGAGAAAAAAAATGCAGAAAAAGTGGAGAAAAAATGTAGAAAAAGTGGAGAAAAAATGGAGAATAAGTTGAGAAAAAGTGGAGAAAAAGTGGAGAAAAAGTGGAGAAAAAGTGGAGAAAAAGTGGAGAATAACTGGAGAAAAAGTGGAGAAAAAAATGGAGAAAAAGTGGAGAAAAAGTGGAGAAAAGTTGAGAATAAGTGGAGAAAAAGTGGAGAAAAAAATTCTCCACTTTTTCTCCATTTTTTTCTCCACTTTTTCTCCACTTTTTCTCCATTTTTTTCTCCACTTTTTCTCCACTTTTTCTCCACTTTTTCTCCATTTTTTCTCCACTTTTTCTCCACTTTTTCTCCATAAGTGGAGAAAAAGTGGAGAAAAAGTGGAGAAAAAGTGGAGAAAAAAAAATGGAGAAAAAGTGGAGAAAAAGTGGAGAAAAAAATGGAAAAAAAGTGGAGAAAAACTGGAGAAAAAGTGGAGAAAAAAATGGAGAAAAAGTGGAGCAAAAGTGGAGAAAAAGTGGAGAAAAAGTGGAGAAAAAGTGGAGAAAAAGTGGAGAAAAAGTGGAGAAAAAGTGGAGAAAAAAATGTAGAAAAAGTGGAGAAAAAGTGTAGAAAAAGTAGAGAAAAAGTGGAGAAAAAAATGTAGAAAAAGTGGAGAAAAAATGTAGAAAAAGTGGAGAAAAAATGGAGAAAAAGTGGAGCACCCTTTGGTGCCTTTCATGTGGCACTAAGGGGTGCTTAGCTTTGTATTTAGCCAAAAAAATAAAAAAAAAAATGACGTAGGGTTCCCCCTAGTTTTGTAGCCAGCTAGGGTAAAGCAGACGGCTGCAGCCTGCAGACCACAGCTGGCAACCTCACCTTGGCTGGTAATCCAAAACTGAGGGCACCCCACGCTGTTATTTTAAATTAAATAAAAAAAAATTTAAAAAAAAAAACACGTAGGGGTCCCCCAAAATTGGATCACCAGCCAAGGTAAAGCAGACAGCTGGGGCCTGATATTCTCAGACTAGGGAGGTCCATGGTTATTGGACTCTCCCCAGCCTAAAAATAGCAGGCCGCAGCCGCCCCAGAAGTGGCGCATCCATTAGATGCGCCAATCCTGGTGCTTCGCCCCAGCTCATCCCGCGCCCTGGTGCGGTGGCAAACGGGGTAATATATGGGGTTAATACCAGATGTGTAATGTCACCTGGCATCAAGCCCTGGGGTTGGTGAGGTCAGGCGTCTATCAGATACCCGACATCACCAACCCAGTCAGTAATAAAAAAAAATAGACGACAAACACATTTTTATTTGAAATAACACTCCCCAAAACATTCCCTCTTTAACCAATTTATTAGAATGAAAAACAAATCCAGGTCTGGTGTAATCCAAGGGGTTGCCATGACGATCCACACTGTCCCAGTCAATGAAGAGCAGGATGTTCCCCATTGGCTGGGAGAGCAGTGCAGTGACCTGAGCTAACATCAATGGGTCAGCCCAGGTCACTGCAGGGGGGTGACAAGTGCTGCTGTCAGCAAGGTACATTACCTGCGCTGATCTCCAGCACACTGACAGCCCCTGTCACTGAGTTCAATGACCGGCGCCTTCCCCTCAAGTATCGCGAGAGGTCCGTGACGTCACCGCTAGTCAGTCTCGGGTCGGAAGCGAGAGGTGATGTGACAAGCGGCGGCCATGGAGGACAGTGACAGCGCTGAGGTCGGGATGGCGGGACTTCATCACCGCAGGTAAGCCGAGCGGAAAGGGGGGGTGGGGGTGTATGTGTGTGTGTGTGTGTGTATGTGTATGTATGTGTACATGCCGCGGGCAGGAGGGGGCGGAGTGAGCTGAGCGGGGAAGTGTGGGCTTCCTGCACGTAACTAAGATAAACATCGGGTTACTAACCAAAGCGCTTTGCTTGGATACCCGATGTTTATCTTGGTTACCAGCTTCTGGCAGGCTGCCAGCGATGGCTCCTGCTCACTGTAGCTGTAAAAAGCCCTGCTTTTTGCTGCTAGAACCGTTCTCGAACGTATCTAGAACTATCGAGCTTTTGCAAAAAGCTCGAGTTCTAGTTCGATCTCGAACAGCCCCAAAAATCACTCGAGCTTAGAACTGGAGAACCTCGAACCGCGCTCAACTCTACTTAGCACCTGTCCACACTACCAAAAGTACCAATACCTGTTTCACTAACCACAGTATTACTGTGCTTGATTGGCCAGCAAACTCGCCTTGTAAAGGGGAAAATAAGAGACACCAGTCCCAATAATGCAGACAGGCTGAACGCTGCTATTAAAGCAATCAGGGCTTCTATAACCCCTCAGCAGTGTCACAGGCTGATCGCCTCCATGCCATTCCACATTGATGCAGTAATTCATGCAAAAGGAGCCCCAACCAAGTATTGAGTGCATTTAGAGTCCATACTTTTCTGTAGGCCAACATTTCTGAGATTTAAATCATTTTTTCAGTTGGTCCGATATAAAGTCTAATTTTCTGAGATCATGACTTTTGGGTTTTCATTGGCTGTAAGCCATAATCATCAACATTAACAGAAAAAAACAGTTGAAATAGATCATTCTCTTTGTAATGACTCTATGTAATATATGTTTCTCTTTTTGTATTCGTATACGTTGAGTGAAAGAAAAGGGTTAATCCTCGCTGCCTTGTAGATAGATGAAAATCACTCCGGAGAAGTAATCTTTGTTATTTTATTATTCAACGTGTTTCAGACTCTATACAACTCCTTCTTCAGCAATCAAAATCACTGATGTACATCCTTTTTTGTATTGAATTACTAAAATAAATAAACTTTTTGAGGCTATTCTAATTTAATGGGATGCACCTGTATATATTTGATTTCAAATATATACATTAATATAATTAGAGTCAATACAGGAGAGAATGATAGAATTACGTTTTGGGTGGGGAGGTTCAAGAGAATTTGAAAAGTTGAGTATTTTTTTCTCCAATTAATACCTACAAAACTAAATTGAATTAGCTCTAATTTTAAATAACAAAAGTCAATATGGAAAATTCAACTATGTCTTTATACCACTTTTTTAGCATATAAAACAAACAAGTTGTTGTTTTGAATTTCTTGGCAACTTTGTAACGGTCCCATGGGCCTTGTTAGGATGTGGAAAATGCTAATTGGATATTGATAGATATACCATTTACACCAAAAATTGGCTGGAATGATAGCGGCAATCAAATCCAGCTCATGGCACAAGAACAACCTATTGATGTGCCATGTTCTTTAGTGATATTTATCAAGGATTGCTAACTATACCTCTTAAGTCCAGTTGGCTTTTTCTCACCAGAGTGCAGTATGAAATGCCAATTATGATGAAGTTTCCCCAATTTGCTTATAAAAATGATAACAAATGGGCATTAATAAATAAAAGAAATAAAATTACCTTTTCAATTTAAAAAAGTGAAATTATTTTAAAGGTGCAAATCACCTCTGTTCATGAAAAAGATAAAGAATTATTTGCTATGTCTAAATACGCTGATAAATAATCCAGTATTCAATTTAATATATTGAAAATAAATAGGACATTTCATTTAAAAAAATATTGTAAAATTGGAAAATGTATCAATTACTATGTAATAATGAAATTCTTACAGAACATCTTAACCAATGTCACATCATATCAAGGCAGATCAGGAAGGTATAGCCTTTTTTATAGTGCCACCAAATGGCTATTTTCATAATTACAAGATTCAGAAACCACTAGAATATTTTATACTTATTGTAAACTATGACAACGCTCAATTTTGTAATATTAGTTAAAGTTTTCTATTAATGTTTGGAAAATTAAATAATGTTCTACCGAATATAAAAGTATATGTGCTCAGTAAACGATTTTAGTACAAATGTAAATGATAATTTAGTTTATCATGGACTGCACAATAGGAGATTGTAGTGGCCATACCTTAGTATTGTTATTATATGCTATCTGTTCTCAAAGTATAATGGTATAAAATACAGGCCTATGTTTTAGAATGGACAGGATTGGAAATACAAGTATTCCTTCTTGGAAAATGTTGCTATAAAATGGGAGCCATCATTTCTTCTGACATACATGTTTTAGTTAATGCTGCCCAATAAAATGATTTGACAGCATTTTTTTCTTACCGGAAATGTATAAAAACATTTACTTTAAAGCACCACTCCAGTATTGTTTTTATTCCACCGCTGGAGTGGTGCTTTAAAATTAAGTCCTCTGACCCCTGTCTGAAACTCACCTTCCGACAGCTTCATCTTTTCCAGCGCTGCTCCGTTCAGTCTCAGGCAGTTTGTGACTTGCCAACACCTCCATTGTTGCATATAGGGTATCTTAAATTTAAAGCACCATTCCAGCACTTTAAAAAAAAAAATACCAAATGAAAATATACTGGAAAATTTCAAGTGTGGCGAAATAGCAAAAAAACCCCATGAAGTTCTTCAATTATTTTTGGGATTTTTCATTTACAGCATTCATTTTACCATAAAACTGACCTGGCAGTATGGTTCTCCAGGTCAGTTCAATTACGTAGTTACCAAACATGTATAGTTTTTGTTTTAGTTAAGTGGTGAAAAAACAATCTGACATTTAGAAAAAAAAAATTTTGCTCGTGTCATGACTTTCCGAGAGCTGTATTGTTTCCAATTCTCAGGATATGGAGCTGTGTGTTAGGGCTTGTTTTCTGCACCCCAAGACAATGTTTTTATTGATATTATTTTGGGGAATATATGATTTTTGATTGCCTGTTATTACATTTTTTTGAGGTTGTGGTGGTTCAAAAACTGCAATTCTGGCAGTTTGATTTTTTTCTCATTACACTGTTCATAGATCGGATTACTTTATTTTATATTTTGATAGATCAGACTTTTACAAATGCAAGCAATAGAAATAATAAGTCATTAAGTGGTTAAAGGGTTTTTACCATTTCAGAGAACCCCTGTACCCCAGCTGCAGTTTGTTTTAAAAAAAGATAGAAAAAAGATAACCCCGGCACACTACAACTCCCAGAAAAAGGCAACATGCAAAATTTGTATGCAAAAAATTTTTTTTATTAATACAGTAACCTCTTGGATGTTATTCAGAAAAAATGAATATGGTCCAACATACATGGACGTTTCGGCCACAGGGCTTCGTCAACATGGACTATTATCTGACAAATACATAAAAAGTTACAATCAAATATACATTCACAATGGAAAGAAAAAATTCATATACCATCCAACATCATTTTTGAGACAAGGAAAAAATAACGAGGTAGAAACATAGAATGACATATAGTACATCTGACATCATATGTCCATAAAAATAAAAATAATATAAAATAAATAGTGGTAAATAGACGGTGCATATTCTAGGCCTAGGATGATCATAATGTGAGTTACGCCAGTGGTAAAGGTGTGTACCCAGCTTTATCTATGGAAGTCCAACCTGAGTAAAAGGGGAGGAGAGAAAAGAGAAGCAAGAGAATAAAGAGAGAAGAATGATAATGAACAAGAGAGGAGAGAGAAAAAAAGAAAAAAAGAAGAAAGCCAAAGAGGGAAAAAAGAAGAAAATAAGAGTAAGGAGGAAATAAAGAGCAGGAAGGAAAATAAGCGAAAAGATAAAAAAAGATAAAAAAAAGCTGAAGAGGAAACAAGCATATGGAGTGGCATGTAAGGTCAACAAACGTAGCACTCACCGTGCAAACTCAAATGCATATAGACACTCAATTTAAGAGGCAAGTAGTCATGGGGATGAATCAAATCTCCTTATGTATTTTACTACAATGAAAAAATCCGTGTTAGCCAGACATAACAAACAAACGTGATATGCTCACAATTAATCTCTAATGTGTATTCTATATATAGAAAATCACGGTACCTGCATAGGTTCATATATCCCCAATCTAGGCAACATTAATCATCAGGTGTACTAAGTGTTAGCACAGGAATTCTGTGTAGGGTATATTGGTAAATGGTGCTATATAGACAGACCCTAATAAAGAGAACCAAACTTCATGTTACGGACCATAATGGAAGAAGTGATATGCACATAACACCTTAAAAAGGATTTACCTATATGTAAGACGCCAAAGAAGAACAGCGTGCGCTGGGTCAGATAGCACAAACAAGTAATCTTAAGATAACGCTTGAATTGAATCCTATCTCCAAATGGATGGAACTACAAGTATATCAAACAACATGCCCATGAGTGATAGAATATGACCAATAAGGTATATAACATAATTATGTGGATAACAATAATTACCTGCTAGGAAGCAGTGAAATAAGAAAATTGTAGCCACTATTAAGCGAGCCTGCTCTGTGTCTGTTTGATAGTTCTGTGGTGGAAGTGAACAGTCATTAATGTTATAGCCTGTGAAATTATCCTCCATTCAAAACTATACCATCTTTAGATACAATACCTATAATGTCCTGCAAAGTGGGAGGATTGGATCCGGTAGAACCGGAGGTGTAGAATGTCAGGACCTTATAACACAAAGATGAAATAACATGTGAGTAACATGTAATGTGGAGATTCTGAGAACAAAGGAAAATAGAAAAGAAGAAGGTTCGGCTGCCATCTACTTACTGAACCGTCGCTGGACGTGCGTTCTGTGTAAAGACTGCTGCACAGTGAGCTAAAACCAGCATGGAGACGGTTTAAAAGGGAAGTGAGGGCGGGTTCAGGATTACCATTTCCTGTATTTGGAATACAGGAAGTCAGGGCGGTGGAACGCACACCGCGCATGCGCAGTGTGCGTTCCCGGCCCGACTTCACTGACAAGTGTAAGAGTGACTGTGTCATGTGATGGGGAGGAGGAATTGCTGGGACAACACACAGATCGTGAGCTCTATTGGATGGAGGCCGGTCTGGCTCATCCTAAGTGCCTAGACAGATACAGGAACGGTGCACATAGCCATGTGAGTGTAGATAGGTGCCACAAAAGAGTTAGCGTTTCTGTAAGAGAGAGAAAAAACAATGTCAACATATGGATAATTTTAAAACATATGCGAGAATCACATATATGCAAGTATGAATTACCTGTAAAGGAAATGTACCGCAACATATTGGACATGAGGAAATGCAAACTACATTATACACTATAAGGGAATCATACCCCCTTCATATTTATGTTTTTACAGGATATGCCACAGCTCGATGTATTTACATATTCGATTGGCCCCAAAATAATAGGGGTTAGTTCAAAAACCTGGGAATTTAATAAGAATCATGACACAGCTGTCTCATACTTCCTATTCAGACCAAACGGTTCTAGTGTGCCTAAAACATGTATCCATCTCGCCTCCTTATCCAGCAAGCGTCTCGTCCTATTGCCACCCCTGCGTGCTAAATCGACATGATCAATGACCTGTAACTTCAACTGTGAAATCTGATGTCCGGTTGTTGAAAAGTGGTGGGGAATAGGTAACAGGGTATTCCCGCATCTAATGTCTGATTTGTGTCGGCTAATGCGGTCTCGGATATGCTGGGTAGTCTCCCCAACATATCCGAGACCGCAAGGGCACTTGATGTAATAGACAACATACGTACTTTCACATGTATAAAAGCCCTTAATCTGGAAAGTTTTGCCCGTTCTGGCATGTGTAAAAAAGCTGCCTTTAGTCACATTAGCGCATTGTGCACAGCCCAGACATGGGAAGGTGCCTTTTTGCTGTGTGTCAAGGAAAATCTGACGTGGGACCTTTTTAGTTGATCCGATGTCGGCGCGCACAAGATGGTTTCTTAAATTGGGTGATTTCTTATGACAGAAAAGAGGTAAGTCATGAAAGGATTCAATCTTGGGGTATGCAGTTTTTAAGAGGGGCCAGTGTTGACAAATAATTTTCCTCACTAGAGGTTGGAAAGGGTGATATGTGGTAATACACGTCAGTGGATTGTGTGATATATTACTCCGGGTGGATGTAGGATGTGTGACCTCAGCTATCCTCTTAGGATAACCCCTCTGAATGAACTTCTGACTCATCTCATTGTGGCGAAGAACTTTGGTCTCAGGTTTGCTGACAATCCTGTCAACCCGCGTATGTTGGGAGATGGGAAGGGCTTTCTTAACATGTTTGGGATGATTGCTGGTATAGTATAGGAGGCTATTCCTATCGGTGGGCTTAACGTAGATGTCCGTCGTCAGGAGGCCGTCATCCTCAGCAATAACCATACAGTCCAAATAATTGATCTGGTGTCTATCATAATGAATAGAAAAGGTGAGTCCCGGCATGAACCCATTGAGATCCGAAAAAAATTCCAACAGGGTATTCAGTTCACCATCCCATGCCATGAACACATCATCGATGTATCTTCGCCACACCAGGGCGTGCTTGTTCATGAGTGGGTTGGGATGGATGAAGTGATCCTCAAAGTAGGCCATAAAGATGTTTGCGTAAGGAGGCGCCATGTTACTTCCCATGGCGGTCCCCCTGCGCTGCATATAGAAACAATCCTGGAACATGAAATGATTCTTCTCCAATACTACTTTCAGGAGATCTAGGCAGAACTGCTTGTTATCATTAGGTAAGGTCGTGAACTCATTCAGGAACCATTTGACTGCTGTGATACCTTCATCATGCATAATGCTAGTGTATAGACTATTGACGTCTAGTGTTACAAGGTATGCATTGATGGGAATGTGATGTAGGTCCTTGACAATCTCAAGGAAGTGCGAGGTGTCTTTCACGTATGAAGTTATCAGTGATATGAATGGGGACAATATTTTTTCAATAGTCTTGGCCAAAGGGGATAAAAGCGAGTCAGTCGAGGCTACTATCGGTCTACCCGGTGGACGTGTTAGATTTTTATGAATTTTAGGCAACGTGTAAAATACAGGTATGATAGGGTGTGGATTAATGAGGAAGTTAGCCAGCTTCTGTTCAATAGTGCCTAATCGTAGATAATGGGCAGAAATGTCCTTTATCAAGGATAAGATCTGAGATGTGGGATCTCTGGCTATGACCTCATAGGTACTAGTATCTGCCAATTGGCCTAGGATTTCACTGACATAATACTCGCGGTCCAAGATGACCGTTGCCCCACCCTTATCGGCTGGCTTGATAATGATATTAGGGTTCTCCTTTAGACTCCTGATAGCCCTTGACTCTTCAAGACTAAGATTGTGGCTAATGTGGAAGTCACCTCTATGTATTTTACTATTAAGCTCATCAACATCTCTGGTAACCAATGAGACAAAGGTCTCAACAGGGTGGTAGTGTCTCGGCGGCATGTATGTACTGGTCATACTCAGACCAAGATCTTTAGGGTTAAAACAGACATTACTCGCCACTGGAGGCCCAATTCTCATGTCACTATCATTAAAGTGGACTTTTAATCTTAAGGACCTAAAAAATTGATTCAATTCTTGTTCTACTTGAAAGGTATCATATTTTGCAGTAGGACTAAACGACAAACCCTTTTGCAAAACTAAGTGTTCTGCCGGCGATAGACTGTAGGAAGAGATATTATAGACGAGGTTGGAGTTACCTGTGACCGAGTCCATATCCGATTGTCTTGGTTGTTGGGGTACCGGTCTCTTCCCCCGCCTGGTCTTCTTGTGGGTGGTCTCCGTTGTTCTAAAAAACTTGTCGACTGTCGAGGAACCCCATATTCTCCATCCGAATCGCTGGTAGAAATGTAACCGCCAAACCTGTAGGGACGCTGTGGTCGAAAATTTTCCCCAGATCGCCATCGGTATACTGTGCCCTTTGCGTAATCCTCCTGGTCTCTCAGGAATTTATGCCGTTTCTTAGTTTCTAGGTTGGAACGGAAACTTGTGATGAGGTTATTGGTTTTGGTCTTAAGCTGATCCAGATCAGAGGCTGACAAGGATTGTTTCAATTGTTCTTCAGTGGAACGTATACTTTCGGATATCTGCTGAATTTCCTGTTGTAGATATTCAATAGTTAGTATGATGACGTCCATCGAGCATTTATTGAGGATTGCCTCAAACTTGTCGCAAAAAAGTGGGTTGTCAGAAAAAAGTGTAGGTCTGAGAGACACTCTCAGGCCTCTAGGTATCCTTTTAGTTCGGTGATACTCGGCTAGGGTCACCAGGTGAAGGTCGAGTGCCGCTTGTCTCTGTAGATCTCTCTCATAGTTTCTACCCTGTAATTCCTCGGGGGGTATGACCAGAAACTTATTTGATGTAGTCACCTTAGAAACTATGGTAGAGGTTTCCTCATCATTATATGAAAATGTAGAAAAACTTGGTTGTGACATTTGTGAATACAAATGTTGGAGCGGGAGATCAGGAGCTAGAGCCAAAAACAAGCAATACTGAAAAGGGAAGCTCTGCGTCACTGATTAGTAGGTGCTCTAGGGTAAAATATGTCCATAGAAAAAAGATAACCCCGGCACACTACAACTCCCAGAAAAAGGCAACATGCAAAATTTGTATGCAAAAAATTTTTTTTATTAATACAGTAACCTCTTGGATGTTATTCAGAAAAAATGAATATGGTCCAACATACATGGACGTTTCGGCCACAGGCCTTCGTCAACATGGACTATTATCTGACAAATACATAAAAAGTTACAATCAAATATACATTCACAATGGAAAGAAAAAATTCATATACCATCCAACATCATTTTTGAGACAAGGAAAAAATAACGAGGTAGAAACATAGAATGACATATAGTACATCTGACATCATATGTCCATAAAAATAATATAAAATAAATAGTGGTAAATAGACGGTGCATATTCTAGGCCTAGGATGATCATAATGTGAGTTACGCCAGTGGTAAAGGTGTGTACCCAGCTTTATCTATGAAAGTCCGACCTGAGTAAAAGGGGAGGAGAGAAAAGAGAAGCAAGAGAATAAAGAGAGAAGAATGATAATGAACAAGAGAGGAGAGAGAAAAAAAGAAAAAAAGAAGAAAGCCAAAGAGGGAAAAAAGAAGAAAATAAGAGTAAGGAGGAAATAAAGAGCAGGAAGGAAAATAAGCGAAAAGATAAAAAAAGATAAAAAAAGCTGAAGAGGAAACAAGCATATGGAGTGGCATGTAAGGTCAACAAACGTAGCACTCACCGTGCAAACTCAAATGCATATAGACACTCAATTTAAGAGGCTAGTAGTCATGGGGATGAATCAAATCTCCTTATGTATTTTACTACAATGAAAAAATCCGTGTTAGCCAGACATAACAAACAAACGTGATATGCTCACAATTAATCTCTAATGTGTATTCTATATATAGAAAATCACGGTACCTGCATAGGTTCATATATCCCCAATCTAGGCAACATTAATCATCAGGTGTACTAAGTGTTAGCACAGGAATTCTGTGTAGGGTATATTGGTAAATGGTGCTATATAGACAGACCCTAATAAAGAGAACCAAGCTTCATGTTACGGACCATAATGGAAGAAGTGATATGCACATAACACCTTAAAAAGGATTTACCTATATGTAAGACGCCAAAGAAGAACAGCGTGCGCTGGGTCAGATAGCACAAACAAGTAATCTTAAGATAACGCTTGAATTGAATCCTATCTCCAAATGGATGGAACTACAAGTATATCAAACAACATGCCCATGAGTGATAGAACATGACCAATAAGGTATATAACATAATTATGTGGATAACAATAATTACCTGCTAGGAAGCAGTGAAATAAGAAAATTGTAGCCACTATTAAGCGAGCCTGCTCTGTGTCTGTTTGATAGTTCTGTGGTGGAAGTGAACAGTCATTAATGTTATAGCCTGTGAAATTATCCTCCATTCAAAACTATACCATCTTTAGATACAATACCTATAATGTCCTGCAAAGTGGGAGGATTGGATCCGGTAGAACCGGAGGTGTAGAATGTCAGGACCTTATAACACAAAGATGAAATAACATGTGAGTAACATGTAATGTGGAGATTCTGAGAACAAAGGAAAATAGAAAAGAAGAAGGTTCGGCTGCCATCTACTTACTGAACCGTCGCTGGACGTGCGTTCTGTGTAAAGACTGCTGCACAGTGAGCTAAAACCAGCATGGAGACGGTTTAAAAGGGAAGTGAGGGCGGGTTCAGGATTACCATTTCCTGTATTTGGAATACAGGAAGTCAGGGCGGTGGAACGCACACCGCGCATGCGCAGTGTGCGTTCCCGGCCCGACTTCACTGACAAGTGTAAGAGTGACTGTGTCATGTGATGGGGAGGAGGAATTGCTGGGACAACACACAGATCGTGAGCTCTATTGGATGGAGGCCGGTCTGGCTCATCCTAAGTGCCTAGACAGATACAGGAACGGTGCACATAGCCAAGTGAGTGTAGATAGGTGCCACAAAAGAGTTAGCGTTTCTGTAAGAGAGAGAAAAAACAATGTCAGCATATGGATAATTTTAAAACATATGCGAGAATCACATATATGCAAGTATGAATTACCTGTAAAGGAAATGTACCGCAACATATTGGACATGAGGAAATGCAAACTACATTATACACTATAAGGGAATCATACCCCCTTCATATTTATGTTTTTACAGGATATGCCACAGCTCGATGTATTTACATATTCGATTGGCCCCAAAATAATAGGGGTTAGTTCAAAAACCTGGGAATTTAATAAGAATCATGACACAGCTGTCTCATACTTCCTATTCAGACCAAACGGTTCTAGTGTGCCTAAAACATGTATCCATCTCGCCTCCTTATCCAGCAAGCGTTTGGGGCCAATCGAATATGTAAATACATCGAGCTGTGGCATATCCTGTAAAAACATAAATATGAAGGGGGTATGATTCCCTTATAGTGTATAATGTAGTTTGCATTTCCTCATGTCCAATATGTTGCGGTACATTTCCTTTACAGGTAATTCATACTTGCATATATGTGATTCTCGCATATGTTTTAAAATTATCCATATGTTGACATTGTTTTTTCTCTCTCTTACAGAAACGCTAACTCTTTTGTGGCACCTATCTACACTCACATGGCTATGTGCACCGTTCCTGTATCTGTCTAGGCACTTAGGATGAGCCAGACCGGCCTCCATCCAATAGAGCTCACGATCTGTGTGTTGTCCCAGCAATTCCTCCTCCCCATCACATGACACAGTCACTCTTACACTTGTCAGTGAAGTCGGGCCGGGAACGCACACTGCGCATGCGCGGTGTGCGTTCCACCGCCCTGACTTCCTGTATTCCAAATACAGGAAATGGTAATCCTGAACCCGCCCTCACTTCCCTTTTAAACCGTCTCCATGCTGGTTTTAGCTCACTGTGCAGCAGTCTTTACACAGAACGCACGTCCAGCGACGGTTCAGTAAGTAGATGGCAGCCGAACCTTCTTCTTTTCTATTTTCCTTTGTTCTCAGAATCTCCACATTACATGTTACTCACATGTTATTTCATCTTTGTGTTATAAGGTCCTGACATTCTACACCTCCGGTTCTACCGGATCCAATCCTCCCACTTTGCAGGACATTATAGGTATTGTATCTAAAGATGGTATAGTTTTGAATGGAGGATAATTTCACAGGCTATAACATTAATGACTGTTCACTTCCACCACAGAACTATCAAACAGACACAGAGCAGGCTCGCTTAATAGTGGCTACAATTTTCTTATTTCACTGCTTCCTAGCAGGTAATTATTGTTATCCACATAATTATGTTATATACCTTATTGGTCATGTTCTATCACTCATGGGCATGTTGTTTGATATACTTGTAGTTCCATCCATTTGGAGATAGGATTCAATTCAAGCGTTATCTTAAGATTACTTGTTTGTGCTATCTGACCCAGCGCACGCTGTTCTTCTTTGGCGTCTTACATATAGGTAAATCCTTTTTAAGGTGTTATGTGCATATCACTTCTTCCATTATGTTCCGTAACATGAAGTTTGGTTCTCTTTATTAGGGTCTGTCTATATAGCACCATTTACCAATATACCCTACACAGAATTCCTGTGCTAACACTTAGTACACCTGATGATTAATGTTGCCTAGATTGGGGATATATGAACCTATGCAGGTACCGTGATTTTCTATATATAGAATACACATTAGAGATTAATTGTGAGCATATCACGTTTGTTTGTTATGTCTGGCTAACACGGATTTTTTCATTGTAGTAAAATACATAAGGAGATTTGATTCATCCCCATGACTACTAGCCTCTTAAATTGAGTGTCTATATGCATTTGAGTTTGCACGGTGAGTGCTACGTTTGTTGACCTTACATGCCACTCCATATGCTTGTTTCCTCTTCAGCTTTTTTTATCTTTTTTTATCTTTTCGCTTATTTTCCTTCCTGCTCTTTATTTCCTCCTTACTCTTATTTTCTTCTTTTTTCCCTCTTTGGCTTTCTTCTTTTTTTCTTTTTTTCTCTCTCCTCTCTTGTTCATTATCATTCTTCTCTCTTTATTCTCTTGCTTCTCTTTTCTCTCCTCCCCTTTTACTCAGGTCGGACTTCCATAGATAAAGCTGGGTACACACCTTTACCACTGGCGTAACTCACATTATGATCATCCTAGGCCTAGAATATGCACCGTCTATTTACCACTATTTATTTTATATTATTTTTATTTTTATGGACATATGATGTCAGATGTACTATATGTCATTCTATGTTTCTACCTCGTTATTTTTTCCTTGTCTCAAAAATGATGTTGGATGGTATATGAATTTTTTCTTTCCATTGTGAATGTATATTTGATTGTAACTTTTTATGTATTTGTCAGATAATAGTCCATGTTGACGAAGGCCTGTGGCCGAAACGTCCATGTATGTTGGACCATATTCATTTTTTCTGAATAACATCCAAGAGGTTACTGTATTAATAAAAAAAATTTTTTGCATACAAATTTTGCATGTTGCCTTTTTCTGGGAGTTGTAGTGTGCCGGGGTTATCTTTTTTCTATGGACATATTTTACCCTAGAGCACCTACTAATCAGTGACGCAGAGCTTCCCTTTTCAGTATTGTTTTAAAAAAAGAAACTGAAATTTATTTACCCTCCCTGCGCTGAGTCTCCGCTGCGGCTCCCAGTGTTGGTTATTGTCTACAGAGCTTATGTCATTTCAACACTGCTGCAATCAATCAATCAATCAATCTGTTAAGCAGCTGAGAGGAGCTCGTGCCATCAACACTTGGGCTAAGATCACTTATTGGCTGCAGCCCTGTCAATGTGATATCAGCACTGCAGACAATAAGAGACACACCAGGAGGAGCATTGGATAGGGATGAGCGAACCCAAACTGTAAATTTCGGGGTCCGCACCAGACACCTTTTGTCCGGTGCTGAAACCCAAACACAGACTTTTAACTGTATGTCTGGTTCCTGTTCAGATTTGTCACCTGGATAAAGCTTGTTGAAAGGTTACAGGTAGAGTTGAGCGATGTTCGATGTTCGAGGTTCGCCAATTTCATGTTCGCGTGATTTTGGGGGGTGTTTGAGAGGCTTGACGAACTCGAGCTTTTTGCTAAAAGCTCGACAGTTCGAGTTATATTCGAGAACGGTTCAAGCACCAAAAAGCCAAGCTAGATACTAGCTTTTCACTGTAATAGTGTGGGTCACTGTATGAATCACGCTATTATCAAAATTCAGCGTATAGTGTGCGAGGGGGACGAGGTTTGATCAGTGCTGCTGCTGAGTGCTGATAGAATGCCGATCGCCATTTTTTTTTTCCCTAACTGCGCGTACAGTGGGGCGGGCCAGGCTGTCAGCAAATTACAGAGACACACACTGCACAGTGGATTTTTGCCAGACAAGCAAGGGCTTGTGTAATAGGCTGTGCATGTCACATGTCTTTGCTCTATAAGATCCGACCATTTTCCCCGTCGCCGCCATTATCTGTCTGCTGCATGTGGGTGACAGTCACTGCTCCCGCTGCTACTGCTGCTGTGTGCGCTATAGAGATACAGTGCAATCTATACAGTGCTTTAGGGATTTGGGACTACTGGTTATTTCAGCCCTTTTCAGGGCTGATTTACAGGCGTTTATAGCCATAGCTGCTAGGCAGGTCCGTGCAAACAATTTGCTGGGCTTTGCTGTACTGCTACCTACAGCACCCGTGCTTTCTACCCACCTGGCCATTTTTTGCCACGCTATTTTATTACCCCAAAGAGCTGACACTTTTTGTGCCATCCTAAAAGTGTCTGGAATACTAAGTTAGTGTTCCTTTGCTGTCCACTGACCCACAGCACCCGTGCATTCTACCCACCTGGCCATTTTTTGTCACGCTATTTTATTACCCCAAAGAGCTGACACTTTTTGTGCCATCCTAAAAGTGTCTGGAATACTATGTTAGTGTGCCTTTGCTGTCCACTGACCCACAGCACCCGGGCAGTGTACCCACCTGCCCATTTTTGCCACGCTATTTTATTTGCCCAAAGAGCTGACACTTTATGTGCTATCCTAAAAGTGTCTGGATTACTAAGTTAGTGTTCCTTTGCTGTCCACTGACCCACAGCACCTGTGCATGCTACACACCTGTCCATTTTTGCTACGCAATTCTAATTGCAAAACTGTGCTGCCACTGTTAGGGGCATACTGAAATTGACCAGGATACTCAGTGTTGGTTCGTCAGCTGTCAATAAAGCTAGACCACCTCTGCATTGTACACACCTGTCAATTTTTAGCAACGTAATTCTAATTGCAAACTGTGATGCCACTGTTACGGGCATACCAAAATTGACCGGGATAGTCAGTGTTGGTTCTTCAGCTGTTTATAAAGCTAGACCACCTCTGCATTGTACACACCTGACCATTTTTGCTACGCAATTCTAATTGCAAACTGTGCTGCCACTGTTAGGGGCATACTAAAATTGACTGAGATACTCAGTGTTGGTTCTTCAGCTGTCAATAAAGCTAGACCACCTCTGCAATCTACACCACCTCTCCATTTTTGTGACCACATTTTAAGTGTCCAATCTTGTTGCTAACAAAATGAGTGGCAAAAGACAGATGCTGGTGGAAAGGGGAACAGGCGTTTTGGAAAAGGAAAAAAAGTTTGTGTCCATGGGGTAGGTGGGAAAGCTACATTAACATCTGCTGAAGAAAGTCCATCTTCCAGCAAAAGTAAGATGTCTACTACTTCCCGTGGCCAATCTGATGTGCTCCCTTTTTTATGGAACCGAACAACTGTAAAAAAGGTAGATGATGCACCAAAAAAGAACATGCTTGAATGGATCGCAAGTGCTCCAACAAGTGGCCTCTCCTCCACCTCAACTTCAACATCCAAAAAACAACAGTCCTCTGAGTTGTCACCCCAATCGCACTTGCTTTCTCCCAGCTCTCAAGTCTCCACCTGCCATGCAGAGTATGGTGTAACAGAGATGGCTGAGTCTGCAGAGCTGTTCCGTCACACTATACCCTGGGAATCAGAGGTCTGCTCCCAAGCTACAGTGAGTACAGACCAGGAAATGGTCTGCAGTGATGGCCAGAAGCTTTGTGAGTCTGAATCAGGCCCTGATGACAAAGTTTCTGAGCATAATGTACACCCTCATTCCCAAACTGTAACACCTGTTGGTGGAGACAATGAGGAACATACTGATGATGATTAGATGCAGATACCTGATTGGGATGACAACTTAATTATTCAGTCAGGGCAGGAAGAGGTTAGGTCTGAGGGCGAGGGGAGTGCAAACACAATGCTTGATGATGAAGTTCTAGATCCCACTTACTGTCAACCCACATTCACGCACTCGAGGAGGTCAGCAGATGCGGTGGAGGAGGATGCGATTGACGACGAAGTTACCTTGCGCCTTCCTGGACAGAGTCGGAGTACTGGAAGCACGTCAACAACTGCATCCTCAGCCACAACTCTGCCTCTGAGCACAAGTCGGGGTGGCTCTGCAGGTCGCATGGGCTCTAAGCCTTGCCTAACCTGGCCCTTTTTTGACCTTGCAAAGGATCTCCCAAATCATGGGATATGTAAGATTTGTCGCCAATCTATAAGTAAAAGCCAAAAGCTCACTAGTTTGACAACTTCTTCCATGAATCGTCACATGAATAACAAGCATAATTCCCAGTGGGAAGCTCATTGTGCTACAATGCGGCCTAGTGGAGCGGGCCAACCACTGTCTGCCCCTTCAAGTGCATCCACGCGCTCTTCTTAATCTATGACTGTGGGGACAGCTGTCACACATGTTTTTCCACGCAGACCTTCCACCTCTTTAACCGCAACAGACAGTTTGCTTGGCAGGTCGTCAGTTATTTCGGAAGGGGAAACAAGTGCTGGTGTAGAGCTCTCTGAGACATTAAGAGCAACAACTTTAAATGAAGGCAACATCATGTCTCTGCCTGCACTTTCCTCACATACCTGCAATTTTCCAGGGACACCCTACTCAACACCGTCTCCACACAGCAGCCAGATCTCGGTCCCTCAGATGTGGACAAATAAAAGGCCATTTACTCCGAGCCATGACAAAGCTAAGAGGTTGACTTTCACCCTCTGTAAGCTCTTTGCTACCGAAATGCTGCCTTTCCGCCTGGTGGACACAGAGGATTTTCGAGACAGTCAGTCGCAGTGCCCCAGTACCAGATGCCCAGTCGCCACTACTTCTCCAAGAAAGGTGTGCCTGCGCTACACCAGCATGTCGCACACAACATCAGCGCTTCCTTGAGAAGCTCTGTGTGTGACAGGGTGCATTTCACCACCGATACTTGAACCAGGGGCGTTACATGTCGCTGACTGGGCACTGGGTAACTATGGTGAGAGATGGAGAAGGGTCTGCTGAACAAGTCTTGCCGTCCCCACGACTTGTGCGTCAATCCTATTTATGTAGAAGTTCCTCCACTGCTTCTGCCTACTCAACCTTGTCTGGGTCCTCCACCTCCGCCCCATGCCTGCCTAGTCAGGCCACCTGCGTTATAACTGCACACAAGGGATCCCGCACACCTCCTTACTATGCTGACGGCAGAGCTCAACGGCATTAGGTGGTCTTTACCCTAAAATGTCTGGGAAATAAGAGTCACACAGCTGAGGAGTTGTGGTCAGCTCTGCGGTCCGAGTTTCGTAAATGGTTGTCTCCACTCAACCTGCAGCTGGTAAGGCCGTGTGCGACAATGCTGCAAACCTGGGTGCGGCCCTTCACCTGGGCAAGGTGACACACGTGCCTTGTATGGCTCATGTGTTGAATCTTGTTGTCCAGCAATTTTTAACCTACTATCCCGGCCTAGATGGGCTTCTCCACAGGGCTAGGTCACTCTCTGCTCACTTCCGCCATTCAACCGTAGCAGCTGACCGACTTGCATCGCTTCAGAAGTCTTTCGGCCTGCCGGTTCACCACCTGAAATACTATGTGGCGACACGCTGGAATTCTACTCTCCACATGTTGCAGCGACTGTGGCAGCACCGCTGAGCCCTGGTGCAATACATTATGACGTATAGCCTGGGCCAATGAAATGCAGAGGTGGGGCAGATCACGCTGCTGGAGTGGTCTCAGATCAAGGACCTATGCACCCTTCTGCACAGTTTAAACATAGCGACGAATATGTTTAGCGCTGACAATGCCATTATCAGCATGACAATTCCAGTCATTTACATGCTGGAGCATACGCTTAACACTATTCGGAGTCAGGGGGTGGGACAAGAGGAAGGGGAGGAAGTACAGGAGGATTCATATGCTCAAGGGATACCAACATCTACAAGGTCCAGACATTCAGCATCACCAAGGCGGCAGGCATGGGACGGTCGAGGAGAGGGATTAACAAGGGTGCATGGTAGCAGCCAAAATGTTGGGGAAGGTGCAGGAGACCAGGAAGAAATGGAGGACGAACTCTCGATGGCCATGGAAGACTCAGCAAATGAGGGAGACCTTGGTCAAATTTCGGTTCAACGAGGTTGGGGGGAGATGACAGAGGAAGAAAGCACTGTTATCACCTTGCCGCCACAAACACAGCGAAGACTTGGTATGCATGGATGCGCAAGAGACATGAGCACCTTCTTGCTGCACTACCTACAATATGACCCTCGGATTGTCCGAATTAGAAATGATGATGACTACTGGGTTGCCACACTATTAGATCCCCGGTACAAGTCCAAATGTGGCGAAATAATTCCAGCCATAGAAAGTGACGCATGTGTGCAGGAGTATCAGCAGAAGCTGTTACTCAATCTTAGCTCGGCTTTTCCACCAAACACCAGTGGTGCACAGAGTGAGTCTCCCAGTTGTAACTTGGCAAGCATGGGACTGTCTCGTCATTATCAGTCAACCTGTACCTGCAACACCTTATCTGGTGCTGGTAACAGCAAGTTTATGGAATCGTTTCAAATTTTTTTTAGACCATCCAATGCAAGGCCACAAGAGACAAGAAGTCTGACACATAGTCAAGGGCTGGAGAGGATGATACAGGAGTATCTCCAAATGAACATCGATGCCATGACTTTGCAACTGGAGCCTTGCTCATTTTGGGCTTCAATTCTTGAAAAATGGCCTGAGCTTGCCACTTATGCCTTGGAGATCTTGTCGTGTCCTGCAGCCAGCGTTGTCTCTGAACGTGTCTTCAGTGCTGCTGGGTGTGTGCTGACAGATAAGCGCACACGTCTGTCCAGTGACAATGTGGACAGACTAACGTTCATCAAGATGAACAAGTCATGGTTCAGCAAGGACTTTACTACCCCTGTGTCATCTTGGGGAGAGTAAACACTAGCGTATTTTTGACTGTGCTTGATGCAAATCTACCTGTCAAGTTTGCAACTGGGGCACAAGTGATGCCACTGAAGTGGTGTCTGTGGGGCCCAATTTTTGGCAAAAAGGGAGACTCTGCTTGGAGTACCCTTGATGTGTTTTTTAACAATGAGCCAAGATGAACAAGTCATGGTTCAGCAAGGACTTTGCTACTACCCTGGTGTTATTGGGGCTGTCTGATTATAAAAACCAAAGGGATATCAGACAGTCAGGGTCCACAGTGCAAAGTCTCTGCTGCAGACTATGGCAGAGGATAAAGGGTATCTTGTACTACGGAAGCAGTACTGACACTGATACGTCTCAGTGACACTAGAGCCAATCACGGCGTGTACTGTTAAAGTCACAGCGACTACCGTATTTAGCATTGACGTAAAAGGGATAGGTTAATGAGTGAGGAAGAGTCTATAAGTGTGCCGCTGTAATAGTAGTAGCACAAGTGCAGAGTGCAATACCTCTGTTAAACTCACAGAGGAATATAGTTAGAAAATAAAGCAATTCCTCCCTTACTCGGAGGGTGTGTGGTATGGTCTCTGTTAATGATCACAGAGACAAAAGCAGTGAGTGTGAAATGGCACCTACCTAGGTCCATTCCTCTAGTGGTGCCAGGAGACGGACAGCAGCGTAAGCCGCACAATGCTCCTACCTGCGTTCGCTCCACTAGTGTACGAGGACACGAACCACTAGGTATGGCACCTGCCTAGGTCTGCTCCACTAGTGGTGCAAAAGAGACGGACAGCAGCACAAGCCGCACAAAGCTCCATACTATGTTCGCTCCCCTAGTGTGCGAGGATACGAACAACTGCCAGATGCAGTATAAGGAACGTAACCCTAGCGGCAACGTCCAACTACGAGTAGAATCACAAGGCCCAGCCAGACCATGTGCCTCAGGCACCTGCCTATGTCCGCTCCACTAAGATGTAAGGATACGGACCGCAGCTGAAGCTGTAAGGTACAAGAAAGCTACCCTGCCGGTAGCACTCACCTAGCATAGACAGAGAGATGCCTAGAGGGACGTGCACAGAGCGTCTACTCTCATGCATGAACCAAGAGGACTGAGCGCCGCGCGGCATGCGTCAGGGTCTTATATAGACTCTGTGCCTCATCCAAGATGGAGGACACCAGAGCCAATCCGCTGCCAGAACGACAGCAATGACGTCACGCTGGCCTATCACCGAGCAAAGCGTCACAAGCACATGACCAGCGACCAATCAGCATAGAAGTTGTCAGAGACATGTGACCACGTGTCACAAGCACATGACCAGCGGCCAATCAGCTTAGAAGGTGTCAGAGACATGTGACCTCGTGTCAGCGATGATGTCACCCGCACATGTGCAATGGCTCCAAGATAGGACTTAAGGGTACTTTACACGCTGCGACATCGCTAGCGATCTCATTAGCGATGTGAAATTCTAGAGCGCAAGTGCGATCTTTCGAGATCGCACATAGGTCATTTTGCGCATGTGCGATCTCAAAAGATCGCACTTGCGATCTAGAATTTCACATCGCTAATGAGATCGCTAGCGATGTCGCAGCGTGTAAAGTACCCTTTAGTCTCCAGCGCTTGCACATGTGCAGTAGCAAGAAATCCAAACATAGTCTCCAGTGCTCGCACATGTGCAGTAGCAAGAAATCCGAACATAGTCTCCAGTGCCACAGCAACCATAACACCCGGTGTCATCCTGGGGACAGTTAGGGCTGGTGTATTTTTGAATGTGCTTGATGCAAATCAACCTGTCCAGTTTGCAACTGGGGTACAAGTGATGACACTGAAGTTGTGGTGTGTGTGGCCCAATTTTTGGAAAAAAGGGAGACTCTGCTTGGAGTACCCTTGATGTGTTTTTAACAATGAGCCAAGATGAACAAGTCATGGTTCAGAAAAGACTTTGCTACCTACCCCGGTGTCATCCTGGGGACAGTTAAGGCTGGCGTATTTTTTAATGTGCTTGATGCAAATCAACCTGTCCAGTTTGCAACTGGGGCACAAGTGATGCCACTGAAGTTGTGGTGTGTGTGGCCCAATTTTTGGAAAAAAGGGAGACTCTGCTTGGAGTACCCTTGATTAGTGATGAGCGAGTACTAAAAAGCTCGGGTGCTCGAAGCTCGGGCCGAGCCTCCCAAGATACTCGTGTACTCGGCCAGAGCAACGAGCCCAATGTTATCCTATGGGAGACCCGAGTATTTTTGTGAAATGACCCCCCGGCAGCATGGAGAAACCCTAAAAATGTCACAAAAGTCTCAGAAGAGTGCTCAAATGACATGGCAACAGCATGGGGAAGACCCCTTGAAGCATTTATCACTGAAAAGTCACAGCTGTGAACAATTTTGTCCGCGTTTTACGCCATTTTTACGGACTCACCAGAAAACCTTCCAAAATGACCCCAAAATGATTTTTCATGGCGGAAATGTTAAGGGCACATACCCAATAGTGAGATAGAGCTGGTGTATGTTACTTTTTGAGATTAATACATGAAAGATTTTACGTGAAAACATTGTGTGGCACTCCGATGTCCCTGAGAAGAGACGTACATGAAGGCCTCTTGAGTCTAATGTGCCCATTTTGAGGAAGTGAGTCTTTGTAGTATTTTCCTTTGCCAGGGCAGTCCAAAATTGTGAGGTTCACCAATGCCCCTGCATACAGACGTGCATGAGGGCCTCAAAACATTAAGTGTCCATTGTCAGGAAGTGGGTGTATTATAGTATAGCCCTTAGGCAGGGCAGCCAAAAATTGGGAGGCTCCACATTATCCCTGGATAGAGACGTGCATGATGGCCTGTAAACCTGAAGTGCCCATTGTAAGGAAGTGGGTCTATTGTAGTATAGCCCTTAGGCAGGGCAGCCAAAAATTGGGAGGCTCCACGTTGTCCCTGGATAGAGACCTGTTAGGTTCTTAGTGCCTCCGTGCTTGCATTTAAAAACCGCACGTGTGTGCCTGTTGGTGGCAGCTTTCCGCTGCATTTGTGTGAGTTTTGCAAAAACTTGGATATAACGCACAAGTCTAGTGAATACACATCAGCACAGCATTGCAAAATGCGCAAGGGCGTTGTCAACGAACAAGGAAGTGGACGTGATGGTGGTGCAGGCAGAGACCGAGGTTGTGTGCAAGCTCTAATTTCGCCACAACAAAGGGCCACATCTAGTCGCTCGCACGTCCTGTCCCAAATTCTTGGGGACCGCAGCAGTACACCGCTCTTGAACCAAGACCAGTGTCAACAGGTTGTTAGTTGGATAGCGGATAATGCTTCCAGTCAGATTGGCACCACCACAAACACTCTGTCTTCCACACGGTCAAGTGTCAGTAGCCGTGATACTGCACCGCACATTTCATAACCTGATCCTCCTTCCTACCACCAGGCCGAGTACACGTCCACGGACATTACTGATCCCACACTTGGACACTCGGAAGAGCTGTTCGTTCACGTTTCCATTCACAAATTCTGGCCTCTCGCCAGCTCCTGTTGAAGTGGGCCATGACGAGATTGTATGTACAGATGCCCAAATATTTGAGCAGCCACGTTCTCACGAAGTTGGCAACGTGTCTCAACAAGGGGTGGACGATGATGAGACACAATTGTCAGGAAGTCAGGAGGAGGAGCAGGGTGCGGAAGAGGAAGACGACATGGTGGATGATCCAGTAACTGACCCAACCTGGCAGGAGGATATGCAGAGCGAGGACAGCAGTGCACAGGGGGAGGGAGGCGTAGCATCACAACAGGCAGTAAGAAGCAGAGTGGTGGCCCCAGGCAGACGTCAGGCAACTGTTCCCCGGAACAACACGACACAAGGTGCCTGTACAAATGTTAGGTCTTCCCGAGTCTGGCTGTAATACTATTGTATGTATTGAGGATTTTGATTGCGTTAGGGCAATGACAACCAGAGACGAGTTCTTGGTGCAAGACGTTTATAATATGCAACCAGCAAATATGTACATAAACGGAACAAAAACACAGTAGAACATAAATACAGGAAATACCTTCCAGGGACGGAGCGAAAGGGAATTCCCGGGACCGCGCACCGGACTCCCCCAGGGAGACCACCAAGAGCGAACCCCTATACAGGGACTGTCTGGCAATCACCCCAGAAGCCCTAAATGCGCAGCAGCCGGGACACAAAAGGGCAATAGGTAAGTCCAAAAATGTCCGTACGTGATGTGAGTCCAGAGTGATATTAAACGGAAGGAACCGGGCAGAAGTGCCGACCAAAGACGGCAAACGGAGTCCGGGCACAGCTAGATGATACCAGATGAAGTCCAGAGTCGGTGTCGGTTGTTTTCCAAGAGGATCCGAATAACAATCAGGAACCAAAAGCAGCAGGGCAGGAGCACACAGGAAGCAGTATACTCAGGCACTGGACTAAGCTTTAGGGGCGGCTTTTAAACAGATGGACAGGAAGTAGGGCAACAGAACAGAAAACTCCATGTTAACAAAGGGCAAGCTCTTTCAAAAGAAAACTGGAAAACCCGGAACTCTGACACTGGCAGTTTTTTAAGTTGGCTCCAGATGATTCTAAAAAGGCCATTTGCAACACCTGCCATGCCAGCATCAGCAGGGGTACCAAAACTAGCAGCCTGACCACCACCAGCATGATCAGGCACATGTCAGCCAAGCACCCGACTTTGTGGGAAGTACAACAGAGTCGAGGAGCAGTGCTTGCTGATGTCACTGCTACGTCTTCACTGGTTGTGCATGCGAGCCAATCCCCTGTCCATGCTGCCTGCGAACAAGCCTCCTCCACTCCTGCACCTGCAGTTGCCTACGCAGAAAGAACACCATCATCAAGCACGTCCTTGTCCCAGCGCAACGTTCAGTTATCCATTCAGCAAACCTTTGAACGCAGGCGCAAATATACTGCCAACACCCCACATGCCACAGTTCTAAATGCTAACATTTCGCGACTGCTTGCGCTGGAAATGTTGCCTTTTAGGCTGGTTGAGACAGAAGCATTCCGCGACCTGATGGTGGCAGCTGTCCCACGTTACTCGGTCCACAGCCGCCACTATTTCTCCCGGTGTGCCATCCCCGCATTGCATAACCACGTGTCACAAAACATCACACGTGCCCTGAACAACGCTGTTTCAGCCAAAGTCCACCTAACCACAGACACGAGGACAAGTGCATGTGGGCAAGGCCGCTACATCTCGTTGACGTCACACTGGGTTAATATTGTGCAAGCTGGGACCCAGCCTGAGCGAGGGACGGAACACGTCCTTCACACACCAAGTTTTGCAGGCCCTACCTCAGTCAGGGTTTCACACACACTCTACAGCTCCGGAATGTCATGCTCCTCAGCCTCCTCCTCCTCCTGCGCATCCTGATCCACTTTACCCTCCACACCAGTCCCAAGCTGGAAGTGTCGCGGGCGGAGGAGGGGACGGTGCGCTCTCCCACTGCTCGGGTCCGGCTGACGCTGCTCTACGGCTGCTGCTGCTCGTTGGCTCGAGCGATGGCCGGATCCCAGGGACTCGAGCGGCGCTACTCGCCCGTGAGTGAAAAGGGGTGGTTTGGGTTTTGGGGATATTGTCCGTGACGCCACCCACGGTTGTGGTGATTGTGTGGACACCACCGCTGCTCTGGACGGGGATCCCGGGAGCCTGTGACAGGGAGCAGCTTTGTTGTTATTTCTCCCCTCCGTGGGTAGGGGGGTTGGTTGTCCTGGGGCCTGGTGATGGGGTAGACATGGATGACAGGCGGGTTGCGGGGCCTGATGAGGTGCAGGGTCGCAGGGGCAGCGCTGTGCCGCACGGCATGGAGGTACTCACTCAGCCCAATGATGATGACACAGTTCACGGTAAAACAAGTGGCTGGATGGACGGGTCACTCGGACGGCTGCGGTTGTTCCTCCCTGCAGGTTAGTGATGACTGTCTCTCCCTGCACCTAAGTTAAGTGTTGGTAGTGATGGTTTCCCAACGGTAACCCGCTCCCTGACCTGGATATGGGCCGGAGGAGCCCCTTTTGCCCACAGGCGCTGGCCCTGGGAGACGGTTGCCCTTGGCGGTGGCTGTGTCTCCCCTTCACGGTTGTACGGTTGCCTTCTATCTGGACTTGGCTGTTTGGAAACCCTGAGGTTCCCTTCACTAACGGATTTGTCAAATTCACGGCGACACCAAGCCTTGCCGGGATCCGAAAGTCCTCTGCCAATGGTGCTGGCTTCTCTTCGTATACCGGTCCGGTACGGCCGGGTCACCACCCGTCCACGGTCCTTACGGCAGACTCCAATCGGCCTCCACTGCAGACGGTCACCACATCCTGCCAACCTTGCTGTCCTGTCCGGGCCACACACCCGGACCAACTTCAGGCTCTTTGCTGTCACTTTTCTCCTCTCTACTACTTTCCTCCTTCCACTTCCTTAGCTTAACTCTCACTGCCTGTGTTTTCCCTCCTCCTCGGTGGGTGGAGACCAACCGCCTGGCTCCACACCCTGGTGTGGACAACAGCCCCTGGGGAAGGCAACAAGGATTTTGTGTTTTGACTATGATATGCCTGCAGGGAGTGTGGGGTGTTTAAGTGTTGTGCTCTGTGGCCCCTGGCTTGTCCAGGGCGACACAGAAGCACTGCAGCACTGCCTCGGCGAAGCGGCAACAGGCAGTGCTGAAGCTAATCTGCATAGGTGACAAACCCCACAATGCAGAAGAGGTGTGGACAGCTCTGAAACAGCAGGCAGATCACTGGCTCACAACTCTGAACCTAAAGCCAGGAAAGGTCGTGTGTGACAATGGCCGGAACCTGGTGGCGGCTTTGAGGCGAGGCCAGCTGACACATGTTCCATGCGTGGCCCATGTGCTCAACCTCGTGGTTCAGCGGTTTCTAAAGTCATACTCAGAGCTGTCTGATCTGCTGGTAAAAGTTCGCCGCCTGTCTGCACATTTTCGAAAGTCACCTACTGCTTCAGCCGGCCTTGCCGGCTTAAGACGCCGTTTGCATCTTCCGGCACACAGACTGGTGTGTGATGTCCCCACGCGTTGGAATTCAACTCTGCACAAGTTGGTCAGGATATGTGAGCAGAAGAGGGCAGTTGTTGAGTACCTGCATCACCTAAGCCGTCGGGAAATGGGTCAAACTCCACACATAACACCTGAGGAGTGGAGATGGATGTCCGACCTATGCACCATCCGCCAAAACTTTGAGGACTCCACCAAGATGGTGAGCGGCGATGACGACATTATTAGTGTCACCATACCGCTTCTCTGCCTTCTAAAATGGTCTCTGCTCAAAAAACAACCATGATGCATTGCAGGCGGAGCGCGATGAGTTTGAGCAAGAAACAGTAGTGGGTGTGGGTGATGATAACACACAGCCCAGCCTCGTCTCATCACAACGTGCAGTGGAGGACTATGACGAGGAGGAGGATGAAGACATGGAGCAACTCTCTGGCCAAATTGAGGATATGACATGCAGTCATATCCTCGGTTCAGCGTGGCAGGCCAGAGGACAGGGTAGATGATGAGGAGGAGGAGGAGGAGGACAGCATGTTCAGTCATCGTGTTGGTCAGGATACTGAAGTGATGGCTGTTAAGAGTCTGGCACACATGGCTGACTTTATGGTAAGCTGCCTGTCTCGTGACCCTCGCGTTAAGAACATCTTGGCCGACAATCATTACTGGTTGGTAACACTGTTAGACCCACGCTAAAAGGAGAACTTTATGTCTCTTATTCCCGAGGCGGAGAGGTCAGGCAAAATGCAGCAGTTCCAGAAGGCCATAGTCACTGAAGTAGGCAAAGCATTCCCCTCACAAAACGCTAGCGGCATAGGTCAGGAATCAGTGGACAACCAAGGCGTACAGCCGAGAGGGGCACAAGTCCAATCCGCCAGAGGTAGGGGAACAGTCTTTAAGATGTGGGACAGTTTTCTCAGCCCCTCACATACCACAGCCCCTGAGGTGAGGGGTAGTGCCACAAGAAATCCTAAGTTTGCCCAGATGCTCAAGGAGTACCTTGCAGATCAAACAACTGTACTCCGACATTCCTCTGTGCCTTACAATTAATGTGTATCCAAGCTGGACACGTGGCATGAATTGGCTCTCTACGCCTTGGAAGTCCTGGCCTGCCCTGCCGCTAGCGTTTTGTCAGAGCGTGTTTTTAGTGCCGCAGGTGGAATCATTACAGATAAACGCACCCGCCTGTCAACTGTAAATGCTGACAGGCTGACTCTGATCAAGATGAACAAGGGTTGGATTTGGCCAGACTTCACCACACACACCAACAGCAAATTACAGCGGAATTTAAAGTTTGTAACGGGAATTTGCCATGTACCTCCACTCACCCATGGTAACACACTTCTGGACTTTGGCTACTCGCTGGACTGCTCCTCCTTCTCCTCATGCGCCATCATGGTGACCGTTACAATAGTTAAGCCGTTGTTTCAGATATACCCCCAGTGGTAAATTTTTTCGCCCATTCTTTCTGAATGGGCATTACAACGACAGGAGACCCGCTCCTTTGCAATGGGAACAATGTTTTGAGGCCCTCATGCACATCTCTATCCAGGGACAATGTGGAGCCTCCCAATTTTTGGCTGCCCTGCCTAAGGGCTATACTACAATAGACCCACTTCCTTACAATGGGCACTTCATGTTTACAGGCCATCATGCACGTCTGTATCCAGGGACAATATGGAGCCTGACGCTGCCACCGACTGCCACACACATGCTGTTTTTAAATGCAAGCACGGACGCAATAAGAACCTAACTGGTTTTTAGGAGCGACAATTACTGAGAAGTCTGACACTATCAGACACTGCTGACTGAAGTGTATTATACACTAGACTTGTGCGTTATATAATAGTTTGTGCAAAACGCGCACCTGTACCCTGCCACCGACTGCCACACACGTGCTGTTTTTAAATGCAAGCACGGACGCAATAAGAACCTAACTGGTTTTTAGGAGCGACAATTACTGAGAAGTCTGACACTATCAGACACTGCTGACTGACGTGTATTATTATACACTAGACTTGTGCGTTATATAATAGTTTGTGCAAAACGCGCACCTGTACCCTGCCACCGACTGCCACACACGTGCTGTTTTTAAATGCAAGCACGGACGCAATAAGAACCTAACTGGTTTTTAGGAGCGACAATTACTGAGAAGTCTGACACTATCAGACACTGCTGACTGACGTGTATTATACACTAGACTTGTGCGTTATATAATAGTTTGTGCAAAACGCGCACCTGTACCCTGCCACCGACTGCCACACACGTGCTGTTTTTAAATGCAAGCACGGACGCAATAAGAACCTAACTGGTTTTTAGGAGCGACAATTACTGAGAAGTCTGACACTATCAGACACTGCTGACTGACGTGTATTATACACTAGACTTGTGCGTTATATAATAGTTTGTGCAAAACGCGCACCTGTACGCTGCCACTGACTGCCACACACGTGCTGTTTTTAAATGCAAGCACGGACGCAATAAGAACCTAACTGGTTTTTAGGAGCGACAATTACTGAGAAGTCTGACACTATCTGGACTGTTTTACACTGTGTACACCAGCCCCAGATATGATGAAGGCTGGTATACGGTCACCACTACCCTGCCTGCCTGCCTGCCTGTATACTGCTACAATAGTCCTGACAAGGACTCTTCTGGTCACTAGCCTGTATTCCGACCTGGCTATACCCTGCCTGTATATAGCAACAATAGTCCTGAGAAGGACTCTGCTACTGTACTCCGACCTGGCTATACCCTGCCTGCCTGTATACAACTAGAATAGTCCTGAGAAGGACTTCTGGTCACACTGTTTGCAGCCCTGCTCCGGAACTAACTATAAAGGGCCGCAAAGCTTTCCCTGAATCAGCGACACTCTCCCTGCACTGACTGTCTGGATAGTTGTGAGCAGAGCACAGCGCGCCGGCCGGTATAAAGGCTCGGTCACGCTGTGCAGGCCGGCCAATCACTGCAATTCCACAACTAACAGGGCTGTGGCATTGCAGTGGTCTGCCAGCCAATCCCTGCATGAGGGCTGGCTCTCAAAAGAGCGCCAACATGCAGAAATGAAGACCACGAGTACAGCACGAGTATCGCGAGATTACTCGGTCCCCGCCGAGCAGCCCGAGTACAGCGATACTCGTGCGAGTACCGAGTAGTTACAAGCATGCTCGCTCATCACTACCCTTGATGTGTTTTACATAATTTTAGAAGGGCATGACATACCTATATCTGTGTCTCCTCCTCTTTTAACTCATCCAGCTGCTTTGTTTTCGCATGAGTATATGTCCTTGTCACTTTCGCAAGTGTTTGTGGTGTCTTGGGAGTTGTTTGTCACCTTTTGGACACCTTTGAAGGTGGTTTCTATGTGTTTTTATGTGTTTGCCTCCCATTGTTTTCAATGGGGTTCGAGAGGTTTGTCGGATCATTGGACAAGGCACCATTTTGCCTTGACTAGAATAGGGAAAGTATATTATTGGGGTGAGGGACAGTGATAGGTGCAGTTAGGTTGAAAACAAATACATTATAACGAGACTAGAAATGAGTGATGTTCAAGGCTCGAGGTTCGCTAATTTCTTGTTCGAGTGATTTTGGGGGGGTGTTCGAGACTTTTGACGAACTCGAGCTTTTTGCTAAAAGCTCGACAGTTCGAGTTACATTCGAGAACGGTTTGAGCACCAAACACGTGGCTTTTCACAGTAAGGCTATGTGCACACGTTTCTGTCTTCATGAGTCCTGCGTCCCCAGCACAATCCTTCTCTCTTTCCTACTCACCGATCACGGGCGCCTCGCTGCACGCTGTCACAAATCTGCGGCGTCTTTTCCTCCTTTGAAAATGGCTGCCGCTTCATTATTCAATCAGTTATTTCGTGCTTTCCACGCACATCGGCGCCCATCATCGGTTGCAGTCAGACACACCCCCATGATGAGTGACAGTTGTCTCAATGACACCAATCGCAGCCGCCGGTGGGCGGGTCTATATCGTGCAGTAAAATAAATAAATAAATAAATAAATAATAATAAAAAAAATGCGGTTCCCCCCATATTTTATACCAGTCAGGATAAAACCACACGGCTGGAGGCTGGTATTATCAGGATGGGGTGCACCACGTTATTGGGAGCCCACCACCCTAACAATATCACACAGCAGCCGCCCGGAATCGTCGCATTCATTAGATGCGACAGTCCCGGGACTCTACCCAGCTCATCACGAATTGCCCTGGTGCAGTGGCAATCGAGGTAATAACGTGGTTGATCATGCCAGGCGTCTCCCCGAGCTACCTTCCATGATTAAACTGTAAGTGAAAGTAAAGAAACAAACACAGCGAAAAATCCTTTATTTGGAATAATAGACAAAAAAACACCCTCTTTCACCATTTTATTAAAATCCCCAAATACCCCTCCAGGTCCGAAGTAATTTACACAACACTGTCAGCTCTGCTACAGAACACGAGTGCTCTGTGTCCTCTCCACGTAACACGTGAAGAGAATCGCGCTGTCACCTCAGACTTCAGTCTGCTTTGCAGACCTCAAGATAACGAAATATGCCTATGTTCCTCATTGGAGCCAGTGGCTGATTGGATAGAGCGCTCACCTAAGAAGCATAACGAGTTCAAGTCCCGGCTGTGTCGATAAAGATTTTTTTTTATTTTAAATTAATTAATTATTATTCTTTATTTATAATTAATTATATAATATTATTATTTTAATTATACACAGAGGGGAGTAGCAGGACATCATCTATAGCCGCTTCATGGAATGAGGCTGCATTCTCTCTCTCTCTTCTCTCTCTTCTCTCTCTTTCTCTTTCTCTCTCTCTTCTCTCTCTCTTCTCTCTCTTCTCTCTCTCTTCTCTCTGTCTCTCCTCTCTCTTTCTCCTCTTCTCTCTCTCTATTTTCTCTATCTTCTCTCTCTCTTCTTTCTCTCTCTCTCTCTCGGACCTGGCATTAATCAGCTGATGAGGTCACCTGACGGAATCAGCTGACACTATAAGTCGAGCGGTGAGGCCGGCTTTTTGCTGCCCGGCCGGCTAAACTATCAGCTGATGCTGTCAGACAGGCGTCTGCACAGAAGTGTGTAGTTTTTGGGAGGTTTTTTGCACTGATGCATCAGCTGATTGTATAAAAGCCGTTTATACAATCAGCTGCTGTGCCATGTGATTCAGGCCCTTGAACCTGACACATCATCTGATCGCTTTGCCTTGCAGCAACTGATCAGATGATATTGGATCGGATTGAACGGCGCGGGACCCTTGACCCAGGATTACTGTGGAGGGGGTTCTTTATTTCAATAAAGATGGAGTCCCTAATTGTGTTGTGTTTTATTTCTAATAAAAATATTTTTCTGTGTGTTGTGTTTTTTTTTATCTGTACTAGAAATTCATGGTGGCCATGTCTAATTTTGGCGTAACACCATGAATTTCGGGCTTAGGGCCAGTTGATAATTTACAACTAACCCTAACCCCATTATTACCCAGCGAGCCGCCCATCATCAGGGCAGCTGGAAGAGTTAGATACAGAGCCAGAAGATGGCGCTTCTATGAAAGCGCCATTTTCTGGGGCGGCTGCAGACTGCAATTCGCAGCAGGGGTGCCCAGAAAGCTTGGGCACCTTGAGCTGCGAATTCCAATCCCCAGCTGCCTAGTTGTACCTGGCTGGACACAAAAATTGGGCGAAGCCCATGTTATTTTTTTTTTTTTAATTATTTCATGAAATTGTATGAAATAATAAAAAAAAAAAGGCCTTCCCTATATTTTTGGTTCCCAGCTGGGTACAAATAGGCAGCTGGAGGTTGGGGGCAGCCCATAGCTGCCTGCTGTATCTGGCTAGCATACAAAAACATGGCGAAGCCCACGTAATTTTTTGAGGGGGCAAAAAACTCCTGCATACCGTCCTGGATGGAGTATGCTGAGCCTTGTAGTTCTGCAGCTGCTGTCTGCTGTCTGTCTGCTGTCTGTCTGTATGGAGGAGAGCAGACAGCAGCTGCAGAACTTCAAGGCTCAGCATGCTCCATTCACTAGTGTATGCAGGAGAGCAGACAGCAGCTGCAGAATGACAAGGCTCAGCATACTTCATCCAGGACTGTATGCAGGAATTTTTTGCCCCCCAAAAAAATGACGTGGGCTTCGCCATAATTTTGTATGCTAGCTAGGTACAGCAGGCAGGTACGGCTGCCCCCAACCCCCAGCTGCCTATTTGTACCCGACTGGGAACGAAAAAATATAAGGAAACCCTTTTTTTAATTATTTAATGAATTTGATGAAATAATTAAAAAAAAAAAAAAATCGACATAGCTTCGCCCCATTTTTGTGTCCAGCCAGGTACAACTAGGCAGCTAGGGGTTGGCCCGAGGTTTCTGGGCCCCTCTGCTGCGAATTGCAGTCCGCAGCCTCCCCAGAAAATGGTGCTTTCATAGAAGTGCCATCATCTAGTGCTGTATCCAACTCTGCCAGCAGCCCTGAAGCCGGGTGGCTTGCTGGGTAATAATGAGTTAATACTAGTTTTGTTTTACTAGCTAGTATTAAGCCAGAGATTCTTAATGCTTAATGTCAGGCAAGTTTGACCCGGCCATTAAAGGGTTAAAAAAAGACACCACAGAGAAAAAATACTTTAATAGAAATAAATACACAGACACATTAGAGACTCTATGTTTATTACTCCCTTTCAGCCCTCCACGATCCTGCTCTTCTGTCTTCTTTCTCCTTCAACCCATGCAGCTATGCTACATCAGACAGCACTGCATGGGAGGAAGACGCTGCTGCTTCCCGTGCAGTTTATTCACTCAGTGAATGAGCAGCAGCTACGTGCTGTAAGCGGTGACATCACTGCTGGCAGACGGGTTACCATAGCAACGGTGCTCCGATCACTTGATTCCCAGTGCAGCTATTCACTGGCTGTGGCATCTAGTCCTGCATGTGGGCTGACTCTGTATAGAGCGCCGACATGCATGGACGGGGAAGCCGATCATGTGCCAGAGCATCTCGCCGGTAAAAGGACATGCTCAAATGAGCACCGCGTACCGGAGAGATGCACTGACATGACCTAGCAATGACGTCTAGCCATGTGACCAGTCTGCAGCCATTGAGATAATAGACACGTGACTGGTCACATGCTATTTTGACGTCACGATAGGTCCTATCATCAGTGCTGGTTACCGGGAAGACTCAGCAATTATCGGAAGTAAAAGCGGCGGGAGACAGAGTGCAGGATGCGTTGTGGGGACCTGTAAGTGTTATGGCAATGTTTATTAACTGTATGTGTACATGTATAATGTGTTTTTATGTGTTTGTGTTTGCCTCCCATTGTTTTCAATGGGGTTCGAGAGGTTCGACGAACCGAACCGAACTCGAGCCTTCAGAGGCTTGCTTATCTCTAAACGAGGCTATGCTGTTGGAGTGAGGGACAGTGATAGGTGCAGTTAGGTAAAAAACAAATACATTGTAGCAAGAGTACACTGTTGGAGTGACAGACAATGATAGGTGCAGTTAATAAAAAAATAAATACATTGCAGGGATAGGATACAGTAGGAGTGAGGAACAGTGATAGGTACATGTAACTCTAAATCAAATACAGCACTGCATCACACATTTTTGTGTAGCAGTCAAAAAAGCATAATACAGGCAGTGTAATGTATTAGCGCAATCTACAAAAAACAGTGTTTTCCAGCATGTCTTGCTGTGTGAATATCTCTGAAACCCTATATTGCGTTATTTCACGCAGCTTTGTGTAGCTATGATAATGAATAAATTTGTGATCAGCTCTGCAAACTTGCCCATGTGTGGTTCGCAACAGTCAGTTTGGCGGTTGTAAAATTGTGATGCAGGGGGGAAACAAGTATAATTGGGGTGGCACCTCTGAGGAATGAACTGTGTGTGATGTTGAGGTGCAGGAAGAGGAGGAGAGGCCACTTGATGCATTGCTTGCCATCCACTCTAGCACATGCTGTTTCTGGCCCTCATTTACAAGTTACAGGGAGGCGCAACTGCCAAAAAAATTGAGTGGTGTAGCCTGTCCAGTAACGGAAGTTGTTAACTGTTCTTTTGGGATAGGACAAGCCAGTGTTTGCTCAGTAGAGCTTTGACTAACATTAGAATGTCCTCCACGTACAATTCAAACACTCTGCCTATTCCCCCTTCCACCATGACCTTGTGATTGACCACTCATGTCTGATGTACACTTCACCTTTGAAAAAGATGTTTCACAACCCTAGGCCCACACCTGTGAAACACCTGAAACAAAAGTTAAATTCTGTATTTCTTGGCTGATATGGCAATATTAGGATGGCCCACTGAAGTATCAATACCTATTTAGATGATTCACTGGCAAATTTTTAGCAGGCACAAAAAAGTAGCAATACCTATTGAGATGATTCACTGGTAACTTTTTAGCAGGCACTCTTAAGTACCAATACCTAGTTAGATGTGTCACTGGAAAATTTTTAGCAGGCACTAAAAATACCAATACTTATTTAGATGGTTCACTGGAAATTTTTTAGCAGGCACTAAAAAGTACCAATACTTATTTAGATGGTTCACTGGCAAATTTTTAGCAGGCACTAAAAAGTAGCAATGCTTATTTAGATAGTTCACTGGCAACGTTTTAGCAGGCACGCTAAAGTACCAATACTAGTTAAATGTTTCACTAGAAATTTTATAGCAGACACTAAAAAGTACCAATACCTATTTAGATGGTTCACTGGCAGTTTTTTATCAGGCACTAAAAAGTATCAATACCTAGTTAGATGGTTCACTGGCAACTCTTTAGCAGGCACTCACAAGTAGCAATCCTTATTTATATCATGAAATGCCGATTTGTGGTACACAGCTTTTTCTACACTATTGCTCTCCTATCTATCTCCACTACCTATGATTAAACACTTAGCTAAGCTAACTGCCTAGCAGTAGCGGTGGCAGCACCTTCCCTGAGCTTTAGCAATCACAAAAAAGCATGGACACTGCATGTTCACATTTTAAATGCAGAGGCACATGTACCTTATGGAACCAATGACACATGCCCTTGTGTTTGAACCTTGTGGATGTTTTCCATGCTGTGATTGGCTGCAGGAATATCCACAAGTAAAGTTAAGAAAAAAAATTATGCTCTGCTTATCTTTCCTCTCCCCACCCCCTCCAGTAATTAAGGACATCTCTCCGTTCATCATACAGCACCACAATTTTATCCAAAAGCATAATATATTATTAAAAAATCATTCTGGAAACCGAACATAGCTGATCATTACCGATTTTTCTTTCAAATTCTTGGATACACGAGCTCGAACCAGATAGGTAAAATGCTCGTACCAAATTTGAAATTGGCGAATGCGAACCGAACAAATTCGCTCAGCTCTACTAACCAACACAAATTTAGTTACATTTTTCATGCATGATTTGCCTACATAGTATTCTTATATAATTGTCTATTCCTGGACATGTTGACCATCTGTCTGAATGTATGTTTTAAGTTGTTAAAGCCATCAGTCTGGATGGCGATCATGTGAAAACAGTTGCCAATATTTTGCTTTGCTTCCAGGAAATTAGTGGTCCAGATTTTATGTGTAAGGTCAGCCACACAAATTTCTTTAAGTTATCTGCAATGAGGGGACAGCCAGTAAAGCAATCAGATCAAAGACTACAGTTATAAGCCTCTTAATATAGCGAGATTTTTCTTCTAAATCCAATTTAGTATACGTTACTTTAGATTGCTTGTCAGCAAGTAGTCTGGCACAAGCAAACATTCGAGATGCTAGGGTTAGTTTAAATGAACTTACAGATGGTAACCACTGGTATTTCTTTGATATCAACCTTCGCATAATTTATGATATGCCATGCCCTGAGTTTTTCAGTAGCTGTTCTTCTTGAGCTGAGTGTTATTAGCTGCAGAGGTAGTATACACAACTTAATAGGCTGATTATCAACCCTGAGTTTAAAAGTGAGTGAAGAAGAGTATTCCGTATGTATGTTAATCAGTGGGGTATATAAATGAACATACTGAATGACATCTCTAAAAGTAAAAAAATAGATCCATAGTAATTCAGTTGTAGGTTACTCTAGAGCAGTGTTTCTCAACTCCAGTCCTCAAGACCCACCAACAGATCATGTTTTCAGGTTTTCCTCAATCAGGTTTTCAGGATTTCCTTAACATTGCACAGGTGATGGAATTATTCCCTGTCTAACAATGAGGAAAACCTAAAAACATGACCTGTTGGTGGGTCTTGAGGACTGGAGTTGAGAAACACTGCTCTAGAGATAAGCTAAATCGCTTGAAATAATTCAAATGTGTGATTAAACCTCTTAACCCCACTAGGGCCTTGATACAACCTGCTATACATGTATTGTCTGGCAGATGCGTACCGAAAGGGTAATTTCAGATGAATTGCTTTACTTTTTGATACATAATTCTTAGGGATTTATCAAAGGCCGCACACATTATTTGGCATGGAACTTTGTTTATGCTCTAAGCACGACTTTTATATTACAATACTGTTTTGGGAATGCACAACTATATTACGTTCTTACCAAGAGTATGGTCATACATCTAATTTTGAGTATTAACTGTTTTTAGCTGTAATATCTTGTTCATGTAAAAATATTTTTTTTTGTAATGAAATAAAGTTTTTGTTTTCTACTTATTGTTCCTGATTGCTGCTTTACGCATATGGTCATTGTCTCCAGCTACATTATGTAAAAAAGCTATAATGGCAAATCGATCTATAACTTTTATCAGGTTCAAACTTTAACCACAATAGTTTCAATTAGAGATGGGAGTATCGATTTGCAGAACTCCAATCCATTGGTCAGGTCAGTAATTTGTGACTTTTGGATGGGAGCCCTCTCTTTTCGAAGAGTCAAGAATGCTGGGCGGTAGGGAGATTTTCATGGCTCCCTTCTTGTAGTCTCAGATTACTGACCTGGCCTATGGACCGGAGTCCTGCAAACAATTTATCCATCTCTAGTGTCAATGTTTCAGGTTTACCTTTCTGTGATGATCTGCGTTGTAACTATATACTAATAGAAACACATAAAGAAGGTATAGACACAGCTGATTTAATTTGCTGCAGTCCAGCAGGTCTAGACCGAGATCAAGTAATGAAGACTCACTGTGTGTTGGTGTTGCTCAATCCATATTCAGACGTCTCAAAGTAATCCAGTGTGGAAGAAATAAAAGGATGGCACTCACCATTCATTGTAGTATTTAATAGTCTTCAAAAGATCGTAGAAGTGGAGGAAGGGGGGATGGGGCATGTGTGGATTTCGGCTGTTTCATGTACAAGTAGCGTTTCAACAGGACCTGTTGATGTGCTACTTGTGCGCGAAACGGCTGTGGTCCACGCATGCACCATCCCCCTCCTTCCTCCACTTCTATGATGTTTTAAAAACTATTAAATACTGCAACAAATGGTGAGTGCCATGCTTTAATCTCTTCCACACTGGATATATTAATAAATCCTGATGGATCCCATTGACCCTGTTTTCTTCTTCTTCCTGGATAAAAATCGTGTAGAAACATTAGGCTGACCATCAAAGATTAACGGAAATTTGAAAGGAAATTGTGAACAGACCCTCAAACTGATTTCAAAGTGCATTCGATAGTATCAGTTTTTATCAGTCCTAACAACAATTTATTTTTCAAGGCCCACATAGTTCCTTTAGGTTTGAACAACAATTAAAGGAAAATGAAAAATAAACAATTTAACTCTTAATTTACCCATCAAAATCCTCAAATGTTAATATGTACATATGGTTCTCCAATTTTTGGAGTATATATAGCATTAAATTGCAATTTCTACTTTAGTACCTGCTGTATTTTCAGGTTTACGCAGTTTATGGTGAACAATAATCAGTGCAAGTGTGAAGCCTTTACTACAGCTAATGCAAAAAACAGACACTTTCTTCTCAAGAACATTCACAGTAATAAAGTTAGAGAGAAAACAACCCACATGTTAATATCTTTCAAGCATGGAGGCTATCAGAAAATGTAACCCCACACTGTTTTAAAGCATTACCAGTGACAGTATACATTCACTAGTGTGAAGCCCGTGTAATAAAGACATTTGTAACAGATACAAATACCAGCGATTTTAGGTGCTCGGTACAATTAAAGTCAAAATAGGCAGCTCTGTATAATTAATTGCCAAGAGGCTAAGAAAGATGTTGACTTGAAGTCTTCACAGCTAAACTGGTAATACAGAACGTATGGAGCAAGGTCCAAGCTGCTCCGTCCAAATTGGAATGTAAAAGAAATGTGTTGGAAGGTGATGACAGAAATGAAGTAAAACAGTTGTTTCCTGATCCGAGTGCCAGATGTGTCACATACTGTGATAAATAAGATCTGTGTCTTGCACTCCAGATATTGGGGAATATTGCAAGCGTTTATTATAATGAGGTACTAGAATTACTTTGTTTCTGCTGGCACCAAGCAGGGAGCTGTTATTGCACAATGCCTGGAGCTGCTAATTCTTTTGTTTAGGTTGAAGCCAACATGGCCTATTAAAAGCTTAAGTTCAATTTTATTGTTCAGGTATTTATTAACTGATTATGAAAAGACATTAAAAAGAAAACTCATAATTAAGCTACCAATTGTTCTTAACTTTAATTTTTTTTTTTAAGTCCCTTTTCAACTATTCACTTCAAGCATGTTGTATGTCACTGTATTTATTTTCACATTTTCCTCCAGCAGCTGGCCACTAAACTAAGTAACCGCAGTCCTTAAACCATAAAAATATAGCTATAACCACGGAAGTTAAGGATTTTACAGAAAAAAATGTGCTCTTATTCTTGTCACACACGTTTTCTCTCAGCTGCCGTGCAGTTTTGGTCTGCCTGAACTATACAGGGCTGTGCTATTTAAAATAGAAAAAGCAACTTAATTCTTTTTTATTACTTTGCCACAACTGTCTTGAATGATTGTGGGAGAACATACAGCCATTAACATTGTGCGTTCCCAAGCAGGTATAATATGGCTTACTATAGGGTGGATAGGGTTTAGTTCCAGGCATGCAATAAGTGTTAGTCAGGAAGGAGATCCACTCATTTGTAAAAGCAGTAAAGTGTCTGCTGCTTGCAATCCTGGGGGAAGGCTAAAAGTTACATACACGTACATCGGTATATATAGATTTAATACCCTAAACAATGAGAATATTCTAAACCTACAATTTATTGACTGAACCATAATTTATCACTTAGCCTCATAGACACAAAATCTAACTTATTTGAAGGTAGCATATGTTGGGTACGCGTCTGTACACCTATTACCCATAATAGCACCAAAAGACTATGCTATTTGGCTGATAAAAATGATGCAGTACACCAGACACATAGTTGTGGTGTACTCATGAGGCAAGCCCTCCCCTGTCTTTTCCCAGCCCAGACAGCTGCGGACTGTGGCCCACAGCTCTCTGCTGTACCTTGGCTGGTTATCAAAAATAGAGGTGACTGCAAGCCGTTTCTTAATTATTTATTTAAATTATTTTAAAAATTGGTGTGGGATCCATATCTATTTTTGATAATCAGCCAAGTTAAAGCAGACTGCTGGGAGCTGGGTTTATCAGGCCCTTTCCAGCCTAAAGATAGCAGCCTGCAGCCACCCCAGTAGCACATTTATTAGATGCGCCAATTTTGGGGCTTTTCGCACATCTTACCAATTGCTCTGGTGCGGTGGCAAATGTGGTAATATTTCTGTGGTTAATGTCAGATGTGAATTGACAGCTGGTATCAAGCCCAGGGGTTAGTAATGGATAGGAGTCTGTCAGACACCCCCATTACTAACTCGGTAATTGTACAGTTATAAAGCACACACGGGAAAAAAATAGTTCATTTGAAAAAAGACTCCCCCGCACTATTGCACTGACCAATTTATTAATCTGAAAAAAAAATCTTTGAAGTTCGTACATAATCTAATGGTGAATAAAGACTCTCCTACTCTTCTTCGTTCACCAATATATTAATTAGAAAAAAATCCTCAAAGTTCCGAAATAATTCAATGGTGTAATGTCCCATGATGCTCATCAAATCCTATGGCGCCTTGTTCTGAGAACGAGGTTTCATAAGTCACTACCGGTCAGCAGCAGATACGGAATTTCTTGTGGGGAATACCATAGCTGCCACTCACCACAATTGACCTATTGTGCCTCATTCTGTGCACGTTTTTTTATTTATACCCTATCCACATTTGTTTGCAAGGCAATTGTCCTGCTCTTACCCCCATTTTGCTTCCTTCTGTAGCCCCTAGCCCTTACTATGACCAATGTACAGCCATTTTACAGTACCAAAGTTTGGTCCCCCATTGGCTTTTATGGGGTTCAAGGTCCGGGGTCAAGTTTGTGTCCTGAACCAAACTTTTAGCCAACTTCCATCTGAATCCGGCGAACCAGAACATCCATGGGTCCTCTCATCCCTACAGGGTTTGGGTCTGTTATTTAGTGTGTTGAGATATAATGTGTGTGTGAGATATACTCTGTGGGGGGGGTTTGCTATGGGATTATCATACTGTGTGTAGTGAAATGTGTGGCCACCATAATATTAGGAGATATCAACTGTATGTGGTATGAGGATAATCAAACTGTGTGTGGGGCTGTGGGGCAATCATATTGTATGGAGAGCTGTATGGGACCATTATACTGTGCGTGGGTCTATGGGGAACATTATATTCTGTGGGGGATAACATACTGTGTGGGGGCCTTTATACAGTGTAGAGGGCAGTGATGTCTATTTCACTGTCTGAGGAGCCATTATATTCTGAGGAGAACTGTGTGAGGGCCATTATACTGTGTGGCAACCATAATACTTCTGTAATGCTAGCCACTACTTACGGGGAGTGTGGGCAGGATCATAGTCAGGAAAGTCGGGGTCTATTAAGAGGAAGATACGTACAAGCACAAGGAGAAAACAAAGGCATAGTCAGGGCAATATCTGAGGGTCATAAGTCCAGGAGAGCACGTAATAAGTTCAGGGAGAAAGCAGAGATGTAGTCATGTAATGGTCCGAGGTCAAACAGGCAGGAGGTCATGACAGGAACAGAGAGTGGGCGAGAGGAGTCAAATAACTGTCCTAGGTCAGAGAACAAAGATCAGAAGAGATACAAACCAAGAGCACAACTGCAAAAATCAAAATTACAACTGGTGATGTCCTGGGTGAGCATGCTCAGTGAAGAGGCCCGAGCAATTACCAGTAAGGTGAGACACCTGAGTAATCAACACTAACATGGAATCCTGTGCTGTCAAACACACTGCTAGCTATTAACACAGGAAAGTGCAGCTAATCATCTCCAAAGGCAAGATGCTCTGCACAAAGGAATCATGACAGATGAAATACCTGAGTAATCAGCACCAACATGGAATCCTGTGCTATCAAACACACTGCTAGCTCAGTAACACAGGAAAGTGCAGCAGAGCATCTCCAAAGGCAAGATGCTCTGCACAGAAGAATTGTGACAACTTTGTGGGGGCCATTATATTGTGTGTAGGAAAATGTGTGCTGACTATAAAGTATTGAGAGCTTTGGTGGACATCAACTGTATTTGGCATGGGGGTGATCAAACTGTGTGAGAAGTTGTCAGGGTGATCATATTGTTTGGAAGGTTGTAAGGGGCATATACAGGGTGTAAGTCTGTGGGGACATTATACTGTAGGGGGCTATTACACTCTGTGGATGGCTGTGTGAGGGCCATTATACTGTGTAGAGGGCTGTGGGACTCCTTTATACTGTGTGGAGGGCTACATGGCCTCATACTGTGTTAGGAGCTTTAGGGAGAAATTATACTGTGTTGTGGGATGACAGGGGTCATATTGACTTGAAGTCACTAATGGCTTCATAATGTGTCAGGGGCATCACAGTGTTTGGGGGCACTGTTGGGTCATCATCCTATACATTTTGCACAATTCACTGATGGGGCATCATACTATGCTCGGAGAGCATTTTTGCTGGCATCATAATTCATGAGACACATTACAGGGTATCATATTTGGTGAGAACACTTAAGGGCATCAATAGGGGTAAAATTGCTTTGTATGTGCCACAATATATGTCCCTCTCTCTGTTTTTAAATGTTGGGAGATACGCCCTTCTGTGACAATGCCCATACAACATGACCCCGCCTACTCCAACAAATATTACTCTTTGGTGGACCCAATTTGGATCTTTATTATGGGGCCCATGACTTCTATATGCCTCCATGATATTTTTATACACATACTGTATATGTGACACTTTTTTTTAAACAATCTTATTGTGTGATTTAATTAACATATATAATTCAAATTATATATATATGCAAATACCTATAACAAAATATTATTTTTCCATTATAAAAATACAGAGTATATAAGAGCAGGATGTATACAACTACAATCAGTGCTTATAGCTACAATTTGTGCAGCTTTATAAATGACCCTTTATGCTAGGTGAGACATTTCTGTATGTATGATCTTATTCATCAAAACCTAATGCAATAATAATAAAAAAAATCTTGGAAATGCATACAGTAAATGCTGCATACAGCTAATGGAAAGGATTAATAACAAGTATGCCGAATTAGTAATGCAAGTCATATTTCATAATATTACAGAATATACTTGGTCCTTGATATTAAATAACCTGTGGATACATTCCTAGTTTATGACTCTCTTTTAAAACACCCCCTTCCAGTACAAAATAACACTGTTTCAGGTTAAATTCATTCCTACAGCTGGGCAACTTTGCGGCATGTTTGGTGCTTTCAGAGAAATGTAGGTAAAAAACACTGAAATCTTACAACCTTAACACTTCACTGCATGAAAGATTTTACATTTTTTCTGCCTGTAATTTAATAAGAATACGTTTAAGAAAAGGATTTATTTATTTATCTCCCACATGTAGGAGATGTAAAAAAATATTTGCAAACATAACATTTCTAAGGCGAGAGCCACAATATAATTAAAATAAGAAATATGTCTGTCTGTAAGATTAAAATATATTTTGGGGTTTCCTTTGGAATCCTAAGAGCTGCTATAGTTAGCTCATTGCATATTATTTTTAAAACCTTTGCAATAGGAGTATATACTATAAAAGTCTATGCCCAAAAGTCACATTTATACCATCAAAGCAAATGGCCAAAAGGAAATTGATTATGACGACAAAAGTTATTTAATCCTTTTATTCTAACGATTAGCTCACAGGTCTCTACCACTAACATCTTCAGATTTTTCTTAGTTATGTGTTAAAGGTAGACATAATATTTTCAAACTCAAATTTACCGGATTTAACTAATTTTTCCAAAATGTTTAATTCTCAGTTAATCGATTTGTCGTTAATCTCAATAGTACTAAGCCTTTAACTCCTACCAGCCAACCTGTTTTCAACTTCCTGAAGCGTCCATTTTTTTTCAATTCTGAACAGTGTCACTTAATGAGGTTATAAATCTGGAAGGCAACGGATTCCAGTGATTGTTTTTTTAGTGGCATATTGTATGTCATGATAGTTATAAATTTATGATGATATTTTTCGGATTCATTTGTGAAAATATCAGAAATTTTGGCAAAAATATAGGAAATTTCAACATTTTCAAACTTTTAATTATATGCCCTTAAACCAGGGAGTTATGTCATGCAAAATAGTTAATAAATAATATTTCTCACATGTCTACTTTACATCAGTGCAATTTTTGAAACATAATTTTTTTGGTTAGAAGTTAGAAGGGTTCAAATTTTATAATCAATTTCTCATTTTTCCAACAAAATTTACAAAACAATTTTTTTTAGGGACCACACCACATTTGAAGTGACTTTGAGGGCCCAAGTTATACAATATACCCAAAAGTGACACCATTCTAAAAACTGCACCACTCAAAGTACACAAAATCACACTAAATAAGTTTATTAATAGGGATGATCGAATACCAAAATATCCGCTTCAATGAATATCCAACGAATATGTCGCCGCTATTCGCATATTCGCGAATATTCGATGCGCAATGTAAGTCTATGGGAAACCCGAATAATTTGACGTTGGACCTAACGGCGAGCTGTAGTGACTGAGGAAAAGGCTGAAATGGATGGGAAAAGGCAGAAACAGTATAGGCACAGCCTGTAGAAGGTGCCTGACTGCATTTCTGGTGTCTTGGAATAACATGCTTAGATCTCAAACCAAATCGCTTTTTTGACAAACAGAATGCAGGTCTTTTGGTCTATCACTGCCTGTCGGTCTCTCCCTCTTCACCCTCCCTCTCTCATAATCACCGATCAGTGACCAATCACTGGCATGCCGCTGCACGGCTGTCACACTGCTCCGGAGGCTTCTCCAGCTTTAAAAAATGCCGGCTGCTCATTATTCCATCTCGTATTCCCTGCTTCCCACTGGTGCCTATGATTGTTTACATTCAGACGCACCCCCACGCTGAGTGAGCTCTCTCACTGCAACCAATCACAGATGCCGGTGGGCGGGTCTATGTCTATGTAATAAATAATTAAAAAAACAAACGGCTGCAGTACCCCCCAATTTTGATACCAGCCAAAGTAAAGCCACAAGGCTTTATCCACAGGATAGGGAGCCCCATGTTATGGGGAACAACCCAGCCTAAAAATATCAGCCAGCAGCCACATCCATTAGATGTGACAGTCTCATCCAGAATTGCCCTGGTGCGGTGGCAATTGGGGGTAATAAGGAGTTAATGGCAGCCCATAGCTGCCACTAAGTCCTAGGTTAATCATGGCAGGCATCTATGAGACACCCCCAATGATTAACCTTACAAGGACTATTTATTAGTTGGATCTAAGAACGCTCTCCCGCACACAATACAGTCAATGTAAACTACCAGCTCCCTATCACTGCGTGTTCACAAAATGGTCGCTGGCTGATATAGCCCCTATGCCGCTGTGCGGCGAAGCCAATCACAGTAACACCACAACAAAGATAGCTGCGGCGTTACTGTGAGGGCAAGCAACATCAGATGTGTTCATTGGCTGGAAAACAGGCTCCAGGAAGTCAGAAATGGAAATGAAAGTATTGGAGCAGATGTTTTTTTCCGTCGGATACCGAATGGTGCGAATAGCCTGTTATCCGTAGGATACCGAATAGTGGCGAATACATTTGCTCATCCCTATTTATTAACTATTTAGGTTTAGGTGCTTCAAAGGAACTAAAGCAATGTGGAAGGAAAAAAATGAAAAATTTACTTTTTTCAACAAAAATGTTACTTTAGCCCCAAAATATTGCATTTTCATAAGGGTAACAAGAGAAATTTATCTTAAAATTTTTTGTGCAATTTCTCCGAAATATGCTGATGCCTCATATGTGGTTGAAATCAACTGTTTGGGAGCACAGCTAAGCTCAGAAGGGAAGGAGCGACATTTGAATTTCCCATCGAAAAATTGTCTGAAATCATTAGTGGACACCATGTTGCATTTGGAGAGTCCCTGATGTTCCTAAACAGTGGAGCTCCCTCACAAGTGACCTCATTTTGACTACTAGACCCCTTAAGGAATTTATCTTGATGTTTGAACCCCTATAACTGAATTTGGAAGGCAATAGTTTTATATTTTTCTGGTGACAGAGCCTAATGAGGCTTGTATTTTGCAGGATGACTTGGAAATTTTATTGGTACCATTTTGGGCCACATAATATTTTTTGATCACTTTCTATTCCCCTTTTTGTGATGTAGAATAAAAAAAAAACAGCAATTCAGGTATTATCTTTGTTTTTTACGCCATTCATCTTGTCGTAAAAAAAGGGATATGACAGCTTTATTCTTTAGTTCAGTACGTTTAGTGTGATACCACACTTATATAGTTTTTTAATGTATAGTCCGCTTTTACACCATAAAATCTAGTTTTTGTGTTGCTGTATTCTGAGAGCTATAGGTTTTTTATTTATTCTCTGATGGAGCTGTATGGTAGCCGTATGGTAGCTTGTTTTTGTGGAACAAGATGATATTTTCAGGGTACCATTTTTATTCATATGTGTTTTTTTTATTGTATTTTATGTCAAATTTTTGTCAACTGTATGATGAAAAAACTGTTTTTGCTACTTTTTTTACGGTGTTCACCGAAGGGATTAACTCATGTGACAGTTTTATAGATCAGATTGTTATAGAAACAGCAATACCACATATGTGCACTTTTTTTACACAAATATAACCTTATTGGAGCAATTTGTTTTTACTTTTTTGTTATTTATATTCTATTTTTTTATTTTTAGATTTGTTTTACTTTTTTTAAACTTTTTTACTTAGTCTCTAAATGGGACATTAAATTTTGTGGCTCTGATCGCAGCTGCACTATATTTCAATGCTCTATCATAGCAGTACAGTGCAGCTGTCAGAGCTGCACAGTCGGAAGCTTCAGTGATCATGCTACAGGCATGATTCCTGAGACTTCCCATAGTCTGGTGACTAGGAGGTCGTCATGACGACCTCTGGTCATCATGGCGATGATTCGGCCCTTGTGATTACATCATGGAGGCACCGATTTGATGGCAGAGGCAGCGTGATCCCTCTCTTAATCCCCAGAGTGACGTGGCATTTAGGGGGTTAAACAGCAAGGGACAGTGCAGAGACCATCCAATCTAGGACGTATAGATATGGCCAAGGTCGTGAAAGGGTAAATTACAAAAAATAAAATGTATATAATACTCTTTGGTCTCATGGGATTGTAATGAACCCTGCATTGAGTGCTTTAGCGCATATAAAGCCTTGATACTATCCAAGTGACCTTAACATATTTAGTTATAGCTAAAGTTAACTGGTGGTAACCAACAGTTTGGCTAATAACACACATAACACTAGAGTTTTAATCCTTTTTAAAGTTAAAAATGCACAATATGAGCCCCTACTGATTTAAATAGGTTACTTGTGTTTTTTCATTGCTTTTTTTGTGTGCGCTTTTTTAGTACACTGTGTGATATATATGTTATCAGAAATAGCCAAAGAAGACTGCTACTATTGTTCAAAAGAGTGAAAATACGGTAAGGGTATGTGCGCACTAGGCGTTTTTTTCACGCTGCGTTTTTATGTGCGTTTTTGTCTCAAAAAACGCACCCGTGGCTAAAAAACGCGACAAAAACGCATGCGTTTTTGCCGCGATTTGGTGCGTTTTTTGCTGCGTTTTTGCTCACTGCGTTTTTAATCAGTGCACAATGCCATTAAAGATTGTTGATGAAAAAAAAAGGTCTGATGTCATTTCCTTCTTCAAAATGTTCATTGTATGCAGGAGAGCAGACAGCTGCAGAACTAGTGTATGCAGGAGAGCAGACAGCAGCTGGAGAACTACAAGGCTCAGCATCCTCCATTCACTAGTGTATGCAGGAGAGCAGACAGCAGCTGCAGAACTACAAGGCTCAGCATCCTCCATTCACTAGTGTATGCAGGAGAGCAGACAGCAGCTGCAGAACTACAAGGCTCAGCATCCTCCATCCAGGACTGTATGCAGTTTTTTGCCCAAAAAGAAAAAAAAAATGACATGGGCTTCGCCATATTTTTGTATGCTAGCCGGGTACAGCAGGCAGGTACGGGCTGCCCCCAACCCCCAGCTGCCTATTTGTACCCGGCTGGGAACCAAAAATATAGAGAAGCCCTTTTTTTTAATTATTTCATGAATTTCATGAAATAATTAAAAAAAAAAAATGACGTGAGCTTCGCCTAATTTTTGAGTCCAGCCGGGTACAACTAGGCAGCTGGGGATTGGAATCCACAGTGCAGGGTGCCCAAGCTTTCTGGGCACCCCCACTGCGAATTGCAGTCCGCAGCCACCCCAGAAAATGGCGCTTTCATAGAAGCGCCATCTTCTGGCGCTGTATCCAACTCTTCCAGCTGCCCTGATGCCGGGTGGCTAGCTGGCGGCAGGATCAGCTGATAGCCGGCCGGGCGCGAAAAAGCCGGCGAGACTACGATCAGCTGATGCATCAGGTGACTGCATCAGGTGATCCACCGCCAGGTCCTGCAAGCAAGGTCCTGCCCCGGGGAGACTGCACACAGCCAGAGCGGCGGTACCGAGACAGGGGCTGGGAGCGGGCATGGCACCGGGACCCTGCAGACAGGTGAGTATATATGACATTTTTTTTTTTCTACTGTTCACTTTTGTTTTCGCCGCTGCCTCCACCTCCCGCCCAGACATGGCGCCGCACGGAGCTGACATGCACAGGACGGGAGGTGGACGCAGCGGTGACGGTACCGGGAGGATTCATGCTTCTGTGTTTACCAACAGAAGGAATCCTCTTCCTGTACACGTCACTTTACTGCCCACCCATTGCGTTTATAGCTGCATTTTTAGTCATAGAAACACGGCTATATGCGTTTTTCATTGCGTTGTTGAACATCTCATTGAACTCAATGGGTGAAAAACGCAGAAATAATTGACATACTGCATTTTTGTGGTCACCACAAAAACGCAGCTACAAAACAACGCTGTGTGCGCACAGCACTTATGAAAACCCATAGACATTGCTGGGGAAGCAATGTCACTGCGTTTTCAGCACAAAAACGCGGTAAAAAACGCCGCTAAAAACGCGGCAAAAACGCCTAGTGCGCACAAGGCCTAATTCTTTTTTCTGGTCTAAAATTAGAAGGGAGGGAACCCTAAATTGGGACTAATTAATTATGCTATAAAGGATTTTATCGCCTGATTTTATCACCTGATGAGTGATTGTGTTATTTTGTCCATACAGCTTTTATTATGTGGACAAAACAATATAAAATAATTAATGTACATCTTTATTTTGTCGATGCGGGCCTTGGTAACCCAAAATTAAAAAAAAACACTTCTATCTGTGCTTGCAGTATTCTGATGGCTAACACACTGTTAATTTGAAATAAAGTCTATTGATATTTTTAACCAGGTGAGTGCCACAGTTAATCTTCTCTTTATTGCTAATACCGTGTTTTTCCAAAATTAAGACACTGTCTTATACTTTTTTTGCCCCCAAAAAAGCACTAGGGCTTACTTTTGGAGGTGGTCTTATTCTTGGAGAAACATGGTTGGGGGTTTACCAAGTTTAAGTTTACCCCTTAAAAAAGCAGACCCCCCCACTTCCCAGGAGACTCATACTTACCAGGGCCCGGACGTCTGTGTGGCTCCTAGGTCCTCCTGTGACCTCCGGTGGGTGCTCTCTGTAGGTATGCTGCACGTCGTCCTCCCCTGCTTCTGGCCGACACACTCACACACAGCAGATCTCACACAAACAGACTCACTCACTCACTCACTTACATCCAGCATTACAGAATGCTTCCAGGCCTAGGGAACAATGGGAGGAAGTCATGTGTCCGCAGGTCGTGTAAGCAAGATCCTTGCACTCCACTGCACAGCCTCTCAGGATTCTGCCGGCGAGAAGAAATCGGTGTCGCTGGATGTGGTGAGTGTGTGTGTGATCTGATGTTTTTGTGTTTGAGATCTGATGTGTGTGCAATCGCTGCAGGTCCTCTGCTCAGCGTCTGGTGAGTATGATTGCAGGGTGTCTGCTGTCTATAATAAAGTGTCCTGGGGTATTCTTTAACTCTTTCATCTGCATGGACACTTCATTATTGAACCGTGACTAGTGCTTATTTTCAGGGGAGAGCTTATAGTTAAGCCTTGTTCCGAAAATGCTGAAAATCCTTGCTATGGCTTATTCTTGGGGGAGGTATTATTTTTGGAAAAACACAGTACCAGGGCTGCCTTCATATATTTTCATCACTATTCGGAACCATGTGGAAACTGTTTTTGCTGTGTGCCCATGTGTCTCCTTTAAACTAACCATATTACATTTTGGATGATCTTTTTTTTTCATTTTAATAATATCAGTCATATTTTAATGTATGATACGAATCATGTTGGGTATATTTCTATCTTGTGGAGCGGCGGCGGGTTTGTAATGCCAGAGCTTGTTTAATTCACAATGAGCTGTGGTGTTCCTTATGCAAGAAATTTCACTCCATACAGGGAATGGAGTAAGATTTCTGGCATACACCTGGTAATGAATAAGGAGCATCTGACTATATATATATATATATATATATATATGTATATATATATATATATATATATATATATATATATATATATATATCATTTAACCTTAACAAAAATTCTACACATCTGAAAAAAACTATTTTTAATATAAAAAAAACGAAAAAGCAGATGTGGCCCCTCTGTGGCTTCAGGCGCCACAGGGTACTGCCCCCCATTAGGGTGTAGTACTCATCCTAGGTCCGAGGAAGGTCGAGGCCGGTTTACACATACACAAACATATACAGTAGTCAGTGGGTTGACCTCCCCAATGGGGATCGGGCAAGGGTCATATCACAGTAGGGGGTCACTACAGCGGTGGGTTTACAGGACACCATCGTACCAGGGACTCCCCAGATCCACTTGACTGGGGACTTAGGGTCAGGGAGAAGCAACCACCAGGGAGAGTCAGGAGCACACAGTGGGAAGAGCAGGTTGACCTAGTAAGACTAGTGAACCAGTCGGTGGCAGCGACTGGGGGCAACAGCTCAGACACACAACACACCAGAACAGGAGAGTTCAGCTTCAGACACAGAGCAGAGCGGACGTGCCATGAGCAGCTCTGTGGGCCAAGAGGTTCAACAAAGTCGCTGGGGAGAAGCAGGGCAGCTGCTTCCACAGGACTGGCACTGTCGGGATACAGAATCCTAGGGAAGAAAAGCTGCATAATTATATGCCTAAAAGCAACCACCTGCAATAGACCAATGTATTAAAAGTTAAAAAAAAGCCTTTGTAAAATCATATGGTCAGATGATGGCAGGTTCGAGTCCCCCTAGAGGGGACTAACAAATACAGTGAAAAGTAAATTAAATGTTATTAAAAAATGTAACATTTCTAATCCCTACCCCCTTTTCTCCAATTGAAATGTAAGAAATTAATATAAAATTAACACATTTACATATTTGGTATCTCTGCATTCATAAAAGTCCAATCTATCAAAATATAAAACAAATTATCCCAATTGGTAAACAGTGTTGTGAGAAAAAAAATAAAAACACCTGAATTATATTTTTTCGGCCTTTTCAAAAACACAAAAAAAATGTAATAACAGGTGATCAAAACAATGTATATAACCAAAAGTGATATCAATAAAAACATTGGCTTGGATTACAAAAAAATAAGCCCTGCAAAATAGTGTCACAAATAAAAAAAATTATACAAATTTTAACATTTATTGTCACCACTTGAATAAAACAAAAATTGTTTGCCATTCACGATTTCAGTGAGTATCTTTCCTCAGAAGTCAACCTTTTGATTTTAGAGCAGATGTCCAATATGCAGCTTTAAAAACAAAGTTATTGCATACTATAAAAATAAAATTAAAAAATAAAAGTAATGTGGTTTTGACCTGTGCCGCCCCCGTGCCAGCAGCCAGGCCGCTGATGCTTGGATCCGGATCCGCGGTGGCTCGAAAGGTCTTCTCCAGACCCAGGGGTCTCTCGGCCACTCAATGAAAGAGGGACTATATACAGGGGGAAGTTTTGGAAAGTTTGTGACGCCACCAACGGTGCGTGGTAATGTGATGTACCACCACTGCAGTTGGGGAGCCCAGTGACGATGGTGTGGCAGCCTGATGTTTTAACCCCTGCGTGGTTAGGGGGTTTGTGTCCTGGGGCCCGTCGGACGGTTGGTGAACGGGTGCCGCTGGGGTAGGAATAGGGGTATCTAAGTGTACTCATTCAGTCCAGGAATAACCACACCGGCAGCTTGTAAACCAGAATTCTGAGCACCACTGCAGCTTGTAGGGAGCACGCTGGGGTCCGTGCCCTTGGTGTTGCTGTTGATCTGCGGCCCTGTCCCTGGCACCTCTGTCTCGGTTGGACCCGTTGGTATAAAACTCTTCGGGTCCCGCTCACCCATATGGCTAACGGAATGAGCTTGCTCTCAGGGTTCACGCGTACGATTTCTTTGGACTGTATTGGGAAAGTCCTATCCCATCAGTGCGCTAGTACCCCGATTTTGGAGCGGGTTGGGGATGACACTTGAAGTCTTCACCCCGTCGGGTAAATTACCAGAACGCGTGAAGCTACTTTCTGGCCTGGGGTCCACGTACCCCGTCGTGCCCTGGCCCCTGCCCGGTAATAGCTCAAGGCCGCTGGCCGCCCTCCTCGGCAGTCCGTGCCCCTTGACACTGTCCCCTGCGACCGGGGTTCCAGATCCTACCAGGCCCAGACCAACGTCTGCCACTTAGTACACAAGAGCCCTCCTCCGTGGCCTCTCCTCATGAGAGCCACCACTACACCTCCTCTCTTTTCACTTTCCAATCCTCAACACTCTAAACTCCACTCCTCAACACTCTAAGCTCAACAGTCACTTTCCTCACTTTCCCCTCATCAACCCCCCATGTGGGCGGCCCTATTCCCTTCAGGCCCCCCAATGGTGTGTCTGGCAGGTTAAAGTGGGAAGTGTTCCTAGGATTTTGATTGGCCAAGCTGTTAATAACACTAAAGGACCAGGATTTGTAACCAAGGAGGGTGGATACTGTGCAGAAGGTCAGATTGCCCTGTGATGACCTGATAGGCCAGGGCGTCACATTCCCCCTTGGTTAAACGTAGCTCGTCCGCGAGCTACACAATGCCAGAGATTTAGTTTTGTTTTCCTGAAACTGTGAAAAAGGGAACATTTAACCCATTTTTTTATTTAATCGATCCATACCACACAGGGGAGGTAAGGCTCTTAAATGTTACTAAAATTCTTTTAAACTAAGAGTTTGTCGCCCAATGGTGGGACACTACCGGTTTTCATGGTAACAGAGGCTCAACCTACTCCGTTGCAGCCCTTCCTGCGCAGTCCAATCCCAACTTCCTGGATCCCAACAACCCGCCACCCAAACAACCTGTTCCCCCTGGAAACCTAAGGTGGGTCCGTGACCGGGTTAAGGTCCCGAGTGTTGTAGTTTAGACGACTCTGGTTGGCACAGGAGGTGAAACTATTATACGAGACACAAGTTTGTGTTGGTCATGCCAGTCCTGTGACCATGGTCTATTTTTACTTAACATATATAAAAACTTTTAAACATGTATCGGGGTACACATCTTGACAATCTTCTAGCAAATCTGGTAACTTACACCCTTTTCATTAAAACCTGTTGATTAGGCACTTATTCACTAACATTTTCTATATAAAAAATAATAAACTATGAAAAATAATAAACAAAAACACCGATACATAACATTCTATGGCATCGCAACTGCTGGTACTGTAACATTTTATTCTTTCTGGGAGGCAGGTAATCAACAGCGGCGGCTGGTACTACTCGCTCATCCACAATAGCAAGCCGCTTCACATCTAAGGCATACCCGCCCTGTTCACCCCAATGGCGGGTGTGCCTCTAGGTTACGACCTGGGTGACCACTGGGGAGATGCTGCTCAACATCTCAGCGAGTGACGAACACTTCTTCAGCGAGATCCACTTCCCATAAGAAACCCCATCCTTTCTCGGGGTTAAACCGCCGGACATACCCTACATGCTGCGGCCCACGGACATGGAAGGTGACCTTTCTTAGGTACTCTTTCTCCTTCCAGGTGCGGGCAAGCATCTCCTACCATTGTCGCTCACTGGCATAATCTGTTGTTGGTGTAGTTGTCATTCCCAGTATGGGGCATCATCGTCCCGCCTCAGCTCCCTATCTGGCTCTGTCTTGCTTTGAACTCTGGCGGCCCCAACAGCCGTTGGGATGCCGCGCAGTAACGGAACAGGTAGACATCTTGGTTCCGCTCCCACTGGTTTAGACTGGTGAACCGACTGCTCCGCAGCCGGGGCTGCAGGGCCCGGGTGCTCCGCCTCTGAGGACGGGCCCCGTGATGCAGCCAGGTCTGGTCTGGCCGGTGTCTGGGTGACCGCTGCCGTGGCTGGAATGAGGGCTTTGCTCTGGATGTCTGCAGCTGAAGAATCTGATAAACATACTGAAGGTTCCGGTAACGGGGTTGGTGTGGGCAGCTTGGCGTCTGCCGAGGACGGGGTAGTCGGAAGTGGAGTGCTCACTGTGAGCAGGGACGGTCCGGATCCCTCATCCACTTTGACCGGATTTGTGCAATCAGCAGGAACTGGGTAGCTGCTTACCCTCTCTTCACATGGGATTTCAATCTCACGGGCTCACACCGCCACCGCTAGGCTCCTCATCTCTTCCCTCCCCTCAGAATGAAGAGGATTTGCATCCGCATCCTCCGGCACAGCTGCTCCGTTTCCTCCTCTATTCATGCCGCGGTCCCAGGGACAGCAGGTTCTGGGGACTTGTCTCGCTCCAACATCTTGCCACTGAGTCTTTCAGGAACGTTGTCGCAGAGTCCTGGCGTCCCTGCTCCACTTCCGCTAGTAACACATTCTGGCCTACCCCATTGGTCTTTTTGCAGCACTCTCCCACTGACAGTGGCTCTCTGGGAACTTCCGGTTCTGGCGTCACTGGGAAGACGAGGGGCGGGCTTAATCTTTGGGCTCTTTCTTGGAGAAAATGGGGTTTTGGTGCGAAAACATGGCGGAAAATGACGGAATTGGCGGGAAACAGAATCTTCAAGGTGCACATCACTCAGGTAAGTGGGTCCTGCTCGTATCCTGTTCGTGACGCCAAGTTTTTCGAGGTGTGCCGCCCCCGTGCCAGCAACCGGGCCACTGCTGCTCGGATCTGGATCTGCAGTAACTCGAGGGGTCTCTGGACCCGGGGGTCGCGTGGCCACTCGATGAAAAAAGGGACTATATACATGGGGGTTTTTTGGAAAGTTGGTGACGCCATCCACGGTGTGTGGAGATGTGAGGAACCACCGCTGGTGGGGTTTGTGTCCCGGGGCCCATCAGACGGTTGGTGAATGGGTGCCACTGGAGTAGGAACAGGGGTATCTCAGTGTACTCACTCAGTCCATTTGAAGTCTTCACCCCCAGTCGAGTAAATTACCGGAACGCGTGAAGATACTTTCTGGCCTAGGGTCCACGTACCCTGTCGTGCCCTGGCCCCTGCTTGGTGATAGCTCAAGGCCGCCGGCCGCCCTCCTCGGCATTCCGTGCCCCTTGACACTGTTCCCTGTGACCGGGGTTCCAGCTCCTACCAGGCCCAGACCAACGTCTGCCACCTAGTACACAGGAGCTCTCCTCCGTTGTCTCTCCTCATGAGAGCCATCACTACAACTCCTCTCCTTTCACTCTCCACTCCTCAACAATCTAAACTCCTCTCCTCAACACTCTAAGCTCAACAGTCACTTTCCTCACTTTCCCCTCACCAACCCCCCATGTGGGCAGACCTATTCCCTTCAGGCCCAACAAAGCTGTTAGCAACACCAAAGGACCAGAATCCGTAACAGAAGAGCAGATTGCACAATACCCTATGACGACCTGATAGGCCAGGGCGTCACAGACCCTAGTACTCATTTCGAAAAATGCTACACAATGTTCTCAGTAGGATTGAACCCAGATGCAACTTGACTTGAAGCCTTTCTTAAAAGGAATCCGTAAGCAGGTTTTTGCTGTTTGCTGAGACCAACCTCATGTCTAGGCAAAGAGCCTGGTGCCAGGCATGTGTCATTTATTAGGCTGCGTGCTTTAGTTTCAATACAATCAATGTTTTCTAAGCAGGAAATTATCACAACTAGACCAGAGTTGAAACCAAAAGTTTACTTATAAAGACACATATGCATGTTTTTCTCACTATCTGACAAAAAAATCAGAATAAACCTTTCCCGTTTCAGATCAATTAGGAACCAAAATTATTTACATTTGCCAAATACCAGAATAATGAAAGAGAGAGAATGTTTTAAGGCATTTTTATGACTTGGGTCAAACATTTTGGATATCCTTCCACAATCTTCTCACAATAGTTGGTAGGAATTTGGGCTCATTCCTCCTGACAGAACTGGTGTAACTGAGCCATGTTTGTAGATCACCTTGCTCGCACCTGCCTTTTCAGCTTTGCTCATAAATTTTGAAAAAGATTGAGATCAGGACACTCCAAAACACTTACTTTCTTACCCTTAAGCCACTTTGTAACCAGTTTAGCAGTAGGCTTCGGGTCATTGTTCATTTAGAAGACCCATTTCCACCCAATCTTTAATTTTTAGCTGGTGTCTTGAGATGTTGCTTCAGTATTGCCACATAATCTTCTTTACTCATGATGCCATCTATTATGTGAAGTGCACGAGTCCCTCCTGCAACAAAACCACCCCACAACATGACGCTGTCAGTTTCGTCAGACCAGAGGACATATTTCCAAACCTTAAGGTCTTTTAACTGTGTGCATTTGCAAACATTAATCTGGCTTTTTTATGATTCTTTTGAAGTAATGGCTTCTTCCTGGCAGAGTGGCCTTTCAACCATGTTAATACAGTACTCGTTTCACTGCGGATAATGACACAATCTTACCAGTTTCCACCAGTATCTTCACAAGGTATTTTGCTTTTGTTCTTGGGTTGACATGCACAAGTCTGACAAAAGCACGTTCTTTTGTGATACACAGAACCCATCTCCATCCTGTGCGGTATGTTACCTGGACATCCTCATCATGTTTGTACTTGAGTATAATTGTATGTAGAGATGAACGAGGCACCTTCAGGTATGTGGCTATTGCACCCAAGGATGAACCAGACTTGTGCAAGTCCACAATTCTCTTCCTGATGATCTTGGCTGATATATTTTGACTTTCCTATGATACTACACAAAGATGAAGTGTGTTTTAGGTGTGTCTCTAATTAGCTCAGATGTTACCAATAAACCTATCAGAAGCTTCCAAAGACATGACATCATCATATGGGCTGTCCAATATTGTTTAAAGACATAGCACCCTTAGGCCACTTTACACGCAATGACATCGCTAACGAGATGTCGTTGGGTTCACGGAATTCGTGACGCACATCCGGCCTCGTTAGCGATGTCGTTGCGTGTGAAACATACGAACGACCACTAACGATCAAAAATACTCACCATATCGTTGATCGTTGACACGTCGTTCTAATCTCAAATATCGTTGCTGTTGCAAGGACGATGTTGCTCGTCGTTCCTGCGGCAGCACACATCGCTATGTGTGACACCGCAGGAATGAGGAACAACATCGTACCTGCGGCTGCAGACAATGAGGAAGGAAGGAGGTGGGCGGGATATTCCAGCCGCTCATCTCCGCCCCTCTGCTTCTATTGGTCGGCCTCTTAGTGACGTCGCTGTGACACTGAACGAACCTCCCCCTTAGAAAGGAGGCGGTTCACCGGCCACAGCAACGTCGCTAGGCAGGTAAGTAAATGTGACGGGTCCTAGCGATGTTGTGCGCCACGGGCAGCGATTTACCCGTGACGCACAGCCGACGGGGGCGGGTGCTTTCATCAGTGACATCGCTAGCGATGTCGCTGTGTGTAAAGTGACCTTTAGTGTATGTAAACATTTGACTTTTGACAGAAAGTAATAAAAATTCCTTAAAACATTATCTCTCTCATTATGGCATTAGGCAAATATAAATAATTTTGGTAATCCTAATTGACCAATAACGGTAAAGGTTTATTCTGATTTCATGTCAGATAGTGAGAAAAACATGCAGATGTGTCTTTTTAGATAGTGGATGTAAACTTCTGGTTTCAACTCTATATGTCCTGTGCAGGCTAGTCAGGCTAATCTATGTAACCACGCCCCACCACTGATTGGTAGCTTACTGACAATTCACAGTGTAAACAGAAAGCTACCAGCCAGGGGTGTTGGCAGGGTTATGCACAGCCAGAATTCTTAGCTCTGCTACATCACACAAAATAGAGATTCAATCAAAACTGCACCAAGCAGCTACGTAAGTGATACATTGCTGGAACCAGGGTCTCTGCCTCTACATTATGCTGCTATCAGATGCCATAGCAAAAACCTGGTGACAGATTTCCTTTTCTAAAAATATTTGTCATAAAAGTAAAACAAAAGTCACATGAATGTACCATGTATTGTACATGTAATTATTCATATAACAAAGTATTTGTGTGTTCTACAAAAACAGCTCTTTGCTGTCTGTTCTACTACTATAATGCATTCATTGAAGACAGTGAATGGAAAATACGGTAAGTCTGCATTGTCTACTAAATTTACAATGATTTCACCATGAGAATAAATACATGTGTGCTTATTGGCAGCTAAATAATAGCTGCTAATTTCCAACACATCAGCGATGGTAGCCTTCCAGCTTTAGAAAACTTGGTATATTTGGCTCATTTCATGTAATGGAAGAGTGCTAAAGATTTTATGTGCAACATATTGGCATCCTTAAATTTAATATGATCTCATTCTAGTGTGCCATAGCCCAAATTAACACATTCTCAGGCTCCGCTAGAAACGAGCTAAGTTTTCATTTGGCATCTCAACACTAATCATCATTCCAAAAATCACTGTTTGAGCAAAAAATAAAATAAAATTCTCATTTTGTTTTTTCGGCTTACATTTCTTCCATTAAAAATGATTATAAAGTCAGCAGAGAACATATTTACTGAAAAGCAAATTTATTAGAAAAATGTGACTGATGAAATGAAATACTGTAGTAAAGAAAGGAACAATTAAAAACAAAATAAAAAAAAACAACTAACCATTAAAATTCAACATGGGAATTTCAATCCCTGTGTAGTGCACAGAAATGAACATCAACTTTCATTATGAAACTGCATTTTTAAAATACGTTATTGATTTTACATATATTGCACAGTATCTAGTGTGGCATATGTATGTACTGTATGTTCATGGATTATGGTACCAAAATAAAAATGTGAACATTTAGAAAACTTAACATAGCATAAATACATTTGAGGGACTGATTAACATACATTATTAGTAAGGTCAATAAACCTCTCAGACTTTAAGTCATACATCTGTCTTTATATAGTTCCACTATTATAGAATTTATTTTGCAGTCGCCTTCTCATTGCCTCTCCTGTCATAGTTTACTGCATCGGGTTCATGGTTTTATTACCACAAAGACCCAATCATAGCATTTACATTCATGTCTAGGGATGATTGAATACCCTAGTATTCGCTTTGCCGAATATCCGGCGAATTCGTCGCCGCTATTCGACTATTCGCGTATATTCGACCCACAATGTAAGTCTATGGGAGCCCAGAATAATTTTACGTTGGACCCAACGGTGACCTGTGGTGACTGAGGAAAAGGCTGAAATCGATGGGAAAAGGCTGAAACAGTATGTGCACAGCCTGTAGAAGGTGCCTGACTGCATATCTGGTGTCTTTGAATAACATGCTCAGAGCAGCATGCGGCGTTTACGTAGTCACCAGAACATCTTTCAAACCAAAGTAAAAGAGGGGAAATTGCTAAGAAACAATTTCTAGTGCCTAATCACTGTAATGAAACATCAAATAAAGCCCCGACCTCCAAAAAAAAAAACACTTTAGCATATGTTCACACGTTTAGTTTTTTACATTTTTCCTTCTTCGATTAGAAAGGGCTCTAACTTATACATTATATTGGTGCCTGTCTCACACCTCCTTTTTAGTGACATATTTGACAGCACTTTAAAAGGTCAGCTACAATGTGCCCGTTGGGATGTTGACTTTGCCCTCCTCCTCCTCCACCAGCACCACCGGCTTCAGTGGCCCTCTACTCAAATTTAGGAAGGGCCACTGGCTGTCCTCAAATCTCAGACTTCTTAGGGCTTTCAGGTTGGCCCTGTAACATATATTGAGGAGGGATGGCAGTAATTTGTAGTTTTCTGCGCCCCCTATATCATTAGTGTGAAAGATGGAATACGTACTCCATAACACTTTACAGTGCTATTGCCAATGTGGCTATTTGGGTGTTGGCCTTGCCCCCCTACTCCTCCTCCTCTCCAACACCCCCAGCTAAAGTGGCCCTCTATTCAAATTCTATTCAGATGATTCAGTAATGTATGTTTTATAGACAAATGAACGCCACGCTGGGACATCGAAGCTGATGTCGTTGATGATGATTACATCTGACCAAAAGCAGGTTGGGAGCAGGAGGCATCATCGCCTGATTCCTAGACTGCAGTTTGTGAAGCATGCAGCACCGTGGAAGTGGCACTTGTTTCACTCTGGAACTCAGGCTTTATTCTACTAGCTAACACCGAGGATTTAAAAAAAAAAATAAGTTTCCCCAGGGAGAATGGTTCAATCATCATGTAGCAAAGCATCAGAAGGTACTCCCAATAGCTCTCAACAGCTTTTTTTTTAAAAAAATTGGTAGGATTTGCAACAAAGCATAACATAACATGCCAAGGAGTTTAATAAATTCATTTTCCCTAGGGTGTGATGGTTCAGGCACCATGTAGCCAAGCATCAGAAGGTACTCCCAACAGCTTTTTTAAAAAAATTGGTAGGATTTGCAACAGGGCATAACATACCAAGGAGCTAAAAAAATTCTGATTCCGCAGGGGCCATGTGTAACACACTGTGGAGCTCAGCATCAATAAACGAACACAAATAGAGACTGCCTGACCAATTGTTATAGACGTTGTGCCAGTGCATAATGTATAAAGGCTTGAAAAAAATAGCCCTGGGTGATTGGGCCAAACAATTACATCGCAGCAACATAACAAGTTAGATTAGTCACGCGGTCTCATTAGATGATAGAAGACAAAATAGTCTTGAATGAGAAACAATGGAACTTATTTAAACTTAAGAATATACAAATTTTGGGGCTACACTTATTATTGGGTCTTGTTAACAGGTGGCCTGAGATACACTGGGGCAATCCATCTATGGTTCATTTTGATCATGGTCAAACTGTCTGCACTTTCCGTGGATAGTCGTGTGCGAGTATCTGTTATTATTGACCCCGCTGAGCTGAAAACACACACACAGACAACACACTCGCAGAAGGGCAAGCTAGCACTTCCAAAGCGTATAAGGCGAGGTCTGGCCAAATGTTGAGCTTGGAAACCTGATAGTTAAAGGAAACTGTAGACTCTGAAAGCACTCTGATACGGTCACCTACATAGTCCCTCACCATCTTACTTAACTGTTCCCTCCTTATGATCGTTCCCCCAACCAGTAACTGGTTCTGTTTTGACAGTTTGTGGAAAATGGACCAGTTTTGGCACATTAGTCTCCCGCCTGTGTTGCTCCTACTATGTGTTGCCCTCTCTTGTAATTCTGTTGCATGAGATGACACGCTACCTCTGACGCCAGCATGATCTGAGGGTAATCGTTTCATCAACTGCTCCACTACAGCCCTCTTGAATGTTTCCATAGTACAAACCTTATTTGCCTCGACAAGTAGCGAAGCGAATTTGCCTTTCTAGCGTGGGTTAAGGAAGGCACATAACCAGTATTTGTTGTCTGCCAAAATGTGGACTAGCCGACAGCCATGAGAAAGTCAGTGGGACATGAACTGTGCCATGTGTCGCAGACTCCGAACTGGAAACCTTTGTGTGTCACTGCTAAGAATACTTTCTGTAATCCTAAACCTCCTCTCCTCCTCAGTCTCTTTATCCTCCTCCTGCTCCTCCTCAGTCCATCTATGCTGGACAGCCCTGAAGCTTAGGTTGTCAATCCCTTGGTAATCAACTTTAAAGCATTCCTGTTCTTCATCATCCTCCTCATGCTCATGATGCTGACCAAAGGTGGCCTAAACCTGCTGGCCGAGGTTGTGCGGATTACTAGCAACCATTGTGAAGTCTGGATCCACAGACACCTCGGGTGCATTAACACTTTGGTCAGTCAGACCAACCAAAGAGCATTTCAATAAACAAATAAGTGGAATAGTAATGCTGATAAGAGCATCATCACTGCTCACAATGTTGGTACAGTAATCAAAATTCTCTAGGACCTCACAAATGTCTGCAATCCACACCCAGTATGCAGTACTTATGTGTGGCAACTGCGTCTGATGGGCATGTTCCAGCTGGAATTGGGATACTGCCCTCTGCTGCTCATGGATCCTGGCCAAAATATGATAGGTTGACTTTCATCTCGTAGGGAAGTCACATATTAGTCTGAGACGAGGCAAGTGTAAGCACTGCTGCAGCACTGCCAGGTCAGCAAAAGAAGGAGATGACTTGCGGAAATGGGCGCTAATTCGTCGTACCTTTGTAAGTAGGTCTGGTATCTCAGGGTACTTTTTTGAGAAAGTGCTGAACTACTAAATTTACAACGTGGACCATACAAGGAACGTGTACAAGCTTTCCATGCTTTAAAGCCGGACGGAGGTCCAATGGCGCAAGCCACTCATCTGTCTGCTCAGTTATTGCTTTCAAAAGCTCAGGTGCCGTGTGCGATTTGTCACCGATATAGATGAGCTTCAGTAGAGCGTGTTGCCGCTTAGCCAAGGCAGTGCTGCAGAGATCCCAGCTGGGGAATGATGTAGACGGTTGGACACCAGCGTATGTTGAGGAGGATGCACAGGAGCCAGATGAAAAGTAGGAGGAAGAGGGAGTTGTTGCTGTGTACGAGGCTACTGAAACTGTGATTGAAGTGGGGCCCGCTATTCTGGGTGGAGGAATTATATGGGATGTTGCCGGCTCAGACTCTATACCAGCCGCAACCAGGTTCACCCAGTGTGCCCTCAGTGAGATATAGCGTCCCTGTCCACTTCCGCTTGTCCACGTGTCTGTGGTTAAGTGTGAATTCTAAATATGGACACATAAATTGATGGAGTGACCTCTTGGGCTTATACATCTGCAATGGGTAATCCAGCTATGAGCATTGACCCCAGATCCACCATTTTCTTTAGCCATGTTTTGTACGAACAGCTTTTTCCATGTAACTCTCCGGCATGTTTGTAAGGGAAATACAGATGCGGGGGTACAGCATCCTGCTTTGTTCTTTGTAATATTCTTGATAAATCCACATATTGTGGTATAAACTATTTACCTAAGATATCGCGTATTTATATATATAAACATCTGCATATACTTCTCTTATTGTGCCTGCGCGAAGTGTGAACGCAGTGGATGTGTGGCTTCTTCCCTTTATCATTTAGTGGGATTTTCCAAGCTTTGCTTGATTCTCTCTCCCCTCACTTTGAGGGTTACATATAAATCCGAATTCGCGGTATTTATGATGGAGAGGGGATCACCCTATTTGAATGAATCACCATATTGGTGACACCATGTGTGCATGATAAATCCACATTATGTGGTAATAACCTGTTTGAGGATATATACATAAAAACATGTGGTGCGGCATATCCACTATAGGATTATCACCTGATGATATGCCTTGGAATGCTGGGGCATGTGTGGATGCCGGTGGGATTTAATGCCAGCAATAACAACCTCTGTACTTGTTGTTGTCTCTGGGAACTTCTGTTTACATAGTAAACAAATCATTACTAATCTAATCAGGGTCCATATAACTGGTGGACATTCAGGTTTTCCTATACTGATTTGCATACAATCCTCATGTACCCGTCGGGAGCATGCGCAGTGCTCACAGATACATTCAGCTACAGGCGTGACATCACTTCCGGTTGTGGTGACAACCATGTCTCTGCACTTTGTTTATCCGGAATGTCTTTCCACTTGTACTTGTGATGCTCTATACCCACTCAGGCCACGGAACTCTTACCGCGCTTCTCGGGTGATTACTGTCTGAACTAACCTGAACCGGCTATATTAATGTGACTTCCGGGTTTCGGGACTCCGGATATGACATCACATCCGGTTACGGCAGCGCCCATTCTTATGTATATACAGTGCCTACAAGTAGTATTCAACCCCCTGCAGATTTAGCAGGTTTGATAAGATGCAAATAAGTTAGAGCCTGCAAACTTCAAACAAGAGCAGGATTTATTAACAGATGCATAAATCTTACAAACCAACAAGTTATGTTGCTCAGTTAAATTTTAATAAATTTTCAACATAAAAGTGTGGGTCAATTATTATTCAACCCCTAGGTTTAATATTTTGTGGAATAACCCTTGTTTGCAATTACAGCTAATAATCGTCTTTTATAAGACCTGATCAGGCCGGCACAGGTCTCTGGAGTTATCTTGGCCCACTCCTCCATGCAGATCTTCTCCAAGTTATCTAGGTTCTTTGGGTGTCTCATGTGGACTTTAATCTGGAGCTCCTTCCACAAGTTTTCAATTGGGTTAAGGTCAGGAGACTGACTAGGCCACTGCAACACCTTGATTTTTTCCCTCTTGAACCAGGCCTTGGTTTTCTTGGCTGTGTGCTTTGGGTCGTTGTCTTGTTGGAAGATGAAATGACGACCCATCTTAAGATCCTTGATGGACGAGCGGAGGTTCTTGGCCAAAATCTCCAGGTAGGCCGTATTATCCATCTTCCCATGGATGCAGACCAGATGGCCAGGACCCTTGGCTGAGAAACAGCCCCACAGCATGATGCTGCCACCACCATGCTTGACTGTAGGGATGGTATTCTTGGGGTCGTATGCAGTGCCATCCAGTCTCCAAACGTCACGTGTGTGGTTGGCACCAAAGATCTCGATCTTGGTCTCATCAGACCAGAGAACCTTGAACCAGTCTGTCTCAGAGTCCTCCAAGTGATCATGAGCAAACTGTAGACGAGCCTTGACATGACGCTTTGAAAGTAAAGGTACCTTACGGGCTCGTCTGGAACGGAGACCATTGCGGTGGAGTACGTTACTTACAGTTGGGTCCAGAAATATTTGGACAGTGACACAATTTTCGCGAGTTGGGCTCTGCATGCCACCACATTGGATTTGAAATGAAACCTCTACAACAGAATTCAAGTGCAGATTGTAACGTTTAATTTGAAGGTTTGAACAAAAATATCTGATAGAAATTGTAGGAATTGTACACATTTCTTTACAAACACTCCACATTTTAGGAGGTCAAAAGTAATTGGACAAATAAACCAAACCCAAACAAAATATTTTTATTTTCAATATTTTGTTGCGAATCCTTTGGAGGCAATCACTGCCTTAAGTCTGGAACCCATGGACATCACCAAACGCTGGGTTTCCTCCTTCTTAATGCTTTGCCAGGCCTTTACAGCCGCAGCCTTCAGGTCTTGCTTGTTTGTGGGTCTTTCCGTCTTAAGTCTGGATTTGAGCAAGTGAAATGCATGCTCAATTGGGTTAAGATCTGGTGATTGACTTGGCCATTGCAGAATGTTCCACTTTTTAGCACTCATGAACTCCTGGGTAGCTTTGGCTGTATGCTTGGGGTCATTGTCCATCTGTACTATGAAGCGCCGTCCGATCAACTTTGCGGCATTTTGCTGAATCTGGGCTGAAAGTATATCCCGGTACACTTCAGAATTCATCCGGCTACTCTTGTCTGCTGTTATGTCATCAATAAACACAAGTGACCCAGTGCCATTGAAAGCCATGCATGCCCATGCCATCACGTTGCCTCCACCATGTTTTACAGAGGATGTGGTGTGCCTTGGATCATGTGCCGTTCCCTTTCTTCTCCAAACTTTTTTCTTCCCATCATTCTGGTACAGGTTGATCTTTGTCTCATCTGTCCATAGAATACTTTTCCAGAACTGGGCTGACTTCATGAGGTGTTTTTCAGCAAATTTAACTCTGGCCTGTCTATTTTTGGAATTGATGAATGGTTTGCATCTAGATGTGAACCCTTTGTATTTACTTTCATGAAGTCTTCTCTTTACAGTTGACTTAGAGACAGATACACCTACTTCACTGAGAGTGTTCTGGACTTCAGTTGATGTTGTGAACGGGTTCTTCTTCACCAAAGAAAGTATGCGGCGATCATCCACCACTGTTGTCATCCGTGGACGCCCAGGCCTTTTTGAGTTCCCAAGCTCACCAGTCAATTCCTTTTTTCTCAGAATGTACCCGACTGTTGATTTTGCTACTCCAAGCATGTCTGCTATCTCTCTGATGGATTTTTTCTTTTTTTTCAGCCTCAGGATGTTCTGCTTCACCTCAATTGAGAGTTCCTTAGACCGCATGTTGTCTGGTCACAGCAACAGCTTCCAAATGCAAAACCACACACCTATAATCAACCCCAGACCTTTTAACTACTTCATTGATTACAGGTTAATGAGGGAGACGCCTTCAGAGTTAATTGCAGCCCTTAGAGTCCCTTGTCCAATTACTTTTGGTCCCTTGAAAAAGAGGAGGCTACGCATTACAGAGCTATGATTCCTAAACCCTTTCTCCGATTTGGATGTGAAAACTCTCATATTGCAGCTGGGAGTGTGCACTTTCAGCCCATATTATATATATAATTGTATTTCTGAACATGTTTTTGTAAACAGCTAAAATAACAAAACTTGTGTCACTGTCCAAATATTTCTGGACCTAACTGTATGGTATTGACTGAAACCAATGTCCCCACTGCCATGAGATCTTCCCGGAGCTCCTTCCTTGTTGTCCTTGGGTTAGCCTTGACTCTTCAGACAAGACTGGCCTCGGCATGGGAGGAAACTTTCAAAGGCTGTCCAGGCCGTGGAAGGCTAACAGTAATTCCATAAGCCTTTCACTTCCGGATGATGCTCCCAACAGTGGAGACAGGTAGGCCCAACTCCTTGGAAAGGGTTTTGTACCCCTTGCCAGCCTTGTGACCCTCCACGATCTTGTCTCTGATGGCCTTGGAATTCTCCTATGTCTTTCCCATGTTGACCAAGTATGAGTGCTGTTCACAAGTTTGGGGAGGGTCTTAATTAGTCAGAAAAGGCTGGAAAAAGAGATAATTAATCCAAACATGTGAAGCTCATTGTTCTTTGTGCCTGAAATACTTCTTAATACTTTAGGGGAACCAAACAGAATTCTGGTGGTTTGAGGGGTTGAATAATAAATGACCCTCTGAATAAACTGTTCACAATTTAAAAAAAAAAAAAAAAAAAATAACATTCTTTTTTGCTGCAGTGCATTTCACACTTCCAGGCTGATCTACAGTCCAAATGTCACAATGCCAAGTTAATTCCGAATGTGTAAACCTGCTAAATCTGCAGGGGGTTGAATACTACTTGTAGGCACTGTACAATCCTTACATCAACCACCGACGATATGTAATTGCTTCACCATCTGTTTTAAATGAAATAATTTAGGTTCCTATATATACCCCCTTATATGGTCTAAACCACACCCTCCCCTGATGAAGCTGTCCACAGCGATACGCGTGGGGCCTGCCACGTTCCCCCTGGTGTTGCCCTGATTCTTACTCCATGCTCCACAAATTGGGTAGTATACTATGACTTAAAAGATACCTCCGACTTTATTACTCCCTCCAACTAGGTGACGATATTAAACTACATGACCCCTGTTGTGCAATTACTAGTTCCTATTGCTTGACTCTGGTGGGCTTATGCCCCATAGGACCTCCGGAGCAGGTATTTACATTTCCTGGCCGGTTATTAATCCACAGCTTATTAATGCCACTGTATAGGTTTCACCACCAGGGATATACTATTTTTGCATATTTATGTACCTATGGTCTGATATTGCATTGCCTATGACTATTGGGGTAGATGCGCTGTATGTCTGGTTCACCTTTTCTACATTATAAATCCTATGGGTTATGCAAACCCCATTGATATAAAATAGGAGGTATAGATAACCATTACTGTTGAATATTATACTCAGTACCTTGCATTACTTTATGTGTGCAATACTTTTCTCACCCGATTACAGGGGGGACGTGCTTATACCTGTGCTATTTCTGCACATTTTAATTGGTTTTATGACATTGTGTGTTGTGTGTTTTTTTTTGGACCAAATAAAAATTGTTATTTATATCAAGTATATGGACCAGTTATTCATTATTTATATAAATGGGTTGCGCGCCTATTATGCATGAGCTTTCTCCTTCTCTCACTCAAGGTTTTCATGCAGGCTGCAGCACCCCTTTCTTAATTATTGCATCATCTGAGCTGTGCATTCGGTACTTTTTGTTTTAGCTCTGTGGTTAAGTGGACCTTCCCTGTTATGGTGTTGGTGAGAGCCCGTTTGATGTTTACAGACACGTGATTGTGGAGCTCGGGTTCGGCATAATGTGAAAAATAGTGGTGGCTAAGCACAGAGTACTGATGTTCTAACACTGCCAAATGGTCATGGAATGCCTCTGTTCCCACAAGCCGATACAGCAACATCTCAAGGGCTATCAATCGTGCAATGTGTGCAGTTATGGTTTCTGCCCTTGGGTGCGTAACGGGGTATTTTCGCTTCCTTACGAAGATCTGTGGTATAGACAACTGAACGGAACGCTGGGACACCGAAGCGGATGTGGGCATTGATGATTGAGTTTGGCCAACATCAGGTTGGGAGAAGGAGGCATCAATGCCACCTTCTTGCACACCAGTTTGGGAAGCTGGCAGCCCAGGGGAAGTGGCAGAGTTTTGAGTCTTGAAAACGTGTTTTTGACCTAGAGCTTTCAATCACCTAGTGGTGTGCTTGGCTAACATATGGTTTTTCATACTGGAGGTGCCCAAGCTGGAAGTATTTCTGCCTCTGCTAAGCTTGGTCTGACAGATTTGACAAATGGCAACCGTTTGGTCGAAGGACTCTTGGAAAAAAACTCCCACACAATCGCAGCATGGACCCTTGGACTCTGAGATGGCACAGGTGGTGCACGAGCCCTTGGACTCTGAGATGCCACAGGTGGTGGTGTCATGTGTAGTGATGAGCCATCCCCCTAGTGTCCGAGTTCGGTTCATCGAACGGCGGATGTGTTCGTCGAACATTGAAAACAAGCAAACACAAACACATACAAACACATAGAAAACACCTTCTAAGGTGTCCAAAAGGTGATAAACAACTCACAAGACACCCCAAACACATGGAAAAGGGACAAGTACATATACTCATGCGAAAACAAAAGAGCTGGACGAGTAAAAGGAGGAGGAGACACAGATAAAGGCATGTCATGCCCTTCTAAAATCATGTAAAACAAAGCAAGTGGACTCCAACCAGGGTCTACATTATTTCCTAAAATTGGGCCACAGACACCACTTAAGGAGCCTCAATTGTCCCCTAGTTGCAAACTTGACATGTTGATGTGCATGAAGCACAATCAAAATGCACAAGCCTTTACTCTCCCTAGGATGACACAGGGGTAGAAAAGTTTTTGCGGATCCATGACTTCTTCATCTTGGATCATTTAAAACATAGCAAGGGGACTCAGACCAGAGTCTCCATTTTTTCTAAAAATTGGGCCACAGGCACCACTTAAAGAAAGGGTAGAAAAGTCCTTGCGGATCCATGACTTGTTCATCTTGATGAACGTTAGTCTGTCCACATTGTCAGTGGACAGACGCGTGCGCTTATCTGTCAGCACACACACAGCAGCACTGAAGACACGTTCCGAGAGAACGCTGGCTGCGGGACACAACAAGATCTCCAAGGCGTAAGTGGCGAGCTCAAGCCATTTTTACAGATATGAAGTCCAAAATGAGCAAGGCTCCAGTTGCAGTCATGGCATCGATATTCACTTGGACATACTCCTGTATCATCCTCTCCAGGTGTTGACTATGTGTCAGACTTCTTGTGTCTTGTGGCCTTGCAATGGATGGTCTAAAAAAATTCATTAAACGATTCCATAAAATTGCTGTTACCACCAGATACGGTGTTGCTGGTACGGTTTGACTGATGATGACTCGACAGTCCCATGGTTGGCAAGTTAGAACTGTGAGATTCACTCTGTGCACCACTGGTGTTTAGTGGAAAAGCTGAGCTAAGATTGTGTAACAGCTTCTGCTGATACTCCTGCATACGTACGTCCATTTCTATGGAAGGAATTATTTCGCCAAATTTTTACTTGTACCGGGGACCTAAGAGTGTGGCAACTAGAGATGAGCGAACCGGTCCCGGTTCGGCTCGAGGTCGGTTCGCCGAACGGAGGTCCCGTTCGAGTTCGGCTCGTCGAACGTTCGACGAACCGAACTCGAACTGCATAGGAAACAATGGCAGGCAATCACAAACACAGAAAAACACCTAGAAAACACCCTCAAAGGTGTCCAAAAGGTGACAAACAACTCACAACACATGGGAAAGTGACAAGGACATATACTCATGCGAAAACAAAAGAGCTGGACAAGGAAAAAGAGGAGGACACACAGATATATGAGTATATGCAAGGAAACATCGATTCCATTATTGTGCAACTTGAGCCCTGCTCATTTTAGGCTTCCAATCTGGATAAATTGCCTGAGCTTGCCACGTACGCCTTGGGGATCTTGTCGTGTCCTGCAGCCAGCGTTCTCTCGGAACCTGTCTTCAGTGCTGCTGGGGGTCTGCTGGCAGATAAGCACACGTGTCTGTCCACTGACAATGTGGACATGGCTCTCAGAGGACTTTTCTTCCCCTGGGTCAGCCAGGGGACGGGAAAGGCACGCGTATTTTTGAGAGTGCTTCATGCAAAGCATCTTTTTCATTTTGAAAAGGGGCATCAACTGATGTCAGTCAAGTGGGGTGTGTGTGGCCCAATTAGTGGCAACGAGGGAGACTGTGGTTGGAGTCCCCTCGCTGTGTTTCTAAAAGAACCAAAATGAACAAATCATGGCTCTCAGAGGACTTTTCTTCCCCTGGGTCAGCCAGGGGACGGGAAAGGCACGCGTATTTTTGAGAGTGCTTCATGCAAAGCATCTTTTTCTTTTTCAAAAGGGGGCTCAACCGATGCCAGTCAAGTGGGGTGTGTGTGGCCCAGTTAGTGGCAACGAGGGAGACTGTGGTTGGAGTCCCCTCGCTGTGTTTCTAAAAGAACCAAGATGAACAAGTCATGGCTCTCAGAGGACTTTTCTTCCCCTGGGTCAGCCAGGGGACGGGAAAGGCACGCGTATTTTTGAGAGTGCTTCATGCAAAGCATCTTTTTCATTTTGAAAAGGGGCATCAACTGATGTCAGTCAAGTGGGGTGTGTGTGGCCCAATTAGTGGCAATGAAGGAGACTGTGGTTGGAGTCCCCTCGCTGTGTTTCTAAAAGAACCAAGATGAACAAGTCATGGCTCTCAGAGGACTTTTCTTCCCCTGGGTCAGCCAGGGGACGGGAAAGGCACGCGTATTTTTGAGAGTGCTTCATGCAAAGCATCTTTTTCTTTTTCAAAAGGGGGCTCAACCGATGCCAGTCAAGTGGGGTGTGTGTGGCCCAGTTAGTGGCAACGAGGGAGACTGTGGTTGGAGTCCCCTCGCTGTGTTTCTAAAAGAACCAAGATGAACAAGTCATGGCTCTCAGAGGACTTTTCTTCCCCTGGGTCAGCCAGGGGACGGGAAAGGCACGCGTATTTTTGAGAGTGCTTCATGCAAAGCATCTTTTTCATTTTGAAAAGGGGCATCAACTGATGTCAGTCAAGTGGGGTGTGTGTGGCCCAATTAGTGGCAACGAGTGAGACTGTGGTTGGAGTCCCCTCGCTGTGTTTCTAAAAGAACCAAAATGAACAAATCATGGCTCTCAGAGGACTTTTCTTCCCCTGGGTCAGCCAGGGGACGGGAAAGGCACGCGTATTTTTGAGAGTGCTTCATGCAGAGCATCTTTTTCTTTTTCAAAAGGGGGCTCAACCGATGCCAGTCAAGTGGGGTGTGTGTGGCCCAGTTAGTGGCAACGAGGGAGACTGTGGTTGGAGTCCCCTCGCTGTGTTTCTAAAAGAACCAATATGAACAAGTCATGGCTCTCAGAGGACTTTTCTTCCCCTGGGTCAGCCAGGGGACGGGAAAGGCACGCGTATTTTTGAGAGTGCTCCATGCAAAGCATCTTTTTCTTTTTCAAAAGGGGGCTCAACCGATGCCAGTCAAGTGGGGTGTGTGTGGCCCAGTTAGTGGCAACGAGGGAGACTGTGGTTGGAGTCCCCTCGCTGTGTTTCTAAAAGAACCAAGATGAACAAGTCATGGCTCTCAGAGGACTTTTCTTCCCCTGGGTCAGCCAGGGGACGGGAAAGGCACGCGTATTTTTGAGAGTGCTTCATGCAAAGCATCTTTTTCATTTTGAAAAGGGGCATCAACTGATGTCAGTCAAGTGGGGTGTGTGTGGCCCAATTAGTGGCAATGAGGGAGACTGTGGTTGGAGTCCCCTCGCTGTGTTTCTAAAAGAACCAAGATGAACAAGTCATGGCTCTCAGAGGACTTTTCTTCCCCTGGGTTAGCCAGGGGACGGGAAAGGCACGCGTATTTTTGAGAGTGCTTCATGCAAAGCATCTTTTTCATTTTGAAAAGGGGCATCAACTGATGTCAATCAAGTGGGGTGTGTGTGGCCCAATTAGTGGCAACGAGTGAGACTGTGGTTGGAGTCCCCTCGCTGTGTTTCTAAAAGAACCAAAATGAACAAATCATGGCTCTCAGAGGACTTTTCTTCCCCTGGGTCAGCCAGGGGACGGGAAAGGCACGCGTATTTTTGAGAGTGCTTCATGCAAAGCATCTTTTTCTGTTTCAAAAGGGGGCTCAACCGATGCCAGTCAAGTGGGGTGTGTGGCCCAGTTAGTGGAAACGAGGGAGACTGTGGTTGGAGTCCCCTCGCTGTGTTTCTAAAAGAACCAAGATGAACAAGTCATGGCTCTCAGAGGACTTTTCTTACCCTGGGTCAGCCAGGGGACGGGAAAGGCACGCGTATTTTTGAGAGTGCTTCATGCAAAGCATCTTTTTCATTTTGAAAAGGGGCATCAACTGATGTCAGTCAAGTGGGGTGTGTGTGGCCCAATTAGTGGCAACGAGGGAGACTGTGGTTGGAGTCCCCTCGCTGTGTTTCTAAAAGAACCAAAATGAACAATCATGGCTCTCAGAGGACTTTTCTTCCCCTGGGTCAGCCAGGGGACGGGAAAGGCACGCGTATTTTTGAGAGTGCTTCATGCAAAGCATCTTTTTCTTTTTCAAAAGGGGGCTCAACCGATGCCAGTCAAGTGGGGTGTGTGTGGCCCAGTTAGTGGAAACGAGGGAGACTGTGGTTGGAGTCCCCTCGCTGTGTTTCTAAAAGAACCAAGATGAACAAGTCATGGCTCTCAGAGGACTTTTCTTACCCTGGGTCAGCCAGGGGACGGGAAAGGCACGCGTATTTTTGAGAGTGCTTCATGCAAAGCATCTTTTTCATTTTGAAAAGGGGCATCAACTGATGTCAGTCAAGTGGGGTGTGTGTGGCCCAATTAGTGGCAACGAGGGAGACTGTGGTTGGAGTCCCCTCGCTGTGTTTCTAAAAGAACCAAAATGAACAAATCATGGCTCTCAGAGGACTTTTCTTCCCCTGGGTCAGCCAGGGGACGGGAAAGGCACGCGTATTTTTGAGAGTGCTTCATGCAAAGCATCTTTTTCTTTTTCAAAAGGGGGCTCAACCGATGCCAGTCAAGTGGGGTGTGTGTGGCCCAGTTAGTGGAAACGAGGGAGACTGTGGTTGGAGTCCCCTCGCTGTGTTTCTAAAAGAACCAAGATGAACAAGTCATGGCTCTCAGAGGACTTTTCTTACCCTGGGTCAGCCAGGGGACGGGAAAGGCACGCGTATTTTTGAGAGTGCTTCATGCAAAGCATCTTTTTCATTTTGAAAAGGGGCATCAACTGATGTCAGTCAAGTGGGGTGTGTGTGGCCCAATTAGTGGCAACGAGGGAGACTGTGGTTGGAGTCCCCTCGCTGTGTTTCTAAAAGAACCAAAATGAACAAATCATGGCTCTCAGAGGACTTTTCTTCCCCTGGGTCAGCCAGGGGACGGGAAAGGCACGCGTATTTTTGAGAGTGCTTCATGCAAAGCATCTTTTTCTTTTTGAAAAGGGGCATCAACTGATGTCAGTCAAGTGGGGTGTGTGTGGCCCAATTAGTGGCAACGAGTGAGACTGTGGTTGGAGTCCCCTCGCTGTGTTTCTAAAAGAACCAAAATGAACAAATCATGGCTCTCAGAGGACTTTTCTTCCCCTGGGTCAGCCAGGGGACGGGAAAGGCACGCGTATTTTTGAGAGTGCTTCATGCAAAGCATCTTTTTCTTTTTCAAAAGGGGGCTCAACCGATGCCAGTCAAGTGGGGTGTGTGTGGCCCAGTTAGTGGAAACGAGGGAGACTGTGGTTGGAGTCCCCTCGCTGTGTTTCTAAAAGAACCAAAATGAACAAGTCATGGCTCTCAGAGGACTTTTCTTCCCCTGGGTCAGCCAGGGGACGGGAAAGGCACGCGTATTTTTGAGAGTGCTTCATGCAAAGCATCTTTTTCATTTTGAAAAGGGGCATCAACTGATGTCAGTCAAGTGGGGTGTGTGTGGCCCAATTAGTGGCAACGAGGGAGACTGTGGTTGGAGTCCCCTCGCTGTGTTTCTAAAAGAACCAAAATGAACAAATCATGGCTCTCAGAGGACTTTTCTTCCCCTGGGTCAGCCAGGGGACGGGAAAGGCACGCGTATTTTTGAGAGTGCTTCATGCAAAGCATCTTTTTCTTTTTGAAAAGGGGCATCAACTGATGTCAGTCAAGTGGGGTGTGTGTGGCCCAATTAGTGGCAACGAGTGAGACTGTGGTTGGAGTCCCCTCGCTGTGTTTCTAAAAGAACCAAAATGAACAAATCATGGCTCTCAGAGGACTTTTCTTCCCCTGGGTCAGCCAGGGGACGGGAAAGGCACGCGTATTTTTGAGAGTGCTTCATGCAAAGCATCTTTTTCTTTTTCAAAAGGGGGCTCAACCGATGCCAGTCAAGTGGGGTGTGTGTGGCCCAGTTAGTGGAAACGAGGGAGACTGTGGTTGGAGTCCCCGCGCTGTGTTTTACATGCTTTTAGAAGGGCATGACATGGCTTAGAGGTTGACTTTCAGCATCTGGAAACTGTTGGCTACCAAAATGCTGCCTTTCCAACCTTTTTAACCGAGGATTTTCGAGACCTTATGCCCATCGCAGTGCCCCAAGAGCCGATGCCCAGGCGCCACTCCTTCTCCAACAAAGGCATGCACGCCCTACACCAGCATGTCGCACTAAACATCACTGATTCCTTGAGAAACTCTGTGTGACAGGGTGCTTTTCACCACAGATAATTGGCCCAGTAAGCATGGACAGGGGCGTTACATGTCGCTGACTGGGCAATGGGTTACTGTGGGGAGAGATGGAGAAGGGTCTGCTGTACAAGTCTTGCCGTCCCCACGAGTTGTTTCAATCCTTCTTCTGTATGTAGAAGTTAATACACTGCTTCTGCCTCTTCAACCTCGTGTGGGTCCTCCCACCTTGGCGCAAACCCTGTGTGGTCAGGCCACCCTTCCTTGTAACTGCGCACAAGGACTACCACACACCTCCTTACTATGCTGGCAGCAGAGCTCAATGCCATCAGGCGGTCAAAGTTTTACTTTGAAATGTATGGGAAATGTGAGTCACACCGCTGAGAAGTTGTGGACGGTTAGCTCTGGAGACCGAGTTTCATCAATGGTTGTCTCCACTCAACCAGCAGCCAGGGAAGGCCGGGTGCGACAATGATGCAAACATGGGTGCGGCCCTTCGCTGTGACAATGTGACACACGTGCCTTGTGTGGTTCACGTGTTGAACCTGGTTGTCCAGCAATTTTTAAAGCACTATCCTGGCCCACATGGCCTTCTGCAGAGAGCACGGTGTAACGCCTTGCTTGATCCACACACTCAGATGGGCTGTAAATGATAGGCTAGAGGGAAGCCACTCACCAAGCAGGACCCCTAGAACCCTGAAACCCTTTAACCCCTATACAGGGATTAGGAATTGCACAGGGCCCAAGGTGATTAATACCTGTGGAAGGCTGCAGTTCCAGAGAATAGTAGTCAGGCAGGGTCAAAACATTAATTGAGGAACAGGAACAGAATGGGACGGCCAGGACTTAATCAGAAAACAAGCAGAGGTGAAATGCGGATCGGCCAACAAGGTACATAAACAGCAAGCAGGAAAAGTAGTCAGGTAACAAGCACACAAAATCATAAAACTGAACTGGGGGTAAAAGCAGAGCTATGTCTGGCAGTGGTCTGCAGACAGGATGGGCATAAAAAAAGGGTGTGGTGTTTTCCCATTGGTTGTAGCTGAATGATGGTATTTCATCTGTGAGATACCCACCAGCTACATTCAGCCAGAGATTCTGCATCTGTCAAGGTAATGCAGCCCAGTGGGTGAGCATAACCTGCGTCCACTTGCGCCGCTGGCATCGACTCCTCTCCCATCATCAGCACTATTCATGAAAGGAACACGTTGTCACCTGGCGACCGGAGTACAAATTGACGGAGCGGACTCCGTTGGTGACTTAACAGCCGTGTGCGGCAATGATGCAAACCTGGCTGCGGGCCATCGTCAGGGCAATGTGACACACGTGCCTTGTATGGCTCACGTGTTGAACCTAATTCTCCAGCAATTTTTAAAACACCATCACGGCCTACATGGCCTTGTGCAGCGTGCACGCTCGCTATGTGCTCACTTCCATCGTGCGCACACAGCAGCTCAACAACTTTCGTCGCTACAGAAGTCTTTAGGTCTGGTGGTTAAACGCCTGAAATGCGATGTGCCCACACGCAGGAATTTGAATCTGCACATGTTGCAGCGTTTGTGGCAGCACCGCCGAACCCTGCTGCAATACGTTATGACATATAGCCTGGGATAACTTGATCCAGAGGTGGTGCAGATCACGCTGCTGGAGTGGTGTCAGATCAAGGACCTATGCACCCTGCTACACAGTTTACAAATGTCGACGAAGATGTTTAGCACTGGCAATGTCATTCTCAGCGTGACAATTCTGGTCATCTACAGGATGGAGCACACTGTAATTATTATTCGGAGTCAGGTGTTGGGACAAGAGGAAGGGGAGGAAGTACAGGAGGAGTCATATGCGGAAGGGATAACAAGATCTACGAGGTCCAGATGGTCAGCGGCACCTATGCGGCAGTCATGGTGAGGGAGAGGGATTAACAAGGGCACATAGTATCAGCAAAAAGTGTTGAGGAAGGTGCAGGAGCCCATGAAGAAATGGAGGACGAACTGGCGATGGGCATGGAAGACTCAGCAGATGAGTGAGAGCTTGCTCACATTTCGGTTGTGCGAGGTTGTGGGGAGAGGGCAGAGGAAGGAGGCATGATTCTCACGTCTCTGCCACCAACACACCAAGGATTTGGTCCTCCTGGATGCACAAGACACATGAGCGCCTTCTTGCTGCACTACCTACAACATGACCCTCGGATTGTACGAATTCAAAGTAATCCAGAATACTGGGTTGCCACACTGTTAGATCCCCGGTACAAGACCAAATTTGGCAAAATAATTCCTGCCATAGAAATGGACGCACGTATACAGGAGTATCTGCAGAATGTGGTACGCAATCTTAGATCTACTTTTCCACTAAACACCAGTGCTGCACAGAGTGAATCTCAACGCTTTGTCATGGATAGGAGGAAATGGTCTTTTACTTGTCCACATCTGAGGGACCGAGGGCTGGCTGCTGTGCTGAGATGGCATTGAGTACGGTGTCCCTGCAGAGTTGCACTTTTGGTCATATACCAAAATGAGTTGAAAAAGGACAGATGCTGGTGGAAAGGGGAACAGGTGTGTTGGAAAGGGGAAAAAGTTTTGGTCCGTGGATTTGGTGGTTAAGCAACAGTAACATTTGCTGAAGAAACACCATCTGTTACAGTGGGACTGGCAGATTTGGATAAAGTGGTATATACTATGTTACCGCTATATAACGAAAATTAATAAGAAAAGAAAGAGAAAGGTATATTTCCCCATCAGCAGTCAGTGTCCACCGTGCTCCCAGTTGGAAAAGGAGAGGTTGGAAACTGGAAGGTTTGGTGGAGGATACAGAGCTGTGTGGCTATGAAACTAATAGTAGCCTGAACCGAGTTAGACGCCATTTGGATCTGTAGACTGGGAGCCCTGTTAGCGTCACAGGGTCCACATGCCCACCCAGCCCAGGAACTCCCTGTTAACAACACAGGGGCCATTGAGTACGCTGACCGTGTGCGTAGGGGCACACCTGTGGACAGCAAGCGCATCAGCAGCAGCAGGCCTGTTAATGCCACTGGGCTGCACAAGCAGGACTGGTAGGAAAGGAGCTGGTCTTAACCGTTCTGCGTTACCAACTGTGGTGGTGGCCTGCATCGACACCCTATCCTTGCCTACCTCTGGCCTAAAGCCGCAATGGGTTCAACACATGGAGGTGTGCTCTTTCGGAGCATAATAGAAGACCGCGCACCTCCTTGTTGGCTCCAGCCCCTTTTATAACCTGGGTCCGCCCCAAACCAGGGTGAACCACAATGCACCTCCTGGAGACAAAAGTAGAGTGACACGTCATGAGTGGCATAACTAGCGTCCTATTTGGAAACGCAACTTCAATGATGACCTCATGGCTGCCATGACCCAAACACCTCACCAGTCATCGTCTGACCATCAATAATGCGGTGACAAGTCATAGGGGTGGGCCTCTGCAAGCCATTTGGGAGGACACCTGATGCCCTGTGGTCTATATGGGACCCCCACATCAGGGGCAGGGCCAAAAAGTTTATTACCGGACATAGTCTCTGATGCAGTAAGTGCCTGAGCATGCTCAGTAGCATGAAATACAGTCTCTGAAAAAAGACTATCAGCTTTAGCATGGTGTCTAGGCACAAAACAGGACTTAGACCCGGCATGGAATGCAAGCACCTGTGCAAAGAGGCTTTTCACACTTAGTGTGAGAGCATGCGCTGTATCCCGAAATGAAGACGTAGCGTCAGGAATGGCACAGTCAGGCTGAGCATACTCACTAGGCGAAACACTGTAATTAGGCTGCAGCTGGGGTAAATCGGCACACGCATGCGCACTAGCTGCCTCTCCACACTTAGACGTGGAGGGGAAATTGCTCTTGGAGATGCTGTTTATGAACAGAAGGAAAAGCTAAAGGAAGCCTGACTTTCTATCCCTCCGAATTATCAAATGCAGCAATGAATTCCCTGAGTTTGCTATAACATTAGCGTAGCAAAATGTGCATGAGGGTGTCATGTAGAGGTGCTATAAATAGCTTGGCACCAGTGGGGCACTAATGGAATACAACAGCCAGTTCTATGATGCCACTAAATGGCAGTATTTTTTGCTATCATTATAGCTTATTAAAAACAGAGCAGGAGGGTGTCCTGCACAGGTGCTAGAAATAGCTTGGCACCAGTGGGGCACTAATGGAGTACAACAGCCACTTCTTATATGCCACTAGGTACACTGACTGTTTGCTAGTATAATGGCTTAGTTAAAAAAAGTTGGAGTGTGCAATGCAGGCAGACGTGCTGCAAATATCTTTACAATAGTGTGAATAGACAAAAGTACAATAGCCACGTTTAGGATGCCACTAGGTACACTGACTGTTTGCTAGTATAATGGCTTAGTTAAAAAAAGTTGGAGTGTGCAATGCAGGCAGAGGTGCTGCAAATATCTTTACAATAGTGTGAATAGACAAAAGTACAATAGCCACGTTTAGGATGCCACTAGGTACACTGACTGTTTGCTAGTATAATGGCTTAGTTAAAAAAAGTTGGAGTGTGCAGAGGACAGGAGGGTACAGTGCCAGGATTGTGGGGCTCTGGGTAGAGGAATGGAAGCCTGCCTTTCTATTCCCTCCTAATGGTGAAATGCAGCGACGAAATCCCTGACCTTGGCTACACAGACGCTGTCTCTGTTTTCAGGACCTGTCACCTATGGCTCTGACCCTACCGGTTTGAGCCCTTAAAAGGACTGATAGAAAGTGCTCTCCCTAAGCTGTCTAACGCTGTGTATGGAGCGCATACAGCTGTATCGGCGATAGGACTCAGGAGGACGGAGCTGCGACAGTGATGTCTGACACCAAAGACGCAGAAGAGATAATGGCGTCCTGGAGGAAAATGTCCGGTTTTATAATGCAGGGACATGTGACATGGACATCCTATCACACATGCCGTTGCTTCTCTGGCTAAAAGTCCACTTAGCTGTGTGTGTGTCTGGGATTGAATGACATGCTGGCCCGCCCCACTACACGCGCGCGCTTAGGGAAGGAAGACAAGGAAAAAAAAAAAAAAAATGGCGATCGCCATTATAGAAACAGCAGTGATCTGAAGGCGCTGTTCCCGCACACTATACACTGAAATGTCATAATAGTGTGATTCACAGAGTGACTTACACTATTACAGCGGAAACCAAGCTAGGAATTAGCTGGTTTTTTGCTGCTAGAACCGTTCTCGAACGTTTCTAGAACTATCGAGCTTTTGCAAAAAGCTCGAGTTCTAGTTCGATCTAGAACAGGCCCCAAAATCACTCGAGCCTAGAACTGGAGAACCTCGAACCGCGAACCGCGCTCAACTCTAGTGGCAACCCAGTAGCCAGCATTACTTGTAATTCTGACAATCCAAGGGTCATGTAGTAGGTAATGCAGCAAGAAGGCGCTCATGTGTCTTGCGCATCCAGTAGGACCAAGTCCTTGCTGTGTTGGTGGCCGCGAGGTGAGAATCATGCTTCCTTCCTCTGCCCTCTCCCACCAACCTCACACAACATAAATGTGATCAAGGTCTCCCTCATCTGCTGAGTCTTCCATGCCCATCGCCAGTTCGTCCTCCATTTCATTGAGGGTTCCTGCACCTTCCTTAACAGTTTGGCTGCTACCATGCGCCCTTGTTAATCCCTCTCCCTCACCGTCCCATGCCTGCCGCCTTGGTGATGCTGAACGTCTCTTGGCATCCCTTCCGCATATGAATCCTCCTGTACTTCCTCCCCTTCCTTTTGTCCCACCACCTGACTCTGAATACTGTTTAGAGTGTGCTTCAGCATGTAAATGACTGGAATTGTCATGCTGATAATGCCATTGTCAGCGCTAAACATCTTCGTCGCCATGTTGAAACTGTGCAGAAGGGTGCATAGGTCCTTGATCTGAGACCACTCTAGCAGCGTGATCTGCCCCACCTCTGGATATCGTTGGCCCAGGCTATACGTCATAACGTATTGTACCAGAGTTCGGCGGTGATGCCACAGTCGCTGGAACATGTGGAGAGTCGAATTCCAGCGTGTCGGCACATCGCATTTCAGGCGGTGAACCGGCAGGCCGAAAGACTTCTGGAGCGATGCAAGTTGTTCAGCTGCGGCGTGTGAATGGTGAAAGTGAGCACATAGTGACCGTGCCCTGTGCAGAAGCCCATCTAGGAAGGGATAGTGGGTTAAAAATTGCTGGATAACAAGGTTCAACACGTGAGCCATACAAGGCACATGTGTCACCTTGCCCCAGTGAAGGGCCGCACCCAGGTTTGCAGCATTGTCACACACGGCCTTCCCTGGCTGCAGGTTGAGTGGAGACAACCATTGCTGAAACTCGGTCTCCAGAGCTGACCACAACTGGGCAGCTGTGTGACTCACATTTCCCAGACATTTCAATGTAAAGACCGCCTAATGCCATTGAGCTCTGCTGCCAGCATAGTAAGGAGGTGTGTGGGATTCCTTGTGCACAGTTACAAGGCGGGTGGCCTGATCAGACAGGCTTTGGGCGGAGGTGGAGGACCCAGACGAGGTGGAAGAGGCAGAAGCAGTTCAGGAACTTCTACATACAGAGGATTGACGCACAACTGATGGGGATGGCAAGACTTGTACAGCAGACCCTCCAACGCGTAGGATAGTCCTGTGTTTCACTGTGTGTCCCCAGCTTCCATGCGTGTTGTATCCTGTTTTTAATGGATTAAATAAAGTTCAAGTTTTATTACTACTTCTCCTCCTTCTGATGCTGGATATTTTCCTCTCCATGACTGTGTTTCTCCGCCCGGGCCAGGGCGTTCCGTGCATCGGTGGTGGATCCTAGAGTGAAGAGGGGTGAGCTGAATATTTCTTTTCTCATATCACGTTGGTTGCTGTTTTCGTGCTCCCTCTACCAAAGTGATTTTCATATGCATAGTGGGTTTCCACTTTTAATACTTCCACTCAACTATGGATCCACCGAAAAATAGGAGATCCAAATTTGATGCTATTTTCAACACGCACTCTGATCCAACTACATCAGATCAGCAAACAGGGGACTTACAAATACACGTGAATGAAGACTTTTTACTCCTTCACAAACAACTTGAAAAAAATAAAATCAAAGAAGCAAAACTTTGGTGGGACTCTACTTCTCTATGTTCTTACATAGAAAAAAATATGATTCCTCGCGGTTTAAGGATTTTAAAGAATCCCACATTTTCTTCCTATACTGAAGAATTTCTGAATAGTTGGAATGCTGTCTTATCTAGCTGTTCCATAAAACTAATGGAACTGATAGTTAAACATGAAGAAATAGAACTAGACAACATCAAAAAACAACTTACAGAAACAGAAACCGCATTGGATAAATTTAGAGACCACAAGGATTTTTTATCAATGCAGGAAAATTTAAACAAGCGTCTTACTGCTCTTGAAGATAATATTGCCAACAGAAAGAAAAATAAATTTGAAAGAGATGTTCTGGATTATAAAATGAATAAAATCTATACCTGGCGATCATCCTTCAAACTTTCTACTACCTCGTATAATAACAAATACAATAAAAAGCCTTTCTTCAAGAATCGCAATAGAAAGGTCAGCTTTGGGGAGATAAGTGTTTCCTCGGCTTCTACCAATTATACAGCTGATAATTCTACAGATTCATCTTCTGAGGAAACAGAAGAATTACGATCAAATAGCAACAACACCAAAAAAAATGCAAAAACTTTTTCAAAAAACGCGCACGAAGAGGTGGAAGGAAGCATAACAAGCAATCGCTATCCAGACCGACGCAAAAAGAAAAAGAGGCATTAACATGCCCAGTGTGGAATCTATCTGCCCAGATTATCTCACAGCATCAAATCTCAGTTTTATCCAAGGGAATCAATTTTTGTCCTACACAAAAATTCGATATTTTCAACACTCTTTTGGATATAAATAAATTTGCAAGGAACCTTACATTAAAATGCCATTTTGTTGAAGATTCAACTACCAACACTAATGTGGATTCATTGATAAACAACAATAATTTTGAAACCAATGTTGTTCCAGAGTTTAGTGAACTAGTCAAATTGACTGATCTTCGAGCTCTTGAAGCTGAATCAAGAAACTACGACAGTATGCCTGAGGAAAATTTTAGGACTTCCAATCCCTACTTTTACCCCTTCCAATCTAGACCTTCTGTCCTGGACATCTTTCAGGAAAAAATTGAAGCAGATCTGGTCCGCCTTGACAATCTACATAAAGTGAGACATGACAATCTAAGTTCACATGAGAAGACAGCCCTTAAGGATCTAAAATCCAACAAAAATTTGGTGATCAGAGAGGCAGATAAGGGGGGAGGAATTGTAATTCTGGACTCTGCACTGTATTTCAAAATCAACAAAGATATTCTTGATGATACCAGTACCTATATACATCTAAAAGGAGACCCCACTAAATTGTTCAAAGAAAAAATTGATAAACATTTGGACGAGGGACTGCACAAGGGGGTCTATACACAGAAGATCTATGATTACCTTAAAGTTGATTATCCAGTGATCCCAATATATCATGCCCTCCCCAAAGTCCACAAGGGGGGTTTTCCCTCCCCCCTTCAGACCTATAATCTCGGGCATTGGCTCATTAGGGGAAAAACTGGGATCATGGATTGACTTTTTCCTCCAACCGCTAGTCAAAGAACTTCCTGGCTTTTTGAGGGATACTAAAGCGCTACTGTACAACGTTGATTCTATAACGTGGCACCCTAATTATATGTGGATGACCTGTGACATTGTCAGTCTTTACCCTTCCATCCCCCATCATATAGCCATTGATTGCGTATATCAATTTCTCAGAAATCATAGTTCTTACCCCATCAATATTCAGGACTTTATTGTTTCAGCTGTTAATTTTTTATTAACACACAATTATTTTTCCTTTGACAATGAGTTTTTTTTACAGAGATGTGGAGTTAGTATGGGGGGGAAATTTTCCCCCTCACTAGCCAATATCGTAGTGGCTGTGTTTGAAGAAGTCTATATCTTTAACATATATAACAACATATTTGCAGATCATATCATCTTCTACACCAGATATATAGACGATCTACTAATAATATGGAAGGGTACTCCAGAAGAAGCCAAAGGTTTTGTTGATTTTGCCAACTCCAATCCTTTTAATTTAAAATTCACCTTTTCTACACATCCCAATAAAATCAATTATTTGGATGTCACTCTGGTTGGCAATCTAGACAAGATCGAGGCTTATCCGTATAAAAAAGAAACAGACTGTAACTCCATTTTACAAGCCACCTCTTGCCATCCCCCACACACGATCAAAAATATCCCCTTGGGAGAACTAATTAGAGTCAGAAGAAACTGTTCTAGATCTGATGTATTCCCACTAGAGTCAAAAAAAACTTTGGCCAGACTCAAATGCAGAGGTTACCCAAATTGGTGCCTTCAACGAGCACAAACAATTGTGAATAATATAGAAAGAACAGATTTATTCAAGTGCAAAAATAGGAACAAAAATCAAATGCATAATAATGTCACTTTCAGCACTATTTTTTCCCCAGAATATAATGAAATAATCAAAATCATTAAGAAGTACCTGCCCCTACTACATCAGGATGCCAATCTACACACTATCCTTGAGAAGTACAAAATCAACTTTGTAGCCAAACGAGCGATCAGTTTGGCTAACATTTTGTCACCAAGTGTCATTAACAGCCAAACAATAAGCAAAACGTGGTTATCTTGTTTGGGCTTCTATGGCTGTGGACATAACCACAGTATTTCATGCAAACATGTAAATAAAAGTGGAACTTTTTCTTCCACACAAACAGGCGTCACATATAGTGTAAAAAGCTACATAAATTGCAATACTCCCTATGTAATTTATCTTGCTGAGTGTACCACCTGTAGAATCCAATATATAGGTTGTACAGGTGGCCCTCTAAAAAAAAGAATTAGACGGCATATGTCTGATACTCTTAATGTATCTGCCTACAACATCTCAGCGGTCTCTAAACACTTTGTAGATACACACAATAGATGCCTTGATACATTCAAGTTCATGGGTATAGAGAAGGTTTTCAGGCCAGCTAGAGGGGGAGACCATAGGAGAAAACTCCTAAACAGGGAATCCTTCTGGATTTTCAAACTTAACACTCGTATACCACATGGTCTAAACACTCGTCAGGATCTCATTACTCAATATTGTTAGTATACAAATATAACACAAACATTATTTTATTTTTTTGACACACATACAAAATTCTTTTTTTCATATCTGACGAAATTAGTTTTCACATTTATACTTTTTTACACTAACATACATTATTAATACAAGTTCTTTCATTACATGTTATACCATGAAGCTATATTGGATATTTTTAACATTAACATATATTATCATCATTAAATCTTCAATGACATGTTATTTCTTCCAATTGTGGAATAACTGGTTTGTCACATTTTGATGGTGTGAATATGTACTGGGCTGCTGTTGCAGTTCTCGTCGTGGCTGCATTAAATCACGCTGCAGCCTTTGCTGCGGCGTGTTTTGGGTCCTGTCTCGACGAGCCGCACTCACGGCTTAGCCTGAAAGACATTACTTTGATTTATATGTTCCTTGATACATTTGATAAAAAATATTCCGATTTTTCTCACATTCTCCTTTTATATATTTATGTCTCCACATTGATGCATGCTACAAATCAATTTGTTGTACTACGGTATGCTCAAATCTTTAACAAATATATTTCAAGCCATTTTGGTTCTTGACATACACTGCTGCTGCTGCGGTTCCCCATTGCGGCCACATACCAATTGCACTGCAGTTCTTCCTGCGGTGTTTCTGAGTGTCTGGCCGTGGTGAGCCGCACCTACGACTCCATAAGAGTGAAAACACCTCATACATAAGTTTGTTAGTCTCTACTGACATAACAAATCAGCAGGGCATTCAACATCAAGATTAAAAACAAGGCTTTTTTCATAGCCCCAATACTTATTGGGAGGCATATGCATATTTTTTCTTTCAATAAATTGCTTGCTCTCTTTACAATCCTGCATATAGGCATACATGTCTATATATTCGCATAGATGCGTGCCTAGGTACTCGTACGTATTTATGCAGGTGTACAAATAAATCCAGTTTTTTGCTTCCTTATACTTGATATACATGGATATAAAGGTTTTACTATGAATATACATACATTCACTTTTATCTTGTTTTTTCATGTATATATTTATATTTTTAACACATTTTTCTTTGTTTTTCTTTTTTCATCCATTTGTGTTCATTTGTGGTTTGTTTTTTTTTTTCCTTCTTTTTTGGTGTCTCTGTCTTTATATCACATTGTGGTTTCATTGTGCTTTTTTTCCCATGATTTTAAATGAGTGCACAGCTTTGTGAATGTTTGTTTCTAATTAGCACCTATGACGCCCCTTTTTTTGCACAGTTTTAAATCTCTCATTCTGGAGATACCAAACAATCCATGACTAAGACCGTAAGGTTGAAATTGCGTAGGATAGTCGTGTGTTTCACTGTGTGTCCCCAGCTTCCATGCGTGTTGTATCCTGTTTTTAATGGATTAAATAAAGTTCAAGTTTTATTACTACTTCTCCTCCTTCTGATGCTGGATATTTTCCTCTCCATGACTGTGTTTCTCCGCCCGGGCCAGGGCGTTCCGTGCATCGGTGGTGGATCCTAGAGTGAAGAGGGGTGAGCTGAATATTTCTTTTCTCACCCTTCTCCATCTCTCACCATAGTTACCCAGTGCCCAGTCAGCGACATGTAATGCCCCTGTCCATGCTTACTGGTCCAAGTATCTGTGGTGAAATGCACCCTGTCACACACAGAGTTTCTCAAGGGAGCGGTGATGTTGTGTGCGACATGCTGGTGTAGCGCAGGCACACCTTTCTTAGAGAAGTTGTGGCGACTGGACATCTGGTACTGGGGCACTGCGCCGGACATAAGGTCTCAAAAATCCTCTGTGTCCACCAGGCAGAAAGACAGCATTTCTGTAACCAACAGCTTGCAGATGGTGAAAGTCAACCTCTTAGCTTTGTCATGGCTGGGAGGAAATGGTATTTTACTTGTCCACATCTGAGGGACCGATGGCTGGCTGCTGTGTTGAGACGACGTTGAGTAGGGTGTCCCTGGAAAACTGCAGGTCTGTGAGGAAAGTGCAGGCGGAGACATAATGTTGCCTTCATCCAAAGGTGCCAAAGGTGGTGCTCTCGATGTCTGAGAGAGCTCAACACCAGCGGCTGTTTCCACTTCCAAAACAACTGACAACCTGCCAATCACACTGCCTGTTGCAGTTAAAGAGGTGTAAGGTCTGCGTCAAAAAGCATGTGTGACTGCTTTCCCCACAGTCATAACAATCACTGATCTCGGGGAGACCAGCCAGAGAAAACCCTGCCAGCAGCCAACGAATGCACTCAATACAGTGAAAGCCTAGGTGCATTGCCCACTGGGAAATATGCAAATCAAAAAAAGTCTGTGGAGCCTCTGTTAGGAGTCTCAACACAGAAACTAGCCAGATATCCCTCCGGGAAGGACCCAGCCAAGGAGTGACTCTTTTTAGGAAACCACCATAAACACCATATGAAGTGGCCCTTTTAGTCAATATCCAACTCTTTGACAACTTTAAAGACATGACAAGGGAAATATCAAGGCCAGATATCCATTCACAGACAGCTGTTTCGGGGTATTGCCCCTCATCAGTGTGGAGTAGGATTCTGACCAGGTGGAAACAATGCCTAGTAGACCAACAAGACAAAACAATCACTGATCTTGGGGAGATCAGCCAGAGAAAACACTGCCGGCAGCCAATGAGAGCACTCAATACAGTGAAATCCTAGGTGCATTGCCCCCCTGGGAAATATTCAAATCAATGTGGATGGATACCGGGCCTTGGTATTTCCCTTTTCATAGCTTTAAACTTGTCAAAGAGTTGGATATTGACTACAAGGGCCACTTCATATGGTGGTTATGGTGGTTTCCTAAAAAGAGCCACTCCTTGGCTAGGTCCTTCCCGGAGGGATATCTGGCTAGTTTCTGTGTTGAGACTCCTAACAGAGGCTCCACGGACTTTTTTTGATTTGCATATTCCCCACAGTCATAGAGGATGAAGAGCGTGCGGATGCACTTGAAGGGGCAGACTGTGGTTGGCCCACTCCTCTAGGCCGCATTGTAGCACAGTGAGCTTCCCACTGTGACTTATGCTTTATATCCATGTGATGGTTCATGGACGAAGTAATCAAACTAGTGAGATTTTGGCCTCTACTTAGAAATTGGCGTAAAATCTTACAAATGACATGAGTTGGGAGATCCTTTGCAATGTCAAAAAAGGACCAGGCTAGGCAAGGCTTAGAGCCCATGCGACCTGCAGAGCCACCCCAACTTGTGCTCAGAGGTAGAGTTGTGGCTGAGGATGCAGTTGTTGACGTGCTTCCAGTACTCTATGTCCAGGAAGGCGCAAGCTAACCTCGTCATCAGTCGCATCCTCCTCCACCGCCTCTGCTGACCTCATCGAGTGCCTGAATGTGGGTTGACAGTAAGTGGGATCTACAACCTCATCATCACCCTGTGTGTTTGCACTCTCCTCGTCTTTAGAGCCAACCTCTTCCTGCCCTGACCGAATAGTTAAGTTGTCATTCCAATCAGGTATCTGAGTCTCGTCGTCATCAGTATGTTCCTCATTGTCTCCACCAAGAGGAGTCACAGTTTGGGAATGAGGGGCTACATTATGCTCAGAACCTTCTTCATCTGGGCCTGAATCTGACTCACAAAGCTTCTGGGCATCAATGCAGATCATTTCCTTGTCTGGACTCACTGTAGCTTTGGAGCAGACCTCTGATTCCCAGGCTATAGTGTGACTGAACAACTCTGCAGACTCAACCATCTCTGTTACCCCATACTCTGCAGGGCGGGTGGAGACTTGAGAGCTTGTAGAAAGCAAGTGCGATTGGGTGACAACTCAGAGGACTGGAGTTTTTGGGATGTTGAAGTTGAGGTGGAGGAGAAGCCACTTGATGGAGCACTTGAGATCCTTTCAAGCATCTGCTGTTTTTGTGCCTCATCTACCTTTTGGTAGAAATGGTCGTTTCCATAACAAAGGGATCATATCAGATTGTCCACAAAAAGTAGTAGACATATTACTTTTGCTGGAAGATGGCCTTTCTTCAGCAGATGTTACTGTTGCTATACCACCTACACACTTAAAATTGCGTAGCAAAAATGGAGAGGTGGTGTAGAATGCAGAGGTGGTATAGCTTTCTTGTCAGCAGAGGAACATCACTGACTTTCACAGACACTCATACTATGCCCCAAAAAATTGCCTGCATTTTTGCAGTTAAAATTGCGTAGCAGAAATGGAGAGACGGTGTAGAATGTAGAGGTGGTGTAGCTTTCTTGTCAGCAGAGGAACCCTCACTGACTATCCCAGACAATGAAACTATGCCCCAAGGAGCTGCCTGCACTTTTTGTGCTTAAAATTGCGTAGTGAAAACGGAGAGGTAGTGTAGAATGCAGAGGTGGTATAGCTTTCTTTTCAGCAGAGGAACCCTCACTAACTATCCTAGACAATGAAACTATGCCCCAAGGAACTGCCTGCACTTTTTGCACTTAAAATTGCGTAGCAAAAATGGAAAGGTGGTGTAGAATGCAGAGGTGGTGTAGCTTTCTTGTCAGCAGAGGAACGTCACTGACTTTGACAGACACTCATACTATGCCCCAAAAAATTGCCTGCACTTTTTGCAGTTAAAATTGCGTAGCAGAAATGGAGAGATGGTGTAGAATGTAGAGGTGGTGTAGCTTTCTTGTCAGCAGAGGAACCCTCACTGACTATCCCAGACAATGAAACTATGCCCCAAGGAGCTGCCTGCACTTTTTGTGCTTAAAATTGCGTAGCGAAAACGGAGAGGTAGTGTAGAATGCAGAGGTGGTATAGCTTTCTTTTCAGCAGAGGAACCCTCACTAACTATCCTAGACAATGAAACTATGCCCCAAGGAACTGCCTGCACTTTTTGCACTTAAAATTGCGTAGCAAAAATGGAGAGGTGGTGTAGAATGCAGAGGTGGTATAGCTTTCTTGTCAGCAGAGGAACATCACTGACTTTCACAGACACTCATACTATGCCCCAAAAAATTGCCTGCATTTTTGCAGTTAAAATTGCGTTGCAGAAATGGAGAGATGGTGTAGAATGTAGAGGTGGTGTAGCTTTTTTGTCAACAGAGGAACCCTCACTGACTATCCCAGACAATGAAACTATGCCCCAAGGAGCTGCCTGCACTTTTTGTGCTTAAAATTGCGTAGCGAAAACGGAGAGGTAGTGTAGAATGCAGAGGTGGTATAGCTTTCTTGTCAGCAGAGGAACGTCACTGACTTTGACAGACACTCATACTATGCCCCAAAAAATTGCCTGCACTTTTTGCAGTTAAAATTGCGTAGCAGAAATGGAGAGATGGTGTAGAATGCAGAGGTGGTGTAGCTTTCTTGTCAGCAGAGGAACCCTCACTGACTATCCCAGACAATGAAACTATGCCCCAAGGAACTGCCTGCACTTTTTGCACTTAAACTTGCGTAGCAAAAATGGAGAGGTAGTGTAGAATGCAGAGGTGGTATAGCTTTCTTGTTAGCAGAGGAACCCTCACTGACTATCCCAGACAATGCAACTATGCCCCAAGGAACTGCCTGCACTTTTTGCACTTAAAATTCTGTATTATCATCCTGCTTTATTTTGAATACTTGTACACTTTGCATGTCTTCCCCTCTTTGTTTACGTCCCCTTTTCCTGTCCATTCATTGCTTTCGGAGTCTCGTGCGCATGCGCGCGACGGCCCTGCGCCTCCCGGCCGCGCTCCGGGGTCTTGATGAAGTCCGCGCGTGCGCGGGGGTCTGGGCAATTACTGCTCGGACTCCCGCGCATGCGCCTGACTCCTTGACTGCCGGGTGTGCGAAACGGGGGGCGTTTTTTGGCCGTCCCGCGCATGCGCCTCCCTGACTCCGGAACGTTTGAATCCTATTCGCGGCACAATTACCGCGGTAGTATTTAGGAGTCGCACAGACCGGACATGTGCACTTTCCTTCACCTTCCCCCATGATGAAGCGGCAAGCGACTGTTTCTTAAAGCCGCGAAACGTACGTCGGGCCTCCTTGTACCACCGGACTCAGGTATAATGTATTCCGCAGTTACTACCCTATCTGGGATTGTTTGAATACCTCTTTTGATTTAACCTCAGAAAATGCCTGCATGGATTCATAGCCTCCCCTACATTCCCCTTGGGATAAATTGACTTGGCTTTAGCAATCCTGATTATATTTTCTTCAGGCTAAATACTCTGCCTCTCTGCTATAGTGTTTTTTTGACGGATACTAGTATACCATGGTATAACCCCCTTTAATGGGGTTGTACGTCTTTTTATACTCCCTCCAATTGATTATGTAACACTATTGCAGACATTGTTTATTATACAGGCTTTTTTCCTGTTGTTGTCCCTTTGCTTACTGGCCAGTGATTTGAGTCTTTTATCTCTGCTGGGGATTCTCTCAGTTTACAATGGGTATATCCCTCCACCATATAGACCTATGACTGGTACCGTGTTTTTGGTGAAATTTTCTTCTCCTCATTGTCTGCATCTGGCCAATGCGGATTTGGGGTTAAGTTCTCTTCCCTTTCACGGGTATCATGTCTACATCTGTTGGTCTATTCAAAAAAATTTTCTCCCTGCTTACATGCCGGTGATTTAGAGATACATATCCCTGTCAGAGATAAGACACTCTCTACCCATTTTTATGGTACTTATTTACCAGTGATTTGGGCTGTACTGTTTGTACATACTACCACTCATCCATCCTGATGTTTACTTGCCAGTGATTTCGGCTATATTGTATGTGAATACTACTATTTATTCATTTTGATCCTTACTTGCCAGTGAGTTTTGGGCCATATTGTCTTTGAATACTATATTCATCCATCCTGATGCTTATTTGCCAGTGATTCTGACTATACTGTTTGTGAATACTACCATTTTCCTGTTGTCTGTACCAGGCCATTGTTCTGCCCTTTACCATCTGTTTCTCCCCTCTTCCTTCTAATTTGTATATTATCATTGTGATTTTCTGCACTTGCACTTTAAAACTCTATTTAATAAAATTCATGAACTTTTTTCAGCAATTTTGCTCGTGTTCTCCTCTTTTTGAAATGCTCTTTGAGCTGCTGTGAACCTGGGGTGTTCCTCCACCTGGTTCATATTTTTCCTATGCCTCCTGTGGAATGTATGATTGTTCTATATATGGATAAGGCTGCACATCAAACTTAGATAATGGTATAATGCCTCAAGCATATGGAAAAATATTGGAAGATACAATCAAAAATGCTACTTGCTAACTTGAACATGTGAATAATGAATTGCATACCTGCCATGAATATTAGGAAAAAGGAGATATTTAGCAATCGCATTGATCAATGTAACTGAGCCCCAAAACCTCGTCAAGGTATATCTCTATATTGGGGTCCCTAGCTCTGTGACCCTAACTGTGTGTTATCTCATTGCAATTAAAAACTGCTGTGGGTGAAGAGGGGTAACCAAGGACTGTCTTATATAGGAGATGGAAAAAAACATGGACGAAAGGGGCAAAGCTGTGTTCACATTCAGAAAATAAAAACTACATATAATTGAATAGGATAACTGAAGTGAGCACTAATATATATATTCTGAGTGCAAGCCAAAAAAATACATACTATATAAGGATAAGGCTGCACATCAAACTTGGATAATGGTATAATGCCTCAAGCATATAGAAAAATGGCAGGTATGCAATTCATTATTCACATGTTCAAGTTAGCAAGTAGCATTTTTCATTGTATCTTCCAATATTTTTCCATATGCTTGAGGCATTATACCATTATCTAAGTTTGATGTGCAGCCTTATCCTTATATAGTATGTATTTTTTTGGCTTGCACTCAGAATATATATATTAGTGCTCACTTCAGTTATCTTATTCAGTTATATGTAGTTTTTTTTCTGAATGTGAACACAGCTCCGCCCCTTCGGCCATGTTTTTTCCATCTCCTATATAAGACAGTCCTTGGTTACCCCTCTCCACCCACAGCAGTTTTTAATTGCAATGAGATGACACACAGTTAGGATCACAGAGCTAGGGACCCCAATATAGAGATATACCTTGACGAGGTTTTGGGGCTCAGTTACATTGATCAATGCGATTGCTAAATATCTCCTTTTTCCTAATATTCATGGCAGGTATGCAATTCATTATTCACATATTCAAGTTAGCAAGTAGCATTTTTCATTGTATCTTCCAATATTTTTCCATATGCTTGAGGCATTATACCATTATCTAAGTTTGATGTGCAGCCTTATCCTTATATAGTATGTATTTTTTTGGCTTGCACTCAGAATATATATATTAGTGCTCACTTCAGTTATCCTATTCAGTTATATGTAGTTTTTTTCTGAATGTGAACACAGCTCCGCCCCTTTCGGCCATGTTTTTTCCATCTCCTATATAAGACAGTCCTTGGTTACCCCTCTCCACCCACAGCAGTTTTTAATTGCAATGAGATGATACACAGTTAGGGTCACAGAGCTAGGGACCCCAATATAGAGATATACCTTGACGAGGTTTTGGGGCTCAGTTACATTGATCAATGCGATTGCTAAATATCTCCTTTTTCCTAATATTCATGGCAGCTATGCAATTCATTATTCACATGTTCAAGTTAGCAAGTATCATTTTTCATTGTATCTTCCAATATTTTTCCATATGCTTGAGGCATTATACCATTATCTAAGTTTGATGTGCAGCCTTATTCTTATATAATATGATCTAAACCACGTCCCCCCCGCACACTATATGCCTACTTTTGATAATATCATTAGTAACAGTGACTGACAGTATTACAGTGAAAAGCCAGCTAGTAACTAGCTATGCTTTTGGTGATCGAACCGTTATCGAACGGTAACTAGAATGGTCGAACATGAAGCAAATCCTTTGAGTTCGTTGAACGATTCGAACACCACCCAAAACAACTCGAATTTGAAATTGGCGAACAGTTCAATTCGAACATCGCTCATCTCTACTCATGTGCACAATTCATTGACCTCTGGCAGTGGTCGAAACCCTATCTCTTACAGCCTTTTTGCGGACTACGGGCACATGCTCCTCTGCACTGCTGCTCTCGCAATCCATGCCACCCATCCATGTTGGATCAGTAATCTCATCATCGACCAGGTCATCTTCAAATTCCTGAAGGTCAACATCTTCGGGAATGGAGGTTTCAGGCTGACCTGAGGGCAACTGTGTCTCATCATCCTCAAACACTTCCACCTGATTGCCCAGCATGTCACGGCCAACAACATGGCTTTCTTCTGGCCTTTTGTGCTCAAAGATCTATGCATCACTGCACACCACTGCCTCCCCTGCGTTGGTGGTGTTGTGCGGTGAGAGGCAAGAAAGGTCAAAGGGACCCGTAAACAGTTCCTCAGCGTAACCTGCTTTGGGGGTCACATTTTTCCTTAGAATACTGATGTTGCGAGGAAAGAGGACCAGGCTGAGGATGGGCTACTCAAGTCTGTCTGGAGGTATTTCCAGATAGCCAACTCATTACCTGTTCGCACTGTTCAGGGCGCAAGAGTTGTTTCCCACGTGGACAAGAAAATCGGGATAGGAAGGCAGAGGTAGATAAAGCAGGAATCTTTTTTTCTTTGTCTCGGTCATACTGGTTGGGCGACCACCACTGTCACTACCACCTCGTCCATGGCCCTTACCCCCTCTTTTTCCCATTTTTTTGGTTTGATTACTTGAAGGTGAATACTGTATTGTGACCTTTTCTACAGGTAGTGGAACAACACTGATGCCGGGTTGTTAAACTTGTGTTAATAGTTTCCCACGATAGTTGTTTCTGTAAGTCTAAAAACCGCAAGGTACCTTTATTGGACAAAGTACCACTTTGAGGAGTCGACAAAGATGTTGTGAATGTCTTTCAGCCCTAAAAGAAAACAGGGTTTGATACCACTTTTATTTTAGTATTGGTTTTTGGCACTCAGACTGTGTTTTAGTAAGAGCAGGGCACTATGTAGGTTCTGTAAAATCTGAAGACACCAGCACCAGGATGCTAGCTTGGTGCTATAACAGTATTTTTCTTCAGGCAGGAGTAGAGGCACTGACACTGAGTATTAATTAAAGATTTGGTAACACTGACACTGTTTTAATAATAGCAGGACACTATGTAGGTTCTGTAAGATATGAAGCCGCCACCAGTATGCTAGCTTGCTGGTAGTAAGGTATTGGCCTGCAAGCAGAAGTAGAGCCACTGACACCGAGTATTAATTCAAATTTGGTAACACTGACACTGTGTTTTAGTAAGAGCAGGACACTATGTAAGTTCTGTAAGATATGAAGCGGCCACCAGTATGCTAGGTTGCTGCTTGTAAGGTATTGGCCTTCGGGCAGAAGTAGAGCCACTGACACCGACTATTAATTAAAAATTTGGTAACACTGACACTGTGTTTTAGTAAGAGCAGGACACTATGTAGGTTCTGTACGATATGAAGCCGCCACCAGTATGCTAGGTTGCTGCTAGTAAGGTATTGGCCTTCAGGCAGAAGTAGAGCCACTAACACCAAGTATTAATTAAAATTTTGGAACACTGACACTGTGTGTTATTTACAGCAGGCCACTATATAAGTTCTGTAAGATATGAAGCCACCACCAGGATGCTATATGTTATGGTATTTGGCTTCAGGGAGAACTTCAGGCTGTGTCAGCAATTTTTTTTTTTTTTTTTTTTTTTTTTTTTTTTAAACTTACACTATTTTTTTTAGCAGTAGGGTACTATGGAGTTATGTACACTATGAAGCCAACACAAGGACGCAACTGTGCTGGTATGAATTGAGATGGTGGCTGACAGGCACTACACTACACCTGAACCCGTTGTTTTGTCAATTTTGGGACCTTTTTTAGGAAGTTGTAGTACCTATTCCTAGTAGAACACACAGAAGGGATGTAGCAGTGACTGGACTGTTGATTATTAGTAGCAGATGTCAGGACAGCTTTAAATTTCTCCCTGCCTGTGAAAAAGCTCTCTCTATATCACACACTGCAGTAACAGACCCTATGTAGCACTAATAAGAGGATTTTTTTTTTGGCGGTTTAAAACAGGAACGGATCTCACCGAAAAAAGCAATGCACTACCACTGACCCTATACTGTAGCTATTTCTGCGATTTCTTAACCTGCTAGCACCTAATGTACACTATCTTCAGCCTTTAAAAGGACTATTTTGGATTTTGCAGCAGGAATGCTATATCAAACAACGCACTGCACTGTCCCTATACCTGGTTCTACAAATTACACAACCGCTAGCAGCTGATGCAAAATATCTTAAGCCCTTAGAAGGACTATAATTAGTTGGCTGTAGAAACACTCTTCCGCACACAGTACAGTCTATCTACACCGCCAGCTCAGGAATGAATGCGTGCACAAAATGGCAGCAGCCTTATATAGCCCTTATGACACTGTGCTGCTAAGCCAATCACAGTAACACCACAACAAAGATGGCTGCGGTGTTACTGTGAGGGCAAGCAACATCAGATGTGTTCATTTCCTGGAAAAAGGCACCAGGAAGTCAGAAATGAAAATGAAAGTATCGAAGCGAATACCAGATTAGCCGCCAGATACCGAATACCTCGAATACCCCATTATTCATGTGCCATTCGTGTTGTTAACTTATGGACATTTTATTCCCACCTCTGCTGAGCCTCAGCCGTGGCACAACTGTCCATTTCTCGATGAAATTAGCATTAATCCTATTCGTTTGTCATGTTACTGCAAATTTGTCATGATTGTTTACAAAAATATGTGAAAATCCTGGCATACTTGGTACAGTATATGTGCTGTTTCTAAAGTACTGTACTTTTATGTTGGACCTTAAATTGAATCAGCAATGTAAAGTACCGTACTGTAAAGTACAGATGAGTGAACTTTTCAAGGCTTGGTCACCAAGTCCAATCAAACAAACGGTATGGTCGCCAATCCATTAGACAAACCGAACTCCGAACCTTATCGAGTCCCATTGGATTCAATGGAAGGCCAAATGTAAGGCAAAGAAAACACCTTTAGAAGGGTGAAAAAGCTTCCAAAACAGTAAAAATACATTTTACACTACAGCACCACTGTTTTGGCATAACCATCAGCTCCCTAGCCAGACAGGTGTAGAGTTAGTGCTCCCATACCCCTGCCAGTATAGACAAGACACATCTTGGAGACCCACCTTAGAGTCTTGATATTTAACATTGCAGGCAGATAGCAGAACAGCAGCATCAATTCCCACACCCCAATACACAGGGTTGGCATGTCTATTTTAAACAGTGACCACACAGCGACCGTGCCTTTTATCCCAGAGCATCCAGCCCAGAATAGTGCTCTAGAATTTTCTATACAGCCAGGTTGATCCATGCAGTCCACATGTGATGTTGCCCAGGCGTAGTGCCACCACCAGGTTTTCAGTGTTATTGCATAAGGCCTTCCCTGGCACCAGGTTCACTGGATACAGTCATTGATCAAACTGGACCTAGATTGTGGTCCAGAACTCTGCAGCTGTGTGACTGAATTCTCCAATGCATATTAATTTAAGCACTGACAGATTGCATTGCCTTACACACAGGATGGGGCCTGGCATTTTTATTTTAAAAAATCAAGAGATGCATGAGTGACAGGTGAGGCCTCTTGCTCCCACAACCCTGGCATTACAGAAAAAACACAACTTGGAGACCCATATTGGAGTCTTGATATTTAAAAACATTGTAGGCAGACAGCAGGACAGCAGCTTATATCCCCCCCTATCCCCATAGTGTGTTTGCACACCAAGAATGTATACTCCATGCTACAAACTGGATGTGGGCTAGCATTTTTATTTTCAAAAATCGAGAGATGAATGAGTGACAGGCATAGTCCTCTTGTTCCCAGAAACGCTGGCACTACAAACAAAAGACAATTTGGAGACCCTACTTGGAGTCTCCACATTTTCAAAAATTAAGGTCAGGCATCAGGAAAAGTGGCAACAATTGGCACAGACTACAAATTGTCCAACAAAGCATGCTTGGGACCAGCCCTGTAACAAGGCCTGAACCAACATTTTTACCTTCACCAGAGACAGCAAAATGACAGTCAAGAGCCTCTTGCTCCCAGAACCATGGCACTACAGACAAGAGACAATTTGGAGACCCTACTTGGAGTCTTCACATTTCCAAAAATTAAGGTCAGTGTCATGCTGTACAAAGGGTTGGTAGGATGTAGTACAGCGTATTCCCCACTAGGTGGCATCAGAGTAGTGAAGGATAGACAAAGTAACACAGTAACTGAAAGGCAGCTGAAGAACAGCAGAGTAACTTCAGCAGGCAGTAAACAGGTGAACCACCAGGGGCAAAAGAGCAGTCAAACAGTCAGAGTCTAAAGCCAGGAAAGTTGAGTCACTGCAAAGGGAGGATCAAAACCAAGTTAGAAAACAGAACCGAGTCAGAAGCCAGGAGAACCGGTATGCAGAGGGAAACACAAACAACAGACAGGAGCGGGAAGTCATGGGCTGGGACAGACGGACAAACGGGGAAGGGTACAGGTCAGGGCACAGTATCAAGGAGTCAGATCAAACAGTAATTCTCACCAGAGCTAATCACAGGCTGCAGAGCAAAACTATAACCAGCACCAGGATGCAATTGCAGAGACCAGATATAGTCAGGGCCAGATTAAGGTTCGTGGGGGTTCCTGGGTAGAAAATCTGGTGGGGGCCTAATAACGTTAACATATATAGCCATAACAGTAGAGCGCGAACTGTAGCATTTAGATATAAATCCACTGAGCATGTATCTTATCCTGTTCTGCCACATTCAGGTTTACAGTACTACAATACAGATATAGTCCAGGATAACTCACAGCTGTCACTTATACGCAGAAAGTAGAGTTACTCACATTTTTTTAGTGATCCCAATGTTAAGACAGCAAAGGAATAGTAAAAATGCAGAAAGGGAAAGTTCTCACTGGCAGCAATGGTTGCTAAAAATAACAATGTGCTCTCTATTGTATTATCTCCAGAGTAGTACATAGCAGCTGATGTCTGTACACGGTATACTATACACAGTATCAGAGGTGGATCTAGGTTTTCCTGCCCACGGGGTAGGAGTTCAGTTTGGCGCCCCCTCCTGTACGCGGCTTATGCGGTGTGAGTAATCGTCATGTGACTGCTCATGTGTCATTTTCACACAGCCACGTGCCAATGAGCTGCTCTTCCTAATTCTCTCAATGTTTAGTGAAATACTACAGCCCATAAAGAGAAGCAGGAAGAGAAGCTAATTGTGACTGGAAGTATGAAAATAACCTGCAAGTGGTCATGTGATGACTTCTGGAATTAGCAAGCAGAGCTGAATCTATACATTGAGTATATTACAGGTTGTTAGGATTGGGCATGCTACGGGGCTTACTTTTATTATTAAAGGGGTTGTCCAGGTCCACAATGAAAATATATAGTTATTCTATATGACTGCAGACCTCTGAATTCTAACAGCTTGCGGACTGCAATCATCATCATGATTTTCCTGTGCCATGAGCAAGTAGTCACGGGACTGTAAGTATGCAATTTGCCTACTTCCGGTCACATAATTAGACGTTGCAGCCTCACTCAATAGTTACGTGCCCTCAAGCTCTCACTGCTGGCATCGGAGAGTCCTGGCAGTGTGCAGTGTGCACACTGAGAATTCAGAAGTCTGTAGTCACATAGAGACTTTTGTCACAAACCTGAACATCCCCTTTAATGCTACTAACATAAATACTAATGTATAAACCCTTGTGGTCATGTAATTTTACAAATTATGGCTTGCTACATGTGTACAGGGTCAGAACCAGTAAAAGGTATATAAATACATCACCAGAACCACTAGCAGTACTGAAATAAATCCCTAGCACCCTCATCAGTAAAGGAATATATCACCAAAACCACCAATACATGACTACAGTACCAAATTTACTACAACAATATATTGTAAAGCCATATCCCCATATACATTTGTATCACATGAATAAACAACTCCCAGTATGTCCTTAACAATTGTAAGAAAATGCTGGGAGTTGTTAACAGTATTTACCAGACTTTGGATCATACAGAAACCACAGTCCTGATAAGAAGCATTGAGTATCACAAACATATAGTTACATCCAGGTATCTTGTAGGTGACATCTTATCTGATCGGAGTCATCTTATTCTTTCTTCTCCATCTTGTCCAGACGTCATGATGACTTTTCACATACATAGCTCATCTCTGCAGACTTTCCGGGTCTTCTGCAGCACATCTCGACAATATGCCCTTAAAAATAAATAGCAGAATGATTATAATGCTCCTAAATAAAAATATATGACCTACACTGTGTGTCTAATAAATAATTGCCCTTCACTGTGCTCCCTGCACAAAATGACCCACATAATGTGTCTCTTATGGTACATGGCCTCTTCTTTCAGTACCCGACCTCTCTTCAAACTGTCCTCTACATTATGTCCCCACTATACTTCCAAATGTCTATACTGTGCCCCCCTCCTCACACTCCCCCTCCTGAGCTGTACCCTCACCATGTCCCCCATGCTATCCCCTCTCTATACTACCCTCACCCTCAATACCAAAGTTACTATACTGAACCGCAGTCTCACATTCCCGCTCCTCAGCATACTGTACTCTCTATACTGTGCCCTCAAATTGGCCACTATGCTGCCCCTTTTCTATACTGTCTACCTCCTTCCCTATCCAGTCTTTATACTGCACCTCCATCCCACATTCCCCCTCCTCAGCATACTGAGCCCTCACGCTGGCCACCATAATAATAATAATAATAATATTATATGCTGCCCCATCTCTATACTGCTTATCCCCGACACACTATCCAGTCTCTATACTATGTCCCCTCACACTTTTCTCCACCAATACTGTCCCTTCACTCTTTTCTTTCCTAATACTGTCCACTTACAATATTCTCTCACCATACTGCTGCCTCACATTTTCCATTGGTGCCTCCCTGATTGCTGTGCAGAGACAAATATGCCACCCACCCCCTAAAGGTAAGCCCCTGTACAGTGTATAGGAGAATACATGACTGGTACACAATATACTGTGATACAGACACCAGATGTTATACAATATAACATATCATTATATACCATCTGATGTGTGTACACAGTATATCACACTTCACTGTACACTGGATGTAGTATACCATATACACAGATATACAATGCCCTGCACTGATCACACCTGGACCTACAGGGCCTCACATATTCTATATGTAATATGGGTCATATAGTATAATCTGTGCTGTCCTGCAGGCTCAGATGTGATCAGTGCAGGATCTGTGTAGTGATGTCTGTGCTCTCTACTGGAGTTCAGTGTGTTATTGCAGGGGAGGGATAAGGCTGCAGCCGATGACCCAGCACTGACAGCCCGACCTGTACTGACAGCCCAACCTGATCTGCAGCAGTTCACACTCCTGCAATAACTCACACTGATCCCCGGCAGAGTTGCCGCTGAGCAGACACTAAAGCCTGTTTTACACGCTACAATATATCTTATGATGTGTCGGCGGGGTCACATCGGAAGTGACGCACATCCGGCATCGTAAGTACATTGCAGTGTGTGACAGGTACGTGTGATTGCGATTGAACGTTAAAACGTTCATCGCATACACGTCGTTGAATCCTGACGAATTGCACGTCGGGTTGTTCAGTGTTCCCGAGGCAGCACACATCGCAGTGTGTGACACCCCTGGAACATTGAACAGATCTTACCTGCCTCCCGCGGCTCCAGCCGGCAATGTGGAAGGAAAGAGGTGGGCGGGATGTTTATGTCCCGCTCATCTCTGCCCCACCGCTTCTATTGGCCAGCTGCCGCGTGACGTCGATGTGACGCCGAACGTCCCTCCCACTCCAGGAAGTGGACGTTCGCCGCCCACATCGAGGTCGTATGGACGGGTAAGTATGTGTGACGGGGGTTAATCGTTTGTGCGGCACGTTCAAAAAATTGAATGTGCCACACATACGATGGGGGCGTTGCAAATCGCATACGATATCATATGCGAAATTGCAACGTGTAAATCAGGCTTAAGGAATCCCGTCCTGATACCTTTTCACTGCAGCCTCCTGCCCGGCACCATAATAGATGACCTCATACTTACCGTGATCCACTGAAGTTTCCACTCTGATCCTTCCACAAGCTCCTCTACGGCAGGAAGAAGCAGCATCAGGCGCACGGTGATGTCATCCTTGCAGACGCAGCCCACACAACGTGCAGTGGGGGTGTCTGCAGCACAGTGACGGCTTGTATTGAAAAACTTTAAAGGTACAGTGCAGTCCTGAACCACTGCGGCATTAATAAAATGGCGGCCACACAGATGGTGGGGGCCCCCTTAGAGGCTCCTGTGGTGGGGCCCCGCCTACCCCACCTATAATCCGGCCCTGGATATAGTGTCTCCTGACACCAGAACAAGGCTGATGGGAGTTAACCCCTGACATGACCAAACCGGGTCTGGGAAACTCTGGAGCAGAGAATCCCGGTCCTGGATCATGACAGTCAGGCAACAGGAAAAATGGCAACAATAGTTACAGACTACAAATAGTCCAACAAAGCAAGCTGTATGCTTGGGACCAGCTCAGTAATAAGGCCTGAACCAACATTTCTACCTTCACCAGAGACACAAAGATGACAGACAGGTGTAGGCCTCTTGCTCCCATAGGCCTGACACTACACCATCACCTACTCTGTACAGTCTGAGATGGGGTGTCAAAGTCATTGGACATCCATGACATATTCATCTTTATGAACGTTAGGCAGTCTATGCTTTCAGGGGACAGCCTGATGCACTTATCTGTCAATACACCGCCATTTATCAAACTCGGCTGCACAACTCTTCTGCTGTGTGACTTGCTTCTGCAAAGCATATTAATTTAAGCACTGTCTGATTGCTTTGAGCCCTGGCTGAGCTGTACAAAGGTGTGGGGGGGGGTTCTCTCTGCACTCTTGGAATGCATGTTACATTAAAGGAGAGGTTGAGAGTGCAGGTGGAGGCCTTACAAGAGGAGGAGGAAGCAGAAGCAGTGGAGGCAGTGGTAGATCCAGAGGTTTATCCCGCCAACCTTGGGGTTTGAAGACTTGGGAAGCAGCTCTTTCCCCACTTGCCTCCAATGCCCAGTCATCGAGATGTAACGTCCCTTGCCATCCTTGCTCATCCAACAGTTGTGAAACAGTAGGCAACAGTAGTGAAATGCACGCTTGAAGACAGAAATTTTCAAGGAAAAGAAAATGTTGTCTGCGACATGATGGTGTGGAACAGGCACAGCTTTATTAAAGAATTAATGGTGACTGGACAACTGGTACTGGGGGACTGTGAAGGCCATCAGGTTTTAAAAACCGTCGGTATCCACCAGGCAGAAAAGGAGCACTTCTATGGCCAAAAGTATAGATATGGTGAAGTTCAAGCTCTTCACTTTAGCATGTGTAGGAGGAAATTATCTTTTACATAACCAAAACTGCAGGACTGAGGACTGGCTGCTGTGCTGAGAGAAGGTGGATTAAGGTGTTCACAACCATCCAGTCAATGGTGAGGGAGGTGGAGGCAGAGATGTAATGCTGGATTAAAAAATACGTGGTGTGTTTGGTGTTTCACATAGGTCAAAAACACCAGGTAAGGTCACTTCTTTAGCAGTCACTGACAATTACCTATCCCTATTTCTATCATTAAATGCCTATATGTGGCACACAGCTTTCCCTACACTGCACGTCCCTATTCTACACTATCACTCTTCTATCTCAACTACCTATCATTAAACCCCTACCTAAGCTAACTGTCTAGCAGCACCAGGGGCAGCACCTTCCCTAATGTTTAACATTCACAAAATGGGGACGACACTGCATTAATACAATTTATATGCAGATGGACATGTGACTTAGACAGTCAAAAACACAAGTCTTTGTGTCTGAACCTTGTGAATGTTTTCTGTTGGTTGTGAATGTTTGGTAGCATTAACATCCGCAAATAAAGGTAAGAAAAAAAAAAATGGTGGCACAAGCGTCTGGCTTCTCCCGAGTCTCCACCCCTCCTCTCATTAAACACATTCCCCCATTCGTCATATAACACCACAATCCTATACAAAAACATAACATGCTATTAACCCCTTCACGACCATGGACGGATAAATCCGTCATGGAACGTGTCCCGTTAAGCCCCGCCCCCTGCTGCGGGCAGTCGGCGGCGGTCGGTACACATCAGCTGTTTTCAACAGCTGACATGTGTGCCTGCATGTTACGAGTGGAATCCAATTCAACCCGTAACATTAACCCCTTACATCTCGCTGCCAAAGTCTGGCAGCGAGATGTATATACACGCGGTGAAGATTTTCACTTACCGCCGCCCCCACCGGAAGTCACGTGAGTGATCATGTGACTTTCAGTGGTTGCCATCGTAGCACAGGGTCATGTGATGACGCCTGCAGCTATGACGTTTCACTTTCATTTTCCCTCTGCCCGGAGCAAAGTGAAACAGGAAGTGACTGTATCTGCTGTTTACAGCTGTATAGCTGTGATCAGCAGATAGATAAGAGCGATCGGATTGCTGATCGCTATAGCCCCCTAGGGGGACTAGTAAAATAAAAAAAAATCAAAAACACCTAAAAGTTCAAATCACCCCCCTTTCCCTCCATTGAAAATTAAAGGGTTAAAAAATAAATAAATATACACATATTTGGTATTGCCGCGTTCAGAAATGCCCGATCTATCAAAATATAAAATCAATTAATCTGATTGGTAAACGACATAGTGGCAAAAAAATTCCAAACGCCAAAATTACGTTTTTTGGTCGCCGCAAGTTTTATGCAAAATGCAATAACAGGCGATCAAAACTTAGCATCTGCGCAAAAATGGTACCATTAAAAATGTCAGCTTGAGACACAAAAAATAAGCCGTTACTGAGCCATATATCCCAAAAAATGAGATTTTTTTTTAACCCCTTAGATACAAGTAAACCTATACATGTTTGGTGTCTACAAACTCGCACCGACCTCAGGCATCATACCCAGATATCAGTTTTACCATATAGTGAACGCCGTGAATAAAACATCCCAAAAACTATTGTGCCATCACATTTTTTTTGCAGTTTTTCCACACTTGGAATTATTTTACTATTTTCCAGTACACCATATGGTAAAACTTATGGTTTCATTTAAAAGGACAACTTGTCTCGCAAAAAACAAGCCCTCATATGGCAAGATTGATGGAAAAATAAAAAGGTTACGGCTCTTGGAAGAAGGGGAGCAAAAAATAAAAATGCAAAAACGGAAAGTGCCCCAGGGCTGAAGGGGTTAATTTTTTTTTTTTAAACGCGATCAATGATTGAACAAAACTAAACATTACCAACTTTTGGGGAAAAGCCCCGGGGTTACTGAGCCCGAACGAACAGGCTAAGGCTCCTTCTGACTTTAAAATTGGAGAACCTTTATTAAACAGGTTTGCTCATCTCTACTGTAAAGTACTAGAAATAAAATACAGCCTTGGCTGAAAAATCACTTCATCCCTTATATGTGAGTATTAGTGATGGGCGACCCCCCGATGTTCGTGTTCGTGAGACTCACCCGAACGTTTTGTCAAGTTCGAGTTCGGGTTCTAAGATAACGCGAACTTGCGACCAAACACCGAACTGGGACTTTACAGTTATGGGATGGGGTAGGGGGCTGTAAAATAAAGAATATCGTTAATAATAAACATTATCATTATACTTACAGGTCCTGCCACGTGTCCTGCAGACTCTGTTTCCTGACGCTTCTGCTTCTGATCATCGCTGTGCCCTCCCGATAACCAGCACTGATGATAGGACCTTCCGTTACATCATACCCATGTGACCAGTCACGTGTGAATGCTGTATTACCTCGCTGGTTACAGACCGGTCACACGGCTATGACGTCATGCTAGGTCCTGTCAGTGCATCTCGCTGGTACACGGTGCTCGCCCTAGCATCTCAGTACTCTGTATACTTGGTGAGCGCCGTGTACCAGCGAGATGCTCGGGCATCTGCTTGGCTCCCCCTCCCTGCATGTTAGCGCTCTTTACAGACTCAGCCCACATGCAGGGATTGGCGGCCACACTGTAATGCCACAGCCGGTAATGAATAGTGACGCCAGGAATCAGGTGATCGGAGATCACCGTAGCTATAGAAACCCGCTTGTTAGGTTACTATGGCAATGGTGGCAGTGGTGACATCACTGCTTAGCAAACCCACAGCCTCTCATCACTCATTGAGTGATTACACAGCGCAGGGAGCAGCAGCGTTCTTCCTCCACCCCGTGCATTATGATATAGTAGAGCTACATTGGTGACAGAAGACCAGAAACGTTGAGGGGTGAGAGGTAGAAATAAATATGGAGTCCCTATGTGTGTCTGTGTATTTATTTCTAAACAAAGGATTTTTTTCTCTGTGTGGTGTCTTTTTTTAACCCTTTATTGGAGATTCTTAATGGCCGGGTCAAAGTTGGCCTGACATTAAGAATCTCGGGCTTAATACTAGCTGGTAAAAGAAAGCTGGTATTAACCCCTTATTACCCAGCGTGCCACCCGGCACCAGGGCCGCTGAAGAGTTGGATACAGCAAAAGAAGATGGCGCTTCTATTAAAGCACCATTTTCTGGGGTGGTTGCGGACTGCAATTCGCAGCGTGGGGGACCCAGAAAGCTTGGGCCACCCTGCGCTGTAGATTCCAATCCCCAGCTGATTAGTTGTACCTGGCTGGACACAAAAATTGGGTGAAGCCCACATAGTTTTTTATTAATTATTTCATGAAATGATTAAAAAAGGGCTTCCCTATATTTTTGATTCCCATCCGGGTACAAAAAGGCAGCTGGGGGTTGGGGACAGCCCGTACCTGCCTGATGTACCTGGCTAGCATACAAAAATATGGCAAAGCCCACGTCATTGTTTTTTTTTTATTTTTTTGCAAAAATTTTTTTTTTAAAAAAGGGCTTCCCTGTATTTTCCATTGCCAGTGAAGGAAACACCAAGCAATGGGGGTTAGCAGCAGCCAGTAGCTGCTTGGATTACCCTTAGCTAGCAATATAAAATGCAGCGGGGGCCCTCGCATTTTTTTTTTAATTATTTTTTTTAAATAACTAAAAAAAAAATAAAAAACAAAAAATGGGCTTCAATGTATTTTGATTGCCAGCCAAGGTAAAGATAGGCAGATGGGGGTGGGTTGGCAGCCCGTAGCCGTCTGCTTTAACTGCACTGAGAATCAAAAATACCATGGAGCGCTACATAATTTTTTAAAATTATTTATTTCTATACAACTATATATTGTGTACATTATATATATATATATATATATATATATATATATATATATATATATATATATAGCTCAAAAAAATAAAGAGAACACTAAAATACCACATCCCAGTTCTAAACGTCCCCTTTATTTTTTTGAGCAGCATATATATATATATATATATATATATATATATATATATATACAGCTCTTGCAAAAATTAAGAAGCCACTGCGAAATTTTCAGTTTTTCTGATTTTATGACTGTATGATCTGCCTCCAGGTAACTTGGTGTGACCAGCTGAATATAACTACATGGCTGTCCCCTCCTGAACAGGCAATCACAGACGCCCATTCTGTGTCAGGTCTGTGATTGCCTAACATCACAGTACTGTAAAAATAAATCATTTAAAAAAATTACGTAGCGCTCCACAGTATTTTTGATTCTTAGCACAGATAAAGCAGACGGCTGCGAGCTGCCACCCCCATCTGCCTGATTTACCTTGGCTGGCGATCAAAATACAGGGAAGCCCATTAATTTTTTTTTTTTATTTAAAAAAATAATTAAAAAAAAAATGCGTGGGCTCCCGTTGTATTTTGATCGCCAGTCAGGTAAAGCCAGGCAGCTGGGAGCTGGGATTCTCCACAGCCCGCAGCTGCCCCTGGAAATGGCGCATTGTTTCTTAGCACCATTTCCAGGCGCTTTACCCAGGTCGTCCAGCAGCCCTGATGGCGGTGGCACGCTGGGTAATAAAGAGGTTAATGCCAGCTTTGTATTCTCAGATGGTACTAAGCCCGAAATTCATAGTGTCACGCCAAATTAGACATGGCCACCAATAATAGGCTATTCGAACATCCCTAATATATATATATATATATTAGGGATGTTCGAATAGCCTATTATTCGCTTTGACGGATATCCGACGATTACCTCGTCGCTATTCGAGTATTCACGAATATGCGACCCCCAATGTAAGTCTACGGGAAACCAGAATAATTTTACGTCAGACCTGTCGGTGACCTGTGGTGACTGCGTAAAAGGCTGAAATTGATAGGAAAAGGCTGAAACAGTATGGGCACAGCCTGTAGAAGGTGCCTCAATGAATTTCTGGTGTCTTTAAATAACGTGGTCAGAGCAGCACGTGGCATTACGTAGTCGCCAGAACAGCTCTCAAACCAAAGTAAAAGAGGGGAAATTGCTAAGAAACAGTTTCAAGTGCCCAATCACTGTAATAAAACATCAAATCAAGCCCTGACCTCCCAAAAAAAAAAACCACTTTAGCATATGTTCACACATTTTGTTTTTTACATTTTTCCTTCTTCGATTAGTAAGGGCTGCAACTTATACATTATATTGGTGTCTGTCTCACACCTCCTTTTTTGGGACATATTTGACAGCACTTTAAAAGGTCAGCTACAATGTGCCCGTTGGGATGTTGACCTTGGCCTCCTTCTCCTCCACCAGCACCACCAGCTCCAGTGGCTGTCCTCAAATCTCAGGCTTCTTGGGGCTTTCAGGTGCGCCCTGTAACATACATTGGGGAGGGATGGCAGTCATTTGTAGTTTTTTGTATCCCCTATATCATTAGTGTGAAAGTTGGAATACGTACTCCATAACACTTTACAGTGCTATTGCCAATGTGGCCATTTAGGTGTTGGCCTTGCCCTCCTCCTCCATCAACACCATCGACTCCAGTGGCCCTCTATTCAAATTCTATTCAAATGATTCAGAAATGTATGTTTTATGGACAAAGGAATGCCATGCTGGGACATCGAAGCTGATATCATTGATGATGATTGCATCTGACCAAAAGCAGGTTGGGAGCAGGAGGCATCATTGCCTGCTTTCTAGACCGCAGTTTGTGAAGCATGCAGCACCGTGGAAGTGGCAGCTGTTTCACTCTGGAACTCAGGCTTTATTCTACTAGCTAACACCAAAGATTTAAACAAATTCAGTTTCCTCAGGGGATAATAATTCAGACACCATGGAGCACATCATCAGAAGGTACTCCCAATAGCTCTCAACAGCTTTTTTTAAAAAAATTAGTAGGATTTGCAACAGTTTATAACATGCCAAGAAGTACATTCAGTTTCCCCAGGTGGGAATGGTTCAAACACCATGTAGCACAGCATCACAAGGTACAACCAACAGCTCCCAACAGCTTATTTTTAAAAAAATGGTAGGATAAGCAACAGGGCATAACATGCCAAGGAATTTAATACATTCAGTTCCCCTAGGGTGTAGTGGTTCAGACCCCATGTAGCAAAGCATCACAAGGTATTACCAACAGCTCCCAAAAGCTTATTTTAAAAAAAATGGTAGGATAAGCAACAGGGCATACCATGCCAAGGAGTTTAATGAATTCAGTTCCCCCAGGGGATAATGGTTCAGACACTATGGAGCACTGCATCAGTAGGTACTCGCAACAGCTTTTTTAAAAAATAATTGGTAGGATTTGTAACAGGCATAACATGCCAAGAAGTTTAATAAACTCAGTTTCCCCAGGGGATAATGGTTCAGACACCATGGAGCACTGCTTCAGTAGGTACTCCCAACAGCTTTTTTTAAAAAAATTAGTAGGATAAGTAACAGGGCATAACATGCCAAGGAGTTTAATACATTCAGTTCCCCTAGGGTGTAGTGGTTCAGACACCATGTAGCAAAGCATCACAAGGTACCCCCAACAGCTCCCAACAGGTTTTTTAAAAAAATTGGTAGGTTAAGCAACAGGGCATAACATGCCAAGGAGCTAAAAAAAATTCTGATATTGCAGGGGGCCATGTGTAACACACCGTGGAGCACAGCATCAACAAACGAACACAAATAGAGATTGCCTGGCCAATTGTTCTAGACAGTGTAGCCTTAACAATGTTTGTGCCAGTGCATAATGTACAAAGGCTTTAAAAATATTGCCCTGGGTGATTGGGCCAAACAATTACATGGCAGCAGCATAACAAGTTATATTAGTCATGCGGTGTCATTAGATGATAGAAGACAAAATAGTCTTGAATGAGAAACAATGGAACTTATTTGAACTTAAGAATATACAAATTTTGGGGCTACACTTATTATTGGGTATTGTTAACAGGCGGCCTGAGATACTCTGGGGCAATCCATCTATGGTTCATTTTGATCATGGTCAAACTGTCTTCCCTTTCCGTGGATAGTTGTGTGCGAGTATCTGTTATTATTGACCCCGCTGAGCTGAAACAAGCTCAGACAACACACTCGCAGAAGGGCAAGCTAGCACTTCCAAAGCGTATAACGCGAGGTCTGGCCAAGTGTTGAGCTTGGAAGCCCAATAGTTAAAGGGAACAGTAGACTCTAAAAGCACACTGATATGGTCACCTACATGGTCACTCACCATCTTACTTAACTGTTCCCTCCTTGTCATCGTTCCCACAAACCGGTATCTCATTCGCAGTTGATGGTTTGTGGAAAATGGACCAGTTTTGGCACATTAGTCCCCCGACTGTGTTGCTCCTACTATGCATAACCCTCTCTTGTAATCCTGTTGCGTGAGATGACACGCTACCTCTGATGCCACCATGATCTGAGGGTAATCGTTTCATCAACTGCTCCAGTACAGTCCTCTTGAATGTTTCCGTAGTACAATCCTTATTTGCCTTCACAAGAAGTGAAGCAAATTTGTCTTTGTAGCGTGGGTCAAGGAAGGTACATAACCAGTATTTGTTGTCTGACAAAATGTGGACTAGCCGACAGTCATGAGAAAGGCAGTGTGACATGAACTGTGCCATGTGTCCCATACTCCAAACTGGAAACCTTTGTGTGTCACTGCTAAGAATACATTCTGTCTCCCTAAACCTCTTCTCCTCCTCAGTCTCTCGCTCCTCCTCGTGCTCCTCCTCAGGCCAACCATGCTGGACAGCCCTAAAGCTTGGGTTGACAATCCCTTGGTTACAAATTTCAAAGCATTCCTGTTATTCATCATTCTCCTGATCCTCATCCTCATGATGCTGAGCAAAGGTGTCCTGAGCTTGTTGGCTGAGGTTGTGTGGATTACTAGCAACCATTGGGAAGTCTGGATCCACAGACAACTCGGGTGCATGAACACTTTGGTCAGTCAGACCAACCAGAGAGTGTTTCAATAAACAAATCAGAGGAATGGTAATGCTGATAACAGCATACTCACTGCTCACACTGTTGGTACAGTAATCAAAATTCTCCTAGACCTGACAAATGTCTGCAATCCACACCCACTCGGCAGTTCTTATGTCTGGCAGCTGCTTCTGACGGGCATGTTCCAGCTGGAATTGGGATACTGCCCTCTGCTGCTCATGGATCCTGTCCAACATGTGAGAGGTTCATTCCATCTCGTAGGGAGGTCACATATTAGTCTGTGACGAGGCAAGTGTAAGCACTGCTGCAGCACTGCCAGGCCAGCAAAAGAGGGAGATGCCTTGCAATGGGCACAAATACGTTGTACCTTGGTACGTAGGTCTGGTATCCCAGGGTATTTCTTCAAAAAGTGATGAACTACTAAATTTAAAATGTGGGCCATACAAGAAACGTGTACAAGCTTTCCAAGCTTTAAATCCGCCACCGGATTACGACCATTATCGCACACTACCATCCCTGGATGGAGGTCCAACGGCTCAAGCCACTCATCTGTCTGCTCAGTTATTGTTTTCAAAAGCTCAGGTGCCGTGTGCGATTTGTCACCGATACAGATGAGCTTCAGTAGAGCTTGTTGCCGCTTAGCCGAGACAGTGCTGCAGAAACGGTTGGACACCAGCGGATGTTGAAGAGGATGCACAGGAGCCAGATGAAGAGTAGGAGGAGGAGGGAGTTGTTGCTGTGTAGGAGGCTACTGAAAATGAGATTGAATAGATTGAAGTGGGTCCCGCTATTCTGGGTGTGGGAATTATATGGGATGTTGCCGGCTCAGACTTTTTACCAGCCACCACCAGGTTCACCCAGTGTGCTGTCAGAAAGATATAGTATCCCTGTCCACTTCCACTTATTCACGTGTCTGTGGTTAAGTGGAACTTCCCTGCTATGGCATTTGTGAGAGCCAGTTTGATGTTTTCAGACACGTGATTGTGGAGCGCGGGAATGGCATTAGAAAAATAGTGGCGGCTCGGCACAGACTACCGATGTTCTAACACCGCCAAAAGGTCACGGAAAGCCTCTGTTCCCACATGCCGATATGGCAAAATCTTGAGGGCTATCAATCTTGCAATGTGTGCAGTTATGGTTTTTGCCCTTGGGTGCGTAACGGGGTATTTTCGCTTCTTTTCGAAGGTCTGTGGTAAGGATAACTGAACGGAATGCTGGGACATCGAAGCTGATGTCGTTGATGATTGAGTTTGGCAACATCAGGTTGGGAGAAGGAGGCATCAGCGCCACCTTCTTGCACATCAGTTTGGGAAGCAGGCAGAGTTTTGAGTCTGGAAATCGTGTTTTTCACCTACAGCTGTCAACCACCTAGTGGTGTGCTTGGCTAACATATAGTTTCTCATGCTGGAGGTGCCAAGCTATAAGTATTTTTGCCTCTGCTAAGCTTGGTCTGACAGATTTGACAAATGGCAACCGATTGGTCCTAAGGACTCTTGGAAAAAAACTCCCACACAATCGCACCACGGACCCTTGGACTCTGAGATGGCTGAGGTAGTGCACGGACCCTTGGACTCTGAGATGCCACAGGTGGTGGTGTCATGTAAACAGTTGATTGACCTCTGGCAGTAGTTGAAACCCTATGTCTTACAGCTTTTTTGCGGACTATGGCACATGCTCCACTGCATTGCTGCTCTCGCAATCCATGCAACCCGTCCATGTTGGATCAGTCACCTCATCATCGACCAGGTTATCTTCAAATTCTTGAAGGTCAATATCTTCGGGAATGGAGGTTTAATGCTGACCTGAGGGCAACTGTGTCTCATCATCCTCCAACACTTCCATCTGATTGCCCAGCATGTCACAGCGAACAACATAGCTTTCTTCTGGTCTTGGGTGCTCAAAGATCTTTGCATCACTGCACACCACTGCCTCACCTGCATTGGTGGTGTTGTGCGGTGAGAGGCAAAAAAGGTCAAAGGGTCCCGTAAACAGTTCCTCAGAGTAACCTGCTTTGGTGTCATATGTTTCCTTAAAATACTGATGTTGTGAGGAAGGAGGACCAGGCTGAGGATTCGATGGGCCAGCCTCTGGGCTACTCAAGTCTGTCTGTGTGGACCCTTGGGATTTGCTTCTCGACAAGTAATTGGAGGCATTTTCTGCTAGCCAACTCGTTACCTGTTCGCACTGTTCAAGGCGCAAGAATACTTTCCCACGTGGACAAGAAAATTGGGATAGGAAGGCAGAGGTAGATAAAGCAGGAACCTTTTTCTTTGGCTCGATCACACTGCTTGGGCGACCACCACTGTCACTACCACCTCGTCCACAGCCCTTTCCCCCTCTTTTCCCCAATTTTTTTGTTTGATTATTGAAGGTGAATACTATAACGTGACCTTTTCTACAGGCAGTGGAACAACACTTATGCCGGGTTGTTAAACTTGTGTTAATAGTTTCTCACGATAGCTGTTTCTGTAAGTCTAAAAACCAAAAGGTACCTTTATTGGACAAACTACAACTTGGAGGAGTCGACAAAGATGTTGTGAATGTCTTTCAGCCCCAAAAGAAAACAGGGGTTGACAACACTTTTCTTTTAGTATTGGTTTTTGGCACTCAGACTGTGTTTTAGTAAGAACAAGCCACTAGGTAGGTTCTGTAAAATATGAAGCCCCCAAAATTACACTAGGTGGCTGATAGGAAGGTACTGGTTTTGAGGCACAAGTAGTGACTCTGACACCAAGTATTAATAACAATTGGGTAAAGGTCCAGTCACACTAAGCAACTTACCAGCGATCCCAACAACGATAGGGATCGCTGGTAAGTTGCTAGGAGGTTGCTGGTGAGATGTCACACTGCGACGCTCCAGCGATCCCACCAGCAACCTGACCTGGCAGGGATCGCTGGAGCGTGACTACACAAGTTGCTGGTGAGCTCACCAGCAACCAGTGACCAGCCCCCAGCGCCGTGTGGAAGATGCTGCGCTTGGTAACTAAGGTAAATATCGGGTAACCAACCCGATATTTACCTTGGTTACCAGCTCACGCAGATACACGTGCAGAGAGCAGGGAGCAGCGCACACTGAGCGCTGGCTCCCTGCTCTACTAGTACAGCACACATCGAGTTAATTACCTGATGTGTGCTGCAGCTAAATGTGCAGAGAGCAGGGAGCAGCGCACACTGCTTAGCGCTGGCTCCTTGCTCTCCTAGCTACAGCACACATCGGGTTAATTAACCCGATGTGTCCTGCAGCTACATGTGCACAGAGCAGGAGCCGGCACTGACAGTGAGAGCGGCGGAGGCTGGTAACAAAGGTAAATATCGGGTAACCAAGGACAGGGCTTCTTGGTTACCCGATGTTTACATAGGTTACCAGCCTCCGCAGAAACCGGCTCCTGCTACCTGCACATTTAGTTGTTGCTGTCTCGCTGTCACACACAGCGATGTGCGCTTCACAGCGGGACAGCAACAACTAAAAAATGGCCCAGGACATTCAGCAACAACCAACGACCTTACAGCAGGGGCCAGGTTGTTGCTGGATGTCACACACAGCAACATCGCTAGCAACGTCACAAAAGTTGTTTGTTAGCAGCGATGTTGCTAGCGATGTTGCTTAGTGTGACGGGGCCTTAACACTAAGACTGTGTTAGTTGCAGCAAGCCACTATCTAAGTTCTGTAAGATATGAAGCCCCCAAAGCTATGCAAGGTTGTTGCTAGGAAAGTACTGGCCTTGAGGCAGAAGTAGTGCCCCTGACACCTAGTATTAATAAAAATTGGGTAACACTCAGACTGTGAATTGAGATGGTGGCTGACAGGAACTACACTAAACCTGAACCCCTTGTTTTTACAATTTTGGGACCTTTTTTTTGCAAGTTGTAATACCTATTGCTAGTATAACAGACACAAGGGATGTAGCAGTGCTGAGATTGTTGATTATTAGTAGCAGATGTCAGGACAGCTTTAAATCTCTCCAAGCCTGTGAATAAGCTGTCCCTATATCACACACTGCAGTAAAAGACCGTATGCGCCACTAATAAGAGGTTTTTTTTTATGCAGCTTTAAAACAGGAATGGCTGTCACCTGACTAAGCAATGCAATAATACTGTCCCTATACCTTGTTCTATGATTTACACAGCTGCTAACACACAGGGGACTGTCTTCAGCCCTTATAAGGACTATTTTGGATTCTGCAGTAGGAACACTATCTCAGAACGCACTGCACTGATCCTATACCTGTTTCTATGATTTACACAGTCGCTAGCAGCCAATGCTAAATATCTTCAGCCCTTAGAAGGACTAGTATTAGTTGGCTGGAAAAACGCTGTACCGCACACAATATAGTCTAGCTACTAGAGTTGAGTGCGGTTCGCGGTTCGAGGTTCTCCAGTTCTAGGCTCGAGTGATTTTGGGGCCTGTTCTAGATCGAACTAGAACTCGAGCTTTTTGCAAAAGCTCGATAGTTCTAGAAACGTTCGAGAACGGTTCTAGCAGCAAAAAAACAGCTAATTCCTAGCTGGCTTTCCGCTGTAATAGTGTAAGTCACTCTGTGAATCACACTATTATGACATTTCAGTGTATAGTGTGCGGAAACAGCGCCTTCAGATCACTGCTGTTTCTATAATGGCGATCGCCATTTTTTTTTTTTTCCTTGTCTTCCTTCCCTAAGCGCGCGCGTCTTGTGGGGCGGGCCAGCATGTCAGCCAATCCCAGACACACACACAGCTAAGTGGACTTTTAGCCAGAGAAGCAACGGCATGTGTGATAGGATGTCCATGTCACATGTCCCTGCATTATAAAACCGGACATTTTCCTCCAGGACGCCATTATCTCTTCTGCGTCTTTGGTGTCAGACATCACTGTCGCAGCTCCGTCCTTTGTCCTATCGCCGATACAGCTGTATGCGCTCCATACACAGCGCTGGACAGCTTAGGAAGAGCACTTTCTATCAGTCCTTTTAAGGGCTCAAACCGGCAGGGTCAGAGCCATAGGTGACAGGTCCTGAAAACAGTGACAGCGTCTGTGTAGCAAAGGTCAGGGATTTCCTCCCTGCATTTCCCTATTAGGAGGGAATAGAAAGGCAGGCTTCCATTCCTCTACCCAGAGCCCCACAATCCTGGCACTGTACCCTCCTGTCCTCTGCACACTCCAACTCATAACTAAGCCATTATACTAGCAAACACTCAGTGTACCTAGTGGCATCCTAAACGTGGCTATTGGACTTTTGTCTAGTCATGACATTTCCAGGAGGGATTTTCCGGTCGTTGATTCCTATATTATTCCCAATTACCCTTACCCGGTATCAATAATACACGGACACTGCTTGCGACTTGGTAAAAAATGGCCACAGCAGCCCTTTATTGCCTATTGTTTACACACTAACACAAGGGGGCGCCGTCCAACGGGCGTCCCCAACATTTAACAATAGGTAATACCATAATAATAATAATACAGTACGTAATACAATACGTAACCCTGGGTAGGCCCGGTCCAGAAACCACCTTCCACCACCAAAACATGATCCCTGGCCGCAACACACACCGGGCCGGAGATGAGGTATGAATCACCTACGGATCAATACCCCCCACCTTGCAGGACCCATGCCTGCAAGATCCTTGTAACCGGAGCCACTATATCCTACAAGTGACTCTCCAATCAAATAACATTATCCGTTAAACCGCCTCTGGACCAGACCTACCCCCGCCATAAGTCCGGTCCAGAAGCCATACTCCACCACCAGAACACAATCCCTGGCCGCAACACACCGACCCAGAGATATGAGGCATTAATCACCTACGGATCAATACCCCAACCTTGCAGGACCCCATGCCTGCAAGATCCCTGTAACCAAAGCCACTGTATTCCGCAAGTGACTCTTCAATCACACAAACCGTCAGAAAAACACGATCCCTGGCCGCAACACACCGACCCAGAGATGGGGGCATTAATCACCTACGGATTAAAACCCCCCCAAGTAGCATCAAGTATCAACCGTGTCTCAAAACCTTACATTCCTCTTTACCTCCAACTCAATATTATCCCCGGCTGCAACCTCCAGCCCAGAGATATGAGGCATCAATCACCTACGGATCAATCCCCCATGTGCATAACAGTAACTGTGACCTCAAAAACCTTAAAGCCCGTTAGCGACTTTAATCCAACAACATCCCCGGCTGCAACTAGCCCAGAGATAAGAGGTATTAATCACCTACGGATCAAAACCCCTATGCCTTGCAGAACCACGTGCTTGCACTGCACTTGGATCCAGAACCATGACCCCAACCAGTGACTCCTCCTGCGATTACCATTTCACCAAAATGGATCACTGACCATAACAATGGTCCCATATTTAAATGAGGTAAAAGTCACCAAAGGAGTAATACCCTTACCCAAACCAAAAACACCCGTACTTTCAATTACCTATCACCTGGGGCACTATAGCCACCTTTGACTCCCTGGCAACCATCAACTCCTTAATATATAATCCTTGGCAACAACCCTGACCCATATATAAGGCATTGATCACCAACGGAGCAATACCTCCTCCCTGCAGACAACCTTGTACCTGCAGGTCACCAGTAACCGGAGCCACTGTACCTTCCCCAGTGGCTCTCAATCCAAACACCAGTAACAATTAGAGCTCCTCTGGACCAGACCTACCCCCGCTGCTGTGACAAAGGACATAATCCCCATTATTTATGCTGATCATACACATATACATCATACACATCATATACATATACATATATTCCCACATTACCCCCATCTTATTCACCCACTTACAAGAATCCCAAATGACAATATACATCACAATCCACATAGAAATCTCTTTTGTTTCGTTTTTTTTTTTTTTATTATTATTTTATACACGACACTTCCTCCAATCCTTTCTTTTCTCATTTTTTTTTTTTTTTTTGTTGTAATGGCTCTAAAAATTGAATAACTATACATGCATATAAACACACCAATAATAACAATACACAATAGAAGGGAGGGTGGGTGGGAAGCTGTCATCCAGGAAATGTAAGAGGAGGTAATGGACTCCCACCTCCTATTATATACACCATAAAGCTCCCTCCTTTCCTTCCACCACACTCCACCCCCTAACCAATCACCTTCTTTTCCTCATTGTTAAATGAACCAACACTGTTTAACCCCATCAACTCCCTACCCTCCGGGCTGTCATGTCGCCCCTACACCCTATGGGTTCCATGGCTTTCTTGACATTTCCAGGAGGGATTTTCCGGTCGTTGATTCCTATATTATTCCCAATTACCCTTACCCGGTATCAATAATACACGGACACTGCTTGCGACTTGGTAAAAAATGGCCACAGCAGCCCTTTATTGCCTATTGTTTACACACTAACACAAGGGGGCGCCGTCCAACGGGCGTCCCCAACATTTAACAATAGGTAATACCATAATAATAATAATACAGTACGTAATACAATACATAACCCTGGGTAGACCCGGTCCAGAAACCACCTTCCACCACCAAAACATGATCCCTGGTCGCAACACACACCGGGCCGGAGATGAGGTATGAATCACCTACGGATCAATACCCCCCACCTTGCAGGACCCATGCCTGCAAGATCCTTGTAACCGGAGCCACTATATCCTACAAGTGACTCTCCAATCAAATAACATTATCCGTTAAACCGCCTCTGGACCAGACCTACCCCCGCCACAGAACAGGCCACGTGACACCTTGCGTGGCCTAGACCCCCACACACCCAACGCTTGCTCCCCCAACTTGCAAGCCAAACCAACCATTAAAACCTTTCCATCTATCACTTAAACTCTGAGCATCCCATATATGCACCATCCAGCGTATCCAGTCCACCTTACTGCACCGCACTCCCCTGATCCTTGGTGGCAGGAGCCACCGGGTCCCTGTGACGGCCACTCAGGCCCACCATGCCACAAGCTCCCAAACTATACCGGAATCCACACCATGCCCCGCTGGCCTTATTATAACCAATTAAATGCAGTACCGACTGTACCATCGTCCTCCCCAGTACCGACCAAAGAACCACTGTACAGTCACCCTGTACAGTCAGTCCTCCTCCTGTCTCCAGCTGAATTAAACCACCACTGGGGTTGAGATACAACAACAGGATGACACTCACATTGCTTATGCTACTGGGTCACTTCGCACCCCAAACCTAGTTCTCCCAGGAAACCGCTAAAGTGAAACCCCGCTGTAAAACTACTGCAATCCATAGCCGTGAAATTTCCCCTACAGCTGACCTTGCAGCTTCCCCAGAGCCAAATATCACTACTCGTCTCCCCTGACCGATTTATTCCGCCATCACACCCTCTGACAACAACAGAGGCTCGAGCTGTCTTCCCCAGAAAATCCCAAAATCTTCCCACATACTCAACTACCACACTAATGGACCTTCTTCATCCGAAATCAGGCCCAATTTCAACGAGGCCCACACGGCCTAACGGAACCATGCTCCACCCCAAAATTAACACGGCCTCAAAAAACAAAACAACCGCAACCATCGCCCTGTACCCCTTACTGAGTCGAAGATATTGAAGCATTACCTTCGATCCCAAGGTCCCCAACAACACCTCCAACCATAATGCATAGTCCGCTTGCCTCTGCAAACTGGACCACGACAAGCTCCCTGTACTACAATGCCCACCGGAAAATTGCAGCCACACCACTGGCCCGATTGACTCCATATGCAACTATGGGCATCAGGAGACACAACTTTACCAAACACCATGTCCGGGCCTTTCGATCTCAAGGAAAACCTTGTGACACGCAACCCCCTTTGAGCTCTCATATTACACCCCAAGATAAATTAAAACCTTGGCCACACCATAGTATCCGCTCAAAGCCGACCACCGTGGGGCGTACCACCATTTTCCCGTAACGCACAACTGCACCTTCAAACCAAATACCTTCGTGCCGTGAGACCGGAGCACCACGACTCCCTAAGCAAACCCTTACCCAGATGCCCATACCTACCACCGGGCCAAGCATTCCTTTTTTTTTTTTTTTTAAATTGTATATGAATATTAAATAGACTCCACCAGCCCACAGATGCCAGGAGTCCACCCATGCAAAACACCCAATAATACCAGATGGCCCTAAGCTATCCGACTTACACTCTATGCACCACAAGTACCCAATCCTCTAGTCCAAACCATAACTCGCATAGTCCCCACCCGTAATCACGGCTGTCTGAAGAACTCCATTATTCCGTCCGCAGCCCACCATTGCTGATTAACCGAGTTCACCCACAGCAGCCCAAAGCTGCCCAGCACCTACATTAACACCAATTCAGTCACGCTGGACTCAATATTCCTCCCAGCACCAACCTCCACAATGGGATAACATGCTGACTAGCCACAAATTAACCCCATGTTACCATTGATGCGGTTGCAAACCTACAAACTCATTACAGCAACCAACACTTCACCTTCTCCTACATTTCCGCTCTCCTTTATTCACTTATCCACAGCAACCCTCGCGCCATACCGGTGCCTCGCACCTACACATCACTCACAAAAACCCCCTGAAAACTCCTCGAACACACCGTACCGCGGGACCCCTCGCCCCTTTACCTTACCCACCATAATTCATCCAATAAGAACCACCATGCATCAGAAGATTAATAATGAAACACCCCAGCAAACCTTCAATAACTGCGCCGTCTCACCCGCTTACATGTGCCGCAATCATCAGCCCCCTTAACCAAGTCTCACAAGACCTAAACTGCGGTAAACGCCGAACCTCGCCATCCCCAACCTGCAACTGTAACCACCGGACCTGACGCCACCTGCACCCTCACGGCCCCGCTGCCATGAGACCACCCCGTCCGTAACTCTGCCCCTGGCCTCCAGAACAACCAACCGACCTATGAACTAACCACATGCTCCAAACCCCCCCAGCTGCTACCCATATCTCCAGACACTATTCCACTTCAGCGACTGTCCCCCCACCACTACAAAAAGGCTGAAACTTAAATTGATTACCGCGCCAGGCTGCCTCCAGAGGACGCCCTCAGATTAGCCATCACCGTCCTTTTCGCCAGTCGTCCGTCGCTGATCCCGGGACAGTCCCTCAAGCTGCAGGCACCGAATGCCCGCCGGGTTCGCCCCCTGACGCCAGGAGCACCGTGTCCACATGCCCTGTTTGGGCCGATTGTCGCCTCCACAATGCTGGGCGCTCCCCTCCTGGGGGAAGCCGCTACTGATGAGAGCTGCACCCTTGTCCCAATGCCTGCTCCAGGATAGACAGCAGGCCTCCTGTCTCCTCCTCGTCGCCACATGCTGCGCCCAGTCCTCCGGTCCCGATGATCCAGCCACACAGGGGAGGTGACCCTGCAGGCGCCTCCTGTCTCCTCCTCGCCGCCGCCTACTGCGCCCAGTCCTCCGGTCCCGATAATCCAGCCACACAGGTGAGGTGACCCTGCAGGGGCCTCCTGTCTCCTCCTCGCCGCCGCCTTCTGCGCCCAGTCCTCCGGTCCCAATAATCCAAGCCACACAGGTGAGGTGACCCTGTAGGCAGCCGTCCTCCGCACCCCCGCGGAGGGAGGGGGGGGTGTTGTCCATCCACCGCCGCTGGGCGCGCTCCCTGCCGGGAGCGGCCGCATCGCTCAAAAAATCCAGCCTGAGGCCTCACACCGGAAGTAAACCCCCGGGCTGGACACGCCCCCTTTTCGGCCGTCGCGGCCCTACAGGAGATTCCTCCCAACAGCCAGAGCGGGTGCTGCAAGCTACCGCTGCCCACCCAGCTGCGGAGGGTCCCCACGGGAGTGGGGGCTCTCATGTTGTCCTCCTCACCCCTACCTTCCCCAAAAGACCCCGGCGAGTCCTGAAACTGCCAGCACTACAGCAAAGAGGGGGGGGAGGGGAAGGTGCCGAGGAGACACCCAGGCAGCCTGGGTGTAGGACTGCACTACCTGGGCGCCCTGCACCGCCATGCTGACCTGATCCGAGGATTCCTCAGGACATCATGATGGAGGTTCCCCAGCCCGTCCAAGCTGCAGATCTGCGATGTCCGGATCCATCATGCTGGATGTCATGATGGAGGTTCCCCAGCCCGTCCAAGCTGTCATCCAGGAAATGTAAGAGGAGGTAATGGGCTCCCACCTCCTATTATATACACCATAAAGCTCCCTCCTTTCCTTCCACCACACTCCACCCCCTAACCATTCACCTTCTTTTCCTCATTGTTAAACGAACCAACACTGTTTAACCCCATCAACTCCCTACCCTCCGGGCTGTCATGTCGCCCCTACACCCTATGGGTTCCATGGCTATCTCACTAGTGCAAAGACATTTGCAGCACGTCTGCCTGCATTGCACACTCCAACTCATTATAACTAAGCCATTATACTAGCAAACACTCAGCGTACCTAGTGGCATCCTAAACGTGGCTATTGGACTTTGCTATAGTCCCACTAGTGCAAAGACATTTGCAGCACCTCTGCCTGCATTGCACACTCCAACTCATTATAACTAAGCCATTATACTAGCAAACACTCAGTGTACCTAGTGGCATCCTAAACGTGGCTATTGTACTTTGCTATAGTCCCACTAGTGCAAAGACATTTGCAGCACCTCTGCCTGCATTGCACACTCCAACTCATTATAACTAAGCCATTATACTAGCAAACACTCAGTGTACCTAGTGGCATCCTAAACGTGGCTATTGTACTTTTGTGTAGTCACACTAGTGCAAAGACATTTGCAGCACCTCTGCCTGCATTGCACACTCAAACTCATTATAAGTAAGCCATTATACTAGCAAACACTCAGTGTACCTAGTGGCATCCTAAACGTGGCTATTGGACTTTGCTATAGTCCCACTAGTGCAAAGACATTTGCAGCACCTCTGCCTGCATTGCACACTCCAACTCATTATAACTAAGCCATTATACTAGCAAACACTCAGTGTACCTAGTGGCATCCTAAACGTGGCTATTGGACTTTTGTCTAGTCACACTAGTGCAAAGACATTTGCAGCACCTCTGCCTGCATTGCACACTCAAACTCATTATAAGTAAGCCATTATACTAGCAAACACTCAGTGTACCTAGTGGCATCCTAAACGTGGCTATTGGACTTTGCTATAGTCCCACTAGTGCAAAGACATTTGCAGCACCTCTGCCTGCATTGCACACTCCAACTCTTTATAACTAAGCCATTATACTAGCAAACACTCAGTGTACCTAGTGGCATCCTAAACGTGGCTATTGGACTTTGCTATAGTCCCACTAGTGCAAAGACATTTGCAGCACCTCTGCCTGCATTGCACACTCCAACTCATTATAACTAAGCCATTATACTAGCAATTTTTGCTGCCAGTTTAAGGGCCGTAGTTGCATTGTCAGGGATATTTATTCTTTATTATTCTGCTGTTAATAAAGCTAGACCACCACTGCAATCTACACCACCTCTCAATTTTTACTACCACATTTTCAGTCCACAATCTTGTCGCAATCAACATGAGTGGCAAAATGACAGATGCTGGTGGAAAGGGGAAGAGGCGTGGTGGAAAAGGAAAAAAAGGGTTTGTCCGTGGGGAAGGTGGCAAAGCTCCATTATCATCTGCTGAAGATAGACCATCTACCAGCAAAAGTAAGATGTCTACTACTTACCGTGGACAATCTGATGTGCTCCCTTTTTTACGGACACGAACAACAGGAACAAAGGTAGATGATGGCCAAAAAAAGAAAATGCTTGAATGGATCTCAAGTGGTCCAACAAGTGCCCTCTCAGCCACTTCAAGTACCGCATCCAAAAAACACCAGTCCTCTGAGTTGTCATCCCAATCAAACTTGATTTCTCCCAGCTCTGAAGTATCCATCAGCCCTGCACAGTATGGTGGAACTGAGATGGCTGAGTCTGCAGAGCTGTTCAGTCACACTATAGCCTGGGAATCAGAGGTCTGCTCCCAAGCTACAGTGAGTACAGAACAGGAAATGGTCTGCAGTGATGCCCAGAACCTTTGTGACTCTGATTCAGGCCGTGAGGACCAAGTTTCGGAGCATAATGTTGACCCTTTGTCACAAACTGTAACACCTGTGGTTATAGACAATGAGGAACATACTGATGAAGATGAGACTCAGATACCCGATTGGGATGACAACTTAAATATTCGGTCAGGGCAAGAAGAGGCTCGGTCTGAGGGGGAGGGGAGTGCAAACACAACAATTGATGATGAAGTTCTAGATCCCACCTACTGTCAACCCACAGTCAGGCACTCGAGGAGGTCAACAGAGGTGGTGGAGGAGGATGCAACTGATGACGAAGTTACCTTGCGCCTTCCTGGACAGAGTAGGAGTACTGGTAGCACGTCTACAACTGCATCCTCAGCCACCACTCTGCCTCTGAGCATTATTCGGGGTGGATCAACAGGTCGCATGGCTTCTAAGCCTTGCCTAGCCTGGTCCTTTTTTGACATAGAAAAAGATCGCCCAAATTATGTGATCTGTAAAATTTGTCATGGTTCTCTTTGTAGAGGTCAAAACCTCAGCAGTTTGACAACTTCTTCCATGAATCGTCACATGAATAAATATCATATGGCCCGGTGGGAAGCTCACCGTGCTGCAATGCGGCCTAGCGAAGCGAACCATCCACCGCCTGCCCCTTCCAGTGCATCCGCGCGCTCGTCATCTTCTAGGACTGTGGGGACAGCTGTCACACCTGTTTTTCCACCCACAACTTCCACCACTGTAACCGCAACACGCAGTTTGCTTGGTAGGTCGTCAGTTGTTTTGGAAGGGGAAACAAGTGAGTGTGTACAGCTCTCTCAGACATCGATAGCACCAACTTTGGATGAAGGCAACATCATGTCTCCGCCTGCACTTTCCTCACAAACCTGCATTTTTCCAGGGACACCCTACTCAACACCGTCTACACACAGCAGCCAGATCTCTGTCCCTCAGATGTGGACAAATAAAAAGCCATTTCCTGCGACCCTTGACAAAGCTAAGAGGTTGACTCTATCCCTCTGTAAGCTGTTGGCTACCGAAATGCTGCCTTTCCGCCTAGTTGACACACAGGATTTTAGAGACCTTATGTCTGTCGCTGTGCCCCAGTACCAGATGCCTAGTCGCCACTACTTCTCTAAGAAAGGTGTGCCCGCGCTACACCAGCATGTCGCACACAACATCACCGCTTCCTTGAGAAACTCTGTGCGTGAACGAGTGCATTTCACCACCGATACTTGGACCAGTAAGCATGGACAGGGACGTTACATGTCGCTCACTGGGCACTGGGTAACTATGGTGATAGATGGTGAAGGGTCTGCTGCACAAGTCTTGCCGTCCCCACGACTTGTGTGTCAATCCTCTGTCTGTCCAAGTTCCGCCACTGCTTCTGCATCCTCCACCTCATCTGGGTCCTCCACCTCCGCCCCAAGCCTGCCTGGTCAGGCCACCAGCGTTCTCACTGCGCAGAAGGAATCACGCACCCCTCATTACTATGCTGGCAGCAGAGCGCAACGGCATCAGGCGGTCTTTAGCTTGACATGTCTTGGGAATAAGAGTCACACAGCTGAGGAGTTGTGGTCAGCTCTGCGGTCCGAGTTTAATAAATGGTTGTCTCCACTCAACCTGCAGCCTGGTAAGGCCGTGTGCGACAATGCTGCAAACCTGGGTGCGGCCCTTCGCCTGGGCAAGGTGACACACGTACCTTGTATGGCTCACGTGTTGAACCTTGTCGTGCAGCAATTTTTAACACACTATCCCGGCCTAGATGGCCTTCTGAACAGGGCACGAAAACTGTCTGCTCACTTCCGCCATTCAAGCGCCGCAGCTGAGCGACTTGCATCGCTCCACAAGTCTTTCGGCCTGCCGGTTCATCGCCTGAAATGCGATGTGGCGACACGCTGGAATTCAACTCTCCACATGTTACAGCGACTGTGGCAGCACCGCCGTGCCCTGGTGCAATACGTCATGACGTATAGCCTGGGCCAACGAGATGCAGAGGTGGGGCAGATCACCCTGATGGAGTGGTCTCAGATCAAGGACCTATGCACCCTTCTGCACAGTTTCGACATGGCGACGAATATGTTTAGCGCTGACAATGCCATTATCAGCATGACGATTCCAGTCATTTACATGCTGGAGCACACGCTAAACACTATTCGGAGTCAGGGGGTGGGACAACAGGAAGGGGATGAACTACAGGAGGATTCATATGCGCAAGACACAACAACATCACCAAGGTCCAGACGTTCATCATCACCAAGGCGCCAGGCATGGGACCATGGGGGACAGGGATCAACAAGGGCGCATGGTAGCAGGCGAGATGTTGAGGAAGGTGCAGGAGGACATGAAGAAATGGAGGACGAACTGTCCATGGACATGGAAGACTCAGCAGATGAGGGAGACCTTGGTCAAATTTTAGTTGAAAGAGGTTGGGGGGAGATGTCAGAGGAAGAAAGAACGGTTAGCACCTCTATGCCACAAACACAGCGTGTACTTGGTCCGCATGGCTGCGCAAGACACATGAGTGCCTTCTTGTTGCACTACTTCCAACATGACCCTCGTATTGTCAAAATTAGAAGTGATGATGACTACTGGCTTGCCACACTATTAGATCCCCGGTACAAGTCCAAATTTTGTGACATAATTCCAGCCATAGAAAGGGACGCACGTATGCAGGAGTATCAGCAGAAGCTGTTACTCGATCTTAGATCCGCTTTTCTACCAAACAACCGTGCAGGTGCAGTGAGTGAATCTCCCAGTTGTAACTTGACAAACATGGGACGGTCTCGTCATCTTCAACAGTCTACACGTACCAGTAGGACCGTATCTGGTGCTGGTAACAGCAATTTTATGGAATCTTTTCATAATTTTTTTAGACCCTCCTTTGCAAGGCCACCAGAGACAACAAGTCTGACACATAGTCAACGGCTGGAGAGGATGATACAGGAGTATCTACAAGTGAACATCGATGCCATGACTTTGCAAATGGAGCCTTGCTCATTTTGGGCTTCAAATCTTGAAAAATTGTCCTGTCTAGCTGCCAGCGTTGTCTCTGAAAGTGTCTTCAGTGCTGCTGGGTGTGTGCTGACAGATAAGCGCACACGTCTGTCCAGTGACAATGTGGACAGACTGACGTTCATCAAAATGAACAAGTCATGGATCCAGAAGGAATTTACTACCCCTGTGTCATCCTGGGGAGAGTAAATGCTTGTGGATTTGGAATGTGCTTGATGCAAATCTAGCTGTGAAGTGTACAACTAGGGCACAAGTGCTGCCACTGAATGGGTGGGTGTGTGTGGAGCACAATTTTTGGAAAAAAGGGAGGCTCCGCTTGGAGTAACCCTTGCTTGCTGTGTTTTTTAAAAATGATCCAAGATGAACAGAGCTGGGATCAGGAAAGACTTTGCTACCTACCCCGGTGTCATCCTGGGGACGGATAAGAACGGCGTATTTTGGAATGTGCTTGATGCAAATCTAGCTGTGAAGTGTACAACTAGGGCACAAGTGCTGCCACTGAATGGGTGGGTGTGTGGGGCACAATTTTTGGAAAAAAAGGGAGGCTCCGCTTGGAGTAACCCTTGCTTGATGTGTTTTTAAAAGAAGCCAAGATGAACAGAGCTGGGATCAGGAAAGACTTTGCTACCTACCCTGGTGTCATCCTGGGGACGGTTAATTATGGCGGATTTTTGAATGTGCTTGATGCAAATCTGGCTGTGAAGTGTACAACTGGGGCACAACTGCTGCCACTGAAGGGGTGGGTGTGTGTGGGGCCCAATTTTTGGAAAAAAGGGAGACTCCGCTTGGAGTAACCCTTGCTTGATGTGTTTTTTAAAAGGAGCCAAGATGAACAGAGCTGGGATCAGGAAAGACTTTGCTACCTACCCCGGTGTCATCCTGGGGACGGATAAGAATGGCGTATTTTGGAATGTGCTTGATGCAAATCTAGCTGTGAAGTGTACAACTAGGGCACAAGTGCTGCCACTGAATGGGTGGGTGTGTGTGGGGCACAATTTTTGGAAAAAAGGGAGACTACGCTTGGAGTCACCTTGCGGTGTTTTACATGATTTTAGAAGGGCGTGCCATGCCTATATCTGTGTGTCCTCCTCTTTTTCCTTGTCCAGCTCTTTTGTTTTCGCATGAGTATATGTCCTTGTCACTTTCCCATGTGTTTGTGTTGTGTTGTGAGTTGTTTGTCACCTTTTGGACACCTTTGAGGGTATTTTCTAGGTGTTTTTCTGTGTTTGTGATTGCCTGCCATTGTTTCCTATGCAGTTCGAGTTCGGTTCGTCGAACGTTCGACGAGCCGAACTCAAACGGGACCTCCGTTCGGCAAACCGACCCGCTCATCTCTACTAGCTACACCAGTAGCTCAGGAATGAAGGCGTGCACACAAAATGGCGGCAGCCTTATATAGCCCCTATGACGCTGTGCGGCCAAGCCAATCACAGTAACACCACAACAAAGATGGCTGCGGCGTTACTGTGAGGGCAAGCAATGTCAGATGTATTCATTGGCTGGAAAAAGGCGCCAGGAAGTCCAGAAATGAAAATGAAAGTATTGGAGGGAATACCATATTAGCCATCGGATAGCGAATAGTGGCGAATACATTCGCTCATCCCTATTTATAACCAATGAAAACCCAAAAGTCATTATCTCAGGAAGGTAGAATAATTATTACCACAAAACACCTGCAAAGGTTTCAGTAGGCTACACAATCATTGGGAAGATTGCTGACTTGACAGATGTCCAGAAGGCAGTTATTGACACACTCCACAAGAAGGGTAAGTCACAAAACGTCATTGCTAAAGAAACTGGATGTTCACAGAGTGCTGTATCCAAGCATATTAATGGAAGTTGAGTGGAAAGAAAAAATGTGGTAGAAAGAGGTGCACAAACAACTGGGATAACCGCAGCCTTGATAAGATGGAGGAGATTCACAAGGAGTGAACTGCTGTTGGAGTCAGTGCTTCAAGAGCCACCACACAGAGACGTATCCAGGACATGGGCTACAACTGTCACACTCCGTGTGTCAAGCCAGACAATACCAGAAGCTTCTTACCTGGGCCAAGGAGAGACCTGGACTGTTGCTCAGTGGTCCAAGGTGTTATTTTCAGATGACAGTAAAATTTGCATTTCATTTTGAAATCAAGGTCCCAAAGTCTAGAGGAAGAGTTGAGAGGCAGACAATCCAAGCTGCTTGAAGTCTAGTGTGAAGTTTCCTCAATCAGTGATGGTTTGGGGAGCCATGTCATGTGCCGGTGCAGGTCCACTGACAGCTGTCTACCAGGAAATTTTAGAGCACTTCATGCTTCCCTCTGCGGACAAGCTTTTTGGAGATGGAAATTTCATTTTCCAGCAGAACTTGGCAACTGCCCACACTGCCAGGAACAATGGGTAGTTTCATAACCACAGTATCACTGTGCCTGATTAGCCAGGAAACTCGTCTGACCTAAATCTCATAGAGAATAAATGGAGTATTGTCAAGAGAAAGATGAGAGACACCAGACGCAACAATATAGATAGCTGAAGGCTGCTATCAAAGCAACCTGGGCTTCCATAACACCTCAGCAGTGCCACAGGCTGATCGTCTCCATGCCACACCGCATTGATGCAGTAATTCATTCAAAGGAGTCCCGACCAAGTATTGTTTGCATTTACTGTACAGACTTTTCAGTAGGACAAGATTTTGGAATTTAAAATCATATTTTCAGTTGGTTGTCTATAATATTCTAATTTTCTGAGATAGTGACTTTTGGGTTTTCATTGGCTGTAAGCCATAATCATCAACATTAACAGAAGTAAACACTTGAAATAGATCACGCTCTGTGTAATGACTCTATATAATATATGTGTTTCCTTTTTGTATTGAATAACTAAAATCAATTTATTTTTTTCATATTCTAATTTATTGAGGTGCACTTGTATTGGATAGCATAAATATATTCTATTCTGTTGTCATTAGCCACACTTGTTCTTGTCCCCATCTGGGATTACAATGTACTGTCCCCATCTCAGAAACATAGACAGGGCAAATTTAATAGGAATTCAATCAACCTATCAGTCTGTTTTTGGAGTGTGGGAGGAAATCAGAGTACATGATAGAAACTCACACAGACTCAGTGCAGATGTTGCACCTGGTAAGATTCTAACTCGGGACAAGTGCTGCAAAAATATGTTCAAAAGTTAATGTACTGTATCTCCTTGAAAATGAAATGCATTTGGCGAATGCTTTGTATGAGGACTTTCTTACATTCAGTTTTGCTTGTCAAATCAAATTGATGCAAGAAGTTATTTGTTCTCATTATCAGGAAGAATGACTGTAATAAATTCTCTTTTTGCCTTTTTTGAATCCGACACAAAATATTTTTGCTGTTTCCTAGTAGCCTTTGTTAGTCGTCCAGGGATGTGCTTTTTCCACCATGGATCAGGCTTAGAAAAGCTTTCATTATGATGCCATATTCTTTCTAATACCTTTTATGATGCAAGATTTCCATAGCTGCAGTGCTGTGATAATATACAGGCAGTACGAGTTGCTCCATTGCGCTCAGGAACATATTGGAGACAGCTGTGGTCACTTGAATTAATGCCAATTAATCTGTTGTGGTTTTTATTTGAAAAAGGGAAAGGTTTCCAAAAGAAAAGGATATTCCCTAATCTTTTCAAATAGTGTTTTTAGATCTTTTAGGATAACAGTAACTAAAAAGAAAGCCAGCTGGGACTTAAGATCCATACCATTTTCGAGGAGTTTTGTATTATAATGATATAGCTCTTAAGTCTGGAATTTGAGATACACACTGGGTCAGAAAAGTTGGAGTCTAAGAATTTTGCGTATGAGAGTCCCACAGTGCTATGCAAGATCAAATACAAAACATCTACAAGGATTTCCTGTGTAGAAACATATGCCATGTGTATGGATATAGGCATATTTGTAGGGATTTAATTTTACATAGTGTAAACAATAGCTGGCACTTAAGTAACAAATATGCTATAAAAATAACAAAATAATGGCTTCTTATTCCCAAATGGCAGATCAGATCAAATAGGATCAAAATGTGGCTAAAGTTTCCGGTTTAATTCACCCTACTATTGGCTAAACATAAATGCCTTCATAGTCACCCCTGTCAGACCACAACCAGACACTGCTGTCCTTGAAATCCACGGACAAGTCACTGGCACAAAAGCCCCACTTGAGCTGTCTCCACAACTTGCCACCATCCTTCAAGTGGCCCAAACAGTTAGCCATTTAATACACCAACATGACCAACAGGACAGAGATTAAAGAGCTGCTTGTAAACTTTCACACAAAATCCTATATATCAAACCAGCAAGGGGTCAACCTGGCAGTAAACGACTTTAATAACATCCTATATACCATGGCAAAGCTAGCAGGCCTCAGAAGGACCAACTACAAAAGACCTACAAATAAAAAAGGCCAAAAATGGTACAACAAAGAATGCAAGGCACTGCGCAACTCCCTAAGGGTAGCCTCAAATCAAAAACACAGAGACCCCTACAACAAGGAGCTAAGAGCGGTCCATGACACCCTACAGAGGCAATATAAGTGAACCCTTAAGGAGAAAAAACAAAAGCACATCTCCCACAAACTGCAGCAGCTCGAAGACTCCCTTCAGAACAACTCATTCTGAGAGACATGGAGCCATATGGGTACAAATCCCAAACAAAGCAACCTCCACATTCAAAATGGCAACATCTGGCACAGCTACTTCAAGGGTCTCTACAAGAATATCCCACAAGAAGACCTAACCCCTGAACAGCAGCATCTAATGACTAAACTGAGGTTCATAGAGGAGACAATCAAGGACTTTCAAAATCCTCTGAACATACAAATCAGTGTGTTGGAAATAAAAGACAGAATCAAACTGCTAAAATGTAAGAAGGCTGGGGACAGTGACAGCATCCTGCCTGAGATGATCAAATACAGTTCCCCAGACATTCATGCAGCACTGGCAAAACTATTCACCCATGTCCTGAGTGTCGGCTACTTCCCTCAAAGCTGGAATCAAGGTCTCACAATGCCCATCTACAAGAAAGGAGACTGATATGATCCAGCAAACTACAGAGGGATCTGTGTCAACAGCATTATGGGAAATTTGTTTAACAGCATCATTAATAAAAGGATCATCACCTTCCTCACCCAGCGGGACACCCTCATCAAAAGCCAAGCTGGGTTCATGCCAAACCACCGCACCACCGATCACATGTACATCCTGCACAGCCTCATCAAGACCCACATCCACAGCAAAAAAAAGGGGAAAATATTTGCATGTTTTGTAGACTTCAAAAAGGCATTTGACTCAGTGTGGCAACCTGGCCTGTTCCTGAAACTTCTGGAGAGCGGAATAGGTGGCAGAACCTACGACGTGATCAAGAGCTCATACACTGAGAACCGATGCAGCGTGAAGGTGAACGGGAAGAGGACGGCTTTCTTCCGACAGGGCCATGGGGTCAGACAGGGCTGCAGCCTGAGCCCAACTCTATTCAACATCTACATAAATGGACTAGCAGCAGCTCTAGAGTCCTCCCCTACTCCAGGCATCAGTCTGCATGACCGAGAGGTGAAGTTCCTGCTGTACGCAGACGACCTCCTGCTACTCTCCCCAACCGAAAGAGGCCTTCAAGATAGCCTGGCAGTACTGGAAACATTCAGCACTCAATGAGCGCTTCCCATCAACCAAAAGAAGACCAAAGTCATGGTGTTTCAGAAGAGGAACCAGAATAAAATACCCACTCCCTCCTTTACATTAAATGTTTCCACTCTGGAGAAGACCAGCAACTGTACCTACCTTGGTCTGGAGCTAAGCAATAACGGGAGCGTCAAGCAAGCAGCAGACACCCTGAAAGGAAAAGCGTGCAGAACCTTTTACGCCATCAGAAGACAACTGTACCACCTCAAACCACCTGTGAGAGTCTGGTCAAGATATTTGACAGCGTCATCACCCCTATACTGCTGTATGGCAGCGAGGTATGGGGCCCAGCGACCTACCCAGACCACACAAAAGTGGGATTCCAGCCCAACCAAAGTCTTCCACATGGAGTTCTGTAAATATCTCCTCCAAGTCCATCGCAGCACCTCAAACATACCCTGTCAGGCAGAGCTGGGTCGATTCCCCTTATGGCTCAGTATACACAAGAGGGCGCTATCACACCAGGCACACATACGGAACAGCAACTCTAGCTCCTACCATCATAAAGCCCTGCTGAGCCAGAGCCCAGAGCAAGCCAGGAGCCCCGGCAGCCAGTACAGCCAAAGTCAGCAACACACCCTGACAAAAGCCCAAATAAAGGAGATATCAGAGAGCTGCAAGATGCAATACATAGAGGACTGGAAGAGTGAATTAGAGAACTCCTAGAAACTCACCATCTACCGGTCACTGCGGATGGACTACAATCTGGCCCCATATCTGGAGAGGCTACGCCACCCCAAAGACAGGCAGACCCTGAGCCTGTACAGACTGAGTGCCCACAGCCTAGAGGTGGAAATAGGGTGGCACCGACAGACATACAAGCCGCGGGAGAACAGACTGTGCCAGCACTGCAAGCAGGGGGCTCTGGAGGACGAGGTGCATTTCCTGCTGCACTGGAACAAATACTCAGCAGTGAGGGCCTCCCACTTCCAGAAACGTACCACTCATACCCCGGACTTTCCATCCATGGACGAGGAGATGAAAATCCGCATCCTTCTGAGGGAAGGGGAATCAATGGTGGAGATCGCCGCCCAATATGTCACCACAGGTCATAAGCTAAGGGGAACATAAGGCCCCTAAAAGGGCTTTCAGAGCCCAAATTGTGCCCCCAACTCTCCATAACCCTGATCCCCTCCCACCACACTTACTGTATTTCTCTTGCTTTGGCAATACTAATTGTATTTTGGTCCTGCCAATAAAGCATATTTGAATTTGAATTTGAATTTGAGAGAGGAGAGAAAAGAGAGAGGAGAGAGAGAGAGAGAAGAGAGAGAAGAGAGAGAGAGAAGAAAGAGAGAAGAAAGAGGAGAGCGAGAGGAGAGAGATAGGAGAGAGAGAGAAGAGAGAGAAAAGAGAGAAGAGAGAGAGGAGAGAGACGAGAGAGAGAAGAGAGATAGGAGAGAGAGGAGAGAGAGAGAAGAGAGAGAGAAGAGAGCAATGCATCCTCATTCCGTGAACTGCTCCGATTTTAGTGGTGTGTCCCGTGGTTCACAGCTGATGTCTGGCTCCTCCCCTCAGTGCATAATTAAATTAAATTATAATTATAAATAAATAATAATTATAATTTAAAATTATAAATAAATTAAATTCTTTACCGGGAAAGCCGGGACTCGTGAACTAATAGAAGAGAAAGAGAGAAAAGAGAGAGAGGAGAGAGAGAGAATAGAGAGCGAGAAGAGAGAGAGAAAGAGAGAGAAGAGAGAGAGAAAGAGAAAGAGAGAGAGGGAAGAGAGAAAGAAGAGAGAGAGGAGAGAGAAGAGAGAGAGTAGAGAGAGAGAGAAGAGAGAGTAGAGAGAGAAAGAGAAAAGAGAGAAGAGAGAGGAGAGAGAAGATAGAGAGGAGAGAGATAGGGGAGAGATAAGAGAGAGAGAAGAGAGAGAAGAGAGAGGAGAGAGAGTAGAGAGAAGAGAGAGAAGAGAGAGAAGAGAGAGCAGAGAGGAGAGAGATAGAGGAGAGAAAGAGGAGAGAAAGAGGAGAGAGAAGAGAGAGGGAAGAGAGAGAGAGGAGAGAGAGTGAGAAGAGAGAGAGAAGAGAGAGAAGAGAGAGAGGAGAGAGGGGGAAGAGAAAGAGGAGAGAGAAGAGAGAGAGAAGAGAGAAAGAGAAAAGAGAGAGAAGAGAGAGGAGAGAGAGAGAAGATAGAGAGGAGAGAGATAGGAGAGATATAGGAGAGAGATAAGAGAGAGAGGAGAGAGAGAAGAGAGAGGAGAGAGAGAGGAGAGAGAAGAGAGAGAGACAAGAGAGAAAATTGAGAGAGAGAAGAGAGAGAAGAGAGAGAGGAGAGAGAGAAGAGAGAGGAGAGAGAGTAGAGAGAAGATAGAGCAGAGAGGAGAGAGATAGAGGAGAGAAAGAGGAGAGAGAGAAGAGAGAGGGAAGAGAGAGAGGAGATAGTGAGAAGAGAGAGAGAAGAGAGAGGAGAGAGGAAGAAGAGAGAGAGGAGAGAGAAGAGAGATAGGAGAGAGAGATAGGAGAGATAGAGAAGAGAGAGAAGAGAGAGAGAGCAGAGAAGAAAGAGAGGAGAGAGAGAGGGGAGAGAGGAGAGAGAGAGAGAGGAGAGCGAGAGAAGAGCGAGAGAAGATAGAGAGAGGAGAAAGAGAGGAGAGAGAGAAGAGAGAGAAGAGAGAGAGGAGAGAGAAAGTGAAGATTGAGAAGAGAAAGAGTAGAGAGAAGAGAGAGAGAACAGAGAGAGGAGAGAGCAGAGAGGAGAGAGAGAAGAGTGTAGAGAGAGAGAGGAGAGAGAGAAGAGAGAGAAGACAGAGAGAGAGAGGAGAGAGAGAGAAGAGAGAGAGAGAAGAGAGAGGGAAGAGAGAAGAGAGAGAGAGACACGCAGACACTACCTCCCCCATCCTCATCACCGCACACACAAGCATTACCGCACTCATCATCATCCTTGCACACACGCAGGCACTATGGAACTCATCATCATCCTCATACGCACAAGTACTACCGCACTCATCATCATCACCCTCGCACATACAAGCAATACCGCACTCATCATCATCCTCGCACACACGCAGGCACTACCGCACTCATCATCGTCACTGCACACACATGCACTACCGCCCCCATCATCATCCTCGCACACACGCAGGCACTACTTGGGTGAAGTCTCCGGTGACAGCGCGGCTCACTTCAGTTGCTGCGTGAAGCTGACACAGAGCACTCGTTTTCTACGGTGCTCCCTGTCAGCTTCATGTAGCAGAGCTGAAAGCGTCGTGTGGATTACTTCGGACCTGAATGGGTGTTTGGGATTAATAAAGTGGTAAATGGGGGTTTTTTTGTCTTTTATTCCAAATAAAGGATTTTTTTGGGTGTATGTGTTCATTTACATTCACTTACAGGTTAATCATGGAAGGTATCTCGGGTATCTCCCAGGACTATTGCATCTAATGGATGCGACAATTCCGGCCGGCTGCTGGCTGATATTGTTAGGGTGGTGGGCTCCCCATAACATAGCTCTCTCCATCCTGACAATACCAGCCTCCAGCCGTGTGGCTTTATCTTGGCTGGTATCAAAATTGGGGGGAACCGCAGTTTATTTTTTTATTGTTATTTATTTATGTATTTTTCTGCACGATATAGACCCGCCCGCTGACGGCTGTGATTGGTTGCAGTGAGACAGCTGTCACTCATTGTGGGGGAGTGTCTGACTGCAACCAATCATGGGCGCCGGTGGGCGGGGAAAGCAGGGAACACCAGATTGAATTATGAGTGGCAGACCTTTTCAAAAGAGGAAAAGCCGCTGTAGCTTTGTGACAGCCGTGCAGCGCCGTGCCCGTAATCGGTGAGTAGGAAAGAGAGAGGGATTGTGCTGGGGACGCAGGACGCATGCAGATACGCAACGTGGGCACATAGCCTTACTGTGAAAAGCCACGCTTTTGGTGATCGAACCGTTATCGAACGGTAACTCGAACGGACGAACTTGAAGCAAATCGTTCAAGTTCGTCGAACACCGCCCAAAATCACTCGAATTTGAAATTGGCGAACGGTTCGATTCGAACATCGCTCATCTCTAATAACCAGTAATGTTATATTTTTTAAGAAAGGCAACCAGGCCTCTCTTAAATTTTAGTAGTGAATCAACCATGTTTATGATTAAACATCCTTTCCGCTAACCACAGTGGATGCCCCCTTGTCCCATTGCAGGCCTAGGTGGAAAAAAATAAATAGAGAGAGCTCTGTACTGTCCTCTCATATATTTGCACACTGTAATAAGATCCACCCTAAACTTTGGTTTTTACAAACTGAATAACCCCAAGTTTAATAACCTGTCTTGGTACAGCATTCCACCCATTCCATTAATAACCTTAGTTATAACCTAAGTGTGCTTGCAGAGTGACTTGTATAGGGGTAAAACTATGTTCTTCTCATGAGCATCTATGCCTCTTTGAATACATCCCATTATTTTATTAGCTTTGGCAGCAGCTGCCCAACACAGATCAGTAAAGTTGAGTTTTCCATCCACCCAAACACCCTAGTCTTTTTCAGTGACATTTTTACTCAGAGTTTTACAATTAAGTAGCTAGTTACACATTTTATTTCCTCTGCCTACGTGCATGATCTTACATTTATCCACATTAAATTTCAATTGCCATTTCTCAGCCCAAGCCTACATATTACACAAATCCCTCTGCAATATTAAATTATCCTCCTGTGTATTTACTACCTTGCATAGTATCATCTGCAAATATTGAAATTCTATTCTCAATGCCCCCTAGAAGGTCATTAATAAAAACGGTAAAAAGAAGAGGACCCAATACTGATCCCTGTGTTACCTCACTGTTAAATGTGACCCAGGCCGAGTGTATTCCATTAATAACCACCCTTTGTTTCCTATCACTGAGACAGTTCTTAAGCCAGTTACACATATTTTCCCCTATTCCCATTAATCTCATTTTATGTATCAACCTTTTGTGTGACATTGTATCAAATGCCTTTGAAAAATCTATATAGCCAACATCCACTGCATTTCCATGGTGCAGTCTGGAACTTAGTTCCTCATAGAAGCTGATCAGATTAGTTTGACAGTACCGATCTCTCATAAATCGATGTTGATACTGGTTCATGAGGTTATTCTTCTTGAGGTACTCCAAGATGGTATCTCTTAGAAAACCTAAAGGATTTTCCCCACAATAGAGGTTACATTTACTGGTCTATAAATGCCAGACTCAGATTTTGTCCTCTTTTGAATATTGGCACTACTGGATATTAACAATAGTACTTAGGATAGTAGCACGTGTACCCAGCTTTAATCTCTATAGTCCACTTATGCACACCAGGACCTGGCCACAGCAACATATCTTCCCCCTCCATATCACAGCACCAACTCACTGATCAAATATGTGGCTTATTATTCTCCTTCTCCTAGGATCAGCCCCCTGGATGAGCAGAAATGCTCATCACCCCCAAACCTTTGACATTTTTTCATGTAATGTCAAGTATGAAAGAGGGCAGTCTCTGACCAGTCTGTAGTATTATGTATAAGGGGGTCCCCTGCAGAGAGGAACAATAGACACACTGCCCCCAACCAGTTGCAGGACAATGAATTCCACTGCAGGCCTGATTACCTTAAGGTACCATCACACATAACGAGATCGATAGCGAGATCGCTGCTGAGTCACGGTTTCTGTGCCGCAGTAGCGATCCCGTTGGCGATCTTGTTATGTGACACCTACCAGCGATCAGGCCCCTGCTGTGAGATCTCTAGTCGTTGCCGAATGGTCCAGGCCATTTTCTTCAAAGGCGATATCCTGCTGGGCAGGACACATCGCTGTGTTTCACTTTGTGTGACAGGGTCACAGTGACTGCTGAGATCGTTATACACTACTGCGACCTGTATCGTTCCTGCATCGTTGGTAAAGTTTAACTGTGTGACATCTCCCCAGCGACCTCCCAGCGACTTACTAGCGATCCCTATCAGGTCGCATCATTTTCGGGATCGCTGGTAAATCGTTGTGTGTGACTGGGCCTTTAGAGTTCATGTAGGCCAACTAGGATACACACATTTACCACCCCTTCCCTCTTCAATTTGTATGCCTTAAACTGATGAGCAACCAATCGCTAATAAAACACAAGACTAGAGATGAGCGAACCGGTCGCGGTTCGGCTCGAGGTCGGTTTGCCGAACGGGGGTCCCGTTCGAGTTCGGTTCGTCGAACGTTCGACGAACCGAACTCGAACCAATAGGCTATAATGGGAGGCAATCACAAACACATAAAAATGCATTATAAATGTACACAAACAGTTAATAAACATTGCCATAACACTTACCGGTCCCCGCGATCCCTTCTGCACTCTGTCTCCTGCCGCTATTCCATCCGATGATCGCTTAATCCTCCCGGTGACCTGCACTGCCAGCAGAGATGCCGGACCTATCGTGACGTCAAAATAGCCATGTGACCAGTCACGTGGCTATTATCTCATTGGCTACAGACTGGTCACATGACTATGACGCGTCATGTAGGACCTGCGAGTGCATCTCTCCGGTACACGGTGCACATATGTGTATCGCCGTGTACCGGCGACATGCTCTAGCACACGGTCGACTCCCCGTTCCGTTAGGGACCGGCTGACACAGCCGGTCATTAACGGAGATCACCGTTGCCATAGCAACGCAGTTAGCGGTGACGCCACCGCTAACCGCGGCTCCGAGAGCACCATTGCTATGGTAACGCGTCTGTCAGCGTTACCGCTGTTACCGCTAGCAGCCAGCACTGATCACTCACGGAGTGAAGGCTGCACACTGCTTCACGATTGTAGTGAGGATTGTAGTGAGGATGAGGTTCCCCAGCCCCAAGTGATGAGCTGGTGAACCTCATCCTTCCTCACTACAATCGTCACTACTACTACACTAGAAAGAAAGAAGACAGAAGAGCAGGATCGTGGAGGGCTGACAGGGGGTAATAAAGATGGAGTCTCTAATGTGTCTGTGTATTTATTTCTATTAAAGTATTTTTTCTATGTATGGTGTTTTTTTTTAACCCGTTATTGGAGATTCTTAATGGCCGGGTCAAACGTGCCTGACATTAAGAATCTCTGGCTTAATACTGGCTAGTAAAACAAAGCCAGTATTAACTCATGATTACCCAACAAGCCACCCGGCTCCAGGGCTGTTGGAAGAGTTGGATACAGCGCCAGATGATGGCGCTTCTATGAGAGCGCCATTTTCTGGGACGGCTGCGGACTGAAATCTGCAGCAGAGGTGCCCAGAAACCTCGGGCTAACCTGTGCTGCGGATTCCAATCCCCAGCTGCCTAGTTGTACCCAGCTGGACACAAAAATGGGGCGAAGCCCACGTCATTTGTTTTTTAATTATTTCATGAAATAAGTGAAATAATTAAAAAAAAGGGCTTCCCTATATTTTTGGTTCCCAGCCGGGTACAAATAGGCAACTGGGGGTTGGAGGCAGCCCGTGGCTGCCTGCTGTACCTGGCTAGCATACAAAAATATGGCGAAGCCCACGTCATTTTTTTGGTGGGCAAAAAAATTCTGCATACAGTCCTGGATGGAGTATGCTGAGCCTTGTAGTTCTGCAGCTGCTGTCTGCTCTTCTCCATACAGATAGACAGCAGCTGCAGAACTACAAGGCTCAGCATACTCCATCCAGGACTGTATGCAGAAGTTTTTTGCCCCCTGAAAAAATTATGTGGGCTTCGCCATATTTTTGTATGCTAGCCAGGTACAGCAGGCAGGTACGGCTGCCCCCAACCCCCAGTTGCTTATTTGTACCCGGCTGGGAACCAAAAATAAAGGGAAGCCCTTTTTTTATTATTTCATGAATTTCATGAAATAATTAGAAAACAAATGACGTAGGCTTCGCCCCATTTTTGTGTCCAGCCAGGTACAACTAGGCAGCTGGGGATTGGAATCCGCAGCACAGGTTGGCCTGAGCTTTCTGGGCCCCACTGCTGCGAATTGCAGTCTGCAGCCGCCTCAGAAAATGGCATTTTCATAGAAGCACCATATTCTGGCGCTGTATCCAACTCTTCCAGCACCTGCCTGCTATACCTGGCTAGCATACAAAAATATGGCGAAGCTCACGTCCTTTTTTTGTAGTTTTTTGGCAAAAAAAATAAAAGATGCTTCCCTGGATTTTCCATTGCCAGTGAAGGTAACACCAAGCAGTGGGGGTTAGCAGCCAGTAGCTGCTTGGATTACCCTTAGCTAGCAATACAAAAAATGCAGCGGGAGCCCATATATATTTTTTTTAATTATTTATTTAAATAACTAAAAATAAAATGGGCTTCCCTGTATTTTGATTGCTGGACATCACAGTGCTGTAAAAATAAATCTTTAAAAAAATGACGTAGAGCTCCGCGGTATTTTTGATTCTCAGCGCAGATAAAGCAGACAGCTATGGGTTGCCACCCCCATCTGCCTGCCATTACCTTGGTTGGCAATCAAAATACAGGGAAGCCCATTAATTTTTTCTATTTAAAAAATAGTTAAAAAAAAATGACGTTGGGTCCCCCCATTTTTGATAGCCAGCTAGGGTAAAGCAGACGGCTGTAGCCTGAAAACCACAGCTGGCAGCTTTACTGTGGTTAGGTATCCAATGTGGAGGTCCCCTCTGGCTCTTTTTTATAATTATTTTATAAATATTAATAATTACACAATAAAAGTAGGGTCCGTCCCAAATTGGATCACCAGCCAAGGTAAAGCAGACAGCTGTGGTCTGGTATTCTCAGGGTGGGAAGGTCCATAGTTATTGGGCCGTCACAGCCTAAAAATAGCAGGCCGCAGGCACCCCAGACGTGGCGCATCCACTAGATGCGCCAATCCAGGCGCTTCACCCCAGCTCATCCCGTGCCCTGGTGCAGTGGCAAACGGGGTAATAAATCGGGTTGATACTAGCTGTAAAGTCACCTGAGATCAAGCCCAGCAGTTTGTGATGTCATGGCGTCTATTAGATACCCAACATCATAAACTGTCAGTACTAACAAAAAACAAAAATCGACAAAAGAAATTTATTTGAAAAAACAGTCCCCAAAACATTTCCTCTTTCACCAATTTATTGTAAGAAAAAAAATAAAGGGGTCCCACGACGACTCTGGACCGTCTAGAATATGGGGGGGAGACACTCAGGGAACGTACCCCCATTTTCTAGGAGTGCGGACCCTTCATGTGAGGAGTGTGGGTGCAATGAATCTGCACTCACTCTTCTCGGGTCCACAGCAGCAGAGTCCATGTCGTAATGGTTGCTACCAAAGCTGCAATGCCCTGCTCATGAGGTAAGGGCATGCCTAATCAGGAGAACTACTGTAGAGGAAGCTCTGCTCACTGGTATATAGGTGCTCAGAGGTAATAATAGATAAAATTAGTGAGTAACCTCGGCACTCTGAATCTCCCAGACTAAGTCAGTAAGTCACAACGGATAGTAATGCAAAATCACTCTTTATTGGTCCGTATTAAGAAAAAAAAATTTTTCATAAGCATATATGTTTTTGTCCAAAACAAGTTACAAATGACGTTTCGGCCTGAGCCTTCGTCAGATTGGACTTATCTGCATGTAATCATGAAAAATGACAATAATCAGTATCACATAAGAGTGAGAGAACAATAACATAAACTCGAACAATGTAGAGGTACAATTGGGATGCAGCAAAAAAATTGCAACACAGCAAGAAATGAAACACATGATACAAATGTCATAATACAGTACAAGGACAATATAGTAATGACAAATATGGGGTCAGAGTAGGCTTAGACAGCTCTGTTACGAAAGAGATGTCAATCATAAAGTAACATGTGCAGTAGGTGTAGAGCTACACTATGCATGGCAGAGCTAATGGGTAGACCGACCATAGAAAAAGAACGGAGAAAAAGTGGAGAAAATGTGGAGAAAAAGTGGAGAAAAAGTGGAGAAAAAAATGGATAAAAAGTGGAGAAAAAGTGGAGAAAAAGTGGAGAAAAAGTGGAGAAAAAAATGGAGAAAAAGTGGAGAAAAAGTGGAGAAAAAATGGAGAAAAAGTGGAGAAAAAAATGAATAAAAAGTGGAGAAAAAGTGGAGAGAAAAAGTGGAGAAAAAGTGGAGAAAAAATGGAGAAAAAGTGGAGAAAAAGTGGAGAAAAAATAGAGAAAAAATGGAGAAAAAGTGGATAAAAAGTGGAGAAAAAGTGGAGAAAAAGTGGAGAAAAAAATGGATAAAAAGTGGAGAAAAAGTGGAGAAAAAGTGGAGAAAAAGTGGAGAAAAAGTGGAGAAAAAAATGGAGAAAAAGTGGAGAAAAAATGGAGAAAAAGTGGAGAAAAAAATGGAGAAAAAGTGGAGAAAAAGTGGAGAAAAAAGTGGAGAAAAAGTGGAGAAAAAGTGGTGAAAAAGTGGAGAAAAAGTGGAGAAAAAGTGGAGAAAAAAATGGATAAAAAGTGGAGAAAAAGTGGAGAAAAAGTGGAGAAAAAGTGGAGAAAAAGTGGAGAAAAAGTGAAGAAAAAGTGGAGAAAAAGTGGAGAAAAAAATGTAGAAAAAGTGGAGAAAAAGTGGAGAAAAAGTGGAGAAAAAATGGAGGAAAAAATGGAGAAAAAAATGGAGAAAAAGTGGAGAAAAAGTGGAGAAAAAGTGGAGAAAAAGTGGAGAAAAAAATGGATAAAAAATGGAGAAAAAAATGGAGAAAAAGTGGAGAAAAAGTGGAGAGAAAGTGGAGAAAAAAATGGAGAAAAAGTGGAGAAAAAGTGGAGAAAAAAGTGGAGAAAAAGTGGAGAAAAAGTGGTGAAAAAGTGGAGAAAAAGTGGAGAAAAAGTGGAGAAAAAGTGGAGAAAAAAATGGATAAAAAGTGGAGAAAAAGTGGAGAAAAAGTGGAGAAAAAGTGGAGAAAAAGTGAAGAAAAAGTGGAGAAAAAGTGGAGAAAAAAATGTAGAAAAAGTGGAGAAAAAATGGAGAAAAAGTGGAGAAAAAGTGGAGAAAAAATGGAGGACAAAATGGAGAAAAAAGTGGAGAAAAAGTGGAGAAAAAGTGGAGAAAAAGTGGAGAAAAAGTGGAGAAAAAAATGGATAAAAAATGGAGAAAAAAATGGAGAAAAAGTGGAGAAAAAGTGGAGAGAAAGTGGAGAAAAAAATGGAGAAAAAGTGGAGAAAAAGTGGAGAAAAAATGGAGAAAAAGTGGAGAAAAAGTGGAGAAAAAATAGAGAAAAAAATGGAGAAAAAGTGGAGAAAAAGTGGAGAAAAAGTGGAGAAAAAGTGGAGAAAAAAATGGAGAAAAAGTGGAGAAAAAGTGGAGAAAAAGTGGAGAAAAAGTGGAGAAAAAAATGGAGAAAAAGTGGAGAAAAAATGGAGAAAAAGTGGAGAAAAAAATGGAGAAAAAGTGGAGAAAAAGTGGAGAGAAAAAGTGGAGAAAAAGTGGAGAAAAAGTGGAGAAAAAAGTGGAGAAAAAGTGGAGAAAAAGTGGTGAAAAAGTGGAGAAAAAGTGGAGAAAAAGTGGAGAAAAAAATGGATAAAAAGTGGAGAAAAAGTGGAGAAAAAGTGGAGAAAAAGTGAAGAAAAAGTGGAGAAAAAGTGGAGAAAAAAATGTAGAAAAAGTGGAGAAAAAATAGAGAAAAGGTGGAGAAAAAAATGGATAAAAAGTGGAGAAAAAGTGGAGAAAAAAAGTGGAGAAAAAAATGTAGAAAAAGTGGAGAAAAAATGAAGAAAAAGTGGAGAAAAAAATGGATAAAAAGTGGAGAAAAAGTGGAGAAAAAGTGGAGAAAAAAATGGATAAAAAGTGGATAAAAAGTGGATAAAAAGTGGATAAAAAGTGGATAAAAAGTGGAGAAAAAAATGGAGAAAAAGTGGAGAAAAAGTGGAGAAAAAGTGGAGAAAAAATGGAGGAAAAAATGGAGAAAAAAATGGAGAAAAAGTGGAGAAAAAGTGGAGAAAAAGTGGAGAAAAAGTGGAGAAAAAAATGGATAAAAAATGGAGAAAAAAATGGAGAAAAAGTGGAGAAAAAGTGGAGAGAAAGTGGAGAAAAAGTGGAGAAAAAGTGGAGAAAAAGTGGAGAAAAAGTGGAGAAAAAGTGGAGAAAAAATGGAGAAAAAGTGGAGCACCCTTTGGTGCCTTTCATGTGGCACTAAGGGGTGCTTAGCTTTGTATTTAGCCAAAAAAATGAAAAAAAAAATGACGTAGGGTTCCCCCTAGTTTTGTAGCCAGCTAGGGTAAAGCAGACGGCAGCAGCCTGCAGACCACAGCTGGAAACCTCACCTTGGCTGGTAATCCAAAACTGAGGGCACCTCACGCTGTTATTTTAAATTAAATAAATAATTTAAAAAAAAAAAACACGTAGGGGTCCCCCAAAATTGGATCACCAGCCAAGGTAAAGCAGACAGCTGGGGCCTGATATTCTCAGACTAGGGAGGTCCATGGTTATTGGACTCTCCCCAGCCTAAAAATAGCAGGCCGCAGCCGCCCCAGAAGTGGCGCATCCATTAGATGCGCCAATCCTGGTGCTTCGCCCCAGCTCATCCCGCGCCCTGGTGCGGTGGCAAACGGGGTAATATATGGGGTTAATACCAGATGTGTAATGTCATCCGGCATCAAGCCCTGGGGTTGGTGAGGTCAGGCGTCTATCAGATACCCGACATCACCAACCCAGTCAGTAATAAAAAAAAATAGACGACAAACACATTTTTATTTGAAAAAACACTCCCCAAAACATTCCCTCTTTAACCAATTTATTAGAATGAAAAACAAATCCAGGTCTGCTGTAATCCAAGGGGTTGCCATGACGATCCACACTGTCCCAGTCAATGAAGAGCAGGATGTTCCCCATTGGCTGGGAGAGCAGTGCAGTGACCTGAGCTAACATCAATGGGTCAGCCCAGGTCACTGCAGGGGATGACAAGTGCTGCTGTCAGCGAGGTACATTACCTGCGCTGATCTCCAGCACACTGACAGCCCCTGTCACTGAGTTCAATGACCGCCGCCTTCACAGCCAAATATCGCGAGAGGCCCGTGACGTCACCGCTAGTCAGTCTCGGGTCGGAAGCGAGAGGTGATGTGACAAGCGGCGGCCATGGAGGACAGTGACAGCGCTGAAGTGGGGATGGCGGGACTTCATCACCGCAGGTAAGCCGAGCGGGACCGTGTGTGTGTGTGTGTGTGTGTGTGTGTATATGTGTACATGCCGCGGGCAGGAGGGGGTGGAGCGAGCTGAGCGGGGAAGTGTGGGCTTCCTGCACGTAACTAAGATAAACATCGGGTTACTAACCAAAGCGCTTTGCTTGGATACCCGATGTTTATCTTGGTTACCAGCTTCTGGCAGGCTGTCAGCGATGGCTCCTGCACACTGTAGCTGTAAAAAGCCCTGCTTTTTGCTGCTAGAACCGTTCTCGAACGTATCTAGAACTATTGAGCTTTTGCAAAAAGCTCGAGTTCTAGTTCAATCTCGAACAGCCCCCAAAATCACTCGAGCCTAGAACTGGAGAACCTCGAACCACGAACCGCGCTCAACTCTACACAAGACTGACGTAACCAGCACTCCATGCTGTAAAAAGTCCAAGTCCCTTAGACCTGTGTGCTCTGCTCTACGTCCATTGATCCAATAGTTTTTAGTCCACGGCCAGCTCCTGAAACCTGTCACTTTTTCAGCATAGCAAATCGAGGGCTCTAGTTCACTATCCTCCTTCTTCTGACGGCAATTACTGGGTTAGGGGCTTTCTCAGTTTGTCTTAATAGGTCATCAGCATTGTCGTGGTCACTCGCTTTTTTGTGAAAAATGGTAAAGTTGAATGGTTGCAATGCCAAACTCTATAATAACACTTTCCCCCGGCCACGCAGTGTAGCCAGATCAATGGATTGTGGTTAGTTACAATGGGGAATTTCCTCCCATACACATAGGGTAACTATTTCTTTAGTGCCCAAACAATGGCCAGGCATTCCTTTTCTATGGTGGTGTACATATTCTCTCGGTCTAGCACTTTCCTTGAAAGATGCAGCACTGGGTGTTCCTGCCCTATGCTATCCACCTGATTAAGGACAGCACCAAACTAACAGTCTGATGCTTCAGACTGTACCAAGAATTTCTTGGTATTATCGGGTGTAGCCAGAACAGGAACCCCCGCCAGAACTTGTATGAGCTGCACAAAAGCCTTTTCACATAGGTTAGTCCATTCTATCAGCTTTAGAAATGTTTTTGTTGTCGGGTCAGTCAGGGACTTTGCTAAAATACTGTACCCCTAGATGGATTTATCATACCACATCGTACTCGGTATCCTAGGTCCTGGACCTCAGCCATCCCCATTTGGCTCTTTTCAGCTCAAATTAATAACCCATCATACTGAATGCACTGGAGTATCTCCCCTATATGCTGCAGGCATTCCTCCCAGGTGTTACTGAGCATGGCAATATCATCCAGATAAACCTGGGAGAACTCCTGACAGCCAGCAAGCATGACATCCACCATTAGCTGAAAGGTAGTTGCATTTTTCAAACCAAATGACATGACGGTAAATTGGAACTGACCAAGAGGGGTGAGGAAGGCTACTTAGTGTCTGGTGTCAAGGAGATCTGCCAGTAGCCTTTACTGAGATATAAGGTCATAAATGTTGATCAGAGGTCCTAGGTTGTATTAATTATTCTGTTATTAATGATTGTTCTTAGTACATTATGTATCTAATTCTGTCAACATGGATTGGTTGAGAGCTATTCTTAATTACCTAGGCAGTAGAGATGAGCGATGTTCGAGGCTCAAGGTTCGCCAATTTCATGTTCGAGTGATTTTGGGGGGTGTTCGAGACATTCGACGAACTCGGGCTTTTTGCTAAAAGCTCGACAGTTCGAGAAGGGTTCGAGCACCAAAAACGTGGCTTTTCACAGTAAGGCTATGTGCACATGTTGCTGTCTGCATGCGTCCTGCGTCCTCAGCACAATCCCTCTCTATTTCCTACTCACCGATCAAGGGCGCCTCGCTGCACGGCTGTCACAAATCTGCGGCGTCTTTTCCTCTTTTGAAAATGGCTGCCGCTTCATTATTCAATTAGTTATTCCGTGCTTTCCCCGCCCACCAGCGCCCATGATTGGTTGCAGTCAGACACGTCCCCACGCCGAGTGACAGCTGTCTCACTGCAACCAATCACAGCCGCTGGCGGGCGGCTCTATATTGTGCAGTAAAATAAATAAATAATAATAAAAAAAAAATGCGGTTCCCCCTATATTTGATACCAGCCAGGATAAAGCCACATGGCTGGAGGTTGGTATTGTCAGGATGGAGAGCGCCACATTATGGGGAGCCCACCACCCTAACAATATTACCCAGCAGCCGCCCGGAATTGCAGCATCCATTAGAAGCAACAGTCCCAGGACTCCACCCAGCCCATCCCGAATTGCCCTGGTGCGGTGACAATCGGGGAAATAATGAGTTAATCATGCCAGGCGTCTCCCCGAGATACCTTCCATGATTAAACTGTAAGTGAAAGTAAAGAAACACACACCGCGAAAAATCCTTTGTTTGGAATAAAAGGCAAAAAAAAATCCTCTTTCACCATTTTATTAAAATCCCCGAATACCCCTCCAGGTCCGAAGTAATCCACACGACACTGTCAGCTCTGCTACAGAACACGAGTGCTCTGTGTCCGCTCCACGTAGCACATGAAGAGAATCGCGCTGTCACCTCAGACTTCAGTCTTCATTGCAGACCTCAAGACTACGAAATTTGCCTATGCTCCTCATTGGAGCCAGTGGCTGAATAGCTAGAGCACTCGACTAAGAAACATAACTTCACAAGTTCATGTCCCAGCTGTGACAGTAAAGATTTTTTTTGATTTTCAATTTTCAATTAATTATTATTCTTTATTCTATTTTAATTATGAACAGAGGGGAGTAGCCGGACATAAGCTGTGACCCGCTTCACGGAATGAGCCTGCATTCATTCATTCTCTCTCTCTCACTCTCTGTCTTTCTTTCTGTCTTTCTGTCTTTCTTTCTGTCTTTCTGTCTTTCTATCTTTCTGTCTTTCTGTCTTTCTTTCTTTCTGTCTTTCTTTGTCTTTCTTTCTGTCTTTCTTTCTTTCTGTCTTTCTTTTTGTCTTTCTTTCTTTCTTTCTTTCTGTCTTTCTTTCTGTCTTTCTTTCTGTCTTTCCTTCTTTCTGTCTTTCTTTTTGCCTTTCTTTCTTTATTTCTGTCTTTCTTTCTGTCTTTCTTTCTTTCTGTCTTTCTTTCTTTCCTTCTTTATTTCTTTCTTTCTGTCTTTCTTCCTTTCTTTCTTTCTCTCTTTCATTCTGTCTTTCTTTCTTTCTGTCTTTCTTTCTTTGTCTTTCTTTCTGTCTTTCTTTTTTCTGTCTTTCTTTCTGTCTTTTGTCTTTCTTTCTGTCTTTTTTCTTTCTTTCTGTCTTTCTTTCTATCCTTCTTTCTTTCTTTCTTTCTTTCTGTCTTTCTTTCTTTCTGTCTTTATTTATTTCTGTATTTCTTTCTTTCTGTCTTTATTTATTTCTGTATTTCTTTCTTTCTGTCTGTCTTTATTTCTTTCTGTCTTTATTTCTTTCATTTTTTTCTTTCTGTCTTTCTTATTTTCTTTCTTTCTTTCTGTCTTTCTTTCTGTCTATCTTTCTTTCTGTCTTTCTTTCTGTCTTTCTTTGTTTCTGTCTTTTTCTTTCTTTCTTTCTGTCTTTCTTTGTCTTTCTTTCTTTCTTTCTTTCTTTCTTTCTTTCTTTCTGTCTTTCTTTCTGTCTTTCTGTCTTTCTTTCTGTCTTTCTTTCTGTCTTTCTTTCTTTCTGTCTTTCTGTCTTTCTTTCTGTCTTTATTTCTTTCTGTCTTTCTTTCTTTATGTATTTCTGTATTTCTTTCTTTCTGTTTTTCTTTATTTCTTTCATTTTTTTTCTGTCTTTCTTATTTTCTTTCTTTCTTTCTCTTTCTTTCTGTCTTTCTTTCTGTCTTTCTGTCTTTCTTTCTGTCTTTCTTTCTGTCTTTCTTTCTTTCTTTTTTTGTTTCTGTCTTTCTGTCTTTCTTTCTTTCTTTCTGTCTTTCTTTCTGTCTTTCTGGCTTTCTTTCTTTCTGTCTTTCTTTCTTTATTTCTGTCTTTCTTTCTGTCTTTCTTTTTGTCTTTCTTTCTGTCTTTCTTTCTGTCTCTTTCTTTGTTTCTTTCTTTCTGTTTTAATTTCTGTCTTTGTTTATGTCTTTCTTTGTTTATGTCTTTCTGCCTTTCTTGCTTTCTGTCTTTCTGTCTTCCTTTCTGTCTTTCTTTCTTTCTTTCTTTCTGTCTTTCTTTCTGTCTTTCTTTCTTTCTTTCTTTCTTTCTTTCTGTCTTTCTTTTTGTCTTTCTTTCTGTCTTTCATTCTGTTTTTGTTTTTGTCTTTCTTTCTTTCTTTCTGTCTTTCATTCTGTCTTTCTGTCTTTCTTTCTTCCTGTCTCTTTCTTTCTTTCTGTCTTTCTTTCTGTCTTTCTGTCTCTTTCTTTCTTTCTTTCTTTCTGTCTTTTCTTCTTTCTGTCTTTCTGGCTTTTTGTCTTTCTTTGTCTTTCTTTTTGTCTTTCTTTCTTTCTTTCTGTCTGTCTTTCTTTCTGTCTTTCTTTTTTTCTTTCTGTCTTTCTTTTTTTCTTTCTGTCTTTCTTTTTTTCTTTCTGTCTTTCTTTCTGGCTTTCTGGCTTTCTTTCTTTCTGTCTTTATTTATTTATTTCAGTCTTTCTTTCTGTCTTTCTTTTTGTCTTTCTTTCTGTCTTTCTTTCTTTCTGTCTCTTTCTTTGTTTCTTTCTTTCTGTTTTTCTTTCTGTCTTTCTTTGTTTATGTCTTTCTTTGGTTATGTCTTTCTGCCTTTCTTTCTTTCTGTCTTTCTGTCTTCCTTTCTGTCTTTCTTTCTTTCTTTCTGTCTCTCTTTCTTTCTGTCTTTCTTTCTTTCTTTCTTTCTTTCTTTCTGTCTTTCTTTTTGTCTTTCTTTTTGTATTTCTTTCTTTCTTTCTGTCTTTCACTCTGTCTTTCTTTTTGTCTTTCTTTCTTTCTTTCTTTCTTTCTGTCTCTTTCTTTCTTTCTGTCTTTCTTTCTTTCTGTCTTTCTTTCTTTCTGTCTTTCTGTCTTTCTTTCTGTCCTTCTTTCTTTTTTTCTGTCTTTCTTTCTGTCTTTCTTTCTTTTTTTTATTGCACTGATGCATCAGCTGACTGCATAAAAGCCGTTTATAAAATCAGCTGCTGTGTCGTGTGATTCAGGCCCTTGAATCTAACACATCATCTGATCGCTTTGCCTTTCAGCAAACCGATCAGATGATATTGGATCCGGATTGGACGGCGTTGGACCCTTGACCCAGGATTACTGCGAAGGGGGGGTTCTTTATTTCAATAAATATGGAGTCACTAATTGTGTTGTGTTTTATTTCTAATAAAAATATTTTTCTATGTGTTACCCGGCTGGGAACAAAAAATAGGGAAGCCCTTTTTTTAATTAATTCATAAATTTCATGAAATAATAAAAAAAATTGACATGAGCTTCGCCACATCTTTGTGTCCAGCCAGGTACAACTAGGCAGCTGGGGATTGGAATCCGCAGCACAGGTTGGCCTGAGCTTTTTGGGCCCCTCTGCTGCGAATTGCAGTCCGCAACCACCCCAGAAAATGGCGCTTTTATAGAAGCGCCATCATCTGGCGCTGTATCCAACTCTTCCAGCAGCCCTGAAGCCGGGTGGCTTGCTGGGTAATCATGAGTTAATACTAGCTTTGTTTTGCTAGCTAGTATTAAGCCAGAGATTCTTAATGTCAGGCAAGTTTGACCCGGCCATTAAGAATCTCCAATAAAGGGTTAAAAAAAAGACACCACACAGAGAAAAAATACTTTAATAGAAATAAATACACAGGCACACTTAGAGACTCCATGTTTATTACTCCCTGTCAGCCCTCCATGATCCATGGTCTTCTGTCTTCTTTCTCCTTCAACGCATGCAGCTCTGTTACATCAGACAGCACTGCATGGCAGGAAGACGCTGCTGCTTCCTGTGCAGTCTATTCACTCAGTGAGTGAGCAGAAGCTGCAGGCTGTAAGCGGTGACTTCACCGCTGACAGGGGGGTTGCTATAGCAACGGTGATCTCTGTTATTGACCGGCTGGGGCAGCCGGTCAATAACGGAACAGGGAAGCAGAACAGAGAAGCTGAAAATGTGCCAGAGCATCTCGCCGGTACACGGAAAACCGCGTAATGGAGAGATGCACTGACAGGACCTAGGATGACGTCTCACCATGTGACCAGTCTGTAGCCAATGATTTAATAGACACGTGACTGGTCACATGGCTATTTTGACATCACGAAAGGTCCTATCATTAGTGCTGATTACTGGGAGGATGCAGCGATTATCGGAAGGAAAAGCAGCGAGAGACAGAGTGCACGATGCGTCGTGGAGACCTGTAAGTGTTATTGCAATGTTTATTAACTGTATGTGCACATGTAGAATGTGTTTTATGTGTTTGTGTTTGCCTCCTATTGTTTTCAATGGGGTTGGAGAGGTTCGTTGAACAGTTCGTCGAACGGTTCTCTAACGGGGCCTCCGTTTGACGAACCGAACCAAACTCAAGCCTTCAGAGGTTTGCTCATCTCTACTAGGCAGGTTAACAATGCAGCAATTTTTATTTAGAATAATCCATATGCTTCTCCAAACTACAGATATTAACAACAGTCTTTAGGATGGTTCCTCAAATACAGATGGCAGATATCACGATCATAGCACATGTATCAAGCTTCATTCTCTACAGTCAATTCATGGGTCCCAGGACCTGACCACAGCAACAGATCTTTCCCCTCCACGTCCCATTACTAACTCACTAACCAAATATGTGGCTTATTGATCAGCCCCCTGGGTGAGCCAAAGTGCTCATCACACCCACCCACTTAGACATTTTTTCAAATAACATAAGTAAGAAGGAGGGCAGTCTCCAGCCAGTCTGCTGGATTGTGTATTAGGGGGGCCACCTGCAGAGGGAAACAATAGACAAATAACCCCCCCACCAGATGCAGAACAATGAATCCTACTGCAGGCCTGATTACATTAGAGTCCATAGAGGCCAACTAGGATGCACACATTTACAACCTTTTCCCCTTTTAAATTGTGTATCTTAAGGCCACTTCACATATAACGAGATCGTGAACGAGATCGTTGCTACGTCACAGTTTATGTGACGTAACAACGACTTCACTAGTGATCTCGTCATGTTTGACACGTACCAACGATCCGCCCCCTGCTGTGAAATCGTTGGTCGATGCTGAACAGCCAGGGACATTTTTGGCTCGTTGGAGTCCTGCTGGGTAGGATGGATCTGTATGTTTGACACCTACCTACTATTTCGTTAACGACCTAGATTAGAACTTTAGTGTGGCACGTAGGCGTGTAGTTGCGTCCCCATTTCCGCGCCCCCTCTGCACCAATTAGTTGGCACTGAGAACAATAGCGTGTAGTTGCGTTACGGTTTCCGCACTCCCCTTTGTACTGATAGGTTAGCACTGATAGCAGTGCTACGTTCTGATTGGGTGTCGCTTCATGCTTTGCTCTCTTTTGAGTCTTGGGATAGAACCTGTGACGTGACTACACAAATTGTTTGTGCGCTCTTTTAAGTGCTAAAACGACCCTTGCCGCACTGTCATGACGTGATTCCGTTCCTGCAGCTCTGGTGACCAGCTTCACTAATATGTCACCATTGCTGAAGTTTACGTGAAGAACTGTAGTCAACCCCGGGGGGGTTGTAGTGACACTATACTGCGTTCTGATTGGGTGGCCGGCCGGGTGTCGCCTTTTCCACACCCCTCCGCTTGGATTGGTGGCCAATACTGCGTTCTGATTGGGCGGGCGGGCGTGCCTAAAAGATAACTTTTGTATCGCGTCATCCTTTGTCACTTCTTTTGAGCTTTGCTTTGAGAATAGAACCTGCGACTCCACCCTGATTCATTCGTACTTTGTACCCAGTTGCTTGCTTGCTTTTCGGATTGAAGCTGCATCTGCACCCGGATTCATCCCTCCTTTGTTCCCGAGTGTTTCCGTTGAGATCGCATTTTCGATTCCACCAGGATTCTTCACTGATAGACGGCTATCATCCTTGAAAACGGTATGTCATTTTTTGGGGGGGCTATTATAGCATGTTAGGATTTATTCAGCGAGATAATAACAGTGGATGGCTTTTATATGTGTACATAATGCCTTTTACAGGGGGTCTCATGAGCGTACATCCCTAGTGCCGTTCATTTGTGTCCTTATCCTAGCATCACTGGCTCTTTTGTCTCTCTGCTTCAGCCGCCATTTTGTGTCTCTGCCACAGCCACAAATAGAACAGGGGGCGGCCATTTTAGTGTCTCTGCCACACCCCAAACACAAATTGTGATTGTTTTATTGTAACTTCTCTCATCTTTACATATAATTTTTGCATTCTTTATTTCAGATGTCTTATTACAACACCCAAGACTTCGCGCGCGAGCTTTTGGAGTTGTATCAAAAAATGCCCTGCCTATGGAAAATCAAATCACCCGATTATTCGAACAGAATGAAAAAACAACAGGCCTATGCGCAATTGGTCGAACTTTTTAAAAAACATAGTGGAGGCGAGGCGGTCGATGAGAAAGTCGTTAAAAAGAAAATCCAGGGACTGCGGACGGTCTACAAGAAGCAGGTGAACAAGGTGGAGAAGTCAAAAAAGTCTGGGGCCGGCACCGACCAGGTCTATGTTTCTCCTTTGTGGTATTGCAATCTACTACAATTCACGAGGGACCAGGAGCTACCCAGAAAGATGGAAAGCTCATATATAACTATCGATTATGCGCAACCGGAGATCCCGATCAATGACATCACGTTACACTCTGCTGTTGTAGATGTAAGTACATTATTTGCTTCACGGTACATAGCATTAAAAATTTGTATGTACATGCCATAGATGAATACAAAATAGTAACTAGTTGTTACCATGAATTATTGTGCAGTTTTGAAAAGTTATCCCTTCCAGTTCCGATAAGTACACTCCTTTTCAATTTTTGTCCCACTTAAATTTAATATAATACTTATTAAAATGTCTGGCTTTTACTTTAAAAAACATTTTCTGTTCCCGCAGAACCCTGAGCCAGATATGGTGACGCCACAAATGGACGACAACCCCACGACGTTTTCACAGGCGATTGAGGAGGCTAATGAAGATCCTGCGCCTTCTGCTGATATGCAGCGAACAAATATTCAGAAAAGGAAGGTCTCCCCAGTGTCATCAGACGATTTTTATTCTTTAGCCCACAAAGTTCTTGCCCAGCAAAAAAGCCCACCAGTGGATACGTTTGCTACATTTGCGGCTGACAGACTAAGCAAACTGGAGGCCACACAGAGGGACCAAGCAGAGAGACTCATGTACGAGGTCCTAAGAAAGGCAACACGAGGAGAACTTGATGAGACTGATACTACAGTCATGGCCAAAAGTTTTGAGAATGACATCAAAATTATATTTTCACATGATCTGTTGCCCTCTGGTTTTTAATTGTGTTTGTCTGATGTTTACATCACATACAGAAATATAATTCCAATCATATGAGTACCAAAAGGTTATATTGACAGTTAGAATGAGTTAATGCAGCAAGTCAATATTTGCAGTGTTGACCCTTCTTCTTCAGGACCTCTGCAATTCTCCCTGGCATGCTCTCAATCAACTTCTGGATCAAATCCTGACTGATAGCTGTCCATTCTTGGATAAGCAATGCTTGCATTTTGCCAGAATTTGTTTGTTTTTGTTTGTCCACCCGTCTCTTGATGATTGCCCACAAGTTCTCAATGGGATTAAGATCTGGGGGGTTTCCAGGCGATGGACCCAAAATCTCTATGTTTTGTTCCATGAGCCATTTAGTGATCACCTTTGCTTTATGGCAAGGTGCTCCATCATGCTGGAAAAGGCATTGTTGGGCGCCAAACTGCTCTTGGACAGTTTGGAGAAGTTGCTTGGAGGACATTCTGGTATTATTCTTTATTCATGGCTGTGTTTTTAGGCAAGACTGTGAGTGAGCCGATTCCCTTGGCTGAGAAGCAACCCCACACATGAATCATTTCAGGATGCTTAACAGTTGGCATGAGACAAGACTGGTGGTAGCGCTCACCTCTTCTCCTAATAAGCTGTTTTCCAGATGTCCCAAACAATCGAAAAGGGGATTCATCTGAGAAAATGACTTTACCCCAGTCCTCAGCAGTCCACTCCCTGTACCTTTTGCAGAATATCAGTCGGTCCCTGATGTTTTTTCTTTGCTGCCCTCCTTGAAACCAGGTGTTACGGGGGGCTGTCTGATAATAAAACCTATAGGAATGTCAGACAGTCAGGGTCCACCGTGCAAAGACTCTGCTGCAGACTATGGCAAAGGATAAGGGGTATATAAGTGTGCCACTGTAAAAAATAATAGCACAATTGCAGAGTGCAATACCTCTGTTAAACTCACAGAGGAATATAATTAGAAAATAAAGCAATTCCTGCCTTACTAGGAGGGTGTGTGGAATGGTCTCTGTTAAAGATCACAGAGACAAAAGCAGTGAGTGTGAAATGGCACCTACCTAGGTCCGTTCATCTAGTGGTGCCAGGAGACGGACAGCAGCGTAAGCCGCACAAAGCTCCTACCTGCGTTCGCTCCACTAGTGTGCGAGGACACGAACCACTAGATATGGCACCTGCCTAGGTACGCTCTTCTAGTGGTGCAAAAGAGACGGACAGCAGCGTAAGCCGCACAAAGCTCCTAACTGCGTTCGCTCCACTAGTGTGCGAGGACACGAACCACTAGATATGGCACCTGCCTAGGTCCGCTCTTCTAGTGGTACAAAAGAGACGGACAGCAGCATAAGCCGCACAAAGCTCCTACCTCTGTTTGCTCCCCTAGTGTGCGAGGATACGAACAACTGCCAGACGCAGTATAAGGAACGTTACCCTAGCGGCAATGTCCACCTATGAGTAGAATCACAAGGCCCAGCCGGACCATGTGCCTCAGGCACCTGCCTATGTCCGCTCCACTAAGAGGTAGGATATGGACTGCAGCCGAAGCTGTAAGGTATAAGAACTCTAACCTGCCGGTAGCGCTCACCTAACATAGACAGAGAGATGCCTAGAGGGACGTGCACAGGGCGTCTACCCTCATGCATGAACCAAGAGGACTGAGCGCCGGGCGGCGTGTGTCAGGGTCTTATATAGACTCTGTGCCTCATCCAAGATGGAGGACACCAGAGCCAATCCGCTGCCAGAATGACAGCAATGACGTCACGCTGGCCTATCACCGAGCAAAGCGTCACAAGCACATGACCAGCGACCAATCGGCATAGAAGGTGTCAGAGACATGTGACCACGTGTCACAAGCACGTGACCAGTGGCCAATCAGCTTAGAAGGTGTCAGAGACATGTGACCTCGTGTCAGCGATGATGTCACCCGCACATGTGCAATGGCTCCAAGATAGGACTTAGTCTCCAGTGCTTGCACATGTGCAGTAGCAAGAAATTCGGACATAGTCTCCAGAGCCACAGCAACCGTAACACCAGGCCTTGCTCAAGCAGTCTCCGCCTCACAGTGCGTGCGGAAGCACCCACACCAGCCTGCTGCCATTGCTGAGCTAGCTCGGCACTGCTGGTAGTCCGATCCCGCAGCTGAAAAAGTTTTAAGATACTGACGTTTGCTGGTCCTTCTTGGGCGCCCTGGAGCCTTTTTGGCAACAATGGAAGCTCTCTCCTTGAAGTTCTTGATGATGCGATAGATTGTTGACTGAGGTGCAATCTTTGTAGCTGCGATACTCTTCCCTGTTAGGCCATTTTTGTGCAGAGCAATGATGGCTGCACGTGTTTATTTAGAGATAGCCATGGTTAACTGAAGAGAAACAATGATACCAAGCACCAGCCACTTTTTAAAGTGTCCAGTGGTGTCATTCTTACTTAATCATGACTGATTGATCACCAGCCCTGTCCTCATCAACACTCACACCTGTGTTAATGGAACAATCACTAAAACAATGTTAGCTGCTCCTTTTAAGTCAGGAATGCAATGATGTTGAAATGTGTTTTGGGGGTTAAAGTTCATTTTCTTAGCCAATATTGACTTTGCAAGTAATTGCTGTTAAGCTGATCACTCTTTATGACATTCTGGAGTATATGCAAATTGCCATTAGAAAAACTTAAGCAGTAGACTTTGTAAAAATTAATATTTGTAGCATTCTCAAAATGTTTGGCCATGACTGTATAGGTAGGATGATCCAGCCATATCCATCTACTTCATGGATTCTGCCACAGCCCCTCCGCAGTACACCAAAGAGGATGCCTCCACCAAACCTACACCTTGAGTTCCCCCCAGTACTCCCCCCCACAGTATCCCCCCCCACAGTATCCCATGTATTCAAATCGATCCTTTTTATCTGAACTTTCGTCTCCCACCAGGCCAGACTATGCCACCCGATATAAAGATGGCAACTGAAATTGTTATTTGTGTGGAATTTTAATTGATTCTTTTTTTTTGATTGTAATAATAAATTTCTTTTGGTTCATTCTTGCAGCCTGCTTTAGTTAATTCAGCATATAGTTGTGACGCCATGGCGAAACCCGGTAGTCACAGAGGTTGTACCATACTCCACCCTCATTGGCATACCAATACAAAACCCCCACCCAGGTACACCACACAGCCAGTAAAGCCTTGTCTACCCTCGTGACACTAAGGACACACCAGTGGGCGGGACCAGGCATATGGTAGCGCCCACCTAGGGGTCCTGAGGTGTCAGGGGCGGGAACACAGGACTCAAGTACTGACAGTTGAAGTCGATGAGTCTGAAGCACAGCGGAGTCAGGGGTTGGGGCCCCTGGACTAGGTGGCAGACGGCAAGCTGGCTCACAGGCGATGGTGATCCGGTCGCGGGAGACCTTAACTGTTGTCTGTCAAAAACCACAGAGATCCGGAGGGTCAGATTTCGCAGGCTGCAGCTCCCAACATACACAGTAATGGGAGTGGACTTACACGTTCCAAGCGGAGTTGTCCCAGTGAAGACACAAACACTGAGTGCAGAAGAAAGGGACCCCTGTTTGCTACACCCGGGTGTGGGACCCGATAACACCCGCCGGTGGCCACCGTTCATTGGCAATTTGGTGTACCATAGGACTCTGCGTGTAATTCTTGTGAACTGTGAGTACACCATTTACCCCCGGTCCAACTCTGAACGTCACCTTCTACAGCCATTTATCCCATACACCAGGGCCCCGGGACTACACCTCCCCTAATTGTCGCACCATCAGTCACCGCAACCCACGGGTGGCCTCAGCGACAACTCACTCCCCAGTAAATAATCAATTTGTACGGTTGAGAGGGTGGTTGGCCATACGAGCCCGGGTCCGTCCACCACTCGTTACTACCAGGCCAAAGACGGGATAATGGGGTTGGTGCATCTATACAGATGCACACATGTAATATCATGTTTGTGAGTGATGATAGATGTTTACTTTTTTTTTTAAATGACACGTACCAAACAGCAGACATCCATTTTAAAGTTTTTATAAAACAACTTGGAAATTGAAACCACAAAATATTGAGGTAGCAACATCAACGGTTAGGAGGAGATGTTTGGAAGCAGGCTTGAGAGGGTGCAAGGCCCGAAAGAAGCCATTGATGACAGCCATAGAAAGACAAAGGCGAAAACAGTGGGCATTGAAATATTCAAAATGGAGGAAGGACGAGTGCGAAAAAGTAGAAGAGTACAAGCCAGAGTGCTTGAGCTTGTCTGTTAAACATTCGATGAAAGTCTGGGCCTGTATGGCATCCAATGGTGTTGGAAGGCTTCCAAGTACAAAGAAAAAGTTAACGGCTGCTGCCATCCGCTTGACCAGCCACATAACGGGCCAGCATCACAGCATGATGGTCGACTCTGGCCATCAGTCTCCTCTGTGCAGACAAAATTCTTCTCTGTGCTGCAACTATGGATGAGTGAGAAGACAGGAGGTCTGCCAAAGTCGGGATTCCTATGAAGGGAATGGTAAATGTTTTAAATTATAATTTTTGTATCTGCTTATTATTAAGAGGTACAAGATTCATGTTTAACACTTACGGCTTTCCTCCTCATCTGACGCTGAGGGACTGATGGACCCCGACGTGGTTGGAATAACGTCTATGCAAACAAACAACACTTAATAGTACACGACAGCTTTATGTTTTGCAATTTATATGGAGCTTATTTAGTGTGAAACAATTACCAGAAGCTGATCCAGCAGCTGCATCATGCTGTTGCTCCTCCTGGGGCTCTTCCTCCTCTGGGGGCTCTTGATCCACCGGGGCTGTTGATCCTCCGGGGGCTCATGCTCCTCAGGGTGCTCTTCATCCTCCGGGGGCTCATGCTCCTCTGGGTGCTCTTCATCCTCCGGGGGCTCATGCTCCTGTGGGGGCTCTTGATCCTCCGCGGCCTCTTGTTCCTCTGGGGGTTCATGTTGTGTTCCTGGAGAGAATTTATCTTATTGTACATATATATATTACAGAATACATACCTAAATATAAAAAGAAAATATAAAAAAAATATATACATATATGTGTGTGAGAGAGAGAGAGAGATATGTATATATCTATTTTTTTATATCTATTTTTTTTTATATATATATATATATATATATATATATATATATATATATATATATATATATATTTATTTATCTATATATATAAAAATATATATATATATATATATATATATATATCCGTAGAGATATATATATATATATATATATATATATATTAACCCGCCCGGGTTAATAACTGCTGCCCGGGATAGTAACTGTCTCCCTATTTCTCTCCCATTCTCTGTCTGTCTCCCCCTCTGTATATCTCTCTCTGTCTCTCTATCTCTTTGTCTGTCTCTTTCCCTGTCTGTCTCTGTCTCTTTATCCGTCTGTCTCAATCTCTTTCCCTGTTTGTCTATCTATCTCTTTCCCTGTCTGTCTCTGTCTCTCTGTCACTTTCCCTGTTTGTCTCTTTCCTGCTCTTTCCCTGTCTGTCTCTTTCCCTGTCTGTCTCTTTCCCTCTTTCCCTCTGACACTTTCCCTGTGTCTGTCTCTTTGTCTGTCTCTTTACCTGTCTTTGTCTGTCTCTTACCGTGTCTGTCTCTTTCTCTCTCTTTCCCTGTCTGTCTGTTTCCCTGTGTCTGTCTCTGTCTCTTTCCCTGTCTGTCTCTTTCCCTCTTTCCCTCTGACACTTTCCCTGTGTCTGTCTCTTTGTCTGTCTCTTTACCTGTCTTTGTCTGTCTCTTACCGTGTCTGTCTCTTTCTCTCTCTTTCCCTGTCTGTCTGTTTCCCTGTGTCTGTCTCTGTCTCTTAACCTGTCTGTGTCTTAACCTGTCTCTATCTTTTCCTGTCTGTATCTTTCCCTGTCAGTCTGTCTCTTTGTCTGTGTCTGTCTCTTTGTGTCTGCCTCTTTCCCTGTCTGTGTCTGCCTCTTTCCCTGTCTGTGTCTGCCTCTTTCCCTGGCTGCATTGTGACACGCCAACATTCCATATAAGGGCGTGGCTGTGCATTCTTCTGAAGTTCTGGCTGCACTGTGGCTCCCAGCTCCATTCGCTTTAATGGAGGCAGTTTTTTTGGCGAATAACTGTAAAGCGTGGGGTTAAAATTTCCCCTCAAAACATAGCCTATGATGCTCTCGGGGTCCAGACGTGTGAGTGTGCAAAATTTTGTGGCTGTAGCTGCGACGGTGCAGATGCCAATCCCGGACATACACACACACATACACACACACATTCAGCTTTATATATTAGATATCTATATATATATATATATATATATATATATATATATATATAAAATATCAATATATCTTTCTATCTAGATATGAATATATATAGCTATATATCTATATCTATATATATAAATATCTATATCAGTGGCGTAACTAGAGTTTGATGGGCCCTGGTGCAAAAGTTGGACCGGGGCCCCCCCTCCACGTACACCGACACTTAGGGAACGGGATAATGACACTGACACTCGGGGTACAGGACAATGATGCTGACACTTGGCTCTTACCCTCAGCACCCAGGTTTCCCATGATCTGAAATCCCTCTATCAGCACCCAGCTTTCCCATGTTCTGATATCCATCTTGTCCTCGGCACCCAGCTTTCCCATGCTCTACTATACATCATTCCCTCAGCGCCCAGCTTTCCCATATCAGAGCATGGGAAAGCTGGGTGCTGAGAGAAGATGTATAGCAGAGCATGGGAAAGCTGGGTGCTGATAGAGGGATTTCAGATCATGGGAAACCTGGGTGCTGAGGGTAAGAGCCTTTTTCCCTCAGCACAAAACATCCCATCCCATGCGTGTATCTTTGTCCTCCCTCATATATAGTTCTCCGAATACTATAATGGCCCACAGATAGCCTTGCATATAGTATAAAGGGTCCCACATAACCCTTCATATATTAGAATGCACCACCATAGTCCTCCATGTATTATAATGCATTTCCCATAGTCCTCCATGTATTATAATTCACCCCATAGTTCTCCATATATTATACTGCACCACATAGTGCTCCATATATCATACTGCACCCCCATAATCCTCCATGTATAAAGTAGCCTCCATAGTCCTCCATATATTATAATGTAGCACCTATAGTCCTATATGTATTACAATGCAGCCCCATAAACCTTCATATTGTATTATGCAGCCCCATACTCCTCCATGTATAATGCACCCATATAATCCATGTATAAGGTGTCCTTCATGTTTATTATGCAGCCCCATAGACCTCCATGTATAATGCATCCCCATAGACCTCCATGTATAATGCAGCCCCATAGACCTCATGTATCATGCAGCCCCATAGACCTCATGTATCATGCAGCCCCATAGACCTCATGTATCATGCAGCCCCATAGACCTCCATGTGTCATGCAGCCAGCCCCCCCAAGGACTCCATGTGTCTTGCAGCCAGGGCCCCCCATGGACTCCATGTGTCCTGTAGCCAGCCCCCCCCCCCAGGGCCTCCATGTGTCCTGCAGCCAGGGCCCCCCCAAGGGCTCCATGTGTCCTGCAGCCAGGGCCCCCCCAAGGGCTCCATGTGTCCTGCAGCCAGGGCCCCCCAAGGACTCCATGTGTCCTGCAGCCAGGGCCCCCCCCAAGGACTCCATGTGTCTTGCAGCCAGGCCCCCCCAAGGACTCCATGTGTCCTGCAGCCAGGCCCCCCCCCCAAGGACTCCATGTGTCCTGCAGCCAGCCTCCCCGTGTACTCACTGATTTATAAAAAATAAAAAAACATGTACTTACCTCTCTTCTCCTTACACTGCAGCTCTGTCCTCACCTCTACTTGTTTCACCGCTGCCCATCCTCGTTCCCCTGTGGCTCTGGTCGGCATCCTGCGCTCTGTGCTCTCACCACACACAGCGGTCGCGCAGGAGTGACATCACCGCAGGCACGGGGGAAGACTGCTGATGCAAAGAGCGGCGCCAGCCGCTCTGTACAATATCAAAGCACTGCAGTGTGCGTGGTGACGGTAGCGCGGTGCAGTGAGTGACGAGAGTGAGTGCGGTGAGTGACAAGAGCGCGGTGCGGTGAGTGACGAGAGCGCGGTGCGGTGAATGACGAGAGCGCGGTGCGGTGAATGACGAGAGCGCGGTGCGGTGAGTGACGAAAGTGCGGTGCGGTGAATGACGAGAGCGCGGTCCGGTGAGTCACGGGAGCGCGGTGCGGTGAGTGATGACAGCGTGGTGTGGTGAGTGACGACAGCACGGTGCGGTGAGTGACGAGAGCACGGTGAGGTGAGTGATGACAGCGCGGTGCGGTGAGTGAAAGGAGCGCGGTGCGGTGAGTGACGGGAACGCGGTGACTGGAGCACGGTGCGGTGAGTGACGGGAGCACGGAGCGGTGAGTGACGGGAGCGTGGAGCGGTGAGTGACGAGAGCGCGGAGCGGTGAGTAACGAGAGCACGGTGCGGTGAGTGACGAGAGCGCGGAGCGGTGAGGGACGAGAGCGCGGTGCAGTGAGTGACGAGAGTGCGGTGCGGTGAGTAACGAGAGCGCGGTGCGGTGAGTGACGGGAGCGCGGTGCGGTGAGTGATGACAGCGCGGTGAGTGACGACAGCGCGGTGCGGTGAGTGAAGAGAGCACGGTGCGGTGAGTGATGACAGCGCGGCACGGTGAGTGACGGGAGCGCGGTGCGGTGAGTGACAGGAGCGCGGTGACTGGAGCGCGGTGCGGTGAGTGACGGGAGCACGGAGCGGTGAGTGATGGGAGCGGGGTGCGGTGAGTGACGGGAGCGCGGTGCGGTGAGAGACGGGAGCGCGGTGCGGTGAGTGACGAGAGCGCGGAGCGGTGAGTGATGAGAGCACGATGCGGTGAGTGACGAGAGTGCGGTGCGGTGAGTAACGAGAACGCGGTGCGGTAAGTGATGGGAGCGCGATGCGGTGAGTGACGAGAGCACGGTGCGGTGAGTGATGACAGCGCGGTGCGGTGAGTGACGGGAGTGCGGTGCGGTGAGTGACGGGAGCGCGGTGCGGTGAGTGACGGGAACGCGGTGACTGGAGCACGGTGCGTTGAGTGACGGGAGCACGGAGCGGTGAGTGACGGGAGCGCGGAGCGGTGAGTGACGAGAGCGCGGAGCGGTGAGTAACGAGAACTCGGTGCGGTGAGTGACGAGAGCGCGGAGCGGTGAGTGACGAGAGCGCGGTGCGGTGAGTGACGAGAGCGTGGTGCGGTGAGTAACGAGAGCGCGGTGCGGTGAGTGACGAGAGCGCGGTGCGGTGAGTGACGGGAGCGCGGTGCGGTGAGTGATGACAGCGTGGTGCGGTGAGTGACAACAGCGTGGTGCGGTGAGTGACGAGAGCACGGTGCGGTGAGTGATGACAGCGCAGTGCGGTGAGTGACGGGAGCGCGGTGCGGTGAGTGACGGGAACGCGGTGACTGGAGCAGGGTGCGGTGAGTGATGGGAGCACGGAGCGGTGAGTGACGGGAGCGCGGAGCGGTGAGTGACTAGAGCACGGAGCGGTGAGTAACGAGAGTGCGGTGCGGTGAGTGACGAGAGCGCGGAGCGGTGAGTGACGAGAGCGCTGTGCAGTGAGTGACGAGAGCGCGGTACGGTAAGTAACGAGAGCGCGGTGCGGTGAGTGACGGGAGCGCGATGCGGTGAGTGATGACAGCGTGGTGCGGTGAGTGACGACAGCGCGGTGCGGTGAGTGACGAGAGCACGGTGCGGTGAGTGATGACAGCGCGGTGCGGTGAGTGACAGGAGCGCGGTGCGGTGAGTGACGGGAACGCGGTGACTGGAGCACGGTGCGGTGAGTGACGGGAGCGCGGTGCGGTGAGTGACGGGAGCGCGGTGCGGTGAGTGACGACAGCGCGGAGCGGTGAGTGACGAGAGCGCGGTGCGGTGAGTGACGAGAATGCGGTGCGGTGAGTAACGAGAGCGCGGTGCGGTGAGTGACGAGAGCACGGTGCGGTGAGTGATGACAGCGCGGTGCGGTGAGTGACGGGAACGCGGTGACTGGAGCACGGTGCGGTGAGTGACGGGAGCACGGAGCGGTGAGTGACGGAAGCGCGGAGCGGTGAGTGACGAGAGCGTGGAGCGGTGAGTAACGAGAGCACGGTGCGGTGAGTGACGAGAGCGCGGAGCGGTGAGGGACGGGAGCGCGGAGCGGTGAGTGACGAGAGCATGGAGCGGTGAGTAACGAGAGCACGGTGCGGTGAGTGACGAGAGCGCGGAGCGGTGAGTAACGAGAGCGCGGTGCGGTGAGTGACGGGAGCGTGGTGCGGTGAGTGATGACAGCGCGGTGAGTGACGACAGCGCGGTGCGGTGAGTGAAGAGAGCACGGTGCGGTGAGTGACGACAGCGCGGTGCGGTGAGTGACAGGAGCGCGGTGACTGGAGCGCGGTGCGGTGAGTGACGGGAGCACGGAGCGGTGAGTGATGGGAGCGGGGTGCGGTGAGTGACGGGAGCGCGGTGCGGTGAGTGACGGGAGCGCGGTGCGGTGAGTGACGAGAGCGCGGAGCGGTGAGTGATGAGAGCACGATGCGGTGAGTGACGAGAGTGCGGTGCGGTGAGTAACGAGAACGCGGTGCGGTGAGTGATGGGAGCGCGATGCGGTGAGTGACGAGAGCACGGTGCGGTGAGTGATCACAGCGCGGTGCGGTGAGTGACGGGAGCGCGGTGCGGTGAGTGACGGGAACGCGGTGACTGGAGCACGGTGCATTGAGTGACGGGAGCATGGAGCGGTGAGTGACGGGAGCGCGGAGCGGTGAGTGACGAGAGCGCGGAGCGGTGAGTAACGAGAACTCGGTGCGGTGAGTGACGAGAGCGCAGAGCGGTGAGTGACGAGAGCGCGGTGCGGTGAGTGACGAGAGCGCGGTGCGGTGAGTAACGAGAGCGCGGTGCGGTGAGTGACGAGAGCGCGGTGCGGTGAGTGACGGGAGCGTGGTGCGGTGAGTGATGACAGCGTGGTGCGGTGAGTGACAACAGCGTGGTGCTGTGAGTGACGAGAGCACGGTGCGGTGAGTGATGACAGCGCGGTGCGGTGAGTGACGGGAGCGCGGTGCGGTGAGTGACGGGAACGCGGTGACTGGAGCAGGGTGCGGTGAGTGATGGGAGCACGGAGCGGTGAGTGACGGGAGCGCGGAGCGGTGAGTGACTAGAGCACGGAGCGGTGAGTAACGAGAGTGCGGTGCGGTGAGTGACGAGAGTGCGGAGCGGTGAGTGACGAGAGCGCTGTGCAGTGAGTGACGAGAGCGCGGTACGGTAAGTAACGAGAGCGCGGTGCGGTGAGTGACGGGAGCGCGATGCGGTGAGTGATGACAGCGTGGTGCGGTGAGTGACGACAGCGCGGTGCGGTGAGTGACGAGAGCACGGTGCGGTGAGTGATGACAGCGCGGTGCGGTGAGTGACAGGAGCGCGGTGCGGTGAGTGACGGGAACGCGGTGACTGGAGTACGGTGCGGTGAGTGACGGGAGCGCGGTGCGGTGAGTGACGGGAGAGCGGTGCGGTGAGTGACGAGAGCGCGGAGCGGTGAGTGACGAGAGCGCGGTGCGGTGAGTGACGAGAGTGCGGTGCGGTGAGTAACGAGAGCGCGATGCGGTGAGTGACGAGAGCACGGTGCGGTGAGTGATGACAGCGCGGTGCAGTGAGTGACGGGAACGCGGTGACTGGAGCACGGTGCGTTTAGTGACGGGAGCATGGAGCGGTGAGTGACGGGAGCGCGGAGCGGTGAGTGACGAGAGCGCGGAGCGGTGAGTAACGAGAGCGTGGTGAGTGACGAGAGCGCGGAGCGGTGAGTGACGAGAGCGCGGTGCGGTGAGTGACGGGAACGCAGTGACTGGAGCACGGTGTGGTGAGTGACGGGAGCACGGAGCGGTGAGTGACGGGAGCGCGGTGCGGTAAGTAACGAGAGCGCGGTGCGGTGAGTGACGGGAGCGCCGTGCGGTGAGTGACGGGAGCGTGGAGCGGTGAGTGATGACAGCGCGGTGCGGGGAGTGATGACAGCGCGGTGCGGTAAGTGACGAGAGCACGGAGCGGTGAGTGACGGGAGCGCGGAGCGGTGAGTGACGAGAGCGCGGTGCAGTGAGTGACGAGAGCACGGTGCAGTGAGTGACGAGAGCGCGGTGCGGTGAGTAACAAGAGCGCGGTGCGGTGAGTGACGAGAGCACGGTGCGGTGAGTGACGACAGCGCGGCACGGTGAGTGACGGAAGCGTAGTGCGGTGAGTGACAGGAGCGCGGTGCGGTGAGTGACGGGAGCACGGAGCGGTGAGTGATGGGAGCGGGGTGCGGTGAGTGACGGGAGCGCGGTGCGGTGAGTGACGGGAGCGCGGTGCGGTGAGTGACGAGAGCGCGGAGCGGTGAGTGACAAGAGCGCGGTGCGGTGAGTGACGAGAGTGCGGTGCGGTGAGTAACGAGAGCGCGGTGCGGTGAGTAACGGGAGCGCGATGCGGTGAGTGACGAGAGCACAGTGCGGTGAGTGATGACAGCGCGGTGCGGTGAGTGACGGGAGCGCGGTGCGGTGAGTGACGAGAGCGCGGAGCGGTGAGTAACGAGAGCACGGTGCGGTGAGTGACGAGAGCGCGGAGCGGTGAGTGACGAGAGCGCAGTGCAGTGAGTGACGAGAGTGCGGTGCGGTGAGTAATGAGAGCGCGGTGCGGTGAGTGACGGGAGCGCGGTGCGGTGAGTGATGACAGCGCGGTGAGTGACGACAGCGCGGTGCGGTGAGTGAAGAGAGCACGGTGCGGTGAGTGACGACAGCGCGGCACGGTGAGTGACGGGAGCGCGGTGCGGTGAGTGACAGGAGCGCGGTGACTGGAGCGCGGTGCGGTGAGTGACTGGAGCACGGAGCGGTGAGTGATGGGAGCGGGGTGCGGTGAGTGACGGGAGCGCCGTGCGGTGAGTGATGACAGCGCGGTGCGGGGAGTGATGACAGCGCGGTGCGGTGAGTGACGAGAGCACGGAGCGGTGAGTGACGGGAGCGCGGAGCGGTGAGTGACGAGAGCACGGAGCGGTGAGTGACGAGAGCGCGGTGCAGTGAGTGACGAGAGCGCGGTGCGGTGAGTAACGAGAGCGCGGTGCGGTGAGTGACGAGAGCACGGTGCGGTGAGTGACGACAGCGCGGCACGGTGAGTGACGGAAGCGTAGTGCGGTGAGTGACAGGAGCGCGGTGACTGGAGCGCGGTGCGGTGAGTGACGGGAGCACGGAGCGGTGAGTGATGGGAGCGGGGTGCGGTGAGTGACGGGAGCGCGGTGCGGTGAGTGACGGGAGTGCGGTGCGGTGAGTGACGAGAGCGCGGAGCGGTGAGTGACAAGAGCGCGGTGCGGTGAGTGACGAGAGTGCGGTGCGGTGAGTAACGAGAGCGCGGTGCGGTGAGTAACGGGAGCGCGATGCGGTGAGTGACGAGAGCACAGTGCGGTGAGTGATGACAGCGCGGTGCGGTGAGTGACGGGAGCACGGTGCGGTGAGTGACGAGAGCGCGGAGCGGTGAGTAACGAGAGCACGGTGCGGTGAGTGACGAGAGCGCGGAGCGGTGAGTGACGAGAGCGCGGTGCAGTGAGTGACGAGAGTGCGGTGCGGTGAGTAATGAGAGCGCGGTGCGGTGAGTGACGGGAGCGCGGTGCGGTGAGTGATGACAGCGCGGTGAGTGACGACAGCGCGGTGCGGTGAGTGAAGAGAGCACGGTGCGGTGAGTGACGACAGCGCGGCACGGTGAGTGACGGGAGCGCGGTGCGGTGAGTGACAGGAGCGCGGTGCGGTGAGTGACGGGAGAGCGGTGCGGTGAGTGACGAGAGCGCGGAGCGGTGAGTGACGAGAGCGCGGTGCGGTGAGTGACGAGAGTGCGGTGCGGTGAGTAACGAGAGCGCGATGCGGTGAGTGACGAGAGCACGGTGCGGTGAGTGATGACAGCGCGGTGCAGTGAGTGACGGGAACGCGGTGACTGGAGCACGGTGCGTTTAGTGACGGGAGCATGGAGCGGTGAGTGACGGGAGCGCGGAGCGGTGAGTGACGAGAGCGCGGAGCGGTGAGTAACGAGAGCGCGGTGAGTGACGAGAGCGCGGAGCGGTGAGTGACGAGAGCGCGGTGCGGTGAGTGACGGGAACGCAGTGACTGGAGCACGGTGTGGTGAGTGACGGGAGCACGGAGCGGTGAGTGACGGGAGCGCGGTGCGGTAAGTAACGAGAGCGCGGTGCGGTGAGTGACGGGAGCGCCGTGCGGTGAGTGACGGGAGCGTGGAGCGGTGAGTGATGACAGCGCGGTGCGGGGAGTGATGACAGCGCGGTGCGGTAAGTGACGAGAGCACGGAGCGGTGAGTGACGGGAGCGCGGAGCGGTGAGTGACGAGAGCGCGGTGCAGTGAGTGACGAGAGCACGGTGCAGTGAGTGACGAGAGCGCGGTGCGGTGAGTAACAAGAGCGCGGTGCGGTGAGTGACGAGAGCACGGTGCGGTGAGTGACGACAGCGCGGCACGGTGAGTGACGGAAGCGTAGTGCGGTGAGTGACAGGAGCGCGGTGCGGTGAGTGACGGGAGCACGGAGCGGTGAGTGATGGGAGCGGGGTGCGGTGAGTGACGGGAGCGCGGTGCGGTGAGTGACGGGAGCGCGGTGCGGTGAGTGACGAGAGCGCGGAGCGGTGAGTGACAAGAGCGCGGTGCGGTGAGTGACGAGAGTGCGGTGCGGTGAGTAACGAGAGCGCGGTGCGGTGAGTAACGGGAGCGCGATGCGGTGAGTGACGAGAGCACAGTGCGGTGAGTGATGACAGCGCGGTGCGGTGAGTGACGGGAGCGCGGTGCGGTGAGTGACGAGAGCGCGGAGCGGTGAGTAACGAGAGCACGGTGCGGTGAGTGACAGGAGCGCGGTGACTGGAGCGCGGTGCGGTGAGTGACTGGAGCACGGAGCGGTGAGTGATGGGAGCGGGGTGCGGTGAGTGACGGGAGCGCCGTGCGGTGAGTGATGACAGCGCGGTGCGGGGAGTGATGACAGCGCGGTGCGGTGAGTGACGAGAGCACGGAGCGGTGAGTGACGGGAGCGCGGAGCGGTGAGTGACGAGAGCACGGAGCGGTGAGTGACGAGAGCGCGGTGCAGTGAGTGACGAGAGCGCGGTGCGGTGAGTAACGAGAGCGCGGTGCGGTGAGTGACGAGAGCACGGTGCGGTGAGTGACGACAGCGCGGCACGGTGAGTGACGGAAGCGTAGTGCGGTGAGTGACAGGAGCGCGGTGACTGGAGCGCGGTGCGGTGAGTGACGGGAGCACGGAGCGGTGAGTGATGGGAGCGGGGTGCGGTGAGTGACGGGAGCGCGGTGCGGTGAGTGACGGGAGTGCGGTGCGGTGAGTGACGAGAGCGCGGAGCGGTGAGTGACAAGAGTGCGGTGCGGTGAGTGACGAGAGTGCGGTGCGGTGAGTAACGAGAGCGCGGTGCGGTGAGTAACGGGAGCGCGATGCGGTGAGTGACGAGAGCACAGTGCGGTGAGTGATGACAGCGCGGTGCGGTGAGTGACGGGAGCACGGTGCGGTGAGTGACGAGAGCGCGGAGCGGTGAGTAACGAGAGCACGGTGCGGTGAGTGACGAGAGCGCGGAGCGGTGAGTGACGAGAGCGCGGTGCAGTGAGTGACGAGAGTGCGGTGCGGTGAGTAATGAGAGCGCGGTGCGGTGAGTGACGGGAGCGCGGTGCGGTGAGTGATGACAGCGCGGTGAGTGACGACAGCGCGGTGCGGTGAGTGAAGAGAGCACGGTGCGGTGAGTGACGACAGCGCGGCACGGTGAGTGACGGGAGCGCGGTGCGGTGAGTGATAGGAGCGCGGTGACTGGAGCGCGGTGCGGTGAGTGACGGGAGCACGGAGCGGTGAGTGATGGGAGCGGGGTGCGGTGAGTGACGGGAGCGCGGTGCGGTGAGTGACGGGAGCGCGGTGCGGTGAGTGACGAGAGCGCGGAGCGGTGAGTGACGAGAGCACGATGCGGTGAGTGACGAGAGTGCGGTGCGGTGAGTAACGAGAACGCGGTGCGGTGAGTGATGGGAGCGCGATGCGGTGAGTGACGAGAGCACGGTGCGGTGAGTGATGACAGCGCGGTGCGGTGAGTGACGGGAGCGCGGTGCGGTGAGTGACGGGAACGCGGTGACTGGAGCACGGTGCGTTGAGTGACGGGAGCACGGAGCGGTGAGTGACGGGAGCGCGGAGCGGTGAGTGACGAGAGCGCGGAGCGGTGAGTAACGAGAACTCGGTGCGGTGAGTGACGAGAGCGCGGAGCGGTGAGTGACGAGAGCGCGGTGCGGTGAGTGACGAGAGCGCGGTGCGGTGAGTAACGAGAGCGCGGTGCGGTGAGTGACGAGAGCGCGGTGCGGTGAGTGACGGGAGCTCGGTGCGGTGAGTGATGACAGCGTGGTGCGGTGAGTGACAACAGCGCGGTGCGGTGAGTGACGAGAGCACGGTGCGGTGAGTGATGACAGCGCGGTGCGGTGAGCGACGGGAGCGCGGTGCGGTGAGTGACGGGAACGCGGTGACTGGAGCAGGGTGCGGTGAGTGATGGGAGCACGGAGCGGTGAGTGACGGGAGCGCGGAGCGGTGAGTGACGAGAGCGCGGAGCGGTGAGTAACGAGAGTGCGGTGCGGTGAGTGACGAGAGCGTGGAGCGGTGAGTGACGAGAGCGCTGTGCAGTGAGTGACGAGAGCGCGGTACGGTAAGTAACGAGAGCGCGGTGCGGTGAGTGACGGGAGCGCGATGCGGTGAGTGATGACAGCGTGGTGCGGTGAGTGACGACAGCGCGGTGCGGTGAGTGACGAGAGCACGGTGAGGTGAGTGATGACAGCGCGGTGCGGTGAGTGACAGGAGCGCGGTGCGGTGAGTGACGAGAGCGCGGAGCGGTGAGTGACGAGAGCGCGGTGCGGTGAGTGACGAGAGTGCGGTGCGGTGAGTAACGAGAGCGCGGTGCGGTGAGTGACGAGAGCACGGTGCGGTGAGTGATGACAGCGCGGTGCGGTGAGTGACGGGATCGCGGTGCGGTGAGTGACGGGAACGCGGTGACTGGAGCACGGTGCGTTGAGTGACGGGAGCATGGAGCGGTGAGTGACGGGAGCGCGGAGCGGTGAGTGACGAGAGCGCGGAGCGGTGAGTAACGAGAGCGCGGTGCGGTGAGTGACGAGAGCGCGGAGCGGTGAGTGACGAGAGCGCGGTGCGGTGAGTGATGAGAGCGCGGTGCGGTGAGTAATGAGAGCGCGGTGCGGTGAGTGATGAGAGCGCGGTGCGGTGAGTAACGGGAGCGCGGTGCGGTGAGTGATGACAGCGTGGTGCGGTGAGTGACGACAGCGCGGTGAGGTGAGTGACGAGAGCACGGTGCGGTGAGTGATGACAGCGCGGTGCGGTGAGTGACGGGAGCGCGGTGCGGTGAGTGACAGGAACGCGGTGACTGGAGCAGGGTGCGGTGAGTGACGGGAGCACGGAGCGGTGAATGACGGGAGCGCGGAGTGGTGAGTGACGAGACCGCGGAGCGGTGGGTAACAAGAGCGCGGTGCGGTGAGTACGAGAGCGCGGAGCGGTGAGTGACGAGAGCGCTGTGCAGTGAGTGACGAGAGCGCGGTGCGGTAAGTAACGAGAGCGCGGTGCGGTGAGTGACGGGAGCGCGGTGCGGTGAGTGATGACAGCGTGGTGCGGTGAGTGACGACAGCGCGGTGCGGTGAGTGACGAGAGCACGGTGCGGTGAGTGATGACAGCACGGTGCGGTGAGTGACAGGAGCGTGGTGCGGTGAGTGACGGGAACGCGGTGACTGGAGCACGGTGCGGTGAGTGACGGGAGCACGGAGCGGTGAGTGACGGGAGCGCGGTGCGGTGAGTGATGACAGCGCGGTGCGGGGAGTGATGACAGCGTGGTGTGGTGAGTGACGAGAGCACAGAGCGGTGAGTGACGGGAGCGCGGAGCGGTGAGTGACGAGAGCGCGGAGCGGTGAGTGACGAGAGCGCGGTGCAGTGAGTGACGAGAGCGCGGTGCGGTGAGTGACGAGAGCACGGTGCGGTGAGTGACGACAGCGCGGCATGGTGAGTGACGGGAGCGTAGTGCGGTGAGTGACAGGAGCGCGGTGACTGGAGCGCGGTGCGGTGAGTGACGGGAGCACGGAGCGGTGAGTGATGGGAGTGGGGTGCGGTAACGGGAGCGCGGTGCGGTGAGTGACGGGAGCGCGGTGCGGTGAGTGACGAGAGCGCGGAGCGGTGAGTGACAAGAGCGCGGTACGGTGAGTGACGAGAGCGCGGTGCGGTGAGTAACGAGAGCGCGGTGCGGTGAGTAACGGGAGCGCGATGCGGTGAGTGACGAGAGCACAGTGCGGTGAGTGATGACAGCGCGGTGCGGTGAGTGACGGGAGCGCGGTGCGGTGAGTGACGGGAACGCCGTGACTGGAGCACGGTGCGGTGAGTGACGGGAGCACGGAGCTGTGAGTGACGGGAGTGCGGAGCAGTGAGTGACGAGAGCGCGAAGCGGTGAGTATCGAGAGCGCGGTGCGGTGAGTGACGAGAGCACGGTGCGGTGAGTAACGAGAGCGCGGTGCGGTGAGTGACGGGAGAGTGGTGCGGTGAGTGATGACAGCGTGGTGCGGTGAGTGACGACAGCGCCGTGCGGTGAGTGACGAGAGCACGGTGCGGTGAGTGATGACAGCGCGGTGCGGTGAGAGACGGGAGCGCGGTGCGGTGAGTGACGGGAACGCGGTGACTGGAGCACGGTGCGGTGAGTGACGAGAGCACAGAGCGGTGAGTGACGGGAGTGCAGAGCGGTGAGTGACGAGAGCGCGGAGCGGTGAGTGACGAGAGCGTGGTGCGGTGAGTGACGAGAGCGCGGAGCGGTGAGTGACGAGAGCGCGGTGCGGTGAGTGACGAGAGCGTGGTGCGGTGAGTAACGAGAGCGCAGTGCGGTGAGTGACGGGAGCGCGGTGCGGTGAGTGACGGGAGCGCGGTGTGGTGAGTGATGACAGCGCGGTGCGGTGAGTGACGACAGCGCGGTGCGGTGAGTGAAGAGAGCACGGTGCGGTGAGTGACAACAGCGCGGCACGGTGAGTGACGGGAGCGCGGTGCGGTGAGTGACAGGAGCGCGGTGACTGGAGCGCGGTGCGGTGAGTGACGGTAGCACGGAGCGGTGAGTGATGGGAGCGGGGTGCGGTGAGTGACGCGAGCGCGGTGTGGTGAGTGACGGGAGCGCAGTGCCGTGAGTGACGGGAGCGCGGTGTGGTGAGTGACGGGAGCACAGAGTGGTGAGTGACGGGAGCAGGGTGCGGTGAGTGACGGGAGCGCGGTGACTGGAGGGCGGTGCGGTGAGTGACGGGAGCACGGAGCGGTGAGTGACGGGAGCGCGGTGACTGGAGCGCGGTGGGGTGAGTGACGGGAGCGTGGAGCGGCGAGTGACAGAATTGCGGTGCGGTGAGTAGCGGGAGCAAGGTGAATGGAGCGCGGTGTGGAGAGTGATGGGAGCGTAGAGCGGTGAGTGACGGGAGCAGGATGCGGTGAGTGACGGGAGCGCAGTGTGGTGAGTGACGGGAGCGCGGTGACTGGAGAGCGGTTCCGGTGAGTGACGAGAGCGTGGAGCGGTGAGTGATGGGAGCGCGGTGCGGTGAGTGACGAGAGCGCGGTGACGCCACCGCTGACACAAGGCAGGGGGGCCCGGTGTCAGCGGCGGTGATCGGGTCATGTAGCGGCCGCCGCACCACATGGTCTGCGGCAGAACAGCACAGCTCCTCTCTCAGGAGCTGGCTGCTGATCTGCCGGGCGGCTGCGGGCCCCTAACCTCCCGGGTCCGGTCGCAATCGCGACTGCTGCGACCGTGGTAGTTACGCCCCTGATCTATATACATATATTATATATATATATATATATCTAGTTATATGTATATATCTATATATCTATCTATATTTCTATCTATATATCTATATACTATATATATATCTGTATACTATATATATATATATAGATATATATATATACACACATATATATATATTTATTAATACCATTATACATTCTCTAGGCACGGTCATCTACACCCACCTCGGTTGCGCAGCCTCTCTGCCTGTATCGCTGTGATCCTCTCACTCGAACGATATCGCAGATGGGAGCGCGGAGCGGTGAGTGACGAGAGCGCGGAGCGGTGAGTAACGAGAGCGCGGTGCGGTGTGTGACGGGAGCGTGGAGCGGTGAGTGATGAGAGCGCGGTGCGGTGAGTGACGAGAGCGCGGTGCGGTGAGTAACGAGAGCGCGGTGCGGTGAGTAACGAGAGCGCGGTGCGGTGAGTGACGGGAGCGCAGTGCGGTGAGTGATCACAGCGTGGTGCGGTGAGTGACGACAGCGTGGTGCGGTGAGTGACGAGAACACGGTGCGGTGAGTGATGACAGCGCGGTGCGGTGAGTGATGGGAGCGCGGTGCGGTGAGTGACGAGAGTGCGGTGCGGTGAGTAACGAGAGCGCGGTGCGGTGAGTAACGAGAGCGCGGTGAGGTGAGTGATGGGAGCGCGATGCGGTGAGTGACGAGAGCACGGTGCGGTGAGTGATGACAGCGCGGTGCGGTGAGTGACGGGAGCGCGGTGCAGTGAGTGACGGGAACACGGTGACTGGAGCACTGGGCGGTGAGTGACGGGAGCACGGAGCGGTGAGTGACGGGAGCGCGGTGCGGTGAGTGATGGGAACGCGGTGACTGGAGCACGGTGCGGTGAGTGACGGGAGCACGGAGCGGTGAGTGACGGGAGCGCGGAGCGGTGAGTGACGAGAGCGCGGAGCGGTGAGTAACGAGAGCGCGGTGCGGTGAGTGACGAGAGCACAGAGCGGTGAGTGACGAGAGCGCGGTACGGTGAGTAACGAGAGCGCGGTGAGGTGAGTGATGGGAGCGCGATGCGGTGAGTGACGAGAGCACGGTGCGGTGAGTGATGACAGTGCGGTGCGGTGAGTGACGGGAGCGCGGTGCGGTGAGTGACGGGAACGCGGTGACTGGAGCACTGGTCGGTGAGTGACGGGAGCACGGAGCGGTGAGTGACGTGAGCGCAGAGCGGTGAGTGACGAGAGCGCGGAGCGGTGAGTGACGAGAGCGCGGTGCATTGAGTGACGAGAGCGTGGTGCGGTGAGTAACGAGAGCGCAGTGCGGTGAGTGACGGGAGCGCGGTGTGGTGAGTGATGACAGCGCGGCTCAGGGAGTGACGACAGCGTGGTGCGGTGAGTGACGAGAGCACGGTGCGGTGAGTGACGACAGCGCAGCGCGGTGAGTGACGGGAGCGCGGTGCAGTGAGTGACGAGAGCGCGGTGCATTGAGTGACGAGAGCGCGGTGCGGTGAGTGACGGGAGCGCGGTGCGATGAGTGACGTGAGCGCGGTGCGGTGAGTGATGACAGCGCGGTGCGGTGAGTGACGACAGCGCGGTGCAGTGAGTGAAGAGAGCACGGTGCGGTGAGTGACGACAGGGCGGCACAGTGAGTGACGGGAGCGTGGTGCGGTGAGTGACAGGAGCGCGGTGACTGGAGCGCGGTGCGGTGAGTGACAAGAGCGCGGTGCGGTGAGTGACGAGAGCGCGGTGCGGTGAGTAACGAGAGCGCGATGCGGTGAGTGATAGGAGCGCGATTCGATGAGTGACGAGAGCACGGTGCGGTGAGTGATGACAGCGTGGTGCGGTGAGTGACGGGAGCGCGGTGTGGTGAGTGACGGGAACGCGGTGACTGGAGCACGGTGCGGTGAGTGACGGGAGCACGGAGCGGTGAGTGACGGGAGCGCGGATCGGTGAGTGACGAGAGCGCGGAGCGGTGAGTAATGAGAGCGCGGTGCGGTGAGTGACGAGAGCGCGGAGCGGTGAGTGACGAGAGCGCGGTGCGGTGAGTGACGAGAGCGCGGTGCGGTGAGTAACGAGAGCGCTGTGCGGTGAGTGATGGGAGCGCGGTGCGGTGAGTGATGACAGCGTGGTGCGGTGAGTGATGACAGCGCGGTGCGGCGAGTGACGGGAGCGCGGTGCGGTGAGTGACGGGAACGCGGTGAATGGAGCACGGTGCGGTGAGTGACGGGAGCACGGAGCGGTGAGTGACGGGAGCGCGGAGCGGTGAGTGACGAGAGCGCGGAGCGGTGAGTAACGAGAGCGCGGTGCGGTGAGTAACGAGAGCGCGGTGCGGTGAGTAACGAGAGCGCGGTGTGGTGAGTGACGAGAGCGCGGAGCGGTGAGTGACGAGAGCGCTGTGCAGTGAGTGACGAGAGCGCGGTGCGGTGAGTGACGAGAGCGCGGTGCAGTGAGTGACGGGAGCGTGGTGCGGTGAGTGATGACAGCGCGGTGCGGGGAGTGACGACAGCGCGGTGCGGTGAGTGACGAGAGCACGGTGCGGTGAGTGACGACAGCGCGGTGCGGTGAGTGACGGGAGCGCGGTGCGGTGAGTGACGGGTGTGCGGAGCGGTGAGTGACGAGAGCGCGGTGCGGTGAGTGACGAGAGCGCGGTGTGGTGAGTGACGGGAGCGCGGTGCCGTGAGTGATGGGAGCGCGGTGTGGTGAGTGACGGGAGCGCAGAGTGGTGAGTGACGGGAGCAGGGTGCGTGAGTGACGGGAGCGCGGTGACTGGAGCGCGGTGTGGTGAGTGACGGGAGCGTGGAGCGGCGAGTGACAGAATCACGGTGCGGTGAATAGCGGGAGCAAGGTGACTGGAGCGCGGTGCGGTGAGTGATGGGAGCGTGGAGCGGTGAGTGACGGGAGAAGGATGCGGTGAGTGACGGGAGCGCAGTGCGGTGAGTGACGGGAGCGCGGTGACTGGAGAGCGGTTCCGGTGAGTGATGAGAGCGTGGAACGGTGAGTGACGGGAGCGCGGTGCGGTGAGTGACGGGAGCGTGGAGCGGCGAGTGACAGAATCACGGTGCGGTGAGTAGCGGGAGCAAGGTGACTGGAGCGCGGTGCGGTGAGTGATGGGAGCGTGGAGCGGTGAGTGACGGGAGAAGGATGCGGTGAGTGACGGGAGCGCAGTGCGGTGAGTGATGGGAGCGCGATGACTGGAGAGCGGTTCCGGTGAGTGATGAGAGCGTGGAACGGTGAGTGACGGGAGCGCGGTGCGGTGAGTGACGAGAGCGCGGTGACGCCACCGCTGACACCAGGCAGGGGGGCCCGGTGTCAGCGGCGGTGACCGGGTCATATAGCGGCCGCCGCACCGCGTGGTCTGCGGCAGAACAGCACAGCTCCTCTCTCAGGAGCTGGCTGCTGATCTGCCGGGCGGCTGCGGGCCCCTAACCTCCCAGGCCCGGTCGCAATCGCAACTGCTGCGACCGCGGTAGTTACGCCCCTGATCTATATATATATATTATATATATATATATATATATATATATAGTTATATGTATATATCTATATATCTATCTATATTTCTATCCATATATCTATATACTATATATATATATATATATATATATATATATATATATATATATATATATAGATATATATATATATATATACACACATATATATATATATATATTTATTAATACCATTATACATTCTCTAGGCACGGTCATCTACACCCACCTCGGTTGCGCAGCCTCTCTGCCTGTATCGCTGTGATCCTCTCACTCGAACGATACCGCAGATCCGCAAGCTTCTTGCGGATCTGGGAACAGGTCCTCTCCAAATGGAACCTTCTGCGCAGACCATGCTGAATACTCCTCAGCACCACCTTCTTATGGAGGAGTGGATGCTCGTGTTGTCCGTGACAATCATAGTCACGAGCATCCACCTCTCGTATCAGGTAACGGACCTCCGCCTCCCCCCAAGCAGTTGCTTGCCTGCGTGCCGCCATGCTGTCTGATAGAAAGCAGGGCGTATCCTTTTCGGTAGCAGTTGCGTCTGCGTCGCCTACGCAGTTACGTCACCCACGGTCACGCCTCTTCACATCTGATTAGACGCATAGTGTCACATGGACGCTAGCTCCAATCAGATTGGGGGTGGTGAGGTGACCCTGCTCCAGTCAATGTCTGATGATATTGCATCTTCGGACATGGCTGGATTGTAGTATTTCTCTAAGTTTGATTGGTGACATATTAGAATTGTGAAACTGTCACTTTCAACTACAAATCAGAACGATTGTAACCACGGAGGGGGGGGGCAAAACCTCCCCTCCTGAGGTCGACTACAGACCCTCACGTCACTTCAGCAATAGTGACATGTCAGTGAAGCCGGTCACCAGAGATGCAGGAACGGACTCCCCGCCATGACGCATACGGTGCGGCAAGAATCGTTTTAGCACCAACTGCGTCCGCACAAACAATTTTGAGAAAACGCAAAAAGGATGTTGCTTTGGCCACGGTTACCATGACGCAAATACGACCTCGTTATTAAAAATTATATATAAAAGGCTGCAAGAGTAGACGGCTTCATTAATTTACATTGGTGGGAGTGCGATCAGGATTTTTTTCAAATCGCACTCGCACATGGAAATCGTGCAGTGAAGTGAAGTGAAAGTGAAGAAGAGCCCAAAATGATGTATCCCTCACATATATATAGTTATATATTTATATATATATATATATATATATATATATATATATATGTATATATTTATTTATATATGTACTGTATATATATATATATATATATATATATATATAGATAGATAGATAGATAGATAGATAATAGATATATATATATATATATATATACATATATATTTATTTTTATATATATAGATATATATATATATATATATATATATATCTCTATCTATATATATATCTATATATATGTCTACATAGATATTTTTATATATATATATATATAAAAATATATGTCTACATAGATATTTATATATAGATATATATGTATATAGATAGATATATAACCATATATATATTTATAAATATATAGAGAGAGATATAGATACATATACATATAAATATCTATCTATATATATATATGTATATATATATATATATATATATATATATATATAGAGATAGATAGATATTTATAAATGTATATATCTATAAATATCTATATATATATATATATATATATATATATATATTTACATAGATAGATATAGATATATAGATATATAGATACATACATATATATATATATATATATATATACATATAAATGTCAATATATATATAGTCTTTCATGCAGCTGCTCTCCGTCCCTACACTTCTACTGGACGCCTGCCGCTAGGTAGGTAACGCCGTGTGACAGAGCCTAGTGATATTGTGTGCCATAGGCAGCCATTTTGCCCGTGATGCACAATATCGCTAGGCTCTAATGTCCTAAAACCAAAAAAAACCCCAAAAAGTTTCAAAAATTGCACTGATGTAAAGGTAGCCCTTACTAGTGAAGGAATGACAAACAAATGTAGTGAAAAGTAAAAAGAACTGTTTATTAAAGTAATGAATATAACAGTACATGTAACAAATATTTTAAAATTAAGAAGGAAAGTTTATTAAACAGATCAATACAAGAAATAATAGCTCTGCATAAATGTGATCAATACAATACTCTAACGCTGCCACGTAATTGTACCCGGACCACTAAAATATTGGCAGTACTTTTCTTGACAGGCCTTCGCATCATCAGTATTTCTCCTGGGCGCTAATGGTTGAAGTCCTGCGATTGCGGGAGCGTCAGAATGCTATTCACCAAGCACCACTTCCCCGTTTGCTAAGTCAACAGAGTCTACAAAGCCTGTTGGACAGTACGCAATTGTATCTCGCCGGCGAAGAAAGTTGTGAAGGACGCAACAGACCAAAACAACTGCGTCTATGGATGGTAGCCTCATGTTAATCGGTGTGTGGAAAACTCGGAAGCAATTTGCCATGATCCCAAAGGCATTTTCCACAACCCTGTGTGCCCTTGATAATTTGTAATTGAACATTTGTCTTTCCGCTGTTAGACTTTTCTGGGGGAATGGTTTCATAAGGTTGGGATGTAGTGGGAATGCTTCATCGCCCACAAATACAAAATAAAGGTTTGCGGTTGTGTCTGAGTTGAGAGGCAAGTGCAGTGCACCGTTGTGCAAACGTTCACCAAAGACTGTGTGCTCTAAAACCCCGCCGTCGGAAACCCTGCCATTCATGCCAACATCAACAGCAATAAAGTCGTAATTGGCATTCACAAGTGCCATTAGGATGATGCTGAAATAGCCTTTATAATTATAGAAATAGGATCCGCTGTTCAATGGTTGAGTGATCCGCACATCTTTGCCGTCCAAAGCCCCACCACAGTTCGGGAACTGCCAAAGCTGCTCAAAATCGGAGTCAATCTTTTTCCATTCCTCCACCATTTTGGGGAACTCAATGTAGCTGCGTAGACTGTGGAAAATAGCTCTACATGTCTTCGGAATTAGAACGCTGAGCAGGGACCTTGAAATTGCAGTAGAAAAATGCAAGTCTTGCAGGGAGCGTCCGGTGGCCAGGAATCGCAGCATGACTGCCAATCTTTCATCTGCTGGGATGGCAGCACGCATCGCTGTATTCTTGCGCCGAATAAGAGGCGTAACTCTTTCCAGTAAAAGTTTGAATGATTCCTCTGACATCCGCAGAAAGTTGTGGAAATCCTGAGGATTGTTCTCCTGCAGCCCTCTTACAAGTTGCATGTGGGAGTATTTGTACCTCTTCTGCAGCCACTCTCTGGTCCACATGCGACGCTTTCATTTAGAACACCTCTATTCCCCTTCAGGTTGCCGACCGGCCTCAAACATCAATGCAGCATCCAGCACAGCACGCTGCGTGTCGTTTATGATGTCCACACTGCAAAAATGATATGTAAAGATGAGAGAAGTTACAATAAAACAATCAGAATTTGTGTTTGGGGTGTGGCAGAGACACTAAAATGGCCGCCCCCTGTTCTATTTGTGGCTGTGGCAGAGATACAAAATGGCGGCTGAAGCAGAGAGACAAAAGAGCCAGCGATGCTAGGATAAGGACACAAATGAAAGCACTAAGGATGTACGCTCATGAGACCCCCTGTAAAAGGCATTATGTACACATATAAAAGCCATCCACTGTTAGTTTCTCGCTGAATAAATTCTAACATGCTATAATAGCAAGAATAAAAACAAATTTGAGACCCCCCAAAAAATGACCTACCGTTTTCAAGGATGATAGCCGTCTATCAGTGAAGAATCCTGCTGGAATCGAAAATGCAGTTGTCGCGGGCGGGGAGGAGGGTGTCAGCACACCGCGCTCACCCCTTCTGCTCGGGTCCGGCAGTTGCTCCTGGTGGCTCGAGCTGCGGGCCGGATCCCGGGGTGTCTCGAGCGACACTCCTCGCCCGTGAGTGAAAGGGGGGGTGTTTGTTGGGATTATAGTTCGTGACGCCACCCACGGTTGTGGTGATGGCACCACCGCTGCTCAGTGTGAGGGTCCCGGGGATGGTGATGGGAGCAGCCAGGTGTTGTGTTGCCCCTCCGTGGGTAGGGGTTGGTGATCCCTGGGCCCGGTGAAGAGATGTGAAGTGTAGGGCCTGGAGGGCGCAGAGACGCGGGGGCAGCGCTGTGCCTTGCGGCACTGTGGTACTCACTCAGCCTGAGACACGGACACAGTTTGTACGGTAAACCAACGGCTGGTAGGACGGTCCCACAGACGGTTGCACCTGCACTCCCGGTAGGTGACGGTGACGTCTCTCTTCCTTGCACCTGTTTGACTGATGGTAGCGGTGGATTCCCTCCGGTTACCCGCTCCCCGACTGCAATCTGGGCCGGAGGAGCTCTACACTTTGCCCGCAGGCGCTGGCCCTGGGGAAACTGGTGCCTTGGCGGTGGCGGTGTCTCCCCGGTAATGGTCGGGCTGTTGCCGTCAATCGGGACTTTGTTGCTGGGGGGATCTGCGCCCCCTTCGCTGACGGATTCGGCAAATTGGGCGACTCCTAGCCTTGCCGGGGTCCGAGAGGCCCCTGCCCTGGTGCTGACTGTCCTTCGGAACACTGCTCCAGACCACCGGGCACACAGCCAACGGGGTCCTTCCAGGAACTTCCAAACGGTCCCCCTCCGGACAGTCACCGCCGTCGCTGACCTTGCTGTTCTAGCCCTACACACAGCTGGGCTCTCAGGCTTCTCCTGCTCTCTGCTCTGTCACCACTTCTTGCTTTCCTCCTTTTCCACTTTCCTTTCCTTCACTTTCACTTCTCTGTTGTTTCCTCTAGCCCCTGCCTGGGCTACTCTGCTGTTCACTCCTTCATGTCCCTGACAGTTCTGCCTGATAACTTCCTGCCTCCAGAGTTGTGAGCTCCTTGGTGGGCGGAGCCAACCGCCTGGCCCACCCCCTGGTGTGCATCACAGACTCCTGGAGGGAGGCAACAAGGATTTCTGGTTAGCAGGTGTGCCTACCTGGAGTGTGGGGTGTAGTGGTGTTGTTATCTGTGTCCCCTGGCTTGCCCAGGGCGACACATTCCCCCTTAGCAAAATGCAGACCGTCCGCGGGCTGCCGTCCTACACCGGTTTCATTTTTCTGTAAAAAGGGGATAACAGGTTAAACATAACATAAGCATTTTCAATCAACTCTTCCCAAGACGGGAGGCACATTTTACTTTTAACGTTTCAACGGTGTACGGTCACGGTTTCCGCTCTCTCCCACCCAAGCAACCTGGCCTTGATGCTGCCCCTAAAACCCAGGCAGCACCCCTTGACCCACAGTCCAGCACAAGTCACCCGAGCGGGATCTGTCCTTCCCTCCAGAGGGTAGCCACCGGTCCCTTTGGTGGCTGGGCCCTGGCCTGCTCTGCTCAGGGCCCTCCCTCCAACCTGCCTCTCCGGAGGCGGCATTGCGGAAACGGTAACGGTACCCAACATATTTACAAGCCACTAATGTTTGTGGTTGCCCTGCAGAGTTCACGGGCTTGTCCATGGCTAGTTCCCATGCATTTTTAAACTTTTAACGGTCCCCACGGGGACAACGGTGCCGGCTCCAGCCGGTTGCAAATCAACAAAATAAATCAGGTGACTTCTCGGGTAATCATTTTCATTATCTTTGGCAAAACTTTTCAACTTTTTCAAACAAGCACACAACACTCTGTGGTGGTCCCAACGGGGACGGTGCTGCGGGCCTCCATTGCCCTACTCGGTATCTTCGTCCTCCTCACCCGGCTCGGGGTGAAAGGACATGGGCACCAGCCCCTCCAGCGCATAGCACGCACGGCGTGGAAGGATCGCCCGATACCCGTTGCCTCCGGCTCGGGGAACGTAGGTGGCCTCCAGGCCAGGCAGGGCAGCGACCCCCTCTTCCTCCTCCGACGCAGACTCAGTGTCAGGCCCGGAGTTGCTATCTTCTGCCCCCGCCGCAGTTACAGATGGGTGTACATCCGACGGGCCAGGTGCGGTGCAGCGCGCGAGCGAGCAGGACGGAGGTAACACAGGAGCCAGGGGTAGACCGGGTCCCTCAGCCGCAGCGACCGGTCCCTCGGGGACACAGGGGCGTGGGTCATTCTCCAGCTCCTCCATCACGGCCTCCACTCCATACACTCGCGCCACAGCAACCAGGGCCTCTACCTCCGCGGCCCACTGCTCCATCAGCCCGCCGATCTGACTCTGGTAGCGACGGCAGATCCCCGCCGCCCGGGCTCTCAACCATGCTGCGGTTCCAGACACCGGCTCGGTAGTCTCTGCAGAACTAGGTGGGGCGGACATCTCGGCAGTTGTGTTTTCCAGGAACCCAGTCGGTCTGCAGAGTCCTGGCGTCTCTGCTCTTATAGCCGCAGCTACATGCGGCCGGCCGCCATCGCGTCCCCCTTAGCTCTTTCCGGCCCCTCCTCTCTCGGGGCGGGGTTTTGGCCTTCGCGCCTCTACTGCTCGAGAAGACGCTCGAGCGGGAACTTTTCGCGCCAAAGATGGCGACTTCTGAAATTTTTCTGCCGGATTCCTCCGGCGGTAACAAGGCGCACCTCTACCAGACGGCAGAGCGGTAAGATCCTGTTCGTGACGCCAAGTTGTCGCGGGCGGGGAGGAGGGTGTCAGCACACCGCGCTCACCCCTTCTGCTCGGGTCCGGCAGTTGCTCCTGGTGGCTCGAGCTGCGGGCCGGATCCCGGGGTGTCTCGAGCGACACTCCTCGCCCGTGAGTGAAAGGGGGGGTGTTTGTTGGGATTATAGTTCGTGACGCCACCCACGGTTGTGGTGATGGCACCACCGCTGCTCAGTGTGAGGGTCCCGGGGATGGTGATGGGAGCAGCCAGGTGTTGTGTTGCCCCTCCGTGGGTAGGGGTTGGTGTTCCCGGGGCCCGGTGAAGAGATGTGAAGTGTAGGGCCTGGAGGGCGCAGAGACGCGGGGGCAGCGCTGTGCCTTGCGGCACTGTGGTACTCACTCAGCCTGAGACACGGACACAGTTTGTACGGTAAACCAACGGCTGGTAGGACGGTCCCACAGACGGTTGCACCTGCACTCCCGGTAGGTGACGGTGACGTCTCTCTTCCTTGCACCTGTTTGACTGATGGTAGCGGTGGATTCCCTCCGGTTACCCGCTCCCCGACTGCAATCTGGGCCGGAGGAGCTCTACACTTTGCCCGCAGGCGCTGGCCCTGGGGAAACTGGTGCCTTGGCGGTGGCGGTGTCTCCCCGGTAATGGTCGGGCTGTTGCCGTCAATCGGGACTTTGTTGCTGGGGGGATCTGCGCCCCCTTCGCTGACGGATTCGGCAAATTGGGCGACTCCTAGCCTTGCCGGGGTCCGAGAGGCCCCTGCCCTGGTGCTGACTGTCCTTCGGAACACTGCTCCAGACCACCGGGCACACAGCCAACGGGGTCCTTCCAGGAACTTCCAAACGGTCCCCCTCCGGACAGTCACCGCCGTCGCTGACCTTGCTGTTCTAGCCCTACACACAGCTGGGCTCTCAGGCTTCTCCTGCTCTCTGCTCTGTCACCACTTCTTGCTTTCCTCCTTTTCCACTTTCCTTTCCTTCACTTTCACTTCTCTGTTGTTTCCTCTAGCCCCTGCCTGGGCTACTCTGCTGTTCACTCCTTCATGTCCCTGACAGTTCTGCCTGATAACTTCCTGCCTCCAGAGTTGTGAGCTCCTTGGTGGGCGGAGCCAACCGCCTGGCCCACCCCCTGGTGTGCATCACAGACTCCTGGAGGGAGGCAACAAGGATTTCTGGTTAGCAGGTGTGCCTACCTGGAGTGTGGGGTGTAGTGGTGTTGTTATCTGTGTCCCCTGGCTTGCCCAGGGCGACACATTCCCCCTTAGCAAAATGCAGACCGTCCGCGGGCTGCCGTCCTACACCGGTTTCATTTTTCTGTAAAAAGGGGATAACAGGTTAAACATAACATAAGCATTTTCAATCAACTCTTCCCAAGACGGGAGGCACATTTTACTTTTAACGTTTCAACGGTGTACGGTCACGGTTTCCGCTCTCTCCCACCCAAGCAACCTGGCCTTGATGCTGCCCCTAAAACCCAGGCAGCACCCCTTGACCCACAGTCCAGCACAAGTCACCCGAGCGGGATCTGTCCTTCCCTCCAGAGGGTAGCCACCGGTCCCTTTGGTGGCTGGGCCCTGGCCTGCTCTGCTCAGGGCCCTCCCTCCAACCTGCCTCTCCGGAGGCGGCATTGCGGAAACGGTAACGGTACCCAACATATTTACAAGCCACTAATGTTTGTGGTTGCCCTGCAGAGTTCACGGGCTTGTCCATGGCTAGTTCCCATGCATTTTTAAACTTTTAACGGTCCCCACGGGGACAACGGTGCCGGCTCCAGCCGGTTGCAAATCAACAAAATAAATCAGGTGACTTCTCGGGTAATCATTTTCATTATCTTTGGCAAAACTTTTCAACTTTTTCAAACAAGCACACAACACTCTGTGGTGGTCCCAACGGGGACGGTGCTGCGGGCCTCCATTGCCCTACTCGGTATCTTCGTCCTCCTCACCCGGCTCGGGGTGAAAGGACATGGGCACCAGCCCCTCCAGCGCATAGCACGCACGGCGTGGAAGGATCGCCCGATACCCGTTGCCTCCGGCTCGGGGAACGTAGGTGGCCTCCAGGCCAGGCAGGGCAGCGACCCCCTCTTCCTCCTCCGACGCAGACTCAGTGTCAGGCCCGGAGTTGCTATCTTCTGCCCCCGCCGCAGTTACAGATGGGTGTACATCCGACGGGCCAGGTGCGGTGCAGCGCGCGAGCGAGCAGGACGGAGGTAACACAGGAGCCAGGGGTAGACCGGGTCCCTCAGCCGCAGCGACCGGTCCCTCGGGGACACAGGGGCGTGGGTCATTCTCCAGCTCCTCCATCACGGCCTCCACTCCATACACTCGCGCCACAGCAACCAGGGCCTCTACCTCCGCGGCCCACTGCTCCATCAGCCCGCCGATCTGACTCTGGTAGCGACGGCAGATCCCCGCCGCCCGGGCTCTCAACCATGCTGCGGTTCCAGACACCGGCTCGGTAGTCTCTGCAGAACTAGGTGGGGCGGACATCTCGGCAGTTGTGTTTTCCAGGAACCCAGTCGGTCTGCAGAGTCCTGGCGTCTCTGCTCTTATAGCCGCAGCTACATGCGGCCGGCCGCCATCGCGTCCCCCTTAGCTCTTTCCGGCCCCTCCTCTCTCGGGGCGGGGTTTTGGCCTTCGCGCCTCTACTGCTCGAGAAGACGCTCGAGCGGGAACTTTTCGCGCCAAAGATGGCGACTTCTGAAATTTTTCTGCCGGATTCCTCCGGCGGTAACAAGGCGCACCTCTACCAGACGGCAGAGCGGTAAGATCCTGTTCGTGACGCCAAGTTGTCGCGGGCGGGGAGGAGGGTGTCAGCACACCGCGCTCACCCCTTCTGCTCGGGTCCGGCAGTTGCTCCTGGTGGCTCGAGCTGCGGGCCGGATCCCGGGGTGTCTCGAGCGACACTCCTCGCCCGTGAGTGAAAGGGGGGGTGTTTGTTGGGATTATAGTTCGTGACGCCACCCACGGTTGTGGTGATGGCACCACCGCTGCTCAGTGTGAGGGTCCCGGGGATGGTGATGGGAGCAGCCAGGTGTTGTGTTGCCCCTCCGTGGGTAGGGGTTGGTGTTCCCGGGGCCCGGTGAAGAGATGTGAAGTGTAGGGCCTGGAGGGCGCAGAGACGCGGGGGCAGCGCTGTGCCTTGCGGCACTGTGGTACTCACTCAGCCTGAGACACGGACACAGTTTGTACGGTAAACCAACGGCTGGTAGGACGGTCCCACAGACGGTTGCACCTGCACTCCCGGTAGGTGACGGTGACGTCTCTCTTCCTTGCACCTGTTTGACTGATGGTAGCGGTGGATTCCCTCCGGTTACCCGCTCCCCGACTGCAATCTGGGCCGGAGGAGCTCTACACTTTGCCCGCAGGCGCTGGCCCTGGGGAAACTGGTGCCTTGGCGGTGGCGGTGTCTCCCCGGTAATGGTCGGGCTGTTGCCGTCAATCGGGACTTTGTTGCTGGGGGGATCTGCGCCCCCTTCGCTGACGGATTCGGCAAATTGGGCGACTCCTAGCCTTGCCGGGGTCCGAGAGGCCCCTGCCCTGGTGCTGACTGTCCTTCGGAACACTGCTCCAGACCACCGGGCACACAGCCAACGGGGTCCTTCCAGGAACTTCCAAACGGTCCCCCTCCGGACAGTCACCGCCGTCGCTGACCTTGCTGTTCTAGCCCTACACACAGCTGGGCTCTCAGGCTTCTCCTGCTCTCTGCTCTGTCACCACTTCTTGCTTTCCTCCTTTTCCACTTTCCTTTCCTTCACTTTCACTTCTCTGTTGTTTCCTCTAGCCCCTGCCTGGGCTACTCTGCTGTTCACTCCTTCATGTCCCTGACAGTTCTGCCTGATAACTTCCTGCCTCCAGAGTTGTGAGCTCCTTGGTGGGCGGAGCCAACCGCCTGGCCCACCCCCTGGTGTGCATCACAGACTCCTGGAGGGAGGCAACAAGGATTTCTGGTTAGCAGGTGTGCCTACCTGGAGTGTGGGGTGTAGTGGTGTTGTTATCTGTGTCCCCTGGCTTGCCCAGGGCGACACACAATCTCAACGGAAACACTCGGGAACAAAGGAGGGATGAATCCAGGTGCAGATGCAGCTTTGATCTGAAAAGCAAGCAAGCAACCGGGTACAAAGTACGAATGAATCAGGGTGGAGTCGCAGGTTTTATTCTTAAAGCAAAGCTCAAAAGAAGTGACAAAGGATGACACGATACAAAAGTTACCTTTTAGGCCCGCCCGTCCAATCAGAACGCAGTATTGGCCACCAATCCGAGCGGAGGGGTGTGGATAAGGCGACACCCGGCCAGCCAATCAGAACACAGTATTGGCCACCAATCAGAGCGGAGGGGGTATGGAAAAGGCAACGCAAATGCACGCCTACGTGGCTCACTGCGTTTCACTATGCCCCTAATCGAGATTGGAATCGTTACCACAGCTGTTGTGTGACAGGGTCCCGACGATTTACAAGATCGTTATACGGGTCGCATGCTCGTTCCTAAAGTCGGTGTGTGTGACACCTCACATACAATTTCACCAAAAACTCAGCAACGATCCGGGAACTGTGACGTAGTAGCGATCTCGTTTACGATCTCGTTATGTGTGACTGGACCTTTAAACTGACCAGTAAGCAATTTCTAATAAAACAACAATAAGACTGATATAACCAAAGCTCTTCTGTAAAAATCCAAATTTCTTAAAATGTCTTAAACCTGTGAGCTCAGCTCTACGTCCATTGGTCCAATAGTCTTTAGTTCACAGCCAGCTTCTCACAAGCAGTATTATTAGAGAATAAAATAGATATTTTACACAGCCGCAGCAAGGTCTGTAAGGCTAGAGTCCCAGCCTACATGCCTCTAATACAATATCTCTTCTCCATCATACTTGCCCTACACTAAACTTAGCTAACAGCAGTATTATTAGAGATAACAATAGATTTCTTAACATAGCAGCAGCAAGGTCTGTAAGGCTAGAATCCTTACCTACACACCTCTAATACACTATCCCTTCTTCAGCAGCTTGCCCTACACTAAATGCAGGTAGGAGCGGTGTTATAGAATTAGCCCTGAAGAGGACTGCTGGTTAATGTTGCACCAGCAGGTTCTGTGATGCTATAACACATTGTCCTTTCTCCAGCAGAACCTCTCCCTACATTATTTATGGGTACAGTTTGTAGAGCATGATTCTTATATACTCCATGTGCAGAATTATTAGGCAAGTTGTATTTTAGAGGATTTTTTTATTATTGATCAACAACTATGTTCTCAATCAACCCAAACACTCATAAATATCAAAGCTTAATATTTTTGGAAGTTGGAGTGGTTTTTTTTAGATTTGGCTATCTTAGGAGGATATCTGTTTGTGCAGGTAACTATTACTGTGCAGAATTATTAGGCAACTTAATAAAAAACAAATATATTCCCATCTCACTTGTTAATTTTCACCAGGTAAAACAATATAACTGCACAAAATTTAGAAATAAACATTTCTGACAAGCAAAAACAAAACCCAAAAAACTTAGTGACCAATATAGCCACCTTTCTTTATGATGACACTCAACAGCCTACCATCCATAGATTCTGTCAGTTGCTTGATCTGCTTACGATCAACATTGTGTGGAGCAGCCACCACAGCCTCCCAGACACTGTTTCGAGAGGTGTACTGTTTTCCCTCCCTGTAGATCTCACATTTTATGAGGGGCCACAGATTCTATATGGGGTTCAGATCAGGTGAAAAAGGGAGCCATGTCATTATTTTTCCATCTTTTAGACCTTTACTGGCCAGCCATGCTGTAGAGTAGTTTGATGCATGTGATGGAGCATTGTCCTGCATGAAAATCATATTTTTCTTCAACGATACCGACTTCTTCCTGTACCACTGCTTGACGAAGTTGTCTTCCAGAAACTGGCAGTAGGTCTGGGAGTTGAGCTCCACTCCATCCTCAACCCGAAAAGGTCCCACAAGTTCATCTTTGATGATACCAGCCCATACCAGTACCCCACCAATACCTATCTGGCATCTGAGTTAGAGTGGAGCTCTCTGCCCTTTACTGATCCAGCCTCTGGCCCATCCATCTGGCCCATCAAGAGTCACTCTTATTTCATCAGTCCATAAAACCTTTCAAAAATCAGTCTTAAGATATTTCTTGGCCCAGTCTTGACATTTTATGTTATGTTTCTTGTTCAAAGGTAGTCGTTTTTCAGCCTTCCTTACCTTGGCCATGTCCCTGAGTATGGCACACCTTGTGCTTTTTGATATTACAGTATCGTTGCAGCTCTGAAATATGGCCAAACTGGTGGCAAATGGCATTTTGGCAGCTTCACGCTTGATTTTCCTCAATTCATTGGCAGTTATTTTGCGCCTTTTTTGTCCAACACGCTTCTTGCAACCCTGTTGGCTATTTGCCATGAAACGCTTTATTGTTCGGGCATCACACTTCAAAGGTTTGGCAGTTTCAAGACTGCTGCATCCCTCTGCAAGACGTCTCACAATTTTGGAATTTTCAGAGTCCGTCAAATCTCTCTTCTGACCAATTTTGCCAAAGGAATGGAAGTTGCCTAATAATTAAGCACACCTTATATAGGGTGTTGATGTCATTACACCACACCCCTCCTCATTATAGAGATGCACATCACCTGATTTACTTAATTGGTAGTTGGCTCTCAAGCCTATACAACTTGGAGTAGGACAACATGTATAAAAAGTATCATGTGATCAAAATACTCATTTGCCTAATAATTCTGCACACATTGTAGACCCGATGATGCGATGTCACAGTAATGCCAGTAGTGAACATGGCTACGGCATTACCGTGACTGATTGGCAATCTCCGAATGTTTAGTATCTGACAAAGTAGCAAAAAACATGTGGGACAGGGAGTCGTGCATGTTTCCAAAGTACCAGGTTACTTAATCGAGTGTCAAACATCTCAAGCACCCCGATTCTTGATTGAGTACCAAGTAGTGTGGAGCACGATCTCCCATCATTTGTAGTTATATGTAATAGATCAGTCATTTGCCACCCTGCAAATTGACAACTGTGATTTGATTTGCTTTATCTTGAATATTTGTATCATTAGTTGATTACCTGTCCTCTCTCTAACTTCCTTTTGCTGTAAAATAAATGCTTGTTATGAGTTAACAACAAGGTGCCTTTCGAGGATTGTTACATTCCTGTCACCTGTATACACCTGCTTTTCTTACTCCCAATATGAAACATGAGTAGTTAGGTTGACCAAAAAGATTCATGAGACCCTGTTGCAGCAGTCACATTGGTAGTCCCTGACAGCCAGCCCAGAGGCATGCAAACCTTTTAATAGCTTCCGGTGTTATGGTCACTGAGAGGCGTCGACCGTCCAGGGGTGGACCCACTGGACTGTGCACCAGACTCCCCTGATGAAGTGACCAGCAGCAAACCTCAATACAGGGACTTTGCAGCACTTCCAACAGAAGGCCTAAATGCACGGCAGCCAGGGACTGGAAGAGGCAGTCTCTTAGGACGGGAAGGTCTCAATGTCCAGTACAGGAGTGCCCAGATATGGTGGCCCAGAGGTAAAGACTTCAATGAGACGGCACTGTGGTGTAGATTCAGACATAGCGGCACTTTGGTGATGGTTTAGAGGAGAGGGAACTTGTGGCAATGACTCTGATGTGGCGGCACACTGGTGATGGTTTAGAGGAGACGGCCCTTGTGGCAATAGCTCAGACGTGGCGGCACTCTGGAGATGGTTCAGATGTGTCACCACATGGATGGAGAGCAGGGACGAGACAGAGGTTATGAACATGGACTGGCACTAGAACAAGGCAGGACTAGACACAGAGACGTACGGGGACCTGAGATGTAGCAATGCACTATTAGTAGCGTTGCTGAGGTACCTCCTTTCAGGGGAGGCGAACTTAAAAAATACCTTTAGGGTAATGAGTGACCTCAAAAACAGCTTACAAGTAAGGAGGTACCGACCCTTTAAGAGAGGGGACGTGGCCACGCACACACCCTAGAGACAGACACAGAGACATAGCACATGGCCTGTGAGTATGAGAAGGCTGTGGCAGGGCCCGGAGCAGGTAATGAGACTACAGAGCTGCGGAACAGGTGAGAGGGAGGACACCCCTGCCAGAGACTGGGAACAGGAGTGCGCTTGTGTGAGCCACGCTGGAACCAGGCAGTTGGGAGGAGGGGTGCCCCCACGGCAGCTGGCGGGGAAGGGCACTACACCCGGCATCCTCAACTCTTCTTATGTTTAGGGATATCAAGTATTGGCATGGCTATGATTGGCCAGGGAAATCATTGTAAAAAAAATTTGTGGACTACAAATGGAAATTGAATGGTAAAAGAGCAGAATGGTTATACATACCATGTTTCCCAGAGTATCACAGTGCAATCAGACTCTTTTCTGGACCCCCTTATTAAGGTACTATAATATTCACTGCTTCCCCTGTCCATCCTCTGTGCCAGAGTCTGTCATTAGTTTCAGACTGCTGTATACGTCTCCCACCCGGTGTCCGCATCTGTGATTTGTTGCTTTCAGTTTCCTGTATGTTAGTGTAAAAATAAATAAATGCTTAAAAAAATGTTGTTAGCTCCCACCATATTTTGAAGCCAGCGTGGGTAAAACAACAGCTACAGGCTGCGGCCCCCACCTGTGAACTTTACAGGGGATCCTATGTTTTTGTTTTACTTATTTAAATAATTCAAAAAAAGGCATAGGGTCGATCCCATTTTTTATAACCAGCTATGGTAAAGCAAATAGGTGGAGCTGGTATTATCAGGATGGGAGGAGCCATGGATATTGCCTCCGCCAGCCTAAAAATATCAACCCACAACTGCCCACAATTGGCACATGACATTAGATCCCGACTGCCCTGTTGCGATGGCAATCGGGGTAATATAAGGGGTTAATTACAGCTGTGATTTGTCAAAAAGTAACAGATGCCATCAAGCCCTGCATTAGTAATGGGAGGTATCTGTGAGACACCCCTATTACTAATCTTGTAAGGAAAAAAAAATAAAACACAAACATCAAAAAAAAATCCCTTATTTGTAATAAAATGCACACACCCTCTGTCACCCCTTTATTAACGCCCAAAACACCCTTGTAATCCATACAAAATCCCAAGATGATCCTCAGCTCTGCTACTGAGGAAGGTGTGCATGTCACACACCTGCCCGCTACCCATACTGTCAGTGGAGAATCCTGACAGCACACTGTATTTGCAAGTCTGCAGTCACATAAAGTGTCTTTAACCCCAAGCCTGGACAATCCCTTTAACAATATGTTCCCATAATATGACACTTTATCTGTATTATGGCTCGTTTTACAAAATATGGACAGTAACAAAGTAACATACAAGAAATAGTTCAAAGAAAAAAATATTTTATGATACCAAACTAAAAGGAAACCCCCCAATTATATATGAAATATCAAACTATGATAGTTTACAGCCAGTCATTGTGGTTTCCTTACCATTTGGGAAATTTATTTAAGTTATTAAAAAATTCCCTAAAATTCTCAACAGAAACGTTGGCTTCTGTTTTCTCGGCAGAGCTAACTGGCCTGATTTGTCAGAACAGCTTGAAAATTAAGTGCTAACTGTTGGATTTTATTGAAAGGAAACCAAGTGGAACAACATATGTATTTTCTTAGGAAAGTAAAAAGCTCGCAGTCATGTGATGTTCCTTAGGGTAAATTCTTTGTTATGAATTACAACCTGCTTACTGATGAGTTGTTAATAAAAAGTAGACCCATTGCCCATTATTTTTTCCACACAGTACACACTTTGAATTTTTTTTTTAGGATTTCATTAATATAATAAGTGTGAATAAATCTGTTTCCAATTTGTGATTGTTTTCTCTTCATCGCAAAATGCAATTTCTTTTTAAATCTAATTGTATTCTATCAAAATTGGTTGCAATCAAATAAAAAAAAAAGAAAACTTGGGATAAATTGGGAAATAATAAAAATATGGTGTAATATTGTACAATACCTTTGAATCATGAGAAAAGGTATCCATGACAATTTTTGGCTTAAGAATCCGCCAGCTGTGGTTAAATTCACTTGACCATGTAGACGAAACCAAACTGTTGGAGAAAACTAGAAACAGATGGTAAATGAAGGTGGCAATATAAGTCTTGTTAGGCTTTTTTCCTCAATGCTAGCATTTGGTCATACAAGGAAGTCTGTGTATCCACTAATCTTGTTATGTTACCCAAATACCTTATTATTAAAGTAATCTTGGACTAAAACGTAACATTTAAAAAGACATCAGCTTTCATCATTTTCTTTATGCTTTTTTCCCATCTTTTACTTTTACACCGCATTTATTTAGCAGTTTTTATTATTTGAATTTTGCATTATTTCATTTTTTCTTTCAATGTCTATAAGTATTGAAAATAAATTAAATTGGTAAAGCTATCTAGATTGCTGACTTCAGATGTCTATCTGCATAGAAATAGAGAGAAGAAGCTGAGCACATCCTCTCCACATGCTTCCAAGAATTTGATATCACCAGTGCATTGTATTCAGGAGTTTATAGTGACAGATAAATGACTAATTCAGTTCCCTTTCACAAAACATAATGACAGTCCAATCCCGCACATGGCGCATAAATTAAGGTTTTGGGCACAGACACCATTCCATTTACTTATATGGGATGAGCAGGAATTAAAGTGAACCTGTCAGGTGCATTATGCACCCAGTACCATGATCAGTTCTGGGTGCATATTGTTAATTCCTGCCTAACCGTCCCTGTATACACTAGCATAGATAAAGAGATCTTTAGAAAAAGCATTTGTAGAGCTCTTTTATCTTATGCTAATAAGTCACAAGGGCGTTAGTTACCTTGGATAGTTGGCCCCCTTAGCATGTTAGCACACGCACAGGGCGTGCTAACATGCTAATGAATGCGCAGTGTCAGAGACATGTTCACTCTCACCTCTGCTGCCACTGCTCGTTTCCAGCTCAGTGCATACGATCAGGACTTCCAGTCATGTGCACTACACCAGTTTGAACCCGGGACGCGTACACCCGGTTTCATAGTACACATGACGGGAAGTCCAGGCCATCTGATCATGCGCACTAAGCTGAAATCCAACATTGGGGTTAGTGGCAATAGAGAGTAGTGAGATCGACCATGCCTCTGATGCTGCACATTCATTAGAATGTTAGTACATCCACAGGTGCATGCTTACATGCTAAGGGGTCCGACTAGCCAAGGAACTAACACCCTTGTGACTAGTTGCTGACTTCATTAACATTTAATAAAAGAGCTTTACACCTGTATGCCAGGTCAGTGAATCAAACATCAGACTGAGGATCCCAGAAACTCAAGAAAATTGTGCAGTTCATATTCACAGCCAGAAAGCATTGAGGGGGATGTTACCATTATCCAGTTTCTTCATCTAAAATCGTCTCTTCAAACTTGATTTATACAACTTGCCTCTACTGCTCCTTAGCAATGTCAGATAACTAATAGTTTGCTTTATGTATTACAAAGGTTGTTTAGCAACTGTTCACATTGCACTGCAATCAGTTCTGTAGTCATGCTACAAATCACAGCTAATGCTTCTTAAGGGTGCTTTACATGCTGCGACATCACTAACGATATATCGTCAGGGTCACGTCGTTAGTGACACACATCCGGCGCCGTCAGTGACATCGCAGCGTGTGACACCAAGGAACGACAATCAACGAGCACAAAAACGTGAAAAATCGTTGCTCGTTGACACGTCGCTCCTTTCCCAAATATCGTTGCTGCTGCAGGTACGATGTTGTTTGTCGTTCCTGCGGCAGCACACATCACTGTGTGTGACACTGCAGGAACGACGAACATCTCCTTACCTGCGTCCACCGGCAATGAGGAAGGAAGGAGGTGGGCGGCGTGTTCCAGCCACTCATCTCCACCCCTCCTCTGCTATTGGACGGCTGCCGTGTGATGTCGCTGTGACGCCGCATGAACCGCCCCTTTAGAAAGGAGGCGGTTCGCCGGCCAGAGCAACGTTGCAGGGAAGGTAAGTCCGTGTGACCGGTGTTATCAATGTTGTGTGCCACGGGCCACGATTTGCCCGTGACGCACAACTGACAGGGGCGGGTACGCTCGCTAGCGATATCGGTACCAATATCGCAGCGTGTAAAGTACACTTTAGACCTGCTGGTTAATTCATCATTTAAAAGGGCATAAAGTAAAAAAAAGAAAACAAAAAAAAACAACAACACATAAAAAGAACTAGCCATTACCAACACTAGGTCAGATTACCATTGTGCTAGCAGACCTTCATGATAAAGGTTGGAGCAGCATAGTCGCAAAATACTGGAGAAACAACTACATATCTATGTGACTGGTGCCCTATGAAGCATCATCTGCGTTCATGTTTTATACTAGCCATCCCCCCCCATGATTTGGTAGGTTGTGAGTGGTTGTTTCGTCAGTATTTTGTACCTATGCTGCCCCCACCTTTATCATGGAGGCTACTGCATCCTGCTACTGCATTGGTAATCTGACCTGGTGGTGGTGATGGCTATTTTTTTTTCTGTGATGTTAACCCATCATTTGTTGTAAGCATTACAAGTTGTTATTAGTAGAATGTATATTAAGCTTTAACCCCTTAACGACCGCGGGCCGTAAAATTACGTCCTAAATGACATAATCTTACTGCCCGCGGTCCTCCGGCGGCAGCATGCCGCGATCGGCACACATCTCAGCTGATTTTCACAGCTGAGATGTGTGCCTGCTAGGCACGAGCAGAATCGTTATATGCTCGTGCCGATTAACCCCTTATATGGCGCTGTCAATACATGACAGCGCCATTATAAGCGCAATCGCGGTAAAGTTTTACTTACCGCCGAAACCGGAAGTCACGTGACGCGATCACGTGACTCCCGATAGTTGTCATGGTAGTACAGGGTCATGTGATGACTCCTGTACTACACATGAATTGGTTTCACTTTCGCTGTGCCCGGGGCACAGCAAAAGAGAAAGACAGCGTATCTGCTGTTTACAGCCTTCCAGCTGTGATCAGCAGATACTGCAGAGCGATCGGAATGCTGATTGCAATAGCCCCCTAGGGGGACTAGTAAAATAAAAAAAAAAAGTAAAAAAATAAGTTTTAAAAAATTAAAAAAAAACAAAAAAACCTAAAAGTTCAAATCACCCCCCATTCGCCCCATTGAAAATTAAAGGGTTAAAAAAATAAAAAATATACACACATTTGGTATCTCCGCGTTCAGAAACGCCCGATCTATCAAAATATAAAATCAATTAATCTGATCAGTAAATGGCGTAGCGGCAAAAAAATTCCAAACGCCAAAACGACGTTTTTTTGTCGCCACAACTTTTGCGCAAAATGCAATAAGAGGCGATCAAAACGTAGCATCTGCGCAAAAATGGTACCGTTAAAAACGTCAGCTCGAGACGCAAAAAATAAGCCGTCATTGAGCCTAAGATCCCGAAAAATGAGAACGCTACAGGTCACGGAATATGGCGTAAAACGTGCGCCACTTTTTTCGGACAAACTTCCGATTTTTTTTAACCCCTTATATAAAAGTAAACCTATACATGTTTGGTGTCTACGAACTCACACTGACCTGAGGCATCACACCCACACATCAGTTTTACCATATAGTGAACACAGTGAATAAAATATCTCAAAAACCATAGTGCTATCGCACTTTTTTTGCAATTTTTCAGCATTTGGAATTTTTTTGCCATTTTCTAGTACACAATATGGTAAAACTGATGGTTTCATTTAAAAGTACAGCTCGTTCCGCAAAAAATGAGCCCTCACATGACCATATTGACTGAAAAATAAAAAAGTTACGTCTCTCAGAAAAAGAATGGCGAAAAAAAAAAACGGAAAGCGAAAAATCGGCCGGTCGTGAAAGGGTTAATCATCTCTACATTGTGAATTTGCTTCTACAACTTGAACCCACTGCATCCCACACTTGCTGGTTAACCCATCATTTGCTGTAAGTAACAGAAACTTATATACAGTATATATGTTATATATAGTATTCAGATTACTCTAGCGTTATCTCTGTAATCTCCTGTGTATTCTGGGGTGTAGTGCTCTGCTTAATTATTATTTTTTTATTATTATTATTATTATTATTATTATTATTATTATTATTATTATAGCTCCATTTATTCCATGGTGCTTTACATGTGAAATGGGTATACATATTAGGGACAAGTACAATAATCAAACAATACAAGGCACAGACTGGTACAGGAGGAGAGAGGTCCCTGCCCGTGATGGCTCACAGTCTACAAGGTTCGCCAATTTCAAATTCGAGTGATTTTGGGTGGTGATAGAGTCGTTTGACGAACTCGACCGATTTGCTTCAAGTTCGGCAGTTCGAGTTACCATTCGATAATGGTTCGATCACCAAAAGCGTAGCTAGTTACTAGCTAGCTTTTCACTATAATACTGTCAGTCACTGTTAATAATGATATTATCAAAATTCAGCGTATAGTGTGCGGGGTGGACAGGGTTTAGATCAGTGCTGCTGAGTGCTGAAAGAATGGCGATAGCCATTTTTTTTTCTTAACTGCACGTACAGTGGGGCGGGCCAGGCTGTCAGCCAATCACAGACACACACACAGCAAAGTGGATTTTTGCCAGACACGCAAGGGCATGTGTCATAGGCTGTGCATGTCACATGTCCTTGCGCTCTAAGACCCAGACATTTTACCCTTCGCCACCATTATCTCTCTGCTGCGAGTGTGTGACAGTCACCGCTCCCACTGGTTCTGCTGCTGATGTATGCGCTATATACTTATACAGTGCATTCTACACATTGGTTTAGGGATTAGGGATTACTAGTAATTTCAGCCCTTTTCAGGGCTACATTACAGCACTTCATATCCATTTTTGCTAGGCAGGTCTGTGGCAGCGCTGTGCAAGGTTTTATCACAGCGTCTGTCTAACTCAGCTCAGGCAATTCCTTGGGGCTTAGTTTCATTGTCAGGGATAGAACGTGAGGATTCCTCTGCTGACAACCAAGCTACACCACCTCTGCATTGTACCCCACCTGTCTATTTTTGCTACACAATTTTAATTGCAAAAAATGCTGCCAGTTTTAGGGGCATATTTTCATTGTCTGGGATAGTAAGTGAGGGTTCCTCTGCTGACAACCAAGCTACATTACCTCTGCATTGTACCCCACCTGTCTATTTTCGCTACGCAATTTTAATTGCAAAAAGTGCTGCCAGTTTTAGGAGCATATTTTTATTGTCTCGGACAGTCCGTGAGGGTTCCTCTGCTGACAAGCAAGCTACACCACCTCTGCATTGTACACCACCTGTCCATTTTTGCTACGCAATTTTAATTGCAAAAAGTGCTCACAGTTTTCGGGGCATATTTTCATTGTCTGGGATAGTACATGAGGGTTCCTCTGCTGACAACCAAGTTACACCACCTCTGCATTGTACCCCACCTGTCCATTTTTGCTACGCCATTTTAATTGCAAAAAGTACTGCCAGTTTTAGGGGCAGAGTTTCAATGTCTGGGATAGTCAGTGTTGGTTCTTCAGCTGTCAATAAAGCTAGACCACCTCTGCAATCTACACCACCTCTCCATTTTTGCGACGACATTTTAGGTGTCCAGTTTGGTCACAAAGAAAATGAGTGGCAAAAGGAAAGATGCTGGTGGAAAGGGGAATAGGCATGTTGGAAAGGGAAAAAAAGTTTGTGTCCGTGGGGTAGGTGGTAAAACAACAGTAACATCTGCTGAAGAAAGGCCATCTTCCAGCAAAAGTAAGATGTCTACTACTTTCCGTGGACAATCTGATGTGATCCCTTTTTTACAGAAATGACCAACTCTACCAAAGGTAGATGATGCACAAAAAAAGCACATGCTTGAATGGATCTCAAGTGCTCCATCAAGTGTCCTCTCCTCCACCTCAACTTCAACATCCCAAAGACTCCAGTCCTCTGAGTTGTCACCCCAATTGCACTTGCTTTCTAACAGCTCTCAAGTCTCCACCCACCCTGCAGAGTATGGGGTAACAGAAATGGTTGAGTCTGCAGAGCTGTTCAGTCACACTATAGCCTGGGAATCAGAAGTCTGCTCCAAAGCTACAGTGAGTCCAGACCAGGAAATGATCTGCAGTGATGGCCAGAAACTTTGTCAGTCAGATTCAGGCCCTGATGAAGAAGTTTCTGAGCATAATGTAGACCCTCATTCCCAAACTGTAACTCCTCTTGGTGGAGACAATGAGGAACATGCTGATGACGATGAGACTCAGATACCTGATTGGAATGGCAACTTAACTATTCGGTCAGGGCAGGAAGAGGTAGCTCTGAGGATGAGGGGAGTACAAACACACAGGGTGATGATGAGGTTGTAGATCCCACTTACTGTCAACCCACAGTCAGGCACTCGATTAGGTCAGCAGAGGCAGTGGAGGAGGATGCGACTGATGACGAGGTTAGCTTGTGTCTTCCTGGACAGAGGTGGAGTACTGGAAGCACGTCAACAACTGCATCCTCAGCCACAACTCTGCCTCTGAGCACAAGTCGGGGTGGCTCTGCAGGTCGTATGGGCTCTAAGCCTTGCCTAGTCTGGTCCTTTTTTGACATCGCAAAGGATCTCCAACTCATGTTATCTGTAAGATTTGTCGGCAATCTCTAAGTAGAGGCCAAAACCTCACTAGTTTGACTACTTTGTCCATGAACCGTCACATGGATATGAAGCATAAGTCCCAGTGGGATGCTCACTGTGCTACAATGCGGCCTAGCGGAGCAGGCCAACCCCCGTCTGCCCCTTAAAGTGCATCTGCGCGCTCTTCATCCTCTATGACTGTGGGGATGGCAGTCACACATGCTTTGCGACGCAGACCTTCCATTTCTTTAACCGCAACAGGCAGTGTGATTGGCAAGTCGTCAGTTGTTTTGGAAGTGGGAACAGCTGCTGGTGTTGAGCTCTCTCAGACATCGAGAGTACCAACTTTGGATGAAGGCAACATTATGTCTCCGCCTGCACTTTCCTCACAGACCAGCAGTTTTCCAGGGACATCCTACTCAACGTCGTCTCAGCACAGCAGCCAGCCCTCGGTCCCTCAGATGTGGACAAGTAAAAGACCATTTCCTCCTCGCCATGACAAAGCTAAGAGGTTGACTTTCACCCTCTGCAAGCTATTGGCTACAGAAATGCTGCCTTTCCACCTCGCGGACACAGAGGATTTTTGAGACCTTATGTTCATCGCAGTGCCCCAGTACCAGATGCCTAGTCACCGCTACTTCTCCAAGAAAGGTGTGCCTGTGCTACACCAGCATGTCGCACACAACATCACCGCTTCCTTGAGAAACTCTGTGTGTGACAGCGTGCATTTCACCACAGATACTTGGACCGGTAAAAATAGACAGGGGCGTTACATGTCGCTGACTGGGCGCTGGGTAACTATGGTGAGAGATGGAGAAGGGTCTGCTGTACAAGTCTTGCCGTCCCCACGAGTTGTGCGTCAATCCTCTGTATGTAGAAGTTTCTCCACTGCTTCTGCCTCCTCAACCTCATCTGGGTCCTCCACCTCCGCCCAAAGCCTGCCTGGTCAGGCCACCTGCGTTGTAACTGCGCACATGGAATCCCGCACACCTCCTTACTATACTGGCAGCAGAGCTCAATGGCATCAGGCGGTCTTTACGTTGAAATGTCTGGGAAATAAAAGTCACACACCTGACCAGTTGTGGTCAGCTCTGGAGACCGAGTTTCGTGAATGGTTGTCTCCACTCAACCTGCAGCCAGGGAAGGCCATGTGTGACATTGCTGCAAACCTGGGTGTGGTCCTTCGCCAGGGCAAGGTGACACACATGCCTTTTATGGCTCACGTGTTGAACCTTGTTGTCCAGCAATTTTTAACCCACTATCCCAGCCTAGATGGGCTTCTGCATAGGGCACAGTCACTATCTGCTCACTTCCGCCATTCAAACAGCACAGCTGACCGACTTGCATCACTCCAGAAGTCTTTCGGCCTGACGGTTCACCGCCTGAAATGCAATGTGTTGACACGCTGGAATTCGACTCTCCACATGTTGCAGCGACTGTGGCAGCACCGCAGAGCCCTGGTGCAATACGTTATGACGTATAGCCTGGGTCAACGACATGCAGAGGTGGGGCAGATCACGCAGATGGAGTGGTCTCAGATCAAGGACCTATGCACCCTTCTGCACAGTTTCAACATGGCGACGAACATTAACATAACATAACTCACATCAGGAGCCATTAGAAAATAAGCACCGAGCCTCCCTTAATTAGGTAGGGAAGGTGCCGGCACTACTCATTATGGGAATAATAAACAAGAGAACAAGAGTAAAGTGCAAAAATAGACAACTTTTATTGAATACACAACAAGACAATTACTTCATTAAAATGGTGCACTACCAGTATATCCTGGGGATGCCAGCATAGAATAGACCAGTGATTATAGCCAACGAAGTCAAAAAGACCAATTAGTCAGAATCTATGTATATGGCAACAACTAGCCTAAACAGATCACAGTGATTGGGACCATACCCAGAACCAAAGGAACTGCTGTGTGGAAAGTGAGAAAATGGTCAGATCAAACCGTGGTTGCCCACCGTATAAGGGTGGGGAATCATGGTGATACCGCTGGCTATGCTGTTGATGAATATATGTGCACAGCAGGGAATCAGCATGCAATAACTATATAGCACAAGTGTGCAATTTAGGAAATGTTCCCTTACCTAAAGTGCTAAAGTGCAGATCAAACCAACGCAGGACAGCCAGCCGTGGACAAAAGCAGTTCCTATGGGGTGTGAGAAGGCATCCTCAGGTCATCCAAAGGTCTCCATCCTTTGGTTCTGGGTATGGTCCCAATCACTGTGATCTGTTTAGGCTAGTTGTTGCCATATACATAGATTCTGACTAATTGGTCTTTTTGACTTCGTTGGCTATACTCACTGGTCTATTCTATGCTGGCATCCCCAGGATATACTGGTAGTGCACCATTTTAATGAAGTAATTGTCTTGTTGTGTATTCAATAAAAGTTGTCTATTTTTGCACTTTACTCTTGTTCTCTTGTTTATTATGGCGACGAACATGTTTAGCGCTGACAATGCCATTATCAGCATGACAATTCCAGTCATTTACATGCTGGAGCACACTCTAAACAGTATTCTGAGTCAGGTGGTGGGACAAGAGGAAGGGGAGGAAGTACAGGAGCATTCATATGCAGAAGGGATACAAAGATCTACAAGGTCCAGATGTTCAGCATCACCAAGGCGGCAGGCATGGGACGGTGGGGGAGAGGGATTAAGAAGGGTGCATGGTAGCAGCCAAACTGTTGAGGAAGGTGCAGGAGCCCAGGAAGAAATGGAGGACGAACTGGCGATGGGCATGGAAGACTCAGCAGATGAAGTAGACCTTGATCACATTTCTGTTGTTCGAGGTTGGGGGGAGAGGTCAGAGGAAGAAAGCATGATTCTCACCTCGCCGGCACAAACACAGCAAGGACTTGGTCCACATGGATGCGCAAGACACATGAGCGCCTTCTTGCTGCACTACCTACAGCATGACCCTCGGATTGTCCGAATTAGAAGTAATGCTGACTACTGGATAGCCACACTCTTAGATCCCCGGTACAAGTCAAAATTTGGTGAAATAATTCCAGCCATAGAAAGGGACGCACGTATGCAGGAGTATCAGCAGAAGCTGTTATGCAATCTTAGCTCGGCTTTTCCACTAAACACCAGTGGTGCACAGAGTGAATCTCACAGTTGTAACTTGCCAACCATGGGACTGTCCAGTTATCATCCGTCAAACCGTACCAGCAACACCGTATCTGGTGGTAACAGCAATTTTATGGAATCGTTTCATGATTTTTTTAGACCATCCTTTACAAGGCCACAAGAGACAAGAAGTCTGACACATAGTCAACAGCTGGAGAGGATGATACAAGAGTATCAATGTGGACAGACTAACGTTCATCAAGATGAACAAGTCATGGATCCGCAAGGACATTTCTACCCCTGTCTCATCCTGGGGAGAGTAAATGCTTGTGGATTTGGATTGTGCTTGATGCAAATCAACATGTCAAGTTTGCAACTGGGGGACAACTGATGCCACTTAAGTGGTGTCTGTGGCCCAATTTTTGGAAAAAAAGGAGATTCTGGTTGGAGTCCCCTTGCTGTGTTTAAAATGATCCAAGGTGAAGAAGTCATGAATCAGCAAGGACTTTTCTATCCCTGTGTCATCCTGGGGAGAGTAAAGGCCACTTCACACATAACGAGATCGTAAACGAGATCGTTACTACGTCACAGTTTCTGTGACGCAAGAACGACTTCAATTGCGATCTCGTCACGTTTGACACGTACCAACGATTCACCCCCTGCTGCGAAATCGCTGATCGATGCCGAACAGCTTGGGCCATTTCTGGCTCGTTGGAGTCCTGCTGGGCTGCATGAATCTGTATGTTTGACACCCTATTAACGATTTTGTTGACGACCTAGATGAGATGCACGAAGGCGTGTTGTTGCGTCCCCGTTTCCGCGCCCCTCTCTGCACCGATTGGTTAGCTCCAGGTGCAGGTGCGGCTTCGATCCGAAAAACACACCAACAAAGCGACCGGGTACAATGGACGAAGGAATCAGGGTGGAGACGCAGGTTCTATCTCAAAGCAAAGCGCAAAAGAAGTGACAAAGGGTGACGCGATCCAAAATTTAACCGCTAGATACGCCCCCTGCATGCCCAATCAGAACGCAGTATTGGCCGCCAATGAAAGCGGAGGGGGGTATGGAAAAGGCGACGCAAATGCATGCCTACGTGACTCACTGCATTTTACTACGCCCCTAATGGGATTGGAATCGTTAACATAGTTGCTGTGTGACAGGGTCCCAGCGATTTGAAAGATCGTTATACGGGACGCATGCTCGTTCATAAACTCGTTATGTGTGACACCCAACATGCGATTTCAACAACGACTCATAAACGATCCAGAAAGTGTGACGTAGTAGCGATCTCGTTCACGATCTCGTTATGTGTGACTGGACCTTAAATGCTTGTGGATTTGGATTGTGCTTCATGCAAATCAACATGTCAAGTTTGCAACTGGGGGACAACTGATGCCACTTAAGTGGTGTCTGTGGCCCAATTTTTGGAAAAAAGGGAGACTGGTTTGAGTCCCCTTGCTGTGTTTAAAATGATCCAAGATGAACATGTCATGGATCAGCAAGGACTTTTCTACCCCTGTGTCATCCTGGGGAGAGCATGGTAGCTTGTGGATTTGGATTGTGTTTCATGCAAATCAACATGTCAAGTTTGCAACTGGGGGACATCTGATGTCATTTAAGTGGTGTCTGTGGCCCAATTTTTGGAACAAAGGGACACTCTGGTTGGAGTCCCCTTGATGTGTTTTACATGATTTTAGAAGGGCATGACATGCCTATATCTGTGTCTCCTCCTCCTTTTACTCATCCAGCTCTTTTGTTTTCGCATGAGTATATGTACTTGTCACTTCCCATGTGTTTGTGGTGTCTTGTGAGTTGTTTGTCACCTTTTGGACACCTTAGAAGGTGTTTTCTATGTGTTTGTATGTGTTTGTGTTTGCCTACCATTGTTTTCAATGGGGTTCGAAGGTGTTCGTCGAACGTTCGCCGAACATTCGCCGACTGAGCCGCCGTTCGACGAACCCAACCGAACTCGAACACTAGGGTGGTGGCTCAACACTTGTGAAGAGGGCTTGGATGTGTAGCTAGAAAGAGAGATCAGAGTCTAGAGTTACTCCTAGGCAGCAAGCACGTGGGACTGGGGAAAGTGAGCAGCCATTGATATTGATGAATATGTTAGGTGGGGGGGAGAGTGAGGAGGAGGAAAAATAATTAATTCTGTTTTGTCCATGTTCAGTTTTAGGAATCGAACAAAGAAAAAGGATGAATCCAGCATAGACTCCTGCCCTGGCCCTTGCTGCTGTGCCATTACCCTCAATCCATGTGTACACTATGTCCTGCAGGTTAGTGGATCTATCACACTGTGAGCCTTACACCATTTTTATAGTCTAAGTACAGTACAAACCACGTGATGCATCAACCAGTCTCAGGTCTTTTAAACTAAAATTTAGGTCAGGAGATCCACAGCCAATTCATACATCATGGTGTATACATGGACTACAAAATACAGATTTGTGAATCTGTCCTAACTGATGGTGGTCCCAATGGTAGGGATCACATCTATAAGGCTACTGTGGCTTATTTTGTGATAAAACTTTAATTTTTATAGAAAATTTCTAACCAAGACAGCAGATTATGCAGGACAGTAAGCAAACAAGCAAAGAAAGTAGCAAAAGTAAAGCAGAGCCAGGTGTTCATACACACGGGGTCAGTAGTAGTATAGGAAACTTGTATCTTCTGGAAGGGAAGCAACCTCACTAACCTTTGCTTGACTGACAGCTCACTGACTTGACTACACAACCAATGAGCTGACAGTCAAGCAGTGGAAGGTGGGGCTGGACAGGGATTAGAACCAGGGAGGCAGAGGCTTGGGAAATGTTTTGACACTCCCATAGCACTAAAGGTCGCTTTACACGCTACAACATCGCTCAAGCGATCTTGTTGGGGTCAAGGAATTTGTGACGCACATCCGGCCGCTTTAGCTATGTCGTTGCGTGTGACACCTATGAGCGATTTTGAATAGTCGCAAAAACATTCAAAATCGCTAATCGGTGACATGCCCCCCTATTCCCAATTATCGTTGCTGCTTCGTGTACGATGTAGTTTGTCGTTCCTACAGTAGCACATATCGCTATGTGTGACACCGCAGGAACGAGGAACCTCACCTTACCTGCGGCCGCCAGCAATGCGGAAAGAAGGAGGTGGGCGAGATGTTACGTCCTGCTCATCCTCGCCCCTCCGCTTCTATTGGGTGCCCACTTAGTGATGTCGCTGTGACCCTGAACGAACCACCCCCTTAGAAAGGAGGTGGTTCGCCGGCCACAGCGACGTTGCTAGGCAGGTAAGTAGTATGATGGCTCTGAGCAATGTTGTGCGCCACGGGCAGCGATTTGCCCATGTCGCACAACTGATGGGGGAGGGTACGCATGCTAGCGATATTGGTAACGATATCGCAGTGTGTAAAGCGGCCTTTAGGCTTCATTTGCATCTAGATTTAAACATCAGTTTTTCAGTCAGTTAGTGACAGATTGCATCAGTAGGGGAGACCAGTAGGGTGTATGGTCCTTAATGATTCCCTTTAAGGCTAGCTTTGTCAAAAGAGAGGTACTTTGCAATCAAATATCATTATCTCCAATTTTACTATACAAACTAGTGAAAAAGCCAAATTTCAAGATCTGCTGTGATCATTAAATCACAATAAAGTTGATATTGATGCCATGGATAAATGGAAACCCAATCTTAGTTACATTATTTATATATACACTGGAGATCAAAATTAGAGAACAGCACACAATTTCCTAAATGTTAAGGTCATTGTGTTGTCTGAGTAGTGTTCTCTCCACGGGTACGGAGTTCAGGCGTTCAGTTGGGATGAGCCCTGGTCTATGCGGTCTTTCTAAAGGCAGCTGGGCCAGCAGACAAGAGCACCCACTGACCCCCATGTCTCCATAATCCCCACCCACAAGTCCTAAATGAAGATATCCATTACTAACATTTCTATGCCTGAAGGAAGTCAAGATTTACTAAGTGACCAATATTTCTAATAATACCAATAATGTCTTTATAAGATATAATAATAATAATAATAATGCAATATAACACATAAAACTAGCAAACCATAACCACATAATACTAGCATAGACCGTATTGATAATACCACCATGCTGCTTGTGAAAGGGGTTTTTCATACTTAAGGTTAAAGTGTGACTTCAGACTTCTGAATATTTCAATACCTAACTGTATATGGTAAGGATGTAAAAATAAAAATGCCTGGTTCTCAAGGCCTCAAATAGGCTATTCTTTAAGAAGTTAAAAAAATAACCCTGTATCGTGTTTGAAAAATATGAAATGAATTTGGATGACTTTGTTGAGTACTTCATGTACTGCAAAATTCTATTTTTATGATCACTTGGCAAATTTTTCTGTCTTTATTCAGTGTCCAAAACACCATTTCCATTAGTGTCCTCATGTCAACTGGTATAAATTCCATACCTGAAAAATCAAATCACTTACCGGATTATGGTTAATGCCTGCTGCTTCAGCAAAGGGTTAACATGCATATTTTGCTATAAAATTGCATAAATACTTCACCCCATCATGAACTCCACCATATTGTACGTCATTCCTTCTAATTAGATGAGACATATTTTTATTCAGAGAAACCTTTCCATTTCAGGTAATGTTTTACAGTTAGAGAATTGCAATACTTTTGTATATAAAAATGCGGATGATTTCTGGTCCAGTTGGATGCAGCCTAGCTACAAATAAAAATAGCATGCAGTGGATATCTTGGCATCCATATTCCTTTAAGCCAGAATTCCGAAGTAACAATATGGAACCCATGTTCAAAGCCTGGACTTCTTAGGATGTGTTTACAGATGCTAATATAAACAAGGAAATCTAGCTTTAGAAAGCACAGCATGACTGCGACATTGTGTTTTTCTTACAGGGACAGAAAACTATGCATAATAATCAGCAGGTTATTTGGTATTTAAATACCAAAATGTGGTTTCAATTACAACGATCCAAAGACACATGAGATTTCAGATTGGTCTTACTGTTAACTCTGTCGTACTCTTATCTTGAGACGGAAAGCTCTTGCCCTACACATTAGTCAGCACACTATGTACTGAAAAATAATCAAACGCAAAACAGCAGCTTAACCCCTCCCTGCAAGAGACAATTTTTGTTTTTGCTCTTTTTTTCACTTTTGTTTTTCAAAAGTCAAAGAGGGTTTTTTGTTTTTTTTTTGCAATACGAGACTATAAAAAAAAATGCAATCTCTGTCTTTTCACGCCATTCTGGCCCCAGCTTTGGCAGAGTGGGCAAGCCTGTATAGGGATTGGGGTATAGCGATGCACACATAGTGCCGCATGCCACTACGTACCTTGCCAAATTCATTAAAAGGTGTGCACAGTTTAAGGAATAAGGAGCGTTCACTCCAATATGCTCCCTCATCAAAACCAGTAAGAAAATCGCTGGTCTTGATCAATTGTCCCATCATTTTTTTATTTTTCCATCAATGTGCCCATCTGACGGCTTGTCTTTTTGTAGGATGAGTTGTAGTTTTGAAATACAAAATTTACTTCACCAAATAATCTACTTAAAAGGTGAAAAAAATCCAACTGAGGTGAAATGATGAAAACAACATAATTCATCAACAGTTTTTTGGGATTAATTTTTATGGTATCCAATGTGTGAAAACTATGATTAAAACAACACGGAATTTGTACATACACTGGAGATCCAAATTAGAGAACAATGTACCATCACTGTTTTTTTTCAAAAATAATGTAATCTACATTGATCAACATTTGAAGATTTTTTGTAAGGGGTGCACCATGCCACTAGAAAAGGGTTTTACAAAAGATCCAAAGTTTATCAACATAAACTGTTTATTTTGCCCAAAATGTGATGATCATAATTAGCGAACAATGACTGTAGCACAGAGAAAGATTATAACTACATTTTCTTAGGGTAACAACAGTCACCAATCAGTAGGAAGTGTACAGGCCTTTAATTAGAATGACATCTGCTGCCACAGGGCATCACTAGTCTCTCACACTGCTCTGCTGTGATTCTTTGACTGTTGTGGGTTTCTTGGCCATAACTTTGTCACCAAGGATTTTGCAGAAGTTTTCTATTGGGATTAGATCAGGACTCTGGGCTGGCCATTTCATTGTTTCAATGTTTTCTGTTTCAAGGAACTGCTTTACCTGTTTTTCTGTGTGACAGAGGACATTGTCCTGCATGAAAATTACTGGATGATTGCGTGATGAATAGAGTTGAGCGCGGTTCGTGGTTCGTGGTTCTCCAGTTCGCGGTTCGAGAGATTTTGGGTGGTGTTCTAGATCGAACTATAACTCGAGCTTTTTGCTAAAAGTTCGTTAGCTCGAGTTACGTTCGAGAACGGTTCTATCAGCAAAAAGCCTAGCTAATTACTAGCTGGCTTTTCACTGTAATAGTGTAAGTCACTCTGTGACTCACAGTATTATGAAATTTCAGCGTATAGTGTGCGGGAGCTGCACGTTCAGATCACTGCTGCAGGGATAATGGCGATCGCCATTTTTTTTTTTTCTTCCCTAAGCGCGCGTGTAGTGGGGCGGGCCAGCATGTCAGCCAATCCCAGACACACACACAGTTAAGTGGACTTTTTGCCAGAGAAGCAAGGACATGTGTCTTAGGCTGTCCATGTCACATGTCCTTGCATTATAAAAACGGACATTTTGTTCCAGCACGGCATTATCTGCCTTCTGCGTCTGGGTGTCAGTCACCTCTCACGCAGCTCCTGTCGCCGGTCCTGCTGTGTATGCTATACACACAGAGTCTACAGATTAGGGACATAATTTTATTTCAGCCCTTGTAAGGGCTAATTACAGCTGGCTCAGAGCCATAGGTGACAGTCAGGTTCGTGGAAATGCTTTTTACAGCTACAGATAACAGCGTCTGTGTAGCTAAGCTCAGGGAATTCCTTGCTGCATTTCACCATTAGGTGGGATAGAAATTGAAGCTTCCTTTCCTCTACACTGACCCACAACCCGGCCACTGCACCCTCCTACACTTTTTAGCAAAGCCATTTTAACTTGCAGAGTGCTGCCAGTTAGTGCCATCCAAAGAGTGGCTGCTGTCCTACATTATTGTGGCACTTTTGCCAAGCAAGTCCCACCACCTCTGCATTCTCCCCTCCTGCACATTTTTGCAAAGCCATTTTAATTTGAAATAGTGATGCCAGTTAGTGTGTGACTCCATTAGTGTCCCACTGGTGCCAAGCAATTTCCAGCACCTCTGCATTGCACCTTCAAGCTCATTTTTCTAAGCTATTATAATAGCAAACACTGAGGAAAATTAGTGGCATCCAAAAAGTGGCAGTTGGACTTCATTAGTGTCCCACTAGTGCCAAGAAATTTCCAGCACCTCTGCATTGCACCCTCCTGCTCATTTTTACTAAGCCATTATAATAGCAAACACTGAGGAAAATTAGTGGCATCCAAAAAGTGGCTGTTGGGCTTCATTAGTGTCCCACTGGTGCCAAGCAATTTCCAGCACCTATGCATTGCACCCTCCTGCTCATTTTTACTAAGCTATTATAATAGCAAACACTGAGGAAACTTAGTGGCATCCAAAAAGTGGCAGTTGGACTTCATTAGTGTCCCACTGGTGCCAAGCAATTTCCAGCACCTCTGCATTGTACCCTCCTGCTCATTTTTACTAAGCCATTATAATAGCAAACACTGAGGAAACTTAGTGGCATCCAAAAAGTGGCTGTGTGACTTCATTAGTGTCCCACTGGTGCCAAGCAATTTCCAGCACCTCTGCATTGCACCCTCAAGCTCATTTTTACTAAGCTATTATAATAGCAAACACTGAGGAAACTTAGTGGCATCCAAAAAGTGGCTGTTGGACTTTATTAGTGTCCCACTGGTGCCAAGCAATTTCCAGAACCTCTGCATTGCACCCTCCTGCTCATTTTTACTAAGCCATTATAATAGCAAACACTGAGGAAACTTAGTGGCATCCAAAAAGTGGCCGTGTGACTTCAATAGTGTCCCACTGGTGCCAAGCAATTTACAGCACCTCTGCATTGCACCCTCAAGCTCATTTTTACTAAGCTATAATAGCAAACACTGAGGAAACTTAGTGGCATCCAAAAAGTGGCAGTTGGACTTCATTAGTGTCCCACTGGTGCAAAGCAATTTCCAGCACCTCTGCATTGCACCCTCAAGCTCATTTTTACTAAGCTATTATAATAGCAAACTGTGCTGCCAGTTTAAGGGCCATAGTTGCATTGTCAGGGATAGTCAGTGTTGTTTCTTCTGCTGTCAATAAAGCTAGACCACCTCTGCAATCTACACCACCTCTCAATTTTTACTACCACATTTTAAGTGGACAATCTTGTTGCAATCAAAATGAGTGGTAAAATGACAGATGCGGGTGGAAAGGGGAACAGGCATGTTGGAAAAGGAAAAAATGTTTGTGTCCGTGGGGAAGGTGGCAAAGCTCCATTAACATCTGCTGAAGATAGGCCATCTTCCAGCAAAAGTAAGATGTCTACTACTTTCCGTGGACAATCCGATGTGCTCCCTTTTTTACGGACACGAACAACTGGAACAAAGGTAGATGATGCCCAAAAAAAGAACATGCTTGAATGGATATCAAGTGCTCCAACAAGTGCCCTCTCCTCCACCTCAACTACCGCATCCAAAAAAAAACAGTGCTTGGAGTTGTCATCCCAATGACACTCGCTTTCTCCCAGCTCTCAAGTCTCCATCCGCCCTGCACAGTATGGTGGAACAGAGATGGCTGAGTCTGCAGAGCTGTTCAGTCACACTATAGCCTGGGAATCAGAGGTCCGCTCCCAAGCTACAGTGAGTACAGCCCAGGAAATGGTCTGCAGTGATGCCCAGAATCTTTGTGATTCAGATTCAGGCCGTGATGACCAAGTTTCTGAGCATAATGTTGACCCTTATTAACAAACTGTAACACCTGTTGTTATAGACAATGAGGAACATACTGATGACGATGAGACGCAGATACCAGATTGGGATGACAACCTAAATATTCGTTCAGGGCAGGAAGAGGCTCGGTCTGAGGGTGAGGGGAGTGCAAACACAACGCTTGATCAGGAAGTTCTAGATCCCACCTACTGTAAATCCACAGTCAGGCACACGAGGAGGTCAACAGAGGCGGTGGAGGAGGATGCAACTGACGATAAAGTTACATTGTGCCTTCCTGGACAAAGGAGGAGTACTGGTAGCACGTCTACAACTGCATCCTCAGCCACCACTCTGCCTCTGAGCACTAGTCAGGGTGGCTCAGCAGGTTGCATGTCCTCTAAGCCTTGCCTGCCTAGCCTGGTCCTTTTTTGACCTTGCAAAGGATCGCCCAAATCATGTGATCTGTAAAATTTGTCGGGAATCTGTTAGTAGAGGCCAAAACCTCAGCAGTTTGACAACTTCTTCCATGAATCATCACATGACTAAATATCATATTTCCCAGTGGGAAGCTTACGGTGCTAAAATGCGGCCTAGCGGAGCGGATCATCCACCGCCTGCCCCTTCCAGTGCATCCGCGCGCTCTTCATCTTCTAGGACTGTGGGGACAGCTGTCACACCTGGTTTTCCATGCACAACTTTCCCCACTGTAACCGCAACAGGCAGTTTGCTTGGTAGGTCGTCAGTTGGTTTGGAAGGGGAAACAAGTGCGTGTGTACAGCTCTCACAGACATCGATAGCACCAAGGTTTGATGAAGGCAACATCATGTCAAAGCCTGTACTTTCCTCACAAACCTGCATTTTTCCAGGGACACCCTACTCACCACCGTCTACACACAGATGCCAGATCTCTGTCCCTCAGATGTGGACAAATAAAAGGCCATTTCCTGCGACGCATGACAAAGCTAAGAGGTTGACTTTATCCCTTTGTAAGCTCTTGGCTACCAAAATGCTGCCTTTCCACCTGGTGGATACACAGGATTTTTGAGACCTTATGTCTGTCGCTGTGCCCCAGTACCAGATGCCCAGTCGCCACTACTTCTCTAAGAAAGGTGTGCCCGCGCTACACCAGCATGTCGCACACAACATCACCGCTTCCTTGAGAAACTCTGTGTGTGAACGGGTGCATTTCACCACCGATACTTGGACCAGTAAGCATGGACAGGGACGTTACATGTCGCTGACTGGGCACTGGGTAACTATGGTGATAGATGGTGAAGGGTCTGCTGCACAAGTCTTGCCGTCTCCAATACTTGGGCGTCAATCCTCTGTCTGTCCAAGTTCCTCCACTGCTTCTGCCTCCTCAACCTCGTCTGGGTCCTCCACCTCCGCCCCAAACCTGCCTGGTCAGGCCACCAGCGTTGTAACTGCGCACAAGGAATCACGCACACCTCATTACTATGCTGGCAGCAGAGCGCAACGGCATCAGGCGGTCTTTATCTTGAAATGTCTTGGAAATAAGAGTCACACAGTGGCTGAGTTGTGGGCAGCTCTGGAGACTGAGTTTGGTAAATGGTTGTCTCCACTCAACCTGCAGCCTGGTAAGGCCGTGTGCGACAATGCTGCAAACATCACCGCTTCCTTGAGAAACTCTGTGTGTGAACGGGTGCATTTCACCACCGATACTTGGACCAGTAAGCATGGACAGGGACGTACATGTCGCTGACTGGGCACTGGGTAACTATGGTGATAGATGGTGAAGGGTCTGCTGCACAAGTCTTGCCGTCTCCAATACTTGGGCATCAATCCTCTGTCTGTCCAAGTTCCTCCACTGCTTCTGCCTCCTCAACCTCGTCTGGGTCCTCCACCTCCGCCCCAAACCTGCCTGGTCAGGCCACCAGCGTTGTAACTGCGCACAAGGAATCACGCACACCTCAATACTATGCTGGCAGCAGAGCGCAACGGCATCAGGCGGTCTTTATCTTGAAATGTCTTGGAAATAAGAGTCACACAGCGGCTGAGTTGTGGGCAGCTCTGGAGACTGAGTTTGGTAAATGGTTGTCTCCACTCAACCTGCAGCCTGGTAAGGCCGTGTGCGACAATGCTGCAAACCTGGGTGCAGCCCTTCGCATGGGCAAGGTGACACACGTGCCTTGTATGGCTCACGTGTTGAACCTTGTTGTCCAGCAATTTTTAGCACACTATTCCGGCCTAGATGGCCTTCTGAACAGGGCATGAAAACTGTCTGCTCACGTCCGACGTTCAACCGCCGCAGCTGAGCGACTTGCATCGCTCCAAAAGTCTTTCGGCCTGCCGGTTCATCGCCTGAAATGCGATGTGCCGACACGCTGGAATTCTACTCTCCACATGTTACAGCAACTGTGGCAGCACCGCCGAGCACTGGTGCAATACGTCATGACGTATAGCCTGGGCCAATGAGATGCAGAGGTGGGGCAGATCACCCTCATAGAGTGGTCTCAGATCAAGGACCTATGCACCCTTTTGCACAGTTTCGACATGGTGACAAATATGTTTAGCGCTGACAATGCCATTATCAGCATGACAATTCCAGTCATTTACATGCTGGAGCACACGCTAAACACTATTCGGAGACATGGGGTGGGAGAAAAAGAAGGGGAGGAACTACAGGAGGATTCATATGCGCAAGGGACAACAACATCACCAAGATCCAGACGTTCATCATCACCAAAGCGGCAGGCATGGGACCATGGGGGACAGGGATCAACAAGGGCACATGGTAGCAGGCGAAATGTTGAGGAAGGGGCAGGAGAACATGAAGAAATGGAGGACGAACTGTCCATGGACATGGAAGACTCAGCGGATGAGGGAGACCTTGGTCAAATTTCAGTTGAAAGAGGTTGGGGGGAGATGTCAGAGGAAAAAAGAACGGTTAGCACCTCTATGCCACAAACACAGCGTGGACTTGGTCCGCATGGCTGCGCAAGACACATGAGCGCCTTCTTACTGCACTACCTCCAACATGACCCTCATATTGTCAAAATTAGAAGTGATGATGACTACTGGCTTGCCACACTATTAGATTCCCGGTACAAGTCCAAATTTTGTGACATAATTCCAGCCATAGAAAGGGACACACGTATGCAGGAGTATCAGCAAAAACTGTTACTCGATCTTATCTCGGCTTTTCCACCAAACAACCATGGTGCAGGGAGTGAATCTCCCAGTTGTAACTTGACAAACATGGGATGGTCTCGTCATCTTCAACAGTCTACCCATACCAGCAGCACCGTATCTGGTGCTAGTAACAGCAATTTTATTGAATCTTTTCATCATTTTTTTAGACCATCCTTTGCAAGGCCCCCAGAGACAACAAGTCTGACACATAGTCAACGGCTGGAGAGGATGATACAGGAGTATCGCTAAATGAACATCGATGCCATGACTTTGCAAATGGAGCCTTGCTCATTTGGGGCTTCAAATCTTGAAAAATGGACAGAGCTCTCCACTTACGCCTTAAAGATCTTGTCATGTCCAGCTGCCAGCGTTGTCTCTGAACGTGTATTCAGTGCTGCTGGGTGTGTCCTGACAGATAAGCGCACGCGTCTGTCCAGTGACAATGTGGATAGACTAACGTTCATCAAAATGAACAAGTCATGGATCCACAAGGAATTTACTACCCCTGTGTCATCCTGGGGAGAGTAAAAGCTTGCTGATTTTGATTGTGCTTGATGCAAATCTACCTGTGAAGTGTACAACTGGGGAACAAGTGCTGCCACTGATGGGGTGTCTGTGTGGCCCAATTTTTGGTAAAAAGGGAGACTTTGCTTGGAATAAAACTTGCTGTGTTTTTTAAAAGAAGCGAAGATGAACAAGTCATGGTTCAGCAAAGACTTTGCTACCTACCCGGGGGTCATCCTGGGGACGATTAAGTATGGCGTATTTTTGAATGTGCTTGATGCAAATCTACCTGTGAAGTGTACAACTGGGGCACAAGTGCTGTCACTGATGGGGTGTCTGTGTGGCCCAATTTTTGAAAAAAAAGGGAGACTCTGCTTGGAGTAACCCTTGCTGTGTTTTTTAAAAGGAGCCAAAATGAACAAGTCATGGATCCGCAAGGAGTTTACTACGCCTGTGTCATCCTGGGGAGAGTAAATGCTTGTGTATTTTGAATGTGCTTGATGCAAATCTACCTGTGAAGTGTACAACTGGGGCACAAGTGCTGCCACTGATGGGGTGTCTGTGTGGCCCAATTTTTGGAAAAAAAGGGAGACTCTGCTTGGAGTAACCCTTGCTGTGTTTTTTAAAAGGAGCCAAGATGAACAGATCTGGGATCAGCAAAGACTTTGCTACCTACCCCGGGGTCATCCTGGGGACAGTTAAGGTTGGCGTATTTTTGAATGTGCTTGATGCAAATCTACCTGTGAAGTGTACACCTGGGGCACAAGTGCTGCCACTGAAGGGGTGTCTGTGTAGCCCAATTTTTGGAAAAAGGGAGACTATGCGTGGAGTAACCCTTGCTGTGTTTTTTAAAAGGAGCCAAGATGAACAATTCATGGTTCAGCAAAGACTTTGCTACCTACCCCGGGGTCATCCTGGGGATGGTTAAGGATGGCGTATTTTTGAGTGTGCTTGATGCAAATCTACATTTGAAGTGTACAACTGGGGCACAAGTGCTGCCACTGAAGGGGTGTCTGTGTAGCCCAATTTTTGGAAAAAAGGGAGACTCCGCTTGGAGTCACCTTGCGGTGTTTTACATGATTTTAGAAGGGCATGCCATGCCTATATCTGTGTCTCGTCCTCTTTTTCCTCGTAACGCTGTTTTGTTTTCGCATGAGAATTTGTTCTTGTCACTTTCACATGTGTTTGTGTTGTGTTGTGAGTTGTTTGTCACCTTTTGGACACCTTTGAGGGTGTTTTCTAGGTGTTGTTATGTGTTTGTGATTGCCTCCCATTGTTTTCTATGGGTTCGGTTCGATTCGCCGAAGCGGTTTGCCGAACCGAACTCGAACTAGACCTCCGTTTGACGAAATAAGCTGGAGCCGAACCGCGACCGGTTCGCTTGTCTCTAGAGATGAATGCAAGTAAGGAACATGTGGTAGAAGAAGGTTCTGATAGACACTTGCATTCACTCTGCCATGTAGCTGTTTGAGACATCCAACTTCTGCTGCAGAAAACATTCCCCAAACCATAACACTTCCTCCAACAACTTTCACTGAGTTCTTAACACTCTTTGGGTTCTGTCTTTCCTCAGTTTGTCGATGAACATAATCTTTCCTATAAGACCCAAAAAAATTAACCTTGTTTTCATCACTAAAATTAACTGTGGACCACTTCTCCTTTGTCCACACAACTTGCTCCTCACCAAAGGTGAATCTAGCCTTTTGATTCTTTCTGCTAATGAGAGATTTGATCACTGCACAGTGGGCTTTCAGTTCAAATGCTCTTAAACGTTGTGACACTGTATGATGAGACAGATCTTTACCCAGTTCAGTGCTGTCCAGGCGAGTAATTCCAGCTGCAGTGTTGAAATGATTACCCATGGAGATTCTTCGCATTATCCTGTCATCTCTTGCATTTGTCTTTCGAGTGTGACCAGCCTTCTTGGGGGACTTGAAAGAGTTTGTGATGTTGTAGAGATGCAATATTCTGGAAATCAGACTTGGAACCAGCAACTTCTTTTGCTATGGTTGATAGGGTCACCCCTTCTGGACAACTTGCTGCCAAAGGGCTTCAGTTACTTTGGAACGGAGCACAATTTTTTGCAAAGTCAGTGTAAACTGGAAAATTAGGCTGCCAGTTACAAAGGGGTTGTCAAATAATTAAGGAAATTAGCACCAGGTCCCAGATTAACACCAATAACTTGCAGGTATCTGAAAGTGTACTCTAATTTTGATCATTGTTCTTTTACATTTATCTAATTTACTTTTTTATTATGTGCTTTATAATAAATTCAATTTATAGAAATAAGCTTAAAATACTGCTAGCTTACTCATGTTAGGATATAATCACATAGGACTAAACAATGACCTTAACATTTAGAAAATTGTGTGCTGTTCTCAAATTTTGATCTCCAGTGTATATTATTATTATTATTATTATTATTTATTTATTTATAGAGCACCATTAATTCCATGGTGCTGTACATGAGAAGGCGATTACATACAAAATACATATACAAGTTACAGTAGACAAACTAGTACAGAGGGAAGAGGCAGCTCCGCACAGTGGTCGGGCGGCGGCTCCGCACGGTGGTCGGGCGGCAGCTCCGCACGGTGGTCGGGCGGCAGTGAGTTCATTGTAGATTGTAGGCATTTCTGAACAGGTGGGTTTTCAGGTTCCATTTGAAGTTTGCAAGGGTAGGGGAAAGTCTGACGTGTTGAGGCAGCGAGTTCCAGGAGACTGGGGATGCTCGGGAGAAGTCTTGGAGTCGGTTGCGTGAGGAGCGAATGAGAGAGGAGGAGAGAAGGAGATCTTGGGAGGACCGGAGGTGACATGTTGGAGTGTAGTGGGAGATTAGTTCATAAATATAGGGAGGAGACAAATTATGCACAGCTTTGTAGGTCAGTGTTAGTAGTTTGAATTGGATACAGTGGAAGATTGGGAGCCAGTGGAGGGACATGCAGAGAGGAGAAGTGGGGTGGTATTGAGGAGAGAGGTGGATCAGTAGGTCAGCAGAATTAAGGATGAACTGGAGACGGGCGAGAGTGTTGGCAGGGAGGCCACAGAGGAGGATGTTACAGTAGTCGAGGCGGGAGATTATGAGGGCATGCACTAGCATTTTTGTAGATTGCGAATTGATGAAAGGGCGGATTCTGGAAATATTTTTGAGTTGAAGATTGCAGGAGGTGGTGAGGGATTGGATGTGTGGTATGAAGGACAAGGCAGAGTCAAAAGTCACCCCGAGGCTGCAAACTTTGGGTACTGGCGAGAGCATAGTGTTATTTATTGTAATAGATAGATCAGGTGGAGAGTGTAGGTGAGACAGGGGAAAGGGGGAAAGATGATTAGTTCAGTTTTGGCACATTGAGCTTTAGGAAGCGAGAGGAGAAGAAGGAGGATATAGCAGATAGACATTTTGGGATTTTGGACAGCAGAGATGTGGCATCTGGGCCAGAGAGGTAGATCTGGGTGTCGTCGGCATATAGGTGGTATTGGAAGCCATGGAACTTTATGAGTTGTCCCAGGCCAAATGTGTAGATAGAAAAAGGTAAGGGTCCTAGGACAGAGCCTTGAGGGACGCCAACAGAGAGATAGCGGGATGAAGAGGTTGTGTGAGAGTGCGAGACACTGAAAGTGCAATTGGAAAGGTATGAAGAGATCCAAAAGAGGGCAAGATCTCTGACACTAAGGGAAGAGAGGGTCTGTAATAGGAGGGAGTGGTCAACGGTATCGAAGGCTGAGGACAGGTCTAGAAGTAGGAGTATAGAGAAGTGCTTGTTAGCTTTGGCAGTAAGTAAGTAATTCGTGATTTTAGTCAGGGCAGTTTTGGTAGAATGATGTGGACGGAAGCCGGACTGTAGGTTGTCAAAGAGAGAGTTAGAGGAGAGGTGGGAGGAAAGTTCAGCATGGACATGCTGTTCCAGGAGTTTTGAGGCAAGTGGGAGTAGTGATATGGGGCGATAGCTGGTAATAGAGGTTGGATCGAGGGAAGGTTTCTTTAGGATAGGTGTGACTGTTGCATGTTTAAAGGCAGAGGGGAAGGTACTAGTCGTTAAAGATAGGTTGAAGAGATGGGTTAAGGCTGGAATAAGGATGGTGATGAGTTTGGGGAGGAGGTGGGATGGGATGGGGTCAAGTGCGCAGGTGGTGAGGTGCGCTTTTGAGAGAAGACGTGCAAGCTCTCTTTCGGTGATGGTGGGGAGGAAGTTTATGGGGGAGGGGCAGTGGTCAGTTATATGAAGGGGTTGTGGTGGCTGAGCAGAGAAGACTTGCCTTATTTGGTCGATTTTTTTCTTTGCAATAAGTGGCAAAGTCTTCTGCAGAAATGAGGGAAGTTGGAGGGGGCAGGGGTGGGCGAAGGAGGGAGTTGAAAGTGTTGAATAATTGTTTGGGGTTGTGTGTTAGAGACGATATGAGGTTTCTGAAGTAATCGTGTTTAGCGGAGGTGAGAACTGAACGAAATGTGTGAATTGCATTTTTGAATGTGGTGAAGTCTTCCTGGGAGTGCAATTTTCTTCCACCGCCGCTCTGCAGCCCTAGACCTTTGCCGAAGTTTTTTAGCAAGGCTGTTGTGCCAGGGCTGTCTATTGATTCGTCTCACTCTGCCATGCACAAGGGGAGCGACTGAATCAATAGCTGATGTGACAGTGGTGTTGTAGAAAGTGGTGGCACTGTCTGTGTCGTGGAGGGATGGTATGGAGGACAGCGGAAAGATAGAGTCAGCGAGGGTGTGAATGTTGAGGTGTGCAAGGTTTCTGCGGGGATGTGCTAGGTGCTGGATAGGGGGGCAGGTGAGGAGGGCAGGGCTGAAAAGGTCAGAAGATGGTGGTCAGATAGGGGGAGGAGGGAAGTTGTGAGGTCAGAAAGGGAGCAGAGGCGGGTGAAGATAAGGTCTAGTGTATGTCCATCTTTATGGGTGGCAGAGGTGGACCACTCAGTTAAGCCAAAAGACAAAGCAAGGGAGAGGAGTTTGGAAGCAGCTGATTGGCGGGTGTCAGGGTGTCAGTGGGGATGTTGAAGTCACCCATGATGATGGTGGGAATGTCAGCAGAGAGAAAGTGTAGAAGCCAGGCAGAGAACTGGTCGATAAAGGCAGTGGTAGCGCCCGGGAGTCTGTATATGACAGGCACTTGGAGGTTGGAGGGAGAATAGATTCGGACAGAGTGCACTTCAAAGGAAGGCAGGACAAGGGAGGGTAGAGGTGGGATTGGGGTGAAGCTGCAGTTGTTAGAAAGAAGGAGGCCCACTCTTCAACCTTGTCTATTGCCAGGGCGAGGAGTGTGGGGGAAGTGAAGGCCACCTTAGCATAGTGCAGCCGGGGAGGCAGAGTTGGAGGGTGTCAGCCATGTTTCGGTGAGGCCCAGAAAGGATAGATTGCTGGAGGTAAAGAGATTATGAATGATGTGCAGTTTATAACACACTGAACGGGCATTCCAGAGCACTCCAAAGAGAGGGGGCGGCAGAGTGGGTGAGAGGGGAATGGAATTTATGTTGGATAGATTGCGGTAGTTACTAGTATGTGGAGAGTGGTAGGTGGGTGATAAAGAGGGGTGTACCATCTGTGAGGGGCCAGGATTGGGGGATATGTCACCAGCAGTGAGAAGGAGTAGAGAAAGGGAGAGCAGGTGGGAGAAGGAGAGTGGACGGCAAGGTCTGCGTGATATTAGGAGCGATCGGAGGTTCAGGAGTAGGTCAGCAGATGAGGACAGATGAGAAGGCAGGAGAGAAGAGGAGATGAATATTTGTTTAGAGGGTGCTGGGGTGTGGGGATATCGAAGGAGAGTAAGGAGGAGAGGGGCAAGGACTGTGAGGGCATAGGTGAACATGGTGGGAGTAAGGTGTCAAGTATGGGATTTAACAAATGAATTGTGACAGTGGCAAACTTAGTTAGAAAGAGCTAAATTTTACCTTCTGGTCACTTCTGGGACATTTCTGGAATATTTCTGCCACTTATCAGTAGAGATGAGCGAACCTGTCCCGGTTCGGCTCGAGGTCGGTTCGCCGAACGGAGGTCCCGTTCGAGTTCGGTTCGTCGAACGTTCGACGAACCGAACTCGAACCGCATAGGAAACAATGGCAGGCATTCACAAACACATAAAAACACCTAGAAAACACCTTCAAAGGTGTCCAAAAGGTGACAAACAACTCACAACACAACACAAACACATGGGAAAGTGACAAGGACATATACTCATGCGAAAAAAAAAGAGCTGGACAAGGAAAAAGAGGAGGACACACAGATATAGGCATGGCACGCCCTTCTAAAATCAAGTAAAACACCGCAAGGTGACTCCAAGCGGAGTCTCCCTTTTTTCCAAAAATTGGGCCACACACACACCCACCCCTTCAGTGGCAGCAGTTGTGCCCCAGTTGTACACTTCACAGCTAGATTTGCATCAAGCACATTCAAAAATACGCCATAATTAACCGTCCCCAGGATGACACCGGGGTAGGTAGCAAAGTCTTTCCTGATCCCAGCTCTGTTCATCTTGGATCATTTTTAAAAAACACAGCAATCAAGGGTTACTCCAAGCGGAGTCTCCCTTTTTTTCCAGAAATTGGGCCCCACACACATCCACCCATTCAGTGGCAGCAGTTGTGCCCCAGTTGTACACTTCACAGCTAGATTTGCATCAAGCACATTCAAAAATACGCCATCCTTAACCATCCCCAGGATGACACCGGGGTAGGTAGCAAAGTCTTTCCTGATCCCAGCTCTGTTCATCTTGGCTCCTTTTAAAAAAACACAGCAATCAGGGGTTACTCCAAGCGGAGTCTCCCTTTTTTTCCAAAAATTGGGCCACACACACACCCACCCATTCAGTGGCAGCAGTTGTGCCCCAGTTGTACACTTCACAGCTAGATTTGCATCAAGCACATTCAAAAATACGCCATAATTAACCGTCCCCAGCATGACACCGGGGTAGGTAGCAAAGTCTTTCCTGATCCCAGCTCTGTTCATCTTGGGATCATTTTTAAAAAACACAGCAATCAAGGGTTACTCCAAGCGGAGTCTCCCTTTTTTTCCAAAAATTAGGCCCCACACACACCCACCCATTCAGTGGCAGCAGTTGTGCCCCAGTTGTACACTTCACAGCTAGATTTGCATCAAGCACATTCAAAAATACGCCATCCTTAACCGTCCCCAGGATGACACCGGGGTAGGTAGCAAAGTCTTTCCTGATCCCAGCTCTGTTCATCTTGGATCATTTTTAAAAAACACAGCAAGCAAGGGTTACTCCAAGTGGAGTCTCCCTTTTTTCCAAAAATTGGGCCACACAGACACCCCATCGGTGGCAGCACTTGTGCCCTAGTTGCAAACAGGATGTTTTGATTTGCATCAAGCACATTCCAAATCCACAAGCATTTACTCTCCCCAGGATGACACAGGGGTAGTAAATTCCTTGTGGATCCATGACTTGTTCATTTTGATGAACGTCAGTCTGTCCACATTGTCACTGGACAGACGCGTGCGCTTATCTGTCAGCACACACCCAGCAGCACTGAAGACACGTTCAGAGACAACGCTGGCAGCTGGACACGACAAAATCTCCAAGGCGTAAGTTGAGAGCTCTGGCCATTTTTCAAGATTTGAAGCCCAAAATGAGCAAGGCTCCATTTGCAAAGTCATGGCATCGATGTTCATTTGGAGATACTCCTGTATCATCCTCTCCAGCCGTTGACTATGTGTCAGACTTGTTGTGTCTGGGGGCCTTGCAAAGGACGGTCTAAAAGAATTATGAAAAGATTCCATAAAATTGCTGTTACCAGCACCAGATACGGTGCTACTGGTACGGGTAGACTGTTGAAGATGACGAGACCGTCCCATGTTTGTCAAGTTACAACTGGGAGATTCACTCCCTGCACCTGCACGGTTGTTTGGTGGAAAAGCCGAGCTAAGATCGAGTAACAGCTTCTGCTGATACTCCTGCATACGTGCGTCCCTTTCTATGGCTGAAATTATGTCACAAAATTTGGACTTGTACCGGGGATCTAATAGTGTGGCAAGCCAGTAGTCATCATCACTTCTAATTTTGACAATACGAGGGTCATGTTGGAGGTAGTGCAGCAAGAAGGCGCTCATGTGTCTTGCGCGGCCATGCGGACCAAGTCCACGCTGTGTTTGTGGCATAGAGGTGCTAACCGCTCTTTCTTCCTCTGAAATCTCCCCCAACCTCTTTCAACTGAAATTTGACCAAGGTCTCCCTCATCCGCTGAGTCTTCCATGTCCATGGACAGTTCGTCCTCCATTTCTTCATGTTCTCCTGCACCTTCCTCAACATCTCGCCTGCTACCATGCGCCCTTGTTGATCCCTGTCCCCCATGGTCCCATGCCTGCCGCCTTGGTGATGATGAACGTCTGAACCTTGGTGATGTTGTTGTGTCTTGCGCATATGAATCCTCCTGTAGTTCCTCCTCTTCCTGTTGTCCCACCCCCTGACTCCGAATAGTGTTTAGCGTGTGCTCCAGCATGTAAATGACTGGAATTGTCATGCTGATAATGGCATTGTCAGCGCTAAACATATTCGTCGCCATGTCGAAACTCTGCAGAAAGGTGCATAGGTCCTTGATCTGAGACCACTCCATCAGGGTGATCTGCCCCACCTCTGCATCTCGTTGGCCCAGGCTATACGTCATGACGTATTGCACCAGGGCTCGACGGTGCTGCCACAGTCGCTGTAACATGTGGAGAGTCGAATTCCAGCGTGTCGGCACATCGCATTTCAGGCGATGAACCGGCAGGCCGAAAGACTTCTGGAGCGATGCAAGTCGCTCAGCTGCGGCGGTTGAACGGCGGAAGTGAGCAGACAGTTTTCGTGCCCTGGTCAGAAGGCCATCTAGGCCGGGATAGTGTGTTAAGAATTGCTGGACAACAAGGTTCAAAACGTGAGCCATACAAGGCACGTGTGTCACCTTGCCCAGGCTAAGGGCCGCACCCAGGTTTGCAGCATTGTCGCACACGGCCTTACCAGGCTGCAGGTTGAGTGGAGACAACCATTTATTAAACTCGGACCGCAGAGCTGACCACAACTCCTCAGCTGTGTGACTCTTATTCCCAAGACATGTCAAGCTAAAGACCGCCTGATGCCGTTGCACTCTGCTGCCAGCATAGTAATGAGGGGTGCGTGATTCCTTCTGCACAGTGAGAACGCTGGTGGCCTGACCAGGCAGGCTTGGGGCGGAGGTGGAGGACCCAGATGAGGTGGAGGAGGCAGAAGCAGTGGCGGAACTTGGACAGACAGAGGATTGACACACAAGTCGTGGGGACGGCAAGACTTGTGCAGCAGACCCTTCACCATCTATCACCATAGTTACCCAGTGCCGTAACGTCCCTGTCCATGCTTACTGGTCCAAGTATCGGTGGTGAAATGCACCCGTTCACACACAGAGTTTCTCAAGGAAGCGGTGATGTTGTGTGCGACATGCTGGTGTAGCGCGGGCACACCTTTCTTAGAGAAGTAGTGGCGACTGGGCATCTGGTACTGGGGCACAGCGACAGACATAAGGTCTCTAAAATCCTGTGTGTCCACCAGGCGGAAAGGCAGCATTTCGGTAGCCAAGAGCTTACAGAGGGATAAAGTCAACCTCTTAGCTTTGTCATGGGTCGCAGGAAATGGCCTTTTATTTGTCCACATCTGAGGGACAGAGATCTGGCTGCTGTGTGTAGACGGTGTTGAGTAGGGTGTCCCTGGAAAAATGCAGCTTTGTGAGGAAAGTGCAGGTGGAGACATGATGTCGCCTTCATCCAACGTTGGTGCTATCGATGTTTGAGAGAGCTGTACACAATCACTTGTTTCCCCTTCCAAACCAACTGACGACCTACCAAGCAAACTGCCTGTTGCGGTTACAGTGGTGGAAGCTGTGCGTGGAAAATCAGGTGTGACAGCTGTCCCCACAGTCCTAGAAGATGAAGAGCGCGCGGATGCACTAGAAGGGGCAGGCGGGGGATGGTTCGCTCCACTAGGCCACATTGCAGCACGGTGAGCTTCCCACCGGGACATATGATATTTATTCATGTGACGATTCATGGAAGAAGTTGTCAAACTGCTGAGGTTTTGACCTCTACTAAGAGAACCATGACAAATTTTACAGATCACATAATTTGGGCGATCTTTTGCTATGTCAAAAATGGACCAGGCTAGGCAAGGCTTAGAGGGCATGCGACCTGTTGATCCACCTCGACTAGTGCTCAGAGACAGAATGGTGGCTGAGGATGCAGTTGTAGACGTGCTACCAGTACTCCGACTCTGTCCAGGAAGGCGCAAGGTAACTTCGTCATCAGTTGCATCCTCCTCCACCACCTCTGTTGACCTCCTCGAGTGCCTGACTGTGGGTTGACAGTAGGTGGGATCTAGAACTTCCTCATCAATTGTTGTGTTTGCACTCCCCTCACCCTCAGACCAAGCCTCTTCTTGCCCTGACTGAATATTTAAGTTGTCATCCCAATCTGGTATCTGCGTCTCATCGTCATCAGTATGTTCCTCATTGTCTATAACAACAGGTGTTGCAGTTTGTGAAAAAGGGTCAACATTATGCTCTGAAACTTGGTCCTCACAGCCTGAATCAGAGTCACAAAGGTTCTGGGCATCACTGCAGACCATTTCCTGTTCTGTACTCACTGTAGCTTGGGAGCAGACCTCTGATTCCCAGGCTATAGTGTGACTGAACAGCTCTGCAGACTCAGCCATCTCAGTTCCACCATACTGTGCAGGGCGGATGGAGACTTCAGAGCTGGGAGAAAGCAAGTTTGATTGGGGTGACAACTCAGAGGACTGGTGTTTTTTGGATGCGGTAGTTGAGGTGGCGGAGAGGGCACTTGTTGGACCACTTGAGATCCATTCAAGCATTTTCCTTTTTTGGCCATCATCTACCTTTGTTCCAGTTGTCCGTGTCCGTAAAAAAGGGAGCACATCGGATTGTACACGGTAAGTAGTAGACATCTTACTTTTGCTGGTAGATGGTCTATCTTCAGCAGATGTTAATGGAGCTTTGCCACCTTCCCCACGGACAAACCCTTTTTTTCCTTTTCCAACACGCCTCTTACCCTTTCCACCAGCATCTGTCATTTTGCCACTCATTTTGATTGCGACAAGATTGTGCACTTAAAATGTGGTAGCAAAAATTGAGAGGTGGTATAGATTAACAGCAGAATAAACAACAATAATTATCACTGACAATGCAACTACGACCCTTAAACTGGCAGCAGTGTTTGCTAGTATAATGGCTTAGCAACAATGAGTTGGAGTGTGCAATGCAGGCAGAGGTGCTGCAAATATCTTTGCACTAGTGGGACTATACAGAAGTCCAATAGCCACGTTTAGGATGCCACTAGGTACACTCAGTGTTTGCTAGTATAATGGCTTAGTAACAATGAGTTTGAGTGTGCAATGCAGGCAGAGGTGCTGAAAATATCTTTGCACTAATGGGACTATACAGAAGTCCAATAGCCACGTTAAGGATGCCACTAAGTTCACTCAGTGTTTGCTAGTATAATGGCTTAGTAACAATGAGTTTGAGTGTGCAATGCAGGAAGAGGTGCTGCAAATATCTTTGCACTAGTGGGACTATACAGAAGTCCAATAGCCACGTTAAGGATGCCACTAAGTTCACTCAGTGTTTGCTAGTATAATGGCTTAGTAACAATGAGTTTGAGTGTGCAATGCAGGCAGAGGTGCTGCAAATATCATTGCACTAGTGGGACTATACAGAAGTCTAATAGCCACGTTTAGGATGCCACTAGGTTCACTCAGTGTTTGCTAGTATAATGGCTTAGTAACAATGAGTTGGAGTGTGCAATGCAGGCAGACGTGCTGCAAATATCTTTGCACTAGTGGGACTATACAGAAGTCCAATAGCCACGTTTAGGATGACACTAGGTTCACTCAGCGTTTGCTAGTATAATGGCTTAGCTACAATGAGTTTGAGTGTGCAATGCAGGCAGAGGTGCTGCAAATATCTTTGCACTAGTGGGACTATACAGAAGTCCAATAGCCACGTTTAGGATGACACTAGGTACACTCAGTGTTTGCTAGTATAATGGCTTAGTAACAATGAGTTTGAGTGTGCAATGCAGGCAGACGTGCTGCAAATATCTTTGCACTAGTGGGACTATACAGAAGTCCAATAGCCACGTTTAGGATGCCACTAGGTTCAATCAGTGTTTGCTAGTATAATGGCTTAGTAACAATGAGTTTGAGTGTGCAATGCAGGCAGACGTGCTGCAAATATCTTTGCACTAGTGGGACTATACAGAAGTCCAATAGCCACGTTAAGGATGCCACTAAGTTCACTCAGTGTTTGCTAGTATAATGGCTTAGTAACAATGAGTTTGAGTGTGCAATGCAGGCAGAGGTGCTGCAAATATCTTTGCACTAGTGGGACTATACAGAAGTCCAATAGCCATGTTAAGGATGCCACTAAGTTCACTCAGTGTTTGCTAGTATAATGGCTTAGTAACAATGAGTTTGAGTGTGCAATGCAGGCAGACGTGCTGCAAATATCTTTGCACTAGTGGGACTATACAGAAGTCCAATAGCCACGTTTAGGATGCACTAGGTTCAATCAGTGTTTTCTAGTATAATGGCTTAGTAACAATGAGTTTGAGTGTGCAATGCTGGCAGACGTGCTGCAAATATCTTTGCACTAGTGGGACTATACAGAAGTCCAATAGCCACGTTTAGGATGACACTAGTTTCACTCAGTGTTTGCTAGTATAATGGCTTAGCTACAATGAGTTTGAGTGTGCAATGCAGGCAGAGGTGCTGCAAATATCTTTGCACTAGTGGGACTATACAGAAGTCCAATAGCCACGTTTAGGATGACACTAGGTACACTCAGTGTTTGCTAGTATAATGGCTTAGTAACAATGAGTTTGAGTGTGCAATGCAGGCAGACGTGCTGCAAATATCTTTGCACTAGTGGGACTATACAGAAGTCCAATAGCCACGTTTAGGATGCCACTAGGTTCAATCAGTGTTTGCTAGTATAATGGCTTAGTAACAATGAGTTTGAGTGTGCAATGCAGGCAGACGTGCTGCAAATATCTTTGCACTAGTGGGACTATACAGAAGTCCAATAGCCATGTTAAGGATGCCACTAAGTTCACTCAGTGTTTGCTAGTATAATTGCTTAGTAACAATGAGTTTGAGTGTGCAATGCAGGCAGAGGTGCTGCAAATATCTTTGCACTAGTGGGACTATACAGAAGTCCAATAGCCACGTTAAGGATGCCACTAAGTTCACTCAGTGTTTGCTAGTATAATGGCTTAGTAACAATGAGTTTGAGTGTGCAATGCTGGCAGACGTGCTGCAAATATCTTTGCACTAGTGGGACTATACAGAAGTCCAATAGCCATGTTAAGGATGCCACTAGTTTCACTCAGTGTTTGCTAGTATAATGGCTTAGCTACAATGAGTTTGAGTGTGCAATGCAGGCAGAGGTGCTGCAAATATCTTTGCACTAGTGGGACTATACAGAAGTCCAATAGCCACGTTTAGGATGACACTAGGTACACTCAGTGTTTGCTAGTATAATGGCTTAGTAACAATGAGTTTGAGTGTGCAATGCAGGCAGACGTGCTGCAAATATCTTTGCACTAGTGGGACTATACAGAAGTCCAATAGCCACGTTTAGGATGCCACTAGGTTCAATCAGTGTTTGCTAGTATAATGGCTTAGTAACAATGAGTTTGAGTGTGCAATGCAGGCAGACGTGCTGCAAATATCTTTGCACTAGTGGGACTATACAGAAGTCCAATAGCCATGTTAAGGATGCCACTAAGTTCACTCAGTGTTTGCTAGTATAATTGCTTAGTAACAATGAGTTTGAGTGTGCAATGCAGGCAGAGGTGCTGCAAATATCTTTGCACTAGTGGGACTATACAGAAGTCCAATAGCCACGTTAAGGATGCCACTAAGTTCACTCAGTGTTTGCTAGTATAATGGCTTAGTAACAATGAGTTTGAGTGTGCAATGCAGGCAGAGGTGCTGCAAATATCTTTGCACTAGTGGGACTATACAGAAGTCCAATATCCACGTGTAGGATGACACTAGGTTCACTCAGTGTTTGCTAGTATAATGGCTTAGCTACAATGAGTTTGAGTGTGCAATGCAGGCAGAGGTGCTGCAAATATCTTTGCACTAGTGGGACTATACAGAAGTCCAATAGCCACGTTTAGGATGACACTAGGTACACTCAGTGTTTGCTAGTATAATGGCTTAGTAACAATGAGTTTGAGTGTGCAATGCAGGCAGACGTGCTGCAAATATCTTTGCACTAGTGGGACTATACAGAAGTCCAATAGCCACGTTTAGGATGCCACTAGGTACACTCAGTGTTTGCTAGTATAATGGCTTAGCTACAATGAGTTTGAGTGTGCAATGCAGGCAGACGTGCTGCAAATATCTGTGCACTACTGGGGCAATACAGCAGTCCAACAGCCACGTTAAGGATGCCACTAAGTTCACTCAGTGTTTGCTAGTATAATGGCTTAGTAACAATGAGTTGGAGTGTGCAAAGGACAGGAGGGTACAGTGGCAGGGTTGTGGGTCTCTGGGTAGAGGAATGGAAGCCTGCCTTTCTATCCCTACTAATGGGGAAATGCAGCGAGGAAATCCCTGACCTTAGCTACACAGACGCTGTCATCTTGTGTAGCTGTTAAACTCTGTTTTCAGGACCTGTCACCTATGGCTCTGACCCTGCCGGTATGAGCCCTTAAAAGGACTGATAGAAAGTGCTATCCCTAAGCTGTCCAGTGCTGTGTATGGAGCGCATACAGCAGTATCGGCGATAGGACTCAGGACGGAGCTGCGCCAGTGATGTCTGACACCAAGGACGCAGAAGGCAGATAATGGCGTGCTGGAGGAAAATGTCCGTTTTTATAATGCAGGGACAAGTGACATGGACATCCTATCACACATGCCGTTGCTTCTCTGGCTAAAAGTCCACTTAGCTGTGTGTGTGTGTCTGGGATTGGCTGACATGCTGGCCCTCCCCACTACACGCGCGCGCTTAGGGAAGGAAGACAAGGAAAAAAAAAAAAAATGGCGATCACCATTATCCAAACAGCAGTGATCTGAATGCGCTGTTCCCGCACACTATACATTGAAATGTCATAATAGTGTGAGTCACAGAGTGACTTACACTATTACAGCGGAAAGCCAGCTATGAATTAGCTGTTTTTTTTGCTGCTAGAACCGTTCTCGAACGTATCTAGAACTATCGAGCTTTTGCAAAAAGCTCGAGTTCTAGTTCGATCTAGAACAGCCCCCAAAATCACTCGAGCCTCGAACTGGAGAACCTCGAACCGCGCTCAACTCTACTTATGAGGCACTTATCAGAGGCACGCACACAGACCACAGTCATAGACCTAGCGCAGCACATTTATACATTTTTCATTGACCCAACTGAACATCAGCTGGCCCACAGGGGAGTGGCACATGAAAGAATTACAAACAGGTAGAATCCACTCAAAGAGAAAAGAGAAGAAAAAAAGAAAAAAAAAAAAAAAGGACAGGACTTGACTAATTACACAGCAGGACAATAGCAGTTTAGCATACCCAAAAGCAGAGACACTTTAAATGTGAATGCAGGAGAGGAGATAAGATTACAGTCAAAGCAGGACATTCAGATGGATAGGAGAAATGGATGGTCATACTGTGGCGCCCTGGACAAGCCAGGGGCCACAGATAACAACACACACACACCCCCACCCCCAGCAGTTCACAGCAGACATCCCCAAAGTGACCTGCTTTCTGCCTCGGGCTCAGACTGACACACCAGGTGGGCGGAGTCAGGAGATGGAGACGCCCACCCATGGGTTTGGCTGGCCTGAGGCAGGAAGCAAGCCCAGTCAAGTCCTAGGAGAGGAAGAGAGAGGAGGTCTGCAGAGAGGCAGACGCAGACTGGGGCCTAGGATTGGAGCCTAGGGCCCTCGTGCAGCAGAGAGTCAGGCAGATGGTAGTGGCTGTCTGCAGGGAGCCGGGGAGACAGCTGGTGGAACCATAGGTAGCCGGGGCTGGGCGGTGGCCCACCGGTACTGAATCGGGGAGCCAGCTGGAAGCCGGAGCGCAGGAGGAGTGTACGGAGGGTGCAGGAAAGGACTTACACCACCAAACTGGGTCAGGGGAATACACCGCAGCGTCTGTGGGACCCGTCCATCCAGCCGAGTGTTTTACCAAGAACTGTGTCCTGATTTCTGGCTGAGTGAGTACCACCGTGCCGTGCGGCACAGCGCTAACCCTGTGACCCTGCACCTCGCCAGGCCCCGCACCCGGCCTGCCATCCATCCCTACTCCATCATCGGGCCCCGGGACAACCAACCCCTACCCACGGAGGGGAGAACTAACAACTTTGCTGCTCCCTGTCACCGCTCCCGGGATCCCCATACAGAGCAGAGGTGGTGTCACCAATATCACCACAACCGTGGGTGGCGTCACGGACAATAAACTATCTCCCTTACCAAATCCCCTTTTACTGTGGAGCCTGGGATCACAGACCGAGTCACGCCACCGTGATACCCACAGAAGTGACCTCGTAGCCTGGATCTGAGTACCCCTGGTCCCCGGGCGACACAGTACCTGTGAATGAGACAGATGAATTGTCAGAATCAGAGATGGATGATGACCATGCAGAAGTTATGCCATAGAATTATATATCTGTTCTGAAATATTTCATAATGTAATAATTAGTTTCATAATGTAACTAGGATTGGGGTTCCATTTATCCATGGCATCAATATCAACTTTATTGTGACTTAATGATCACAGCTGATCTTAAAATTTGGCTGTTTTACTAGTTTGTATAGTAAAATTAGTGATCCAGATAGAAAACCACATGTAGCATTTTTTGATCCAGTTCCTGGAAATGAAATTACCTTACCAACCACCAGGTTTTGCTATATGAAGTAAAGGCAGTGCCATACTGGCACTGGGATGTTGTGTACAAGCATACCATTTGTTGAAAGATCAAATGCATGGTTGCTGAAATATCTCTAATCAAAGTTTCAGAAATGCACTACACCTTTGAATGGCGTGTTAATTGGAAGCGGGCCTTTGGGGTTCAGGTATTTGAAGTACATTCCTCCTTCTGCATCTTCTATGACTTGTGCCCTTTTCTTTCATTGCTGATATTTGTGGTATGTGCACATTGTCACAGTAATGAGTAGAGATGAGCCAACCCCCTAGAGTTCGAGTTCGGTTTGGTTCGTCGAACGGAGGCTCCGTTTGGTGATCATTCGTCGAACGTTCGACAAACCCCTTCGAACCCCATTGAAAACAATGGCAGGCAAACACATAAAAACACATTATACATGTACACATACAGTTAATAAACATTGCCATTACACTTACAGGTCCCCGCGACGCGTCCTGCACTCTGCCTCTCGCCGCTATTCCTTCCGATAATCGCTGCGTCCTCCCGGTAACCAGCACTGATGATAAGACATTCCGTGATGTCAAAATAGCATGTGACCAGTCATTTGTGTATTTTCTCATTGGCTACAGACTGGTCACATGGCTAGACATCATGCTAGGTCCTGACAGTGCATCCCTCTAGTACGCGGTGCTCATTTGTGCATCTCCGTGTACCGGCGAGATGCTCTGGCACATGGTCGGCATCCCCATTCCTGCATGTGGGCGCTCTTTACAGAGTCAGCCCACATGCAAGGACTGGCTGCCACAGCCGGTGAATTGCGGCATCGGGAATCACGTGATTGGAGCACCATTGCTATAGTAACCGCCTGTCAGATTACCTTAGCAACGGTGGCAGCGGTGACGTCACCGCTTCCAGCACGCAGCCTCTGCTCACTCTCACGGAATGAATAGACTGCACGGGGAGCAGCAGCGTCTTCCTCCCATGCAGAGCTGTCTGATGTAGCAGAGCTGCATGGGTTGAAGGAGAAAGAAGACAGAAGACCAGGATCGTGGAGGGATGAGAGGGAGTAATAAACATGGAGTCTCTAAGTGTGTCTGTGTATTTATTTCTAATAAAGTATTTTTTCTCTGTGTGGTGTCTTTTTTTTTAAGCCTTTATTAGAGATTTTTAATGGCCGGGTCAAACTTGCCTGACATTAAGAATCTCTGGCTTAATACTAGCTAGTAAAACAAAGCTAGTATTAACCGATTATTACCCAGCAAGCCAACCGGCTTCAGGGCTGCTGGAAGAGTTGGATACAGCACCAGATGATGGCGCTTCTATGAAAGCGCCTATTTCTGGGGCGGCTGCAGACTGCAATTCGCAGCAGAGGGGCCCATGCTGAGAATTGCAGTCCGCAGCCGCCCCAGAAAATGGCGCTTTTATAGAAGTGCCACCTTCTGGCGCTGTATCCAACTCTTCCAGCTGCCCTGGTGAGGAGTGGCTGGCTGGGTAATAATGGGGTTAGGGCTAGCTGTATATTATCAACTGGCCCTAATCCCGTAATTCATGGTGTCACGCCAATATTAGACATGGCCTCCATGAATTTCTAGTACAGATAAAAAGTAACACACCACACAAAAATATTTTTATTAGAAATAAAACACAACACAATTAGTGACTCCATCTTTATTGAAATAAAGAACCCACCTCCGCAGATAATCATGATTAACCCCATTATTACCTCGATTGCTAACGCACCAGGGCAATTCGGGATGAGCTGGGTAGAGTCCCGGGACTGCCGTATCTAATGGATTCGGAAATTCCGTGCGGCTGCTGGGTGATATTGTTAGGGTGGTGGGCTCCCTATAACGTGGTGCTCTCCATCCTGACAACACCAGCCTCCAGCCGTGTGGCTTTATCCTTGCTGGTATCAAAATTGGGAGGAACCGCAGGGTTTTTTTTTCAATAATTTAACTATTTATTTTACTGCACGATATAGACCCGCCTTCCAGCGGCTGTGATTGGTTGCAGTGAGACAGCTGTCACTCATCGTGGGGGCATGTCTGACTGCAACCAGTCAAGGGCGCCGGTGGGCGTGGAAGGCACGGAATACCTGATTGAATAATGAAGCGGCAGCCATTTTCAAAAGAGGAAAAGCCGCTGGAAATTTGTGGCAGCTGTGCAGCGAGGTGCCCGTGATCGGTGAGTAGGAAAGAGAGAGGGATTGTGCTGGGGATGCATGACGCATGCAGATATGCAACGTGCGCACATACTTACTGTGAAAAGCCACGCCTTTGGTGATCGAACCGTTCTCGAACTTAACTCGAACTGCCGACCTTTAAGCAAATCGTTCGAGTTCGTCGAACGACTCGAACACCCCCCGAAATCACTCGAACATGAAATTGGTGAACCGCTCGACTCGAACATCACTCAACTCTAGTAATGAGGTCTTCATAAAAATGGTGCCAGAATCTGCGCATGCGCGTACAGCAATTTCCGGCACCATTTTATTGAAGTGCAGAGAAAACTATGAGTGGCAGGGGAACTTGTACAGAAGGCAAAAAATAAAAATAAATATGCACACATGCTGATGCCGCTCATACTCTTCTCCACAGCGGAGAAGACTATGCCGGAGATTGCGGTAAGCACATTTGCGGACTCCAGCACCAATTTAATGAAGACATCATTACTATGGTAATGCGCATGCGTCGCCAACAGTAGCAATGGCGGCATGCTCTATATTTAAATAAAGAAAAGGGGGAAAAGCATAAAGAATGTAGGAGGAGGAATTTACAGCGAGGAACCGACACACAAAGGCCCGCACCACTGCACATATTAATCAAAGGTGCAGTGCATTTTTGTAACTGTAACTTTGATTACAGATATCTCAGCAACCAAGTATCCAATCTTTCAACAAAAGGCATGCCTGGATTCACCATCCTAGTGCCAATATGGCACTGCCTTTACTTTATATAGCAAAATCCTGGTGGTTGGTTCCCTTTAAAACACAATTAACTGAAACACATAATTTTATTTTCCATCAGTGCAGCCACATCAAAGTTTGATTTTCAGGTGGCCAGCTGTAGTTTTTTTTGGATATGTGTTGGAATAATAAAAATAGTTGATCACTATTTACTGTATTTACTACACGTGTAATACCTGGTTTGTTTTCACTGCCCATTTCAGGCTTGGTTTGGCACATGGAGAGGTAGGAAATCGTAAGTGATAGGACCATGCATTTTTAGGTACACCTTGACATCTTTCGATAGTTTTTGTGCTCTTTCATCAAAATACTCTAACTAAGCAATTTATGTTTTTAACTTTTGCAGCAATATTAGAGTTCATGTATTCATTAATCATATTGTGCTGATGTATATGTTGAGTGGTGTGAGTCGGTAGCTGTAGGCAAGAGTTTGACTCCAGATGCCCCTGCATACTACATGAAATGACTGGTCCTGGTTGGGTGTGTGGATCTGTGTTATTTGAGCTGTGAACCTGTGTAGGATGCATATTGCCGCTGACGTCAGCTGGCCAGGACCGGATGACAACTCATATTCAAAAGCAGACATTTTAATCAACACTTTATTCGATGATTTATTCCCGGCAGCAACTTTAAAGTCCTGATAGTGGGCACATATTGATCAGCATTTTACAGTTTTGTACAGCATTATAAGACACAGTTCAAGTCCATACTGGTTTGTTTCAGATCTTACTGGTCCTGTTAGTTTCAGCACAACCCAGCACAGTATTACAGCACAGTTTGTGAAGGTCATCCTACCTTTCCATAGTCCCACGTACTGTCTCCTTAAGGGTTCCATCATGACCACATTAAAGCTTAGCACTCCGGGAAACCATTTGTGTCTTCGAATGCGTTCACACACCAGTTGAGATTAACTCTGTACCTTGACGGTTAAGGTGCGTGGCTTCTAGAGTCCTGCCTCCTGTTTCTATTGACTGGAGCCTCTCTGTTCAAGGGTCAGTCTCTCGTTTCAATGCTGTTTACAATCTGTGTCACTTTGAACATTCTAGGTTCATGCTATCTTATCTTCTGTCTCATCTCCTTCTCCTTTGTTTTCAAAACCTACCTCTAGATGTGGATTTCATGAAGAACTAACTATACATCCTCCACTTTCGCTCACTAGGTCTTACGTGACTCCTCTAGAATGAACCATCACTTTCCCATTCACTTGACCCCTCCCATGATGGGCTAATCCCAATGTTTAACTATTGTTTGACAACTCTTTCTAACAAGTGTTATGCAACAAATTACCACATACGATACTTACTAAACATAATACATTACATCATCAGCACTACACATAACAGATTACACATTACATTGCATCACAGTTCATGTACAAAAGAGGAAGAACATTATTCACATTACATGACAATAACACTATTAGTGTCTTCTTCATGGGTTAGAATGCAATAGCTGTAGTCCACAATTCTTACATATAGTGTCTGTATATGTTGTATATTGGCCATATAGTGATTTGTGCAATAATTTGATAGTAAGGGTGTTTTATTTTTTTTTTGTATTTTACATTGGGGGATGAGGAATGACTCAGCATCCTTTTCTAAAAATCCTTTCCAGACAAATTTACAAATATAAATTTTTAATACTTTTGTATAAGTCAGAAACCTCACCAAATGCTGGGTTACCTTATTTATTATGTTTTGCCGGCCTTTACTGCAGCTGACTTCAGTTGCTCCTTGTTTGTGGGTCTTTCTGTCTTACATTTTGTCTTAAGTATGTGATATTCATGCTCAATGGGGCTGAGATCTGGTGTTTGATTCTGCTAATGCAGAAAATCACACTACTTTGCCCTAAAATACTCTTTGGGTTACTTTCGCAGTACGTTTTGGGTCAGTGTTTATCTGTACTGTGAAGCGCTGTCCCATTAACCTTGCTGCATTTGGTTGAATCTGAGCTGAAAGTATAGCCCTGTACAATTCAGAATTCATCTGACTGCTTCCTCTTCAGTCACATCATCAACAAACACTAGTGACTCAGCGCCATTGGAAGCCATGCATGCCTGTCCATCACACTGCCTCCACCATGTGTCACAGAGGTTGTGGTGTGCTTTGGATAATCAGCCATCCCAATCCTTCTTCATACTTTCTTCTTCATATTATTCTGGAACAGGTTGTTCTAAATTGTATCTGTCCAATGCTTGTTCTAGAACCGAGTTGGCTTCTTTAATTGTTCTTTTGGCAAAGTCTAATCTAGCCTTTCTATTTAAAGGCTGATTAATGGTCTGCACCTTGTGTTTGCTCTGATGAACTCTTCTCTTTACGGTACACTTAGATACTGAAACACCTTCTTCTTGAAAGTGTTATTTTGTGCGGATGTTGTGAAGAGGTTTTTCTTCATCATAGAACGGATCCTGCGAACATCCACCACTTTTGTCTTCTGTAGATGTCCAGGCCTTTTTGAGTTCACAAACACACCAGTGACTTGTTTTCTTTTTTCTTTTTTGCAGAATATAAAACTGTTGATTTGGCCACTACTAACATTTTGTGCTATCTTTATGATTTCTTCTTTTCTTCCAGCCTAATGATGGTCCGATTTTCTTCCATTGTGAGTTCCTTTCACCGCATATGGTGGACTAACAGCAACAGCTTCCAAATTCAAATACACCTGGAATCAGCTTCAGACATTTTACCTCCTTAACCCCTTCACAGCCAAGAATGTATATATAAGTCCTTGGCTGTGTCTATCCCTTTAAGGTTACAAGCGTTCGCAACGACCAACAATACTTGGGAACTCCAGGAACCCTAAAGGCTTCTTAAAGGCTCCATGAAGATTTCCGAGCCTCACAGTGTCCCAGAGTGTGATGGGATAACAGGAGAGTGAAGCTCTTAGACTGGCCCTCAGGCTAGGAGGGCTCTAGCTGTCCCTACTCCCAGAGATACATCTAATGGTGACTATGTCTGGGCCGCCTTCCTTGCCCTGATATTGGCCAGCCCTGATCTAATACCTCCTCTCCCACACTTCAGGGGAGGACCGGGACAGGAGTGGTTGAACCCACAGATATTGACAAACTGGGGAGTCCAAAACTCTCGCATGCAGCACATTCCCACAGAGTAATCAGACAACAAATGATAAGGAGGAAAATAATGAGCAGGGAGAAAATAACCAGATGACAGGAGGAATTCCACAGCGCACCAAGTAACATGCAGTAAACTACCAATTTCTGAAACACAATAGCACATGGACCGGTTTAGTGAAAGCTATAGTCGGTATGGCAAGACAGACTCCTCCCTCTTAAAAAGGTGTGGAGTACCTGTGATCGGTCTTCCACAACATGTAATGCAAAAGGTAACTAGCAGGTGAGCAGAAATTAACTCTTGCTAGCCCGATCATTAACGAGCACACAGGAAGGAAGCACCAGAGAAAGTAGTATAGTGAGGAGTTTCAAAGTCTGGAGTCTTAACAACGTCAGATGCCATCATGATTTTAGGTGAGTTTAGAACCAGACACTGTGTAACACACAGCTACTGGACTGTCGGACTGCTCTGCCCCTATGTCCCACAATCCAGCAGTCCAGCAATCCGGCAGTCATATCTCCAAAGTTCACACTCTCAGTTAACTCAGTTGAACCTGCTGCCAGATTGCTAGACTGTGGATTGTGAAACATGGCTGCACAGCAGTTCTGAAATTCAGCAGCGGGTTCAACTGAGTTCACTGAGGGCAGAGGGGAGCCCCCGAGTGTGAACTCCTGTGAACTGACTACCCCATTGGTGGACTGCTGTGCCTCTGTTTCCCACAAACTGGCATTCAAGCAATCTGGCAGCGGGTTCACCGATGGTCGCACTTGGTACTATGGGAACCCAACTGTGAACTCCAGGGACCTGACTGACATCAAAGCTTCTGACAGCTGGATCCCCTCAGTGTGTTCCATGAGCTGCAGTGTTCGGTTTCATATTCCATCATAGCAGTTTCTGGATGTTGCAGAGCTGGGATCATCGTGGCACATTCTGTTGTTTATGTTGGAGTGTTGGGGTTAATAAATTGGTGAAAGAGGGTGTAAGGTTTTTTATTATTTAAACAAAAGATTTTTGTGTGTTTGTTTTTTTCTTTTTACTTCCAGGGTTGGTAATGAGGGGGAGTCTCACCCAGGGCTTGATGGCAGCTGTGATTTTTGAAAAATCACAGGTGACATCAACCCAATACATTTTCCTGATTGCCACCACATCAGGGCAATCGGGATGAGCTAGGTTAAGCTCCACAATTGGTACATCTAATGGATGCACCAAAAGTGGGGCGGCTGCAGGCTGCTAATTTTAGGCTGGGGCAGACTAAGTAACCATGGATCTTCCCAGTCTGAGAATACCAGACCCCATCTGTCTACTTTATCTGCATTGGTTATGAAAAATGGACAGAAGCCTATGTTATATTTTTATTATTTATTTAAATAGTAAAAAGAATGACATGGGGCAACCTCTATTTTTATTAACTAGCCAAGATAAAGCACACAGCTAAATGCTGCAGCCCACAGGTGTCTACTTTACCTGCATTGGTTATCACAAGTAAGCGTGGGACCACACATCATTTTCTATTTTTTTTCATTGCGCCTGTCAATCACAGTAATGCTAATAGCAAACATGGCAACGACATTACTGTGATTGGAAGGCAATCAACGCTTGTTTAATGGCTGAAAATCAGGCAGCAAACATGTGAGGAGGGGACTTGAAACTCACCAGGCGAATACCAAAATAACAGGTATCACATATCTCATATTCCATAATATTTGTACAAGTAACGAATTGTGCCGAATATTTTCACTCATCACTATTAATTATAGAAGTTTTTATGCAATATTCTTTCTTGCATTAGGGCAGGACTGTGGAGCAGGACCATGAGTAGTGTCTAATGCGGGCGTCACACGGTATGATATATTTGGTGATATGTCGTCGAGGTCATGTTGTTAGTGACGCCCATCCGTCATCGTCAGAGACTGTGAACGACTGTGAACGAGAAAAAATACTCACCTTATCGTTGCTCGTTGACACGTCGTTCATTTTCATAATATTGTTCCTCCTTCTGCGCGCTGGTTGTTCGTCGCTCCCGTGGCAGCACACATCGCTCCGTGTGACACCCGGGAGCGATGAACACAGCTTACCTGCATCCCGCCGGCAATGCGGAAGGAAGAAGGTGGGCGGGATGTTACATCCCGCTCATCTCCGCCCCTCCGCTTCTATTGGCCGGCTGCCGTGTGACGTCGCTGTGATGCTGAACGTCCCTCCCCCTTCAGGAAGAGGATGTTCACCACCCACAGCGACGTCGCCCGGGAGGTAAGTGCGTGTGACGGGGGTTAACGACTTTGTGCGCCTCGGGCAACTAATTGCCCGTGATGCACAAACGTCGGGGGCGGGTGCGATCGCTTATGCGATTGCACGATTTATCATCCCGTGTGACGCCAGCATAAGGCTCTGCCTCTTTTCTAAACTTTGCGTTAACACCACTCATCGCAAGGACAGCCCACTAAAACATTTATCTCCCTGGGGTCTTCAGTGAAATGGCACCACAGACTGTGCAAACTGACATTCAGCTGTCTTCAGCAAAATGACATCGAGGGTCGCGGATGCTCACACTCACATTCAGCATTCTTCAGCAAAATGGCACCAGTGGTGGTGCATGCATGAATTGAGATCATGGCTCATCATTGAGCTGAGTTTGAAATCTGTGCATGCGACATCCACGGTGTCCTTTTGCTGAAGATTGTCAGATGTCAGTTTGCCCATGCGCTGCTCATACTGCCCTTTTGTTGAAGACTCCATGAAGGTGTGCAAGCATGGCTTTGGTACAGGTGGTGCTACAGCGAAATTTAAAAAAGAGGCTTCTACAAATGAGGAGGGGCGATGGTAGAGCCAAAGACCTTACCCACAGTCCTGCCCCACAGTACTACCTTAATACACAAAAAAGATATTGCACCAAATCTTCTATATTGAATGAAACAAGAACCAGGGTGCACATATCTGCACTATAGGTGTCTATTAAATCACTATAACAGCCTTATTATGCCCATATCTTTACTCTAACATATTAAATCATGATGACAAGTTATTTTAAAGACTGAATAGCCCATGCAGCTCATTTAAGAGCTTTTGAGATAATTGTCCAATTACTTTTGATCCCTTGAAAAAGAGGCAACTACATATTATAGAGCTGTAATTCCTAGCCCTTAAGCCCGCTACACACGCTTCAATATATCTCACAATCCGTCGTTGGGGTCAAGTTGTAAGTGACGCACATCCGGCATCGTTTGTGACGTATCTGCGTGTGACAGCTACATGCGATCAGGATTGAACGCAAAACCGTTGATCGCAAACACATCGTATCATTCTCTAGAATTGAGCGTTTTGTGCAAGAACCTAGTCAATTGTAACGTGTGACATCCCTCATACGATTTTGTTGTCTGATGCTATGTGCGCAGGTGTGCGCTCTGCACCGCAGCGTAAAAAAGGTCTGCTTCAGAGCGCAGCTGAAAAGCTGCGTTCTGAAGCGCCTCACAATGTCTGTCATGCACTAATCTCTGTCAGTCCGTCACTATCTCTGTCCCTCACTCTCTGTCCATGTCAGTCTATCCCCCTCTCTCATATACTCACCGATCCCCGATCCCTGGCGCTGCACGGCATTCACACTGCTCCGGCGGCTTTTACTGTTTTGAAAAAGCCGGCCGCCCATTAAACAATCTCCTATTCCCTGCTTTCCCTGCCCACCAGCGCCTATGATTGGTTACAGTGAGACACGCCCCCACTCTGAGTGACAGGTGTCACACTGCACCCAATCACAGCAGCCGGTGGGCGTGTCTATACACGCCAGATAAAGCCATACGGCTGAAGGCTGGTATGCTGCATCCACCGGTGGCCGCGGGTAACCTCAGTGACAGCAGCTGATCGCGCGGCTGTGTTCATTTGCTGCATGGAGGTGACCGGAGCGGCTGTGTCTGCTGCGGCTCCGGTCACCTCCATGCAGCTGCGGTGGAAGCGACGCTGGATCATCCTGGATTACGCCGGACAAGGAGGGCTTTTTGGGGCTGATTAAAGTGGTGAACCAGGGTATATGTGTGTGTTTTTATTTCTAATAAAGGATTTTTTCGGGTGTGTGTTTATTTACTGTAATTTACAGATTAATCATGGAGGGTGTCTCATAGACGCCTGACATGATTAATCTAGGACTTATTGGCAGCTATGGGCTGCCAATAACTCCTTATTACCCCGATTTGCCAACGCACCAGGGTAAATCAGGAAGAGCCGGGTACAGTCCCAGAACTGTCGCATCTAATGTATGCGGCAATTCTGGGCGGCTGTTGGCTGATATTGTTAGGGTGGGGGGCTCCCCATAACGTGGAGCTCCCCATCCTGAGAATACCAGCCTTCAGCCGTATGGCTTTATCTGGCTGGTTTTAAAAATGGGGGGAACCGCACGCCGTTTTTTAAAATTATTTAATTATTTATTTCACTACACAGTATAGACACGCCCACCGGCTGCTGTGATTGGGTGCAGTGTGACACCTGTCACTCAGAGTGGGGGCGTGTCTCACTGTAACCAATCATAGGCGCCGGTGGGCGGGGAAAGCAGGGAATACGAAATTGTTTAATGGGCGGCCGGCTTTTTCAAAACAGTAAAAGCCGCCGGAGCAGTGAGAATGCCGTGCAGCGCCGGGGATCGGGGATTGGTGAGTATATGAGAGAGGGCTGGTAACTTCAGTTACTCAGGAGTTTAGCGGTCACCGGTGAGTCCTTCACAGATGACCGCTAATCAGGACGCGACACAGACAGAGCCGCAGCATCACAATGAAGACGGGTGAAGTTCACCCGAGTTCATTCTGACAGTGCGGCTCTGTCTGTGTCTGCTGTCATCTGCCATTCAGCTCTGCTACATGGCTGTCTGTGTCTGCTGTTAGCGGCCATGTAGCAGAGCTGAATGGCAGATGACATAGTAAAAACGAATCCCACATTACACACGCATTACACACGCTTGGCAAGTCAATAAATAAAAAAAAAAAAAAAGGTGCTCAATGCATACGTCACAGAACACATGATCTAAAGGATCGCACACAAAATTGATCAATTTAACATAGACTACTAACGCTCGTGTGACAGCAAATGAACGACCAACGTGAAATCTCATAGATCCCATATGCAACCTGGGCGTGTCACATCGCAAATGCGATTGTACAACTAATTGCAACGTGTAAAGTGGGCTTTACTCCAATTGGGATGTGAATTCCCTCAAATTATGGATTCGGTCACAAGAGCATATAGTATCTGATGCAAAAGAATCTGATGTGATATGCCAATGACACTGCTCAAACTCTGCTGTGAGCGTGAGTAGACTGTTTTCTACTTTTATCCGATTCTCTCACAAGTAGAGTTGAGCGCGGTTTGTGGTTCGTGGTTCTCCAGTTCGCGGTTCGAGTGATTTTGGGGGCTGTTCTGGATCGAACTAGAACTCGAGCTTTTTGCTAAAGCTCGATAGTTCTAGTTACGTTCGAGAACAGTTCTAGCAGCAAAAAGCCAAGCTAATTACTAGCTGGCTTTCCGCTGTAATACTGTAAGTCACACTATTATGAAATTTCAGCGTATAGTCTGCAGGAACAGCACGTTCAGATCACTGCTGCTGGGATAATGGCGATCGGCATTTTTTTTTCTTTCCTTGTCTTCCTTCTCTAAGCACGCGCGTGTAGTGGGGCGGACCTGCATGTCAGCCAATCCCAGACACACACACAGCTAAGTGGACTTTTAGCCAGAGAAGCAACGGCATGTGTGATAGGATATAAAAATGGGTATCTGCCCGTCAGGACGCCATTATCTGCCTTCTGCGTCTGGATGTTAGTCACCGCAGGTGCAGCTCCTGTCTCCGATACTGCTGTGTACGCTCTACACACAGCGCTATACAGAATAGGGATAGAAGTTTAAAGGGCTAATAACAGCAGGCTCAGAGCCATAGGTGACAGTCAGGTCTGTGGAAACAGATTTTAACAGCTACAGATAAGAGCGTGTGTGTAGCTAAGGTCAGGAACTTCCTCGCTGCATTTCCCCATTAGGAAGGATAGAAAGTGAGGCTTCCTTTCCTGTACACTGACCCACAAACCTGCCACTGTACCCTCCTGCCCTTTGCACACTGAAGCTCATTGTTACTAAGCCATTATACTAGCAAACACTGAGTAAACTTAGTGGCATCCTAAAAGGGGCTGTTGGACTTCCATTAGTGTCCCACTAGTGCAAATCTATTTGCAGCACCTCTGCATTGCACACTCAAACTCATTGTTACTAAGCCATTATACTAGCAAACACTGAGTAAACTTAGTGGCATCCTAAAAGTGGCTGTTGGACTTCATTAGTGTCCCACTAGTGCAAATCTATTTGCAGCACCTCTGCATTGCACACTCAAGCTCATTTTTACTAAGCCATTATACTAGCAAACACTGAGTAAACTTAGTGGCATCCAAAAAGTGGCTGTTGTACTCCATTTGTGCCCCACTGGTGCCAACCTATTTCCAGCACCTCTGCATTACACCCTCCTGCTCTGTTTTTAATAAGCTATAATAATAGCAAAAAATGCTGCAAGTTAGTGGCATCCAAAAAGTGGCTGTTGTACTCCATTTGTGCCCCACTGGTGCCAAGCTACTTCTAGCACCTCTGCATTACACCCTCCTGCTCTGTTTTTAATAAGCTATAATAATAGCCAAAAATGCTGCAACTTAGTGGCATACAAAAAGTGGCTGTTGTACTCCATTTGTGCCCCAATGGTGCCAAGCTATTTCTAGCACCTCTGCATTACACCCTCCTGCTCTGTTTTTAATAAGCTATAATAATAGCAAAAAATGCTGCCAGTTAGTGGCATACAAAAAGTGGCTGTTGTACTCCATTTGTGCCCCAATGGTGCCAAGCTATTTCTAACACCTCTGCATTACACCCTCCTGCTCTGTTTTTAATAAGCTATAATAATAGCCAAAAATGCTGCAACTTAGTGGCACACAAAAAGTGGCTGTTGTACTCCATTTGTACCCCAATGGTGCCAAGCTATTTCTAGCACCTCTGCATTACACCCTCCTGCTCTGTTTTTAATAAGCTATAATAATAGCAAAAAATGATGCCAGTTACTGGCATACAAAAAGTGGCTGTTGTACTTCATTTGCGCCCCACTGGTGCCAAGCTATTTCTAGCACCTCTGCATGACACCCTCATGCACATTTTGCAACGCTATTTTTATAGCAAACTCAGGGAATTCCTTGCTGCATTTGATCATTAGGAGGGATAGAAAGTGAGGCGTCCTTTACTGTCCTGGTACACACAGAACACAGCCACTGTACCCACCTGCCCACTTTTGCCACGCTATTTAATTTGCCCAAAGAGCTGACACTTTTTCTGCCATCCTAAAATTGTCTGGAATACTAAAATATTGTTCCTTTGCTGCCAAGCAAGGTGCAACACATGTGCATTCTACACTCCTTTCCATTTGTGGAACGCAATAATTAACTGCAGGTAGTCCAGCCAATCTTTCACGAAGGTGCAGGCGTGGATATAATGTTTCCTTCATCCAATGGTGGTTCTCTCGATGTCTGACAGCTCAACAATACCATCTGTTTGCACTTAAAAAACAAGTGACGACCTGCCAATCACACTCCCGCTTACGGGTAACGGGGTGGAAGTTCAGTGTGAAAAAGCATGTGTGACTGCTGTCCTCACAGTCACAGAGGATGAAGAGCACGCAGATGCACGTGATGGGGCAGGCGGTGGTTGCACAGCACCGCTAGGCCACATTGTAGCACAGTGAAATTCACATTGCGACTTATGCTTCATTTTAAGTCTTGTATTTGGTGGGATCCACAGTATGCAGCAAAACCACGCAACATGAAAAGCACTGTTTGTAGTTGGGTTCATAAATGATTCTTTCATTTTCCCAAAACAAACAATAAGAACCATGCATTAAATTGAAATAATAGAACAATCTATTCAGTTGCCTACTGCTTGCTAAGCCCTCTGCGTAGCGGCAGTAATTGTGTGTTTGTGTGGTTTTGTGTGTGTGTGTGTGTGTGTGCGAAGACAACTTACTAGTGGTGCATCACAAGAGCTTCCCAGTTATCTACCTAAACATAGCCAAAACACATCACCCACCCTGAATAGCCTTGTTAGCTGAAGCCTCACAGATAAGGCAGAAGATAACAGTGTGAATGCAAACCACACAGCTCTGCAACACAGTCATGTAAATATTGAAAAGCAACATTCAATGCAAACATGTGTCGCTGTCCCTCTATGATTTAAACTGTACTTGACAATTTGACAGTGCAGAGGCAGCAACCCTTTCCAACACACATGTTCCCCTTTCTACCAGCATCTGTTCTTTTTCAACTCAGTTTGTATATGACCAAAAATTCAACTCTGCGGAGACACCGTACTTAACGCCGTCTCAGCACAGCAGCCAGCCCTCGGTTCCTCAGATGTGGACAAGTAAGACCATTTCCTCCTATCGATGAAAAAGCGTTGAGATTCACTCTGTGCACCACTGGTGTTTAGTGGAAAAGCAGATGTAAGATTGCGTACCACCTTTTGCTAATAATCCTGCATACGTATGTCCCTTTCTATGGCAGGAGTTATTTCGCAAAATTTTGTGTTGTACCGGGGATCTAACAGTGTGGCAACCCAGTAGTCAGCATGACTTGGAATTCATACAATCCAAGGGTCATGTTGTAGGTAGTGCAGCAAGAAGGCGCTCATGTGTCTTGAGCATCCAGGAGGACCAAGTCCTTGGTGTGTTGGTGGCGGAGAGGTAAGAATCGTGCCTCCTTCCTCTGCCCTCTCCCCACAAACTCGCACAACCGAAATGTGAGCAAGCTCTCACTAATCTGCTGAGTCTTCCATGCCCATCGCCAGTTTGTCCTCCATTTCTTCCTGGGCTCCTGCACCTTCCTCAACTGTTTTGCTGATACTATGCGCCCTTAATAATCCCTCTCCCCCACCGTACCATGATTGCCGCCAAGGTGCCGCTGACCGTCTGGACCTTGTAGATCTTGTTATCCCTTCCGCATATGACTCCTCCAGTACTTCCTCCCTTCCTCTTGGACCAACACCTGACTCCAAATAATGCTTACAGTGTGCTCCATCATGTAGATGACCAAAATAGTCACGCTGAGAATGGCATCGCCAGTGTTAAACATCTTCGTCGACATTTGTAAACTGTGTAGAAGGGTGCATAGGTCCTTGATCTGACACCACTCCAGCAGCGTGATCTGCACCACCTCTGGATCAAGTTAGCCCAGGGTATACATCATAACGTATTTCAGCAGGGCTCTGTTGTGCTGCCACAGACGCTGCAACATGTGCAGATTCCAATTCCTGCATGTCAGAACATCGCATTTCAGGCATTTAATCTCCAGACCTTAAGACTTCAGGAGCGATGAAAGTTGTTGAGCTGCTGGGTGCGAACGATGGAAGTGAGCACATAGCGAGCGTGCCCGCTGTACGAGGCCATGTAGGCCGGGATGTTGTTTTAAAAATTGCTGGAGAATCAGATTAAACACGTGAGCCATACAAGTCACGTGTGTCACATTGCCCTGACGAAGGCCCGCAGACATGTTTGCATCAGTGCCGCACACGGCTGTTAAGTCACCAACGTAGTCCGCTACGTCAATTTGTACTCCTGTCGCAAGATGGCAACATGCTCCTTTCGTGCATAGTGCTGATGATGGGAGAGGAGTCGACGCCAGTGGCGCAGGTGGACGCAGGTTATGGTCACCCACTGGGCTGTGTTACCTTGACAGATGCAGAACCAATGGCTGAAGGCAGGTGGTGGGTATCTCACAGATGAAGTACCATCATTCAGCTACAACCAATGGGAAGACACCACACCCTTTTTTAGGCCCCTCCTGTCTGCAGACCACTGCCAGACATAGCTATGAACCTCTTCAGTTTTATGATTTTGTGTGCTTGTTACCTGACTACTTTTCCTGCTTGCTGTTTATGTACCTCATTGGCCGATTCGCATTTCACCTCTGCTTGTTTTCTGATTAAGTCCTGTCTGTTATGAGCCGGCACCGCCATAGCCGCAAGCAGCTTGCTGCGGTTCCTGTTGCGCCCAGGCACCGGCTGCCGTTCTTGGCCGTGCCTCGGGTCGTTCAGTTGGCTGCTCCTTCCACCACGTCTAAGTGTGGAGAGGCAGCTAGTGCGCATGTGTGCGCCGAGTTACCCCAGCCAGGAGTCTAAGCCCGGTGTTTTGCCTTGTGAGCATGCTCAGCCTGATTGTGTTATTTCTGAGACTAAGTCCTCAGTTCAGGCTACTGAGCATGCTCCCACAATTAACCCTAACAGCCTCTTTGCACAGGTACTTGGACTTCGTGCTGTGTCTAAGTTCTGGGATGTGCCTACTGAGCATGCTCAAACTGATACTCTGCTTTTTGAGCCTGTTGCTCAGGCTACTAAGCATGCTCAGTCACTTAGTGCATCAGAGGCTAGGTCCGGTAAGGATCTCACTGAGCATGTCCGTGAGGTGGCAGGCCCTGATAGGGCAGAGGGTGTCAGGTGTCCTGATGACGTGGCAACTCCGGACTGGCTCGCAGAGGCCCGCCCCTATGATCTGGCACCTCACCATTGGTCATCAGACGATGACTGGTGAAGTGTTTAGGGCGTGGCTGCCATGAGGTCATCAATGACGTGGCGGTTCCGGATAGGCCGCATGTGATGTCACTGATGACATGGCACTCTGCAATTGGACCTTGGTGGTTCCACCCTGGGTTTGGGGCAGACCCAGGTTATAAAAGGGGCTGGAGACAACATGGAGGTGCGCAGTCTTCATTTAGAGTTCTTGGTGGCATAAGCCTTGCTGGAAGCGGTAGGTAGGGCTAGGCGAACGGTGCCTGTCACGCCAAGATTCGTGGTTCAGCACATGAGGGTCAGGCGCCGTGCTTCCTTGCTACCGTTCCTGTTGTGCTAGAGCAGTCCAGTGGCGTTAACTGGGCTGCGGCTGCTGCGTCACCTGTTCAGTTGTGCGTCCTACGCACACGGACAGAATACCTGTTGCGTCACCTGACCGAGAGTGCCCTCTACGCACACGGACAGAGTACCTGCTGCACCACCTGTCCGGTTGTGCCCTCGTACGCGCACGGGCAGCGCACCCCAGAACCCCTGTGAAGTTAACAGGGTGTTCCTGGATTGGGTGTGTGAACCCTATTATCCTCCTCGGCTTCCCAATCAAATGCTACTGGTGTAACTACCTGGTCTGACGTGTCCTTTACACACGTGGCCAGTCGAGTGGTGGCCAGAAACGCTAATCGGAGGACCGCTCGGCCTGACGTGTCTTACACATGTGGCCGACAGGGCGCTGTAGCAGCGGTCTTCTTGGTCAACGCTAACTGGTTACCATCCGGCCTGACGTGTTGTTACACACGTGGTCGGAGTAGCGTCCGCTCCACCGAAACGCTAACTGGGTTGTCGTCCGGTCTGACGTGTCCCTACACACGTGACAGGTTCCTTGAGTTATCTCAGAGCCATCCAGCTCTATAGTCTCCGCCTAACCCACAGGGTGCCAGCAGCTCCATTACCATCTGGAGCATGGTGGGCCCCGACTGGCGATTGGGATATATACCCCTGGTCCTAATCTGCCAGTCCCCCCATAACACTGTCCCTCCCATTCTGTTCCTCTTCCTCAATTAATGTTTTGACCCTGCATGACTACTATTCTCTGGAACTGCAGCCTTCCACAGGTATTGATCAACTTGGGCCCTGTGTCATTCAAAATCACTGTATAGGGGTTAAAGGGTTTCAGGGTTCTGGGGTCCAGCTTGGTGAGTGGCTTCCCTCTAGCCTATCTTTTACAGCCCGTCTGAGTGTGTCGACCCAGGCAGGCGTTACACCGTGCCCTCTGCAGAAGGCCATGTAGGCCGGGATAGTGTTTTAAAAATTGCTGGACAACCAGGTTCAACACGTGAGCCATACAAGGCACGTGTGTCACAATGCCCTGAAGAAGGGCTGCAGACTGGTTTGCATCATTGTCGCACCCGGCATTCCCTGGCTGCTGGTTGAGTGGAGACAACCATTGATGAAACTCGGTCTCACTCTACAGAGCTAACCGTCCACAACTACTCAGCGGTGTCTCACATTTCCCCTACATTTCAAAGTAAACATTTCCCCGCCTGATGGCCTTGAGCTCTGCTGCCAGCATAGTAAGGAGGTGTGTGGGATTCCTTGCGCGCAGTTACAAGAAAGGGTGGCCTGACCACACAGGGTTTGGGCTGAGGTGCAGGACCAACACGAGGTTGATGAGGCAGAAGCAGTGGAGGAACTTGTACATACAGAGGAAGGATTGACACACAACTCGTGGGGACGGAAAGACTTGTACAGCAGACCCTTATCCATCTCTCACCATAGTTACCCATTGCTTAATTAGCAACATGTAACTCCCCTGTCCATGCTTACTGGTCCAAGTATCTGTGGTGAAATGCACCCTGTCACAGAGTTTCTCAAGGAATTGGTGATGTTGTGTGCGACCTGCTGTGGTAGCGCGGGCACCCCTTTCTTGGAGAAGGAGTGGCGAATGGCCATCTGCTCTTGGGGCACAAGGTCTCGAAAATCCTCGGTGACAAAAGGGTGTAAAGGCAGCCTTTCTGTAGCCAACAAGTTTGAGATGCTGAAACTAAACCTCTTAGGCATGTCATGCACTTCGAAAATCATGTAAAAAACAGCGAGGGGACTCCAACCACAGTCTCCCTCATTTCCACTAATTGGGCCACACACACCCCACTTGACTGGCATCAGTTGACCCCCTTTTCAAAATGAAAAAGATGCTTTGCATGAAGCACTCTCAAAAATACGCGTGCCTTTCGCCTCCCCTGGATGACCCAGGGGAAGAAAAGTCCTCGGAGAGCCATGTCCACATTGTCAGTGGACAGACGCGTGTGCTTATCTGTCAGCAGACCCCCCAGCAGCACTGAAGACAGGTTCCGAGAGAACGCTGGCTGCAGTACACGACAAGATCCCCAAGGCGTACGTGGCGAGCTCAGGCAATTTATCCAGATTGGAAGCCTAAAATAAGCAAGGCTCAAGTTGCACGGTGATGGCATCGATGTTCCCTTGCATATACTCATATATCTGTGTCTCCTCCTCTTTTTCATCGTAACGCTGTTTTGTTTTCGCATGAGAATTTGTTCTTGTCATTTTCCCATGTGTTTGTGTTGTGTTGTGAGTTGTTTGTCACCTTTTGGACACCTTTGAGAGTGTTTTCTAGGTGTTTTTATGTGTTTTTGATTGCCTCCCATTGTTTCCTACGCGGTTTGAGTGGTTCGCTTGTAGGGGTGTGCGTGATCCGAGATACCCTGCCAATCACAGCATGCAGCAATTTTTTTCTCATGCAGAATCGGCATGAGAAAAAAAATGCTGATTGGCTTTCCCTCATAGTATACATTGGAGCAAGTACTATCTAATAAAACATAGAATAACACTCGTCCATGGTATATGGTGGCGTGAACGAGCCCTAAAGATTAGAGTCTGCACTTTTAGCTCATATTGCTTATATAACTGTATCTTGAATATGTTTTGGTTATTGCCAAAATGCCAAAACTTGTGTCAATTTCCAAATATTTACTTTATTTATTGTTTTTACTCTAGGTTATATTTGTCTATTAATTTGTCTGTGAATGTGCACCTACATATCACACTTAAACCAACAGTTGTGCTAGCCAATGTTTTAAAAGGAATTTGTCAGCAGATTTTTGCTATGTAAGCTGAGGGCAGCATGATGTAAGGGTTAAAAGACAAAAAGCAACTATGCTTCTCTTATCAGTGTGTGCAAGTGTTTACTTAAAATAATGGCTTTATTACCCTGTGAATACCATTACAAGACCATTGTGGATACCTGGACCTTTTCTTCCTTTTCCCCTGGGCCTCCTGATGATCCGTTGTGGGTGGGGAAACGCATTGAGGCTGTGCATATTTGCACCGACAATTAAGGGAAGTGTACCTTTGTAGCAGTATGTATTTGTTATCAATATGCACAATTTGGTAAATCCTGCTTTTGTTTTGGGGACTTCAGCATGCGTTGTTTTCCTTTTCTATACTTTTGGTCTGTTCAGTCACATTAGTCCACAAGGGCCTTGTGTATAGGGTAGTGCACTGGTTTGTTTATTATAACATTGACCTTTGTCCTTTTTAGGGCACTCGATTGGATAGATTTTCTCCTCCCTTGTGCCCATTGTGGTTTTCAGGTTTCAGTGCACTATATGATACCGTATTTAGGGCTACACCAAGGCACAGTAGGGTGAGTCGACGAGGAACGGGGGCGCCCGGCTAAGTTAGGGTGTCATACCCTCCGTTGAATGGTAGGAGCGAGTCCTAGGGTATCAATAGGGCTATTATTATCCACAGCCCCAATCAAGGGTCTGTGTTTGCATATATATAACTGCTCTCTGCTTCTACTGCTACCCATTGCCTACTAGATCCGTGGCCCTGTTTGTAGTCCCTGTGTATGACTATACTTGATTCATTTTTGCTATTGTGTTTTGTTCATTTGGGTAGTTTTAATTTAATAATAAGTATAAAATTTAGATTTTAAGGGATTTTTTTAATTATCCTGTTAACCCGAATACCATTACAAGACTAGAAAATCACCTGCGCACCATTCTGACATGCCCCTGCTGTGATTGACACCTCCCATTCAATGCAAATCTCTACTGAGAGCCTGGTGTGGGCAGAACAGCTCCCTGGGCTTAGAAACATGCTTTAAACTCAATTCTTTGATTGCATGAGAAGGTCTGCACCAAGTAATATATGTGACACATCGTTGGAATCAGAATCTCCTTGTCTACATTACGTTGCTGTCGGATTAGGTAGCAAAAACCTGCTAACAGATTTCTTTTAAGTTTTGCTTTAGGACTCTGTACTAAGTACATTTGGGAGTGTGGCCAGCCCACCAGACTCCTACACCCTTAAGCTGTGCAGCTTGTCTATTTTGCTTTGCATAGGCAGTTGTAAAACACAATCAGGTCCAGGTTGTTCTCTGCGGCTTCTTAGCAAACAGCAAGGTGAATTACTAGTGTCTGAGGCGATCCTGATTAAGTACACCTTGTCGTGATGGAATGGCTTTTACACTTTTTTTGATTAAAAAAAAATGGCACTAAGCACCCTATGATTTTTACATATGTTAATTTTATAATAAAGTCAGCTCACCTATATTTCCAAATCATGCAGGTAAGCAACATCCTCTGCATATAACACTTGGAACACAGCAAGATGAATGTAGAACGAGAAGATAAGATCCTGTAGCAGGACTTGATAAAATGTATCTTCTAGTGATGAGTGAGCACTAGCATGCTGGGAAACTCGAACATTTTTCTGTAAGAAATAAATGAAAAACTATCGCGCTAACTTGATGAGTGGGAAAAGGGAGTGAATGGGTAGACCTAAATTTAGGTATACAAATATGGAGACACAGCAGGGAATTGGTAAACAGTAAACTGATTTATTGTATAATAATTTAAGATAAAACACAAGTTTTAAAATGATAAATAAAAACCAAACAAAAAACCTCTGCGTGGAAGTATTGTTGAGAGGGTCCTGGTGAGGAACTTAGGGACAGAAGTGGAAGCTTGGGTCCTGTTAGGAATACAAAATGACAGGAATGAATGCAGCAGCCAGTGTCACCTATCTGGCTAACCGCTACTCGGATGCCTCTGCACTGTGCCAGTCATTGCACTGGCTGCCCATATATCACAGGATCCAATTCAAACTGCTTGTTCTCACCCACAAGGCTCTCCACAGTGCAGCACCCCCCTACATCTCCACCCTCCTCTCTGTCTATCATCCCACCCGTTCTCTATGCTCTGCAAATGACTTTCGACTAACATCCACACTAATTCGAACCTCCCACTCCAGAATCCAAGACTTCTTACGAGCTGCACCAAACCTCTGGAACGCTCTACCCCCATAAGTTAGGACAAATCACAACTTAGCTTCAGACGCTCCCTAAAAACGCATCTTTTTAGGGCGGCCAATCACACTCCCTAGCCAAACTAATTTCACCTAATCCCTCTACAATGTCTCAGAACATAACCCCACGTCAAACTCCATGGCACCGAAATGCATCTCAAGGCTCTGACCAACTGGTCTAGGAAGCCATTATCTATCCCCCATTTCCTTGAGATGGCTGGATTGTCATTGTAAATAAGCACTTGTACCTTGCCACTCCCCCCATCTCATTGTAGATTGTAAGCTCTCACAAGCAGGGTTGCCTTTTTTTTCCCTTTAAATATTGTATCTTCTATAATTGTTACTTGTTTGTATATGTTTATGTATATGATATGTATTTGAGCCTCCTGAATTGTAAAGCGCTGCGGAATATGTTGGCGCTATAGAAATAAAGATTATTATTATTATTATTATGCAGGTATACTGATAATAGGAATAATGAGGATCTGGGTTGAATACTAATTACCTGGTGGTTATGAACACAATGAGAATAAAAATGTAGAATTTGTGAAAATGACAAGAGTAGGAGAGAACAAATTTTGGTGTTTCCCCTTTATGTAGGAACCTGTAAACCAAAGTAAGTAGATTAGTCTGTGTTGACAGTAAGCTCCACAGTGTGGGTGCTTCCTAAAAGGGGGGGAGGAGAGAGGAGGAAACCTACCAGTACTGGTCTTTTGAGTTCCTGTGTATTTGCTTTTGGAGGCCTGATAGATTAGTGATATTTAGGAAAATGTCCTAAAAATATTAGTAGATACTATACTCATAACGAATACTGTCTAATACTCACATATTCGTTCCAAATAGCATGTGCAATGCAAGTCAATGGGGAGAAGCTTGCAAAGTAACGAGTGTTCCAAATACCATACTATTCGCGTGAGTAGCAAATAGTGCGGCATTCGGGTTACTCGTTACTTTGCGAGTTTTCCCCATTGACTTGCACGCTATTCGGAATGAATACGCAAGTATTGGACAGTACTCGTTATAAGTATAGCGAATATGAATACTTAAGTACTTGCTCAACTCTAATTATGGGGCCTTTTTTATCTATTTACCTTGTGACAATTGGAAATCTGGGGTTAAAACAACATTTTAGTGGTAAAAATATAATTATTTTATGTTCACTGCCCAATAGTATAAAACTTTGTGACACTTGTACTGTCACTATGCTCACTGCACCCATGGATGAATTCATTAAGGGTTGACGTTTGTAAAATGGGGTCACTTTTGGGGTATTTATGCTGTTCTGGCACCTCAGGGGCTCTGCAAATATGACATGGCACCCGCAAACCATTCCAAATAAATCTGCACTCCAATATGGCACTACTTCCTTTCTTCATTCTGGACTGTGCCTCAAAAGTAGTTTTCGACCACATATGGGGTACTGGCTTACTCAGGAGAAATTGCAGAACAAATTGTATGGTTCACTATCTCCTATTACCTTTAGTGAATTTGAAAAATTTGGCGTTTACAGAACATTTTTGTGGTTTAAAAATTTATTTTTTCATTTTCACAGCTCAATGCTATAAAAAACTGTGAAGCCCCTGGGGGTTCCAGGTGCTCACCAACTGTCCAGATAAATTCCTTGAGGGGTGTAGTTTCCAAAATGGGATCACTTATGGAGGAGCTTTACTGCTTAGGCAAATCAGGGGCTCTACAAACGTCACATAGCATACACTAATGATTCCAGACAATTTTTTAGCCAAATGGTGCTCCTTCCCTTTTGAGCCCTGCCGTGTACCCATACAGTTCATTTCCAGTTACAGTTGAGGTATCGGCGTACTCAGGAGAAATTGCACAATACATTCTATGGTATATTTTTTCCTGATACCCTTGTGAAAAAAGCTACCTGGTTAAAGTAACAATTTTGTGGTAAAATTTTTTTTTTTTTTATTTTCACGGCTCTACGTTATAAACTTTTTTGAAGCCCCCAGGGGTTCAAGATGCTCATCAAACATTTAAAATCCTTGAGTTGTCTAGTATCCAAAATAGGGTCACTTGTCTAGAACCTCCCTTAATGTTTGCAACTAATTTTGCTTAAAAAATTTAAATGGTGCTCCTTTTGTTCTCAGGTCTGTCATGCGCCCAAGCAGTTGATTTCCACAACATATGAGGTATCAGCGTACTCAGGACAAATTGCACAATAAATTTTATGGTGCACTTTTTTCTTTATACCCTTGTTAAAAAAAGCTACCTGGTTGATGTAACAATTTTGTGGTAAAAAAAAGTATATATTTTGATGGCTCAAAGCTATAAACTTCTGTGAAGCCCTCGTGGGTTCAAGGTGCTCACCAAATATCTAGATAAATTCCTTTAGGGTTCTAGTTTCCAAAATGGAGTCACTTGTCGGGGAGCTCTATTGTTTAGGTACCTCACAGGGTCTCCAAAACATGGTGTCCGCTAATGATTCCACCTAATTTTGTTTTAAAAAATTCCAATGGCACTCCTTCCCTTTCGAGCCTTGACATGCACCCAATTGATTTCCACCACATACGAGGTATCAACATACTTAGGAGAAATTGCACAATAAATTTTATGGTGAATTTTTTCCTGATACCCTTGTGAAAAAAAACTACATGGTTGAAGTCACAGGTTTGTGATACTAAAATTAAAAATATTTTCACGGCTCAACGTTATAAACGTCTGTGAAGCCTGCGGATTCAAGGTGCTTAGCAAACATCTGGATAAATTCCTTGAGCGATCTAGTTACCAAAATGGGGTCACTTGTGGGGGAGCTCTATTGTTTAGGCACCTCAGGGGGTCTCCAAACGCTGATACCTGCTAATGATTCCAGCTTATTTTGCTTCCGAGCCCTGCTATGTGCCTAGACAGTTGATTTCCACCACATATAAGGTATCAGCGTACTCAAGAGAAATAGCACAATAAGTTTTCTGGTGCATTTTTTCCTGATTCCCTTGTGAAAATACAAAATTTTATAGCTAAAGTAACATTTTTGTCTAAAAAAGGAAAAAATTTTCATTTTTCCTTCTATATTGCTCTGGCTCCTGTGAAGCACCTAAAGGGTTAATAAAATTCTTAGAGGTGGTTGTGAGCAGTGTAAAGTGTGCAGTTTTCAGAATGGTGTCACGTTTGGGTATTTTATGTCACTTAGGCCTTTCAAAGTCACTTCAAATGTGATGTGGTCCCTAAAAAAATAGTTTTGCATATGTTGTTGGAAAAATGAGAAATTGATGATGAACTTTGAACCCTTCTAACTTCCTAACAAAAAAAAATTGTTTCAAATTCTCCAGTCCAATGTAGAGCTTTCAGGAAGTAGGGCTTTAATCAGACCCTGGGCATTGGTTCTGAGGTTGGCTGGTGATGCCTCTTCAGAGATCCCTCTGAAATTGAGGTTGTTATGGCGTAACCTATCTTTGAGGTCCATTAGCTGAGCCTTAATAAACTGGAGGTCATCTGCCAAGTCCCCATGTGCATCAGTCAAAGAATTATGAGATTTTGCTTATCTTTTGTTAAATGCTTGTAACCCTTGAGTTGATCTCCCAAATTTGGGTTTGAATTGGAAGGATAAGGCCCTCCATGTTCTTTTGTATGGAGCTGCTTTAGACCAGTAACATACTGTTAGGGCCAGGTGGACGGGCAGACCCAGGAGGTGGATCCACTGGACTGAACACCTCACCGAGGGCAAGGTGCCCGGTAGCCGGAGCACTACGGGTAGCAGGACAGTCCGTTCAGAGGAGTGGAGTGAAGAAGTCCCTGGGACCACGGGGTCTCTGAAGGTAGTCCGGGTGACGGAGCTCAGGTTCGGAGGCCGAGATGACGTCAGGCAGAGTCCGGAACCAACGGAGCGAGAAGGTGGGTCACCACAGGGATCGGAGATGGTATGAACTGACGGGATGGCAGACAGTCACCGTTCGGGGTTCGGGTATCGTCAGGACCGGTTGGCGAGGCAGGAGCGGCTCTACGAGAGAGATAGGTAAGTATACCACAAGACACAAGGAGACCTGACTCCTAGCTTAGCAAACACGAAGAACAGGCCCCGCCCACTTGGAAAGGATCCCCCTATATACCCTGTACCTGATTCTTCAATATCCTGTGGGAGGACACTGGCCCTTTAAGAGAGGGTCAATGACCGCGCGCGCGCCCTAATGCGCATGCGCGAGGCCCGGGTGCCAGAAGCCAGAGCAGGGAGCGGTGCACAGGAGGCAGGAGTGCCGGGCTGGAGCAGAGTTGCCGACGGGCGCCGGGAGCGGGGACCGGGCTGCCTGGGGACCGCAGGTGATGGGGCATGGAGGCTGTGGAGCGGGGGATGCCTGGCAGAGGAGCCGGGGAGCGTGGCAGGGGAGCCGGGGAGCGTGGCAGGGGAGCCGGAGAGCGTGGCAGGGGAGCCGGGGAGCGTGACAGGGGAGCCGGGGAGCGTGACAGTACCCCCTCCCCCACGCCCCCCTCCCCGCAACCAGGACAGGAAGGCACGTATCAGGGGAGTACCCACATTCTCCCGGGGTTCCCAGGACCTATCCTCAGGACCATACCCTGCCCAGTCCACCAGGAAGAACTGTCGGCCCCGTACAGTCTTCATGGCCACGATATCCCTTACCGCATAGATGTCATCATCAGCAATAGGAGGAGGAGCAGAACTGGCAGCAGCGGAGAAGGGACCAAGGACAACCGGCTTGAGCAGGGAGACATGGAAGGAGTTGGGTATCCTCATCATGGCCGGGAGCTGCAGTTTGTAGGAGACCACATTTATTTTGCTGAGGACTTTAAACGGCCCGATGTAGCGAGGACCCAGCTTGTATGATGGAAGCTTCAATCGGACGTACTTGGAAGCAAGCCAGACCAGATCTCCTGGAGAGAAACACGGAGGATCCAGCCGCCTCTTGTCTGCATGTCTCTTCATCCGCAGAGAAGCACGTCCAAGAGACGTCTTGACAGAGTCCCAAATTGTTGTAAAGTCACGGACTACAGCATCAGCAGCAGGGACATCCGAGGAAGAGGATACAGGTAATGGGACGGAAGGCTGAAGTCCGTAAATGACATGGAAGGGAGAGCTGGAGGAGGACTCACTGACGTGGTGGTTATGGGAGAATTCAGCCCAAGGAAGAAGCGTGGACCAGTCGTCGTGTTGGGCGTTAACGTAGTGACGTAAGAAGGAGGTCAGGATCTGATTGACTCGTTCCACTTGGCCATTCGACTGAGGATGGTAGGCTGAAGAAAAATCCAGAGTCACTCCCAGATGTTTGCAGAGAGCCCTCCAGAAGCGGGAGGTAAACTGAGTTCCTCTGTCGGACACAATGTGTGAGGGAAAGCCAGCAACCGGAAGATGTGCTGTATGTAGGCGTCAGCGAGTTCCTGGGCAGAGGGCAGTCCAGCCATAGGGACGAAATGAGCCATTTTGGAGAACCGGTCCACCATGACCCATATGACTGTGTGTCCGGCGGACAAGGGCAAGTCTGTAATAAAGTCCATTGCAATGTGTTGCCACGGAACGGAGGGAATAGGCAGAGGCAGAAGGCGACCATATGGCAGGTGTTTGGGCGTCTTGTTCCTGGCACACGAGGAGCAGGCTGAGACAAAAGACGCGACGTCCGTGCGAAGGGATGGCCACCAGTAGTGACGTACAATTGTACTCCATGTTTTCTTCTGACCAGCATGGCCGGCTATTTTCGAGGCATGGCCCCAGTGCAACACTTTTTGCCTGTCAGTCTCAGAGACATAGGTCTTCCCGGGCGGTATCTGGGCCAGGGTGACAGGAGCCACCGGAATAATCTTACTTGGACAGATGATGGGCTGGGATGTCTCCTCCTCCTGTTCCATGGGCATGAATGACCTGGACAAGGCATCTGCTCGCACATTCTTGTCCGCGGGTCGAAAATGGAGCTGAAAATCGAACCTGGCAAAGAACAAGGACCACCTGGCTTGCCGTGGGTTCAGTCGCTGAGCGGACTGCAGGTATTCCAGGTTCTTGTGGTCCGTGTAAATGATCACGGGGTACACTGCTCCCTCCAGAAGGTAGCGCCACTCCTCCAGAGCCAGTTTGACTGCTAATAGCTCTCGGTCACCGATGGTGTAGTTGCGTTAAGGCGCTGAGAAGCTCTTGGAGTAGAAACCGCAAGTAACCATCTTCCCGGAGGAGGACTTCTGCATGAGCACTGCTCCGGCTCCCGAGGAGGAGGCATCCATCTCCAAGGTGAACTGTCGGTTTAACTCAGGACGGTGGAGCACAGGAGAGGAAGCAAATGCCTGTTTCAGGGAGCCAAACGCGGCGTCGGCCGCAGGTGACCAGTCCTTTGGATTAGCCCCCTTCTTGGTCAAGGCGGAGAGAGGCGCAGTCAGGGCAGAGAAGTGAGGGATAAACTGACGGTAATAGTTTGCAAATCCAAGAAACCGTTGGATTGCCTTCAGTCCGGAAGGAGGGCGCCAGTTGAGAATGGAAGAGACCTTCTCTGGATCCATCTGCAGACCGGTATCGGAGATAATGTAACCCAGGAAGGGAAGAGAAGACTGCTCGAAGACACACTTCTCGTACTTGGCGTACAGACGATTCTCTCTCAGTCTTTGTAGTACCAGCTGCACGTTCTCTCTGTGGGTCTGGAGGTCCGGAGAGAAGACCAGGATATCATCAAGATACACCACCACACAGACGTAGAGAAGGTCCCGGAACACATCGTTCACCAATTCTTGAAAGACTGCTGGTGCGTTACACAGGCCGAAGGGCATCACACAGTATTCATAGTGCCCATCGCGAGTATTGAATGCGGTCTTCCATTCGTCCCCAGAGCGGATGCGGACCAGGTTGTAGGCACCCCGAAGATCCAACTTGGTAAACACACGAGCTCCTCTAAGCCGATCAAACAATTCGGGGATGAGCGGCAGGGGGTATTTATTTTTCACGGTGATTTGGTTCAATCCCCGGTAGTCAATGCATGGGCGCAGGTCGCCCTCTTTCTTCTTAACAAAGAAGAAGCCTGCTCCAGCAGGAGAGGAGGATCTCCGAATGAATCCCCTTGCCAGGTTCTCCGTGATGTAGGCAGACATGGCCCTTGTTTCAGCAGGGGACAGAGGATATATCCGTCCTCGAGGTGGTGTAGTTCCTGGGAGTAGGTCGATGGCACATTCGTAAGGACGATGTGGCGGCAGTACCTCTGACTCCTTTTTATCAAAGACGTCCGCGAAGGACCAATAGGCCGAGGGCAGTCCCGGTAGGGACTCCGGAACCAGAGGTCGTCGGATGGGCTGTATGGTCTTCAGGCAGTTCTCGTGGCAAGAGGAGCCCCATCGGGTGATTTCACCAGTACGCCAGCTGACTGACGGTTCATGTGTCCGTAACCAGGGGAGTCCCAGCAGGTTTTGATGAGACATGTGTGGGAGGACGTAGAGAGCGATGTTCTCGGTGTGCAGGGCACCGATACGTAGTTCCACCGGCTTGGTGATCCATGAGATGGTGTCAGAGAGGGGTCTCCCATCTACAGAGGCAATCACGAGGGGTTTGTCGAGTGGAGTAACAGGCACCTGGTACTTGTCCACCGTGGACTGCTGGATGAAATTGCCTGCTGCCCCGGAATCGAGGTACGCCTCGGCCGTGAACCGTGTCTCTCCCGTTGTCACTTGAACAGTCCACGTAACCGGGTCTGAGAGAGTCCCAGCACCTAGGGTGGCCTCTCGTACCAACCCTAGGCTTTGGAGTTTCCCGGCCTCTCTGGACAGGAACGTAGCAGGTGTGTGCCCTCTCCGCAGTAGAAGCAGAGATCCTTAGCGAGCCGTTCTGCTCGGCGTTGGTCGGACTGCCTCAGACGATCAATCTGCATGGGTTCGTGGACAGAGACGCCAGACGATGCCGACTGAGGTACGACGGGCTTCTGTGGAGGAGAGGAATGCCGTATTGGACGTCTCTCGCGGGACACCTCTTTGGATCGTTCCTGGAATCTGAGGTCCACGCGGGTGGCTAGTGCAATTAGGGCATCCAGTGTGGAAGGAACATCGCGGCCTGCCAGCTCGTCCTTAATACGACTGGAGAGTCCTTCCCAGAAGGCGGCGGTGAGGGCTTCATTGTTCCACCCCAATTCTGAGGCCAAGGTGCGAAAGCGGATGGCATACTGCCCCACCGTCATGGTCCCCTGACGTAGCCTGAGGAGTGATGAGGCGGATGCGGCGGCACGTCCGGGTTCGTCAAAGGTGGTTCTAAACGCCTGCAGGAAGTCCTGGATGTTAGTGGTTACAGGGTCCTCCTTTTCCCACAAGGGGTTCATCCAGGCCAGTGCCTCACCCTCTAGATGTGACATCACAAATGCCACCTTGGCTTGGTCGGAGGCAAACAGGTGCGGAAGCAGCTTAAAGTGGAGGGAGCACTGGTTTAAGAATCCTCTGCAGGTCTTGGGATCTCCGGCATAACGGGGTGGAGAGGCCAAGCGGAGTTTAGAAGCTTCCGAGGTAGCCACCACGGGAACCGTGGCCATGGACTGTGCAGTAGTAGCCTGAGATGCCAGGGATGTGGCAGTTGCTTGCAGCGTTTTCATGCGGGTATCCACCGAGGACATGAAGGCCAGCATGCGGGACTGGGTCTCGCGCTGTCGTACGAGTTCCTGCTGCAAGGCGCCCAGCTGGGTCGCTAGTGCTTCGGCGGGATCCATGGCCTGTTCTTACTGTTAGGGCCAGGTGGACGGGCAGACCCAGGAGGTGGATCCACTGGACTGAACACCTCACCGAGGGCAAGGTGCCTGGTAGCCGGAGCACTACGGGTAGCAGGACAGTCCGTTCAGAGGAGTGGAGTGAAGAAGTCCCTGGGACCACGGGGTCTCTGAAGGTAGTCCGGGTGACGGAGCTCAGGTTCGGAGGCCGAGATGACGTCAGGCAGAGTCCGGAACCAACGGAGCGAGAAGGTGGGTCACCACAGGGATCGGAGATGGTATGAACTGACGGGATGGCAGACAGTCACCGTTCGGGGTTCGGGTATCGTCAGGACCGGTTGGCGAGGCAGGAGCGGCTCTACGAGAGAGATAGGTAAGTATACCACAAGACACAAGGAGACCTGACTCCTAGCTTAGCAAACACGAAGAACAGGCCCCGCCCACTTGGAAAGGATCCCCCTATATACCCTGTACCTGATTCTTCAATATCCTGTTGGAGGACACTGGCCCTTTAAGAGAGGGTCAATGACCGCGCGCGTGCCCTAATGCGCATGCGCGAGGCCCGGGTGCCAGAAACCAGAGCAGGGAGCGGTGCACAGGAGGCAGGAGTGCCGGGCTGGAGCAGAGTTGCCGACGGGCGCCGGGAGCGGGGACCGGGCTGCCTGGGGACCGCAGGTGATGGGGAATGGAGGCTGTGGAGCGGGGGACGCCTGGCAGAGGAGCCGGGGAGCGTGGCAGGGGAGCCGGAGAGCGTGGCAGGGGAGCCGGGGAGCGTGACAGGGGAGCCGGGGAGCGTGACAGGGGAGCCGGGGAGCGTGACACATATACTTGATGAGTGCCCAAAGCCAGCTGATCTGTTGTGCGTATGTCTGCCAGGGCTAAGGCTGCATTAGAAGGGTCATCAATCATCCCATTGGCTTCCACAGGGGGTGGTGGGGCCCTTTGGGCTGTTGGTACCGCCGCTCCTGTGTCTGGGTGGTGATGCAGCTTCCATATCCCCCATTGGGCTAAACCTGGAGCCTGATACTGGAGAATTGGCATGTGAACTCTGCGCAGCAGGTAGGGAATTAGGTGGAAATGCTGGAGGGACCTCTGGAAATGAATTATTGCCGTCTACTACACCGCCAACATATTCCCTCTGCCCCTGATTAGGTACATTACCTTTTTCCCTGGAGGTGTTAAAGAATAATTCCAGCTGCCCTTGTTTCTTCTGTCCTCTTTTGCCCCAGGTCATCAGAGCTAGTGGCTGAATAGTTAGAGCACTCGCCTAAGAAACATTCATTCAAGAGTTTTAGCCCCGGCCTTCCCGGTAAAAAAATTAATTTAAAACTCTGCAGGGTAATCAATACAGAGGAGGATAATTTTATATTACAGGGAGATTTATGTAAATTGGAGGATTGGGCTGAGAAGTGCCAATTGAAGTTTAATGTAGATAAATGTAAGGTCATGCACTTGGGTAGAGGAAATAACATTTATGATTATGTACTTAATTGTAGAACACTGGGTAAAACAGACACAGAAAAAGACTTGGGTGTATGGGTGGATGGTAAACTTCACTTTAGTGGACAGTGTCAGGCAACTGCTGCCAGGGCTAATAAAATAATGGGATGTATTAAAAGAGGTATAAGTGTTCATGAAAAAGTATAGTTCTACCTCTGTACAAGTCACTAGTGCGACCGCACTTAGAATACTGTGTACAATTCTGGTCACCGATATATAAGAAGGACATAGCTGAACTGGAGAGGGTGCAGAGAAGAGCCACCAAGATTATTAGAGGAATGGGTGGGCTGCAATACCAAGACAGATTATTAAACTTGGGGTTATTTAGTCTGGAAAAACGAAGGCTTAGGGGAGATCTAATCACAATGTATAAATATATGAGGGGACAGTACAGAGACCTTTCCAAAGATCTTTTTACACCTAGGCCTGCGACTGGAACACGGGGGCATCCGCTACGTCTTGAAGAAAGAAGGTTTAATCATAATCACAGACGAGGATTCTTTACTGTACGAGCAGTGAGACTATGGAACTCTCTGCCGCATGATGTTGTAATGAGTGATTCACTACTAACATTTAAGCAGAGCCTGGACGCCTTTCTTGAAAAATTTAATATAACCAGTTATGTATATTAGATTTTATGACAGGGTATTGAGCCAGGGATCTAGTCTGATTGCCGGATGTGGAGTCAGGAAGGAAATTTTTTCCCCATTGGAACTTGTTTGCCACATTGGGGTTTTTTTGCCTTCCTCTGGATCAACATGTTAGGCTATGGGTTGAACTAGATGGACTTAGAGTCTCCCTTCAACCTTAAAAACTATGATACTATGATGATCATTCCACCCCTTAGCTGATATTAGTTGGTGGGACGGGAGTTGCGGCAGGATGGCATTGCCCTGGTGCTGGGACTCTGTAGCTTGGAGCTGTGTGGACTAGTTCATAATTTCAAATAGTGGAGCACATATTAGTAGACCAAACTATATACATCCATAAAAAATAACTTTTATTAATTAATTAATTAATTAATTAATTAAAATAGCATCACAATTAAACACTCAGAACAATTACACACAATGTGCATGTGATGTGTGATCAATACACACTAGGTGGGAGGTATTGGGGTCTGTGGTCTGGGACTAATGTGCAGTTGTAGAATGAAGATAGAAATAGCTATCCAAATAGGGGACTCTAGGGGAATTGCTCTCCCTCTATTCAGTCCTACCTGCCAATGGGGCTTTAAGCACCCTAAATGTGTGATGCCCCCATTCCACGATGGCTGTCCCTTGTTATCCCTCACTACCTCATGTGATACCCACCACCTACCTCCAAAAAAGTGCTAGTGCAAGTAAACTTGGTACACATAACATTCACACCAGAATGGGAAAATGTCAAGTATATTAATTATAGTTCTTCCTAATGAGAACTCATCCCTCAGGTGACCAATATAAATGTTGATATTTATAGCCCTGTATTATTAGATATAAAGTGATAAAGTCACATAAATCATATCAATGGGGTACATTACTGTTAGGTGGCAGTCCTCCTGGGCTACAGGGAGTTTCCACATTTCTGGGTGTACGTTCCCATAATCGGGTTCCTGTTAAGGGCAAGCTCCGGTGTTGTATAGTTTAGGAGAATCTATTTTCCTAATGAATGTTATGTGTACCAAGTTTACTTCAACTAGCACTTTTTTGGACGTTGGTGGTGGGTATCTCATGAGGTAGTGAGGGATAACAATGGGGGCACCACACATTTAGGGTGCTTAAAGCCCCATTGTCAGGTAAGACTGAATAGAGGGGGCAATTCCCCTAGAGTCCCCTATTTGGATAGCTATTTCATTCCACAACTGCACATTAGTCCCAGACTACAGATCCCAATACCTCCTACCTAGTGTGAATTGATCACACATCACATGCACATTGTGTGTACGGTAATTGTTCTGAGTGTTTAATTGTGATGTTATTTTAATTAATTAACAAAAGTTAATTTTTATGGATGTATATAGTTTGGTCTACTAAATAAGGACATCCTACTCTACCGTGGTTGGTCTTCTAAATGGAGCACAAATTACCATATTTTTCGCTTTATAAGACGCACTCTTGTTCCCCCAAAAAAGTAGGGAAAGTAGGGGGTGCATCTTATAAACCGAATATACGGGGGTGTATATATATATATATATATATATATATATATATATGAACAATGACAAGGCAGAGCACAGCAATGACGTGAGCAATCCAGGATGCTGTTAAACATTTTTTTTCTTTCTTTTTATTCATAAATTCATTAAAATATAATAGTCCAAGCAATTCAGAACAGCATTATCGGGACCCGCATGCCACAGGGCTTTAATAATCGCATGGATATCATTATGCACTATTGATACATTGTTGCATTATATGTTGCTGGCTATTACTACTGTGTTTTGCTTTTGTATCACTTAAAAAATAATTTTATGGTCAGGTTATTGGATTTTCTGATTGTATTTTTCTCCAAAATGCTGAATCCTTTCCTTATAATTCTTATGCATGCTGTATATTGATTAATATGCGGATAGCTTACATGTTTGATTTGCTTTTCTAGCTCATGTTTTTAAATCTCTCACACATGTTTGTAATTACCCTGATGGGAGTGAGATGTATATAAGGTTCTATGTTTAGAAAGCAGATCAGATTCTGGACCGTGAAGAAGGCGGATTTTACTGCTGAAACGCGTAGTCCTATCTGCGCTATTTTCCTGCGATAATGCTGTTCTGAATTGCTTGGACCATTATATTTTAATGAATTTATGAATAAAAAGAAAGAGAAAATTTTTTTTAACAGCATCCTGGATTGCTCACGTCATTGCTGGACTCTGCCTTGTCGTTGTTCACATTTGTATGGATGTACTCCTACGTCCTGATCCGAGCACAACGGAGTTAACCAGGTCAGCTGAGGTTCCAGGTGATTCACAGGAGTGAGCTGGTCTACATTGTTGGACTTTATATATATATATATATATATATATATATACTGCAGGGTCCGCTCTGGAGCGGTGCTGGGAGCTGGTGAAGCTGCGGGCGGCAGCGTTAGATCTCCTCCTCATATAATATGCACAGCCGCTGTCCATCAGCGTGGTGCTGAAACCGCATCGCGCTGATGGGCTGGGGCAGCGAGGCATATTATATCTGCCTGCGCCCTCCTTTGATCGCACATGATCCCCCTGTGTTAGATATGACCCCCATGCTGCTGCCCATAGTAAAATAAAAAAAGCTTTACTTACCTCCAGCGCTGATCTCCAGGTCTCCTGCTGCTGCTGTCTGTGATCAGGCACACAGAGATCATATCACTCTGCCCTGCCGATCACATGACCGGCAGCAAGAACCAGGAAGTGGAGGAAGCCAGAGCTCAACTGCAAGGAGGGAGACACGAGGAGGGACAGCGCTGAGAAGGTAGGGAAAGAGTGTTTTATTTTATTATGGGAAGCAGCATGGGGGGCATATCTAACACAGGGGAGATGTGCCATCTATAGTGGCCATGGGCAGCATTATGGGGTCCATATCAAACACAGGGGAGATGTGCCATCTAGAGTGGCCATGGGCAGCAGTATGGGGGCCATATCTAACAGGGGAGGTGTGTCATCTATAGTGGCCATGGGCAGCAGTATGGGGGGCCATATCAAACACAGGGGAGATGTGCCATCTATAGTGACCATGGGCCGCAGTATGGGGGCCATATCAAACACAGGGGAGATGTGCCATCTATAGTGGCCATGGGCAGCAGTTTGGGGGCCATATCAAACACAGGGGAGGTGTGCCATCTATAGGGGGCCATGGGCAGCACAGGGGGATGTGTCCCAGCACAAGGGGACTATATTCAATATAAGGGGGCCATATCCAGATTAAGGGGGGCTAATTTTAGGATGGGGAGCTATGAGGGACATATACCCTATATGATTTGTTAGACGGACACTGGCATTATAAGATGGACCCCATTTAACATTAAAAAAAAAAATCTCTTTTCCTTCACCAAATTTGGGGGTGCGTCTTATAACCAGGTGCGTCTTATAAAGTGAAAAATACGGTACCCACCTCTGAGTAGACTTATAGATATGGTGTCTATTGATAATGCTACCCTCTAGTGAGAGGGTCAGGGCCCCTTCGTGTGCTAGTTCTGGGCAAAAATCCTATGTCAGAGCTGGTGACTGTGCAGTGCTTGCTTCTTATCTGCATCGCTGGACTCAGGCTTCTGCTCTGCACTATGTTCAGGATGGCAGAGAGGCTTCTGTATGTTTGCCATGGTGCTGCCACTGCAAACCCTGCTGGAAGCACACACCACTCCTCACTGCAGCACTGTTCATCCTCGGAATTTCCCTCTGCTACAGCTCCTGTGTTCCAGCTGGCAGTGATCCGGATGCAGTGCTGGGCCTCGCTGGATTTGCTTGCTCAGGAATCCTTCTGTTCCCAACACCTTCAGGCTCACTGCTGCGGCTCACTGCTCCACCACGACCCTTAGCCCAGCGGACTCCCAGGTCACCAAATGCTCCCGGCCGCCTCTGCAGGAGGCCACAGATGACTCCAGCTCCCAGCCAGGTCCAGGAATCAGGTATGTTGCAGGGAATGGGCAGGCTGCACTGTACAGGCAAACTATGGGGATCAGCTAGGCATCACAGGTCTTGTCGGTCACAAATGTCAGACAGGCCTCAGATGGGGTCAGGCAACTTACGAGAAGCAAACAGCCTGCAGATGTTCGACAGGCCACCAGTGACCGAAGTGCTGCAGAGGTCTTGTGGGCCATGGAAATCCAGGGGACTGTAGCTGTCAAGTAGGCTTCAGGAGTCCGGCAGACCACAGAGGTTAGTTAGGCAGCAAGGGACACAACAGTCATGCTCCCGCTTCCAGGCCACAGAAATCTTCTTCTCTGCCCCCTGTTTGACAGCTACTTCAAGCCCAGGGCTCCTGACACCAGGCCACTCTGCTTGTCTTTTCATCTCCTCTGTTATCTGTCTCTGTGGGACCCGCGGGGATAGAGAAGGTCATGTCACCATCTCACAGGCTTCTTGAAGTCATGCTGGGTAGGCCTCACTTCCACCACCGCCTGATGTTGTTCTGTGGCCTGTTTTAATTTTCAGTGGGATAGGTCCCCACTGCTGTGCTATGCCCCTTACTACACCAAAGGGTATCCGAGAGAGCTGTGCAGCAACCTGATGGTGTGGAATGGCTCTGCTTACCGAGTAGCTCCCTCATGCACGTCTGCCCTCCTCGGCGACCATCTTTGAAACATGCTCTCTACCCCACTTCTGATGCTTCAACCTACATCGTAAAAGACTGAGATACATCAGGCTGTACCAAAACAGGTGTCAATGTTTTAAGCATGTTTTAAGACATTCCCAAGCATACAAAGTCCCCTCAGACCATTTGAGAAGTGTGTACATTTTCTAGTCATGTCAATGAGAGGTGTTGCTATGGCAAAAAGATTCTTAAGAAATGTCTTGTAATAATTCACAAAAGCTAAGAAACATTGCAGAGCTTTAAGATTCTCAGGATGGTCCCATTTCAATATAGCCTGTAATTTTGTGTGATCCATCCTAAAACCAGAAGCAGATATAATGTAACCCAAAAATGAAAGTTACTGATTGGCTGACTTTTCTAGTTTAGCAATTTACTTATTCCCTCTGAGAATTTGCAATACCTGCCTCATATGTTCCATATGAGATCCATAATTCCTTGCATACATGAGAATGTCATCTTCTAGGTAAATGATTAAAGATTTCCCCAAAAGATGAGAAAACACATAATTGATAGTGTTGGAATACCGCAGAGGCATTGGTAAGACCAAATAGATCACCAGATTTTTGAAGTGTCCCTCTGGTGTATTAAAGCTGTTATCCACTCATCCCTCTGTTTGACCCAGAACAGATTATAAGCCCCCTAAGTGCCAGTTTAGAGAACCATTTAGAATTGGCAATCTGATTAAATACGTCAGGAATGAGTGGCAGAGGATACGGATTTCAAACCATTATTTGGTTACGTTCTCGGAAGTCCGGGCATGGCCGTAAGCCACTATCCTTCTTTTTGAAACATAAGAATCCTGCAGCTACTGGCAACGAAGATGACCTAAAGTGCCCTTTAGCTAAACTCTCCATTACTGTATATACTCTTTGAAAGCTGATCTCTCAGAACCCAACAAGCTATAAATATTTAGAGATTACAGGCTCTACCACACACACTATATGTGCTTAGGGGATAAAGAATCATATAGTAAAGCAAACCCCAGCACTCAAATAAAGACAAAAAGGGGAAGTATGCGTAAGTGAATTTATTGACTGACACACTGCAAAGGGAACCCAACCATAGCAACAGCACCAACTCTCCCTGCCATTTGTGCCAGCTCCGGACCTCCACTGCAGGCGTCCATTCACCTCACATTGTGATCCTGTCACCCCTCTACCTATGAACACAATCTGCAAAACGTGTGGAACTTACCTCTATTTGCAAAACCTCCGGTTGTCCTTCGAGACCCGTGTTTCCTTACTCTGACCAGTGATGCAACAACCTTGAGAAAGGCTCTATGCTGAAACGTTGGTGCTGTTGCTCTGGTTGGGTTCCCTTTGCAGTGTGTCAGTCAATAAATTCACTTACGCATACTTCTCCTTTTTGTCTTTATTTGAGTCCCAACAAGCTATAGTCTGAAACTTCAGCAATTTTGCCCCAGGAATCAACCTTATGGTGCGGTCATCAATAATATGTGGCAACAATTCCTGACATCCCCTTCTAAGAAAACATCACTAAAATCAGAGAGAGGACATGGAAGACTTCTGGTAACCGCTTAAATTATTAGTTATTATGTAATGATAACCATGGGAACGCCAATACAATTTGTGCAGGAAGGCCTTTAAGAACAAAACATGATATGAGCTCCGAATGAAGTACCCCATACGTAGTTCAAACGCCTGCACACACTCAAAAAAGTTCCCCTGAATAAGAGGTGACAAATCAATGGTAAAAATCTGCACTGGATTTGATAACTCCTTCTAATTCAGCCCTGTGGAACGAGCAAACTGTTCATCCATCATGTTTGTCCCTGAACCACTATTAAGACCATAATAGAGACTTATAGGCCTCCATCCTTAACTCTTGTGGGTATTAAACGTTGATTCACCATAGTGGAGGATATACGTAGAACTAGGTTGTGATCTCCCAAAAAAACTAAGTCTAGGAGTTTTTCGACTGCCATCTTTCCTTGGGCACTGAGGGGCAGACACTGATAAAGTTTCCTTTTTGCCTCAGAAAAAACAAACTCTACCCCTTTTTGGAGGAGTGAAGGGTTTCCCCCATGGAACGTCCCTCCAAGCTGAATGGCCTCTGGTGAGGTCTCTGGAGGTAATGTCGTTACAGAAACTCCTTTCCAGAAAGTTTTAGTTTCATTGGACTTATGCCGAAATTATAAGTATTAGAACAGACATGGCACATTCTAAAAAACGAGGATTTTCATACATCCCCAACACCTCAGTTATCCTCTCGGACAAACCCTAGAAAAACTGTCTTTTAAGTGCAGTGTAATTCCACCGTGTGTCTGTGGACCAGCGCCAGAATTTAGTGAAATAATTGTCTCCAAGCAAATTTCCCTGTTGCAGTGAATGGATTTTAGACTCAGCGAAAGATATTTTATCTGGATTATTATAGATGAGACTGAGTGCCGAGAAAAACTCTTCTACTGAAAAAAAAAACAAACGGTGAATCAGAAGGTAAGGAAAAGGCCCACTCTTTTGGGTGCCCACTCAACAGCAAGACAATAATTGCCATCCACTGATGCTCACTACTAGAGGAATAGAGACGTAAATGAAAGTGTAACTTACACTCCTCCCTAAAAGTAACAAACCAGCTGCACTCCCTTGAAAATCTTTCCGGGAGAGACAGTTTGGGTTCAGATAATCCAACGATCAGGAACCAGGACAGATTGCTGCAGTGTGGCAGACTGACTTTGCTGCTGTACCACCCTTTTTAAATTTAGCCACCTGAAAAGAGAAGGTGTGGCGCCCCTGACCTGGTCAGGCACCACTGAGTATTGCACCCATGCTGGGTCAGTACAATACAGGTAATCCCAGAGGCTGACTAGGGTGTGGACACAAAGACACCAGTAACCAGGAACACACACACAGCTAGAGGGGACCCCTGACCAGACTCAGGGAGGGGGCGTAACCCTCGCCTCCCAGCTAGTGGTGGGTGGTGAAACTGGAAACGAGGAGTTGTGCAGAGACAGGCACAGAGGGGAGGTAGTGATGAGCCAGTCTGCTAGTGGAGCTCAGAGTGCAAGGAAGTGGAGTGCAGAGAAGCTAGGCCAACACTGCACCTGAAGTGGCTGCTGGCGGGGGAGAACGGCTACCTTGCATTTCCGCCTGAAAACCACCTAAGACCGGAGTGTCGAGAGGTGGCTGAGTAAGGGGACTGCCGGTGGACCAGGCCCGCACTGGAAAACAGGGTCCCAGATCAGGAACCCATTTACTAGGCCTGCTAAATCTGCTGGTGAGGGCACTGCATGCCCATCACCAAACCTACACAGAGTCCGCAGCTACAGCAGCTACGAGGGGGCCCATAAGTGACAGAAGGCAAGCAGCCAGAATTACTTGGTCCATGCTGCCCGCAAATGGGCCAGAAAGGGGAGAACAGGCGGAAGCAACTTCCCTGGGTGATTCCCACAAGACTTCAAGTCGGAGTCACCCCAAACTAAGAGGGCAAGGAAGGCGAGTCAGCAGTCACCCCTACATCAGCTGGAGGGATACCTGGTTCCTCCTGGTTCATCATAGCATCGCCCGGATTGACTCACAGCTACCATCTGAAAGTGAGTAAAAACCCTGAAAGACATTGCTGCTTGTGTGTGAGTTCTTCTGCGACCTGTGGTACTACACACTTACACAGGGCCCTGGGGCCAGCCTCACTCTTGGGAGGCCACAACAACTGACTGCATCTAACATCAGCCCCAGGCGTTCTCTAAACTGCAGTGGTGGTCACCCCTGACCGCAATTACCGAGAGTGGCATCACGATCCCCATTGAAGTTAATCTGACCTACCTGTAACCAGAAGATTCCCTGCACTGTGGCTTCCCCGAACAGGATCAGCACTCCTGGGGTGGCACAAAGGTCTGCAATTGTCTCGCTATTGCATCAACTGAAGCCATGCTGGAATGTGAAAAGTTGGGATGACTGCTAGGGTAGCGGACAACAGGGGCTCCTATGCTTTCCCTTATGCTAGAGGACCCTAGGTTATCCCTAACCTCAGGGTTACTCCTGACGGTGGAGATGCCTGAGTCCCGTTCCTGGCTATGCTCCTGACCAGTGCTACTCTGACACACCCCTCCCACTAGAGAAGGATGGGGAAGGAGTGTAAGGCAAAAGGGAAAACCAAAACTCTGATGCACTGCACACACATGAATAGACAATGAAAAACTTAGGAGTAAAGCAAGAGCAGGACGATAACTAAAGAAAAACAACAAGGGTTAACTCCACAACCACATTCAGCAAGAAGAATAACAACCACCAGTTTAGATCACAACAGTTCCTTAGCCCAGTTAAGATTAACTGTAGCAGTCATAGGTGGAAGGATCTTGCCAGCATACATACTGTAGGACAGGTGCAGATGCGATTGGCTTCCCCTCAACATGTGATCAAAGGTAACTAGTAAGCAGACTAGTAGAGATTAACTCTTGCTAGTCTTCCTATGAATTACCCCTCTGCAGGTCGACGGCCAAGTCTGCCTGCGTTGATAACTTCTCTGGTGTCTGTGATCGGACGAAGTGTCAGAATCTGTTGTCTGAACAGAACTCGATACCGCCATGACAGTCGGCAAAGTGTGTAAAAATCTCAATGCGACAGAAAACTTCATCAACATTTTTTTTTTTAAGATTTCATTATCTCTACTAATTAATTCATTATTTTATTCTCATATTTTCAATTACACTAAGCATTCGTCCTGTGCACAACATGAGGCACCACTGCCGAGACCACAGTCATCACTTCATGGTAATCATTGCAAGCAAAAAAACAAACCCAGTGAGAGCTATAGTAAAAAAGTCCTAGAGTAGTGAGGAATATGTCAAGTAAGTATCATTTGTTTTTTCATTGTGCCTCGTACCCTGTCTTTAATATTTTTTATCATTATCATAATTATTTTAATTACCAAAAGCATAGAGAACATGTAGTTTATAATACCACCTCATAGACACTTGAAAGTGAGCATGTGTGCATGTGTTATTGTGCTTATGAGTCTGCAAGTATAAATTACCCCACTGAAAATCAGATTTCTTTAATTTCAAACTTCTCCGTTATTTTTATTAAAAACATATTTCAACTACAATATTTTTTTACTAAATAGCATAGTGAGGATCAGCTGGAGCTCTGTTTACTGATCTAGGAAGCTGTACAGACCAAATGTGTTAATATTAATAAAATAAACGGAGCAGATGTCATTTGAGGTTGGAGTAATACAGCTCGATTCCTTTACCAAATAGCAACTGCAGTTTCAGCTTGTTGGTTTTAATAGAGACATTTAATGTGAAATGTTAAAACACAGTGGGTGATATTTATATAAAATCTCCAAGAACCATGGTATTTTGCTTATGTGGAATATGATGGCATTTTGCCTAGATCAAGCAACCAGCAGATTAGCACATTAACACTTTTAAGAAATATGCATTCATGCAGTCCTCTCTGAATGTGGTCTTTGACTTTTTGTAGCCATGCCTAATCATTTTCAAATTGACACTGTTACTCATAAAATTTTACATAATGTCCAATGGTTCTTATCCCTAAATAACACCTTAAAAACGTCTATAGTACTATTCATACTCAAGATTACAAACGTTCTTTAGATGTAGGGGTACTAAAATTGTTATAAGGTATTTAACATATGGTTGGTTGTACTTCTTTTTTGTTTTCAGCATCCATATATATCTGTTTGAAGACATAAAACCTCAGTGGTCCTTTCTATTCCTTCTGGGTTTTTTAAATCTACTTTTCATACCTTTCCAGCGCCATAAAGAAAATTATCATTCATTGCTTTGCTGCATATACTGTATATATATATATATATATATATATATATATATATGTATATATATATATATATATATATATATATATATATATATATATATATATATAATATTCAAAGATATTTATTGATAACTGTACACCTGTTTTAGAACATATCAAGCTAAGTAAAATACTAAATAAGGGAGTTAAAATACAAATTCTATTGAATAAATTCTAAAGTAGGATGCAACCAAAAAAGGATAAAGAATTTTTAGCTACCATATGAAGTAACCATGTCAAATTAAAAAAATATCCACATAAAAAAAGGAGGAGGAGGGGTGGTCTATCTGACCCTGTTGAATCACTAATAAATCCCTACCTTGCCATTGAGGTTGGCAGCCTAAGATTTGCACAATGGCTCCCCTGTACACAGACAGCTGACCCAAATTAACCCTATGTGTTCCTATTTTTCAAGCAAATTAAATAACACAAAGGAAGGAGAGACCATCATATTGAAATTAGCAAAAGCTTGACTGTTAGCCAATAAATGACTAACAAAAAATGGTAGGTATCAATAAATGCTAAAATCTACTTGGAAGTACTTGATGGTTAGCTGATATCACACTGACCAGAATTAATAGGTGGCCATCTTGTGGATATTATTGAATTTGATGTGATTATTTCCAATGTGTAATGCCATAGCGACAGGGCTGTATTTTGCCTTCATGCTGCCCAAGCACTTTAAGTGATCGCGCCCCTTACTGATAACGTAAAACTGAGTCTGTGCACCCGACATCTGTGTAAGGCTGATCTACTCTGTAACACACTTGAAGAATTGCTAAATGCTAAAAGAATGAAGATCTGCACTTGCTGACTAGCACAATACATTTTCAATTTAAAAAAATATGTCAGTGTTTCCCAATCTGTCCTCTACCTGAAAACTCAAAGGATGTATAAAGGCCATGGTGTGCACATACCCTAACAGTTCACATACCCTATAGCTACAGTTAGGTCCAGAAATATTTGGACAGTGACACAAGATTTGTAATTTTAGCTGTTTACAAAAACATGTTCAGAAATACAATTATATATATATAATATGGGCTGAAAGTGCACACTCCCATCTGCAATATGAGAGTTTTCACATCCAAATCGGAGAAAGGGTTTAGGAATCATAGCTCTGTAATGCATAGCCTCCTCTTTTTCAAGGGACCAAAAGTAATTGGACAAGGGACTCTAAGGGCTGCAATTAACTCTGAAGGCGTCTCCCTCGTTAACCTGTAATCAATGAAGTAGTTAAAAGGTCTGGGGTTGATTACAGGTGTGTGGTTTTGCATTTGGAAGCTGTTGCTGTGACCAGACAACATGCGGTCTAAGGAACTCTCAATTGAGGTGAAGCAGAACATCCTGAGGCTGAAAAAAAGAAAAAATCCATCAGAGAGATAGCAGACATGCTATGAGTAGCAAAATCAACAGTCGGGTACATTCTGAGAAAAAAGGAATTGACTGGTGAGCTTGGGAACTCAAAAAGGCCTGGGCGTCCACGGATGACAACAGTGGTGGATGATCGCCGCATACTTTCTTTGGTGAAGAAGAACCCGTTCACAACATCAACTGAAGTCCAGAACACTCTCAGTGAAGTAGGTGTATCTGTCTCTAAGTCAACAGTAAAGAGAAGACTCCATGAAAGTAAATACAAAGGGTTCACATCTAGATGCAAATCATTCATCAATTCCAAAAATAGACAGGCCAGAGTTAAATTTGCTGAAAAACACCTCATGAAGCCAGCTCAGTTCTGGAAAAGTATTCTATGGACAGATGAGACCAAGATCAACCTGTACCAGAATGATGGGAAGAAAAAAGTTTGGAGAAGAAAGGGAACGGCACATGATCCAAGGCACACCACATCCTCTGTAAAACATGGTGGAGGCAACATGATGGCATGGGCATGCATGGCTTTCAATGGCACTGGGTCACTTGTGTTTATTGATGACATAACAGCAGACAAGAGTAGCCGGATGAATTCTGAAGTGTACCGGGATATACTTTCAGCCCAGATTCAGCCAAATGCTGCAAAGTTGATCGGACGGCGCTTCATAGTACAGATGGACAATGACCCCAAGCATACAGCCAAAGCTACCCAGGAGTTCATGAGTGCAAAAAAGTGGAACATTCTGCAATGGCCAAGTCAATCATCAGATCTTAACCCAATTGAGCATGCATTTCACTTGCTCAAATCCAGACTTAAGACGGAAAGACCCACAAACAAGCAAGACCTGAAGGCTGCGGCTGTAAAGGCCTGGCAAAGCATTAAGAAGGAGGAAACCCAGCGTTTGGTGATGTCCATGGGTTCCAGACTTAAGGCAGTGATTGCCTCCAAAGGATTCTCAACAAAATATTGAAACTAAAAATGTTTTTTTGGGTTTGGTTTATTTGTCCAATTACTTTTGACCTCCTAAAATATGGAGTGTTTGTAAAGAAATGTGTACAATTCCTACAATTTCTATCAGATATTTTTGTTCAAACCTTCAAATTAAATGTTACAATCTGCACTTGAATTCTGTTGTAGAGGTTTCATTTCAAATCCAATGTGGTGGCATGCAGAGCCCAACTCGCGAAAATTGTGTCACTGTCCAAATATTTCTGGACCTAACTGTATAGTAGTTAAGGTGCTCGTACATAAACTATAGTTGGCCGAACCCGGAGATAGACAGGATTGGCCGACAGTCTGATTATCAGGGAGATGAGGACCCAGCAGGTCCAATTTTGGAGATGAGCCACCGCCAGAGAGGTCTGGTAGCGTCTGTCTAATAGAGAATATGAGCACTCACCAAAGTGAGTACTCCTGTGTATGGGAGAGTCAGGGAGATGGCTGCCAGCCGAATGATGGGACAGCTGTCTATAGTGTATGGGAGAGTCAGGGAGATGGCTGCCAGCCGAATGATGGGACAGCTGTCTATAGTGTATGGGAGAGTCAGGGAGATAGCTGCCGGACGAATGATGACTAGTCATGTGTCTATTATCTCATTGGCTACAGACTGGTCACATGGCTAGACGTCATGTCCTGTCCTAGGTCTTGTCAGTGCATCTCTCCAGTACGCGGTGATCATTTGTGTATCTCCGTGTACCGGCGACATGCTCTAGCACACGGACGACTCGCCCTTCCTGCATGGGGCGCTCTTTACAGAGTCAGCCCACATGCAAGGACTGGCTGTCACAGCCGGTGAATAGCGGCACCGGGAATCATGTGATCAGAGCACCGTTGCTATGGTAACCCGGTTGCGAGCGGTGAAGTCACCGCTAACAGCCGGCAGCCTGTGGTCACTCTCACTGAGTGGTTAGACTGCATGGAGGAGCAGCGTCTTTCTCCCATGCAGTGAAGCCTGATGTAGCAGAGCTCCATGGGTTGAAGGAGAAAGAAGACAGAAGACCATGGTTCGTGGAGGGCTGACAGGGAGTAATAAACATGGAGTCTCTAAGTGTGTCTGTGTATTTATCTCTATTAAAGTATTTTTTCTCTGTGTGGTGTCTTTTTTTTAACCCTTTATTGGAGATTCTTAATGGCCGGGTCAAACGTGCCTGACATTAAGAATCTCCGGCTTAATACTAGCTAGTAAAACAAAGCTAGTATTAACTCATAATTACCCAGCAAGCCACCGTCACCAGGGCAGCTGGAAGAGTTGGATACAGCGCCAGATGATAGCGCTTCTATGAAAGCGCCATTTTCTGGTGCGGCTGCGGACTGCAATTCGCAGCAAAGGCGCCCAGAAACCTCGGGCCAACCTGTGCTGCGGATTCCAATCCCCAGCTGCCTAGTTGTACCCTGCTGGACACAAAAATAGGGCGAAGCCTACGTCGGGTTTTTTTTTTAATTATTTCATGAAATTAGTGAAATAATTAAAACAAAAGGGGTTTCCTATATTTTTAGTTCCCAGCCGGGTACAAATAGGCAGCTGGGGGCTGGGGGCAGCCGTACCTGCCTGCTGTACCTGGCTAGCATACAAAAATATGGCGAAGCGCACGTCATTTTTTTTTCTTAGTTTTTTGGGAAAAAAAAATGCTTTCCTGGATTTTCCATTGACAGTGAAGGTAACACCAAGCAGTGGGGGTTAGCAGCCAGTAGCTGCTTGGATTACCCTTAGCTAGCAATACAAAAATGCAGTAGGAGCCCATATATTTTTTTTTATTATTTATTTAAATAACTAAAAAAAATGGGCTTCCCTGTATTTTGATTGCCTGATATGACAGTGCTGTAAAAATAAATCATTACAAAAAATGACGTAGCACCCCGCGGTATTTTTGATTCTCAGCGCAGTTAAAGCAGACAGCTACGGGTTGCCACCCCCATCTGCCTGGCGTTACCTTGGCTGGCAATCAAAATACCGGGAAACCCATTAATTTTTTTTATTTAAAAAAAAAATGACGTGGGGTCCCCCCATTTTTGATCGCCAGCTAGGGTAAAGCAGACGGCTGTAGCTGTAGCCTGAAAACCACAGCTGGCAGCTTTACCGTGGTTGGGGATCCAATGTGGAGGTCATCCCAGGCTCTTTTTTATAATTATTTTATTAATAATTACAAAAAAAACTAGGGTCCCCCCCCAAATTGGATCACCAGCCAAGGTAAAGCGGACAGCTGTGGTCTGGTATTCTCAGGGTGGGAAGGTTCTTGGCACTTTACAGCCTAAAAATAGCAGGCCGCATCTACTAGATGCGCCAATCCTGGCGCTTCACCCCAGCTCATCCCGTGCCCTGGTGTAGTGGAAAACGGGGTAATAAATAGGGTTGATACAAGCTGTAAGGTTACCTGACATCAAGCCTAGCAGTTTGTGATGTTATGGCATCTATCAGATACCCGACATCACAAACTGTCAGTACTAAGAAAACAAATAGACAAAAAAAATGTATTTCAAAAAACACTCCCCAAAACATTCCCTCTTTCACCAATTTATTGTAAGGAAAAAAAAATAAGGGGGTCCCACAACGACTTTGGACCGTCTAGAATATGGGGGGGAACACGCTCAGGGAACGTATCCCCCATTTTCTAGGAGTGCAGAGCCTCCATGTCAGGAGTGTGGGTGCAATGAATCTGCACTCACTCTCCCCGGGTCCACAGCAGCAGAGTCCATGTCATAACTGTTGCTACCAAAGCTGCAATGCCCTGCTCATGAGGTAAGGGCATGCCTAATCAAGAGAACTATTCTACATTTCCAAATATTGGTATTTGTTGATATTATTGCTATTCCACCTACTATATATTGGGGATAAGATCTTGGAGATGGAATACCCCTTTAAGTCCAGTTATCCAGCTGAATGAATACTAAACAACAGAGCTTGCTATTTAGATGTGTTTTCTTGTGGCGTATAACGGACTCTCATGTTTGGTAGTCGTTCAGCAGGGCAACTATAAAATCAAATACCTCCATTTGGAAATGTAGTATAGCTTTCCTGATCAACTATGTTCCTTACCTCATGAGCAGGGCATTACAGTAGCTTACAGATGAATGGTTACCACCACTCACTGTGTCTTATCACAGGAAGCTGAGCTGACAGCCTTTCTGTGCATGCGGCAGCGTCTATTGTGAAGGAGGGGTCTGCGGGGGATCAACGCTGCACAGATACCGTGGGACACCGGGGAACACCGGTGGGGTTATAGGGGTGACCTGGCAGGGCCTGGGGACGAGTTTTCAGTCACATGTGTCATGGCACATGCGACAGAAATCAGAGGAGTAGGGTGAATGTGGCCGGCGCGCTGCTGTGCGCGAGGCCATCTTAGATTTCCGGGAAGGGGTGGGGGGGCACTTTGGTGACACCGGGGACCGGAGGAAACCAGGGAGGAGATTTATCTCCCATCTGACATGTTTGTTCATGCCAGATGGGAGATAAATAATTTTTTACTGACGCTGTCATTTACTGTAATGTGATCATCGATATACGGTGTATACCGGTGATCACGTGAACGGGGACCGGAAAAACAAGCCTGAATCATGATCTCCAGGGTCTCTCCCCCTGAACCCCGGAGATTTTCTGACGCTGGGGGGCGCTATTCACTTATTTCTGCCTGCTGTTTATAAACGGCAGATCAGAATAAGGCTACATTCACACGACCGACCCGTTTTTGCGGTCCGCAAAAAACGGTCCTTTTTTTTCATGGGTGCATCCGTGTGGCATCCATTTCCGTTCCGTATACGGTCCGTATGTCATCCGTTTGTCATCCGTGTGCCTTCCGTTTTTTTTGCGTACTGCAAAAAAACTGAAGGAGGGAAAATACATAAATTTACCCACGATCCATAGCTTCAACCTACATGAGGCGGTCACATGTTCACTCCAGTGCTATTTTCTACTGCTTTTCACAGCGTAGAGCGCTCTGGTGATTTTCCTGTGCTTGTACACTTCATATCAGTCTTTTCTGTCATTATAATGGCAGAAAGACACATCATGTCCCACTCTTTAGCATTTTGTAATTTTGCACCCTTTGGTGCCTTTCATGTGGCACTAAGGGGTGCTTAGCCTTGTATTTAGCCAAAACATAAATACATTTTTAAAAAAAATGACGTAGGGTTCCCCCTATTTTTGATAGCCAGCTAGGGTAAAGCAGACGGCTGCAGCCTGCAGACCACAGCTGGCAGCTTCACCTTGGCTGGTAATCCAAAACTGAGGGCACCCCATGCTGTTATTTTAAATTAAATAAATAATTTAAAAAAAAACACGTGGGGGTCCCGCCAAAATTGGTTCACCAGCCAAGGTAAAGCAGACAGCTGGGGTCTGATATTCTCAGACTAGGGAGGTCCATGGTTATTGGACTCTCCCCAGCCTAAAAATAGCAGGCCACAGCCACCCCAGAAGTGGCGCATCCATTAGATGCGCCAAACCTGGAGCTTTGCCCCAGCTCATCCCGTGCCCTGGTGCTGTGGCAAACGGGGTAATATATGGGGTTAATACCAGATGTGTAATGTCACCTGGCATCAAGCCCTGAGGTTCGTGAGGTCAGGCGTCTATCAGGTACCCGACATCACCAACCCAGTCAGTATTAAGAAAAAAATAGACGACAAACACATTTTTATTTGAAAAAACACTCTCCAAAACATTCCCTCTTTCACCAATTTATTAGAAAGAAAAACAAATCCAGGTCTGCTGTAATCCAAGGGTGTTCCCATTACGATCTATACCATAGTCACTGTCTCAGTCAATGAAGAACAGAATGTTTCCCATTGGCTGGGAGAGCAATGCAGTGACCTGAGCTAACATCAATAGATCAGCCCAGGTCACTGCAGGGCTTGATGAGTGCTGCTGTCAGGAGCGAGGTACATTACCTGCGGTGACAATCTCCTGCACTGCTGATAGCAGAGCTGTCACTGACTTCAATGACCGCCACCTTCACAGCCAAGTATCGCGGGAGCCTTATGGCATCACCGCTAGTCACAGTCTCAGGTTGGCAGCGAGAGGAGGGGATGTGACAAGCGGCGGCCATGGAGGACAGTGACAGTGCTGAGGTCAGGAGGGCGGGACTTCATCAGGTAAGCCGAGCAGGGTAATGTGTGCGGAGCGCGAGGTGGGTGGAGCCAAGTGGGGTAATGTGTGCGGAGTGTGAGGTGGGTGGAGTAAAGCAGGGTAATGTGTGCGGAGCGCGAGGTGGGTGGAGCCAAGCGGGGTAATGTGTGCGGAGTATGAGGTGGGTGGAGCCAAGCAAGGTAATGTGTGTGGAGTGCGAGGTGGGTGGGGCCAAGCGGGGTAATGTGTGCGGAGTGCGAGGTGGGTGGAGCCAAGCCAGGTAATGTGTGCAAATAGCGGAGTGCGAGGTGCGTGGAGCCAAGCAGGGTAATGTGTGCGGAGTGCGAGGTGGGTGGAGCCGAGCGGGGCCATGTGTGCGGAGTGCGAGGTGGGTGGAGCCGAGCGGGGCAATGTGTGCAGGCGGCAGAGTATGAAGTGGGTGGAGCCTAGTGGGGCAATGTGTGCAGGCGGCGGAGTGCGAGGTGAATGGAGCTTAGCGGGGCCATGTGGCGCTGAGGACGTCAGTGCCGGGGACAGCATGGCTGGGGACAGGTGAGTGTGAGTGTGTGTGTGTGTACATGCCGAGTGCAGGAAGGGGCGGAGCCGAGTGGGGAAGTGTCGGCTCCCTGCACACGTAACCAGGGTAAATATTGGGTTACTAACCAAACCGCTTTGCTTGGATACCCGATATTTACATTGGTTACCAGCTTACCGCAGGCTGCCAGTGATGGCTCCCTGCACACTGTAGCTGTAAAAAGCCCTGCTTTTGGTGATCGAACCATTCTCGAACGTAACTCAAATTGTCGAGCTTTTAGCAAAAAGCTTGAGTTCGAGTTCGATCTCGAGCACCCCCAAAATCACTCAAAAATGAAATTGGCGAACCTCGAACATTGCTCATCTCTAGTTTTAGGTCCATTAATTCTGAGCATATTGGTGTGGGTCTGGGTCCTGAGACCCCCATAGATTGTGCAAAAGACCCCTTAGAAGAGCACATCTCAGGAGACAGGACTATGACTTTCACCTGAATCCGCTCTGTGCTCTCTACTAAAAAGACTTTTCAGCTGTTGTTGGGGGTCTCTGGACCACATTCTGCACCAATCTGCTCAGAATTATTGGGTATAAAACATAAAAAAAAAATTCTCCCAAAAGTTTAAAAAAATTCTTTAAAAGAACAGAGAGTCCTCAGTGGTTGATACCTTTTAATGGCTAACTGCAAAGATGGTAATAATTGCAAGCTTTTGAGACTTCTCAGGTCTCTTCATCAGGCATGGTATAACACAAAATCTGAAGAGTCACATATTTATACACAACAGGACTTAGAATAGTGCAGTAAAAAAAAAACAAACAACAAGTTATATGAAACAGAACTATCACTATGGCAGGGGGGCAAACTGTTGTGGCCATAAATATTGCAGCAGTTTAGTGTGAAAGTTTTATTGTCCTCTGATAAGGGTCTGGTCTGGGCTGTGATGCGCTCGGATGGTCAGAGGAGCACATCTTTTAAGTGATGTAAAAAGACATGAATCCATGAGACACATTCATTCCTTCTCTGAATGTGTCAAAGGTCATAATAAGTTTGTACTCCTATAGTCTCCTATCTCTCTGGGACTTGAAGTTTCCTTTCAATACCAGCAATTTCATGTCCATGATGCTGTGGACAGGACTTAGAATAGTGCAGTTAAAAAAAAAAACAAAAAACAAGTTATATGAAACAGAACTATCACTATGGCAGGGGGAGAAAATATGTTGCTGTCCAGTTGTGCGCGTTTCTTCAGAAGTGTCTTTAGAAAAAGAAAAGACACCCCCAAAAGTTTAGTTATTCTGAGGTGCAATAATAACAATAATAATAATAATGCTGCTAATAATCAGAAACTGATTACACCACTAAACTAGCTGCCAGATAACCCGATGCACAAGCAAAATGCTCGTATGTAAAATTATTTTTCTGTTTACATACATGAATATTTACTCTGACTGCAGACCTGTGAATCCTCCCAGCGCACTCACGGCGGTCAAGTATGCGATATGCATACTCTCGGTCAGAACTCGTCTAGTGAGTACGGACTCACTTAATGCACTTGTATGGAACAAGGCAGCGTCCCATAGACAGGTACTAGCTGGTAGTCTGTATATCGCATACTTGAGTGCCATTCCTGACACAGACTCTGGAGAATCCTTGTAGCGCACAATGAGTGCACTGGGAGGATTCACAAATCTGCACTTACACAGAGTAACATACACAGAGTGACTGCAGACTTGTCATTCTAGACTGGACAAACCCTTTAGTATTTACTTCAAAATCTATTTTTAATATGCAAATGAGTGGACTTCGGTGCACCCTTATGCCTTTCTATTTGCATATGAAAGCCAGTCCCTTGTATTGCTTGACAGCATGGTAAAATCAGACATGTAAGCAGATTTTAGACAGCACTCACGTTTACCAATGGAGCACTGTCAATAAAGACTAAAGAATTTAAAATACAAATACGAGGGTGTAGCGGAGCACCGAAGCAAACAGCATGCCAATTGTGCATCGATGTTTACCAAAAAAGTTCCAAACTGCAATTCAGGAATCCATAAAAAATATTTTATTTTATTTATTCTAAGTATTAAAACATCATATGAGTCTGTACATGCCAGTATAATGTACATGCCTTTATAGACTCATCTGATGTTTTAATACTTGCAGCATTGGAACTTTTTTAGGAAATCACTGGACACACCTAACTGGCAGGTGACTGCAGACTTGGAACAGGAGGGATCACTGCAGCAATTCATGGTGAGCGGAAATTTATAAACGGTACACCAAAGTGCTCTCATTTACATATTAAATAAAGGTAGATTTTTCTGCTAATATTACATAAGCACTCCTGGCATTTTTTCCCCTAAACATGTGTAAATGTTAGTTTAGTGTAAGGTCCGTGACAATTCGCTCACCGATCGCTGTTTTCTGATGTTCCTGACTCCATAATTATGTCACATCCACAGCTCATCTCTGCAGACTTCCCTCTTCTTCAGTCTTCTGTAGCACATCCTCACATTTTGCCCTGAATAAGTGTCATCACAATGTTCCTGAATTAATGTTGTGCCTTAAATGAGCCCTGTGCTGTGCCCTTGGAAAAATTATTGCTCCTCACTGTGCTCCCTGTAAAAAAATATTACTCCACATTTTGCCTCTTATATACATGGCCTCCATGCTATCCTTTCCTATAAAATATTTCCACTGCACTTTCCTCCCTTGCATACTATGACCACCACACTGTCCGCCCTTGTGTTATATGAATGTCACACTGCCCACTAATAAGAAAAAACACCACATAGTCCCCCTTATAAATTATACCCACCACACCTTCCTCAATTAAGATTCATGATCTGCACACTATCCTCACAATGTTCCATGCATGCTGCTCCTGTCCATACTGAGCCTTCACACTGCCCCTCGCCATACTCCCATGGTGCTCCTTCTCCATAATCAGCTCCCAATGCTGCCTGCCTCTTTTCCATAATGAGACCTCCACGCTGCCGCACTTATCATACTGAGACCATCAAGCTACCTCACGCTATCACACTATCCTATTTTTTATACTGAGTCCCCTTCATTGCTCCACTCCATACCGAGCCCACCCGTGCTGCCCCCTTTCAATACTGAGTCTTCATACTACCCCTCCCCATATTGAATCATCATGCTCTCCCTTCTCCATAATGAGCTTCCCATGTTGCCCCCCTCTCCATACTGAGTCCTTACTTTTCCCCACCGATTTTGTCCCTTGCACTTTCTCAACCTGTAAACCCTAAACCCCCCTCTACAGCAATAATCCCCCTAATCCCCCTCTACAGCAATAGGCCCCTAACCCCCCCCTACATCAATAGGCCCCCTAACCCCCCCATACAGCAACAAGCCCCCTTACCACTTATCTACAGCAATAGGCTCTCTTACCCCCTTTACAGCAATAGGTCCCCTTAGCACCCCTCTACAGCAATAGGCCCCCTTACCGTCCACTACAGAAATAGGCCCCCTTACCCCCCCACTAAAGCAATAGGCCCCCTTACCCCCCTCTACAGCAACAGGCCCTCTTACCCTCCTTCTAAAGCAATAGGCCCTCTTACCCCCTCTACAGCAATAGGCCCTCCCTTCCCCTCCTCCCCCTCCAGTCTTTAGTATTAGGCTCTCTTTCCCTACCCCTCCAATCTATGGCATTAGCCTTTCTTTCCCTCCCCCCTTCAGTCTCTAGTATTAGCCTTTCTTCCCTTCCCCCTCCACTCTCTATTATTAGCCTTTCTTTTCGTCTCCCCCTCCAGTCTATAGTATTAGCCTTTCTTTCCCTCCCCCCAATCCAGTCTCCAGTATTGGCCTTTCTTTCCCCACCCCCGCAGTCTCTAGTATTAGCCTCTTTCCCTCCCCCCTGCAGTCTCTAGTATTAGCCTTTCTTTCCCTCCCCCCTGCAGTCTCTAGTATTAGCCTCTTTCCCTCCCCTGCAGCCTTTAGTATTAGGCTTTCATTCCCTTCCCCTTTCAGTCTCTAGTATTATGCGTGCGTCACACAAGACGATCTATAATGCGATATGTCGTCAGGGTCACGTTTTTCGTGACGCACATTCGGCATCGTTTACGACGTCATCCCGTGTGACACCTACGAGCGACGCAGAACGTTCGCAAATCGTGTATCGTTGACACGTCGCTCATTTTTAAAAAATCGTTTATTTTTCTTTGCGCCGGTTGTTCATCATACCCGAGGCAGCACACATCGCTCTGTGTGACACCCCGGGAACGATGAACACAGCTTACCTGCGTCCCACAGCTCCCGCCGGCTATGCGGAAGAAAGGAGGTGGGCGGGATGTTTACATCCTTCTCATCTCTGCCCCTCCGATTCTATTGGACGGCAGCTGTGTGACGTCGCTGTGATGCCGAACGTCCCACCACCTTCAGGGAGTGGATGTTCGCCACCCACAGCGACGTCGCTCAGCAGGTAAGTATGAGTGACGGTGGTTTAACGACTTTGTGCGCCACGGGCAACTAATTGCCCGTGACGCACAAATGACGGGGGCGAGTTCGATCGCTCGTGTGACGCCCGCATTAGCCTCTTTACCTTCCCCCTGCAGTCTCTAGTATTAGCCTCTTTCCCTCCCCCTGCAGTCTCTAGTATTACTCTATTTCCCTCCCCCTGCAGTCTCTAGTATCAGCCTTTCTTTCCCTCCCCCTGCAGTCTCTAATATTAGCCTCTTTCCCTCCCCCCTGCAGTCTCTAGTATGAGCCTCTTTCCCTTTCCCCGCAGGCTTTAGTATTAGCCTCTTTCCCTCCCCCCTGCAGTCTCTAGTATTACTCTCTTTTCCTCCCCCTGCAGTCTCTAGTATTAGCTTCTTTCCCTCCCCCTGCAGTCTCTAGTATTAATCTTTCCCTCCACCCTGCAGTCTCTAGTATTAGCCTCTTTCCCTCCCTCCTGCAGTCTTTAGTATTACCCACTTTCCCTCCCCCCTGCAGTCTTTAGTATTAGCCTCTTTCCCTCCCCCCCTGCAGTCTCTAGTATTAGATTTTCTTTCCTTCCCCCTGCAGTGTCTAGTATTAGCCTTTCTTTCCCCCCCTTGCAGTCTCTAGTATTAGCCTCTTTCCCTCCCCATTGCAGTCTCTAGTATTAGCCTCTTTCCCTCCCCCCTGGAGTCTCTAGTATTAGCCTTTCTTTCCCTCCCCCTTGCAGTCTCTAGTATTAGCAGCTTTCCCTCCCCCTGCAGTCTCTAGTATTAGCCTCTTTCCCTCCCCCCTGCAGTCTTTAATATTAGCCTCTTTCCCTCCTCCCTGCAGTCTCTAGTATTAGCTTTTCTTTCCCTCCCTTCTGCAGTCTTTAGTATTAGCCTCTTTCCCTCCCCCCCAGCAACGTTTAGTATTAGCCTTTCTTTACCTCATCCCCATGTATATAGCATTTCCCCCCCCCCCCCAATACCCAGTCTGTATCATTAGCGACACCTCCACCTTGCCCAGGAATCTTCAGCTCTGTGAGCCCTTACCTGCTCCGGTGCCCGCCGCCCTCCACCTCCTACTCTTGTGAGTCTCCTCTTCTGGCTCCAGCGTCAGTCGTGTACTACTCCGCGGCGTGTGTCTGCAGTATTGGACGCCGCAGCACGGAGCAGGGAGCTGATTGGCGCGCTCGCCTCTGACCCCGGAAGTGCAGGCGCTGGTACTTCCAGGGTCATTCAGCTCCCTGTGCCCGGCACCCGCAGTGTAATTATTTCTATTTGCATTTTAAAGATGCGGATATAAATAAGTAGAGGTGCACCTCTACCACCCCTCCCTCCGAAAACACAGCGGATTCATTAGACTAACGGAGGGGGGAAGATGTAAAAAAATATATATTTTTTTGCTGCCAGAAAGTGCCACCCCCCGCAACGCGCCGACCCAGGCATGGGACCACGGGTGCCTAGTGGCAAATACAGCCCTGCATAGCGAGGAAAGGCTCGGCGTGTGGTGCATTTGGAAGGGAACACCAGGGAGAAGGTAAAAAGGGAGGCCCTGGTGATAGGGAGAGGGAAGAAGTGTCACCTCTTAATATTCACCTGAGACTGAACCCTGTGCTCCCTATCGTTCCTAGACAGGATCTTCCCCCTGTGTGCAATCACGGCCCTAGGCCGCGGCTGACCCTGGACTAACCCTGGGTAGTGTGTAGGGCAGCTGGACACTAGTCTTACTACTGCAATCGGACTACACAGGGAGAGATACAAACAAGCAGGACAAAACACAAAAAAAGACCTCCAAAGCTTTTACAGAGAGGAATTTCACAGCTTGTACTGTAAAGAACTCCACAGCTTCAACTGTTACAACTTCACCAGAGTAGTCAGCATAGAAGATCTATAACCGGCATAAGGGAGAGAAGTGAGTAAGTTTAAATAAAGGAAGGGAGTGGTAATAAAGTGCAGCTGTTGAAATTTAAAACTACAAGGATTCTCAACAGGAAAAGTATGGCACTCTTAACCCCATAACAGTGAGGAAATAATTCCGCTCGACTCATGATGAAGAGGACTTGCAATCAGCCAAATGCCGTGAACTTCTGATCCTTCATACTGCAAAAGTTACAGCAGGCTGCAACACACTTGTGACATTACAGTAGCTAATAATTATTATTTATTTTTTGGTTCCATCCCATTTTTTAATTTGCTCAATAACATTTGTATTTTAAACTTCTGTATTCATTACATTACTTATTTTGATATGCTATATACCGCACAGACCAAAAGTTTGGACACACCTTCTCATTCAAAGAGTTTTCTTTATTTTCCTGACTCTAAAAATTGTAGATTCACAATCAAAACTATGAATGAAAACATGTGGAATGAAATACTTAAAAAATTGTGAAACAACTGAAAATATGTCTTATATTCTAGGTTCTTCAAAGTAGCAACATTTTGCTTTGATTACTGCTTTGCACACTCTTGGCATTCTCTTGATGAGCTTCAAGAGGTAGACACCGGAAATGGTTTTCCATCAGTCTTGAAGGACTTCCCAGAAATGCTTAGAACTTGTTGGCCCTTTTGTCTTCACTCTGTAGTCCAGCTCACCCCAAACCATCTCGATTGAGTTCAGGTCTGGTGACTGTGGAGGCCAGGTCATCTGGCGTAGCATCCCATTACTCTCCTTCTTAGTCAAATAGCCCTTACACAGTCTGGAGGTGTGTTTGGGGTTATTGTCCTGTTGAAAAATAAACGATGGTCCAACTAAATGCAAATCGGATGGAATAGCACGCTGCTGCAAGATGCTGTGGTAGCCATGCTGGTTTAGTATGCTTTCAATTTTGAATAAATCCCAAACAGTGTCACTAGCAAAGCACCCCCACACCATCACACCTCCTCATCCATTCTTCACGGTGGGAACCAGGCATGTAGAGTTCATCCATTCACCTTTTCTACAAAGACACGGTGGTTGGATCCAAAGATCTCAAATTTGGACTCATCAGACCAAAGCACAGATTTCCACTGGTCTAATGTCCATTACTTGTGTTCTTTAGCCCAAACAAGTCTCTTCTGCTTGTTGCCTGTCCTTAGCAGTGGTTTCCTAGAAGCTATTTTACCAAGAAGGCTTGCTGCACAAAGTCTCCTCTTAATAGTTGTTCTAGAGATGAGGTGTGTCCAAACCTTTGGTCTGTCTGTATATATCATACTTTAATTTCTTAAAGAATAAAAAAATGCATACTTAACAGCACATTATAGATCATTTAATTTATTATACAGTGAGAGAATTGCCCTTGAGAGAACAGTGTGCGAAACACGGCGGCGTGTGGTCATCTTTTATGTGGTTTGGATAACGATTAATCATACTAACAATGATGCTGAGTTTTATATATTATCATTAATGATGAGCAAGCACTAAAACGCTCAGGTGCTCGGTACACGATTCGAGCAAATCAGACTGCTCGTTTTAAGTAGCGACTATAATAAAAGTGAATGGGAAAGTTGAACAATTTTCTAGCAGACCCTCCCAGGAGGTCTGGGGGGGGGGGGCAGTAAAATTTCTGAGATGGATGGAAAAAGTGTTCAAATGGAATGGGAACAGCATGGGGAAGATGCCGGGACACATCTCTAACTCCCAGTTTGCTGCTGGTGACAATGTTGTCAGAGTATTATGCCATTTTAATGGAGTAACAATAGAACCTGCAAAACCGAAGATAACATGGATTGTAAGGGAAATTTTTTTTAACAAACATTCTTTCCTGTATAATGACTTATATATCAGGCAAATTTAAAAAGAGAGAAAAACCGCCTCCTCAACCCTTTAGGCTATGTTCACACATATAATTGTTGCACTTTGTCATTACTTTCAATGGTGAAAAAAAGCTGGAACAATCATGAAATAATTGACGTACTTCTTTCTAAAATACAGTGGAATCTTGGTTAACGACAACAATCCGTTCTGGGAGTGTGCTTGTTAACCAAGTTACTCGTTCAGCAAAGCAAGATTTCCCATAGGAAATCATTGCAATGCAGACAATTCATTCCACAACTTGTGAAATGTCCCATCCTGGTGCCCTATTGTGCCATTCCACACACGTACAAACATAAAAACATGCACAAACTTGCACAAACACACACGCACAAACACACACAAACACGCTCAAACACACACATGCACAAACACAGATTATGCTCACCTTACCTTCCGTTCCCTCGCCGGTCTCCTGGAACTTGTAGTTCGCCCGTACAAGATGTGTATCGGGTAATCAAAGCGACCGATGCCGGACCTTCCGCGCTCAGCGCTCTGATGTCAAACGCAGGAGCCGCTTGCCTCTGATTGGCCAGCGCGCTGCCTTTGAGTAGCGCCTGACAGGGGAAGTTCCTGGGAGTTCCTTGATTACCCGATACTTGCATGTATCAGGTAACCAAGGCGACCGATGCTGGGAGCGGAAGATCCGGCATCGGTCGCCTTGGTTACCCGATACTTGCAAGTTCCAGGAAGCCGGCGAGGGAACGGAAGGTAAGGTGAGCATAATATGTGTGTGTGCGTGCGTGTTTGTTTGTGTGTGTTTGTACGTGCTTGTGTGTGTTTGTGTGACTGCAAGAGCGGGTTAGAGAGCGGTGGATGTATGGAACCGGAAGTGTGTGCGGTGAGTATTTTGCTCATACAGCAAGGCTTTCTCTTAAACCGAGTTACAAATTTACAGAAAGCTTTGCTTTTTAGGCAAAATACTCGCTAACTGAGTTACTCGTTAAGCGAGGTTCCACTGTACAACAGTTTTCTGTTTCTGTCAAGAAAAAAATGGATTTGTGTGCATGAGATTTCTGAAATTTTTTCCCACTTGCAAGGAATGGGACTCCTAGACTGGTGAAGGATATGCACTAAGTGCAAAGCCTATAAAAAATTGAATGATGGGGCAATATAACTTGTAATACGCATAGATGATGGCCCCAGAAAACATTTTTTGCCCCATTTGGAAAGAGTAGGCCTAAGAAAATAAATATTTACATTTAGAAGAAGTGGGAATTCTGTGGCCAACAAGGAGTCCCAGATTCGAGGCCATTACTCAGTGAACAAGTTGAAAAAAACGACCTTCAGGCATCTGACTCCAATTTTGCTCCAGTTCCTCCTGTGCCTGCTCTGAGCACCAGACAGCTCAGAAGCTTCAAATAAATTGAAGCAGAGGTTTCAAAACATTTTTTATTTCCTTGAAGACTTTTGCCAATCGAAGTCATGAACCATTTTCGGGAAACTTCTCAAATCCATCATGGGGAAAGAACCCCATAAGTCATTTGTACATTTATTCACACATGAAGTGCATGTGCCCTTTTCCCATTGTATTGAATACATCTTTGTTTATTTTTTTTACACAGAGTTGAGACAAATCTGAGGCTTGTAGGCTGCAGTTTCTGCTCCCTCCTTGCTTGAGTTAATTCTTGGGTTTTTAGAGCCACTAGAGGCATAATAAGTAGTCGACGCATCTGTCTGGCAACTAAAATTGTTTACAGGCTGACTGTTCTCAAAATGAAGAACGCTTGGATTAGCCAAGACTTCTCAACCCCAGCGGATGACAGCAGCAGAACATAAAGCCAATTGAAATCTTCATTTTTTTTCTGATGTAATCCTATGCATCTTTTCCCACCCAAGAAAGGGTATCCAGTTCATAGTTTCTTCTTTTTCTTGTGCTCTTTCTCCACTATATCCACATAATCATCATTCGACACTCACCCATAATTTTTAGAGGGCCATCAGTTGGCTCTCATTTATAATTCTCACACGGCCAGGAGGCTGCCCTCACTCAATGTTTATAGGGCCAGCAGGCAGCCCTCACTGAATTTTGAGAGGGTCATCCAGAGGAAGAAGGTGGTCAACTATTCCCCAGAGCACCCATACAAGGCCAATTTCGAGTCTAAGGGGTACTTTACATGTTGCGACATCGCTAGCATCGGCTAGCAATGCCGAGCGCGATAGTACCCGCCCTCGTCGCACATGCGATATGTGGTGATTGCTGCCGTAGCGAACATTATCGCTACGGCAGCTTCACACGCACATACCTGCTCGGCGACGTCGCTGTGACTGACGAACTATCCCTTCTTCAAGGGGGAGGTGCGTTCGGTGTCACAGTGACGTCACCGCGACGTCACTAATCGGGCGGCCAATAGAAGCGGAGGGGCGGAGATGAGCGGTACATAACATCCCGCCTACCTTTTCCCTTCCGCATTGCTGTCGGGATGCAGGTAGGAGATGTTTGTTGCTCCTGCGGGTTTACACACAGTGTGCTGCCTCAGGAGCGACAAACATCGTACCTGCGGTCAACCCGACATTATGAAAATGACCGACGCTACACAGATCACCGATTTTCTACGCTTTTGCGATCTTTTATCGGCGCATCTAGGATTTACACGTTGCGATGTCGTTACCGGCGCCGGATGTGCGTCACTAACGACGTGACGCCGACGATATTTCGGAAGCGATGTCGCAACGTGTAAAGCCCCCCCAAAGGCCTAAGCCACAAGGCGAGAAAATCGGTGCGAGTGGAGTGCGATAAAACATCGCATTCCACTCGGACCAATTTTAGCCTATGTGTCAGCACACATGAGCGATTATTTTCTCAGCCCTAATCAGACAAAGAAAACAATAGCAGCATGCTGCAATTGTAATGTGAGACTCTTTTTTCTCGCAGCCACTCAAGTGAATGGGGCGAGAGAAAAATCACACTGCACTCACAGTACACCGGTGTACCGAGAGTGCAGTGCGAGAATCGCAATAGCTGGCTACGGAGGAGAAAGGGCAATAAATCCCTCCCCTCCTCCGTGCCAGCCCGCCCCTCTGCAGTGCTGGCCCCCCCTCCCCAGTGCCAGCCAGCCCCCCACAGCTGAGGTCCGCTCGCACAGTCGGACCTCAGTTGTAGGGATACTAGCATGACACTCGGCTCCTTCTGTGCTGCCATTTGGTGTCTAGACTAGGACAGCCCAACCCCCCTTTCGAAATGCAAGTACACACATGAGGTCTGCAAGGTGAGATTAGACAAATGTTCTCATCTGCATGTGGAGTGCGCATCTCCCCTCTCGTGTAGTTGCCTTTCGAATCAAGGTGTCAGCATGGCCGTCCGTCATCCAGACTCCGTCCTAAGGTTCGTTGGGCGCCACTGTCAAGGCAGGCCATAAATTTACAGTGATGCAATCTAATTGTGCATCTACCTTAACCCTGTCTGCAATCCAAATTCTGAGTCATTTGTCAGTAGCATGCATACTATTCCCATACAGGCCAGAGATTTGACACGGATCTGCATAGGAAATATGACTAGTTTAATACGGAAGTGGACATACATTTAAATGCAATCAGTTTGGCTAGGAGCCAATAATACGTAACACGCCTCCTATTGGGTAAATTATCATAGAGCTTATTCTGTGAAATACAATATACTGTAATGTGCTTGCTTCCTCATTTATATTAAGCTATGTCAGCATGATTCACTTGTCACATGAAAGTCCAGACTGTCTGAGTCTTGTGATGTCTAAATGCAGATATAGGTGTGGTACAATTCAAACACCATTTTAAATCCTGGTCTTTGGATATCTTCATAGAACTCTTATATATACTCCTATTAGTTCATAATCTTGCCCATAACATTCCCCCCTTTGGAGATAGCCATAAGTCTTTCCTTACTTTTCCCAAAGTCTATTGATCTGTCCTAATGCCCATGTTTACCTCACTCGCATACGAGATAACCCATCCCTTGTGGATGAATCTCCCCACCCAACAGACTATGCATAGGAAGCCAGATCCTGACCGTATTCTCTTGACTGTCCTCATGGCTATGTTTCACGCTGGCACACGTTATTCAGGAAGGGGGAACATGGCGGTAGTCCTCTAATTAGCTCATATTTATCAGGGTTGGTTTCACTCAGAGTCTCATATTCCTCAAGTGGTAATGGTGGGACATCATCAAAGGTGGGATGCACAGTCATCTTCTGGTCCACAGGCTTGGATATCATCTTCTTGGCACAAAGTATCGGGTAGAAGATTGAAGACAGCCATCTCCTGGTCCCAGGTCCAACATGTTTTGTTGTGGGATGCATGGATCTTTGTCAGAAAGAAAGAGAGAGAGAAAGAGAGAGATAAAAGAGAGAGAGAGAGAGGAAAGAGAGAGAAAGAGAGAGAGAGAAAAGAGAGAGAGAAGGAAAGAGAGAGAGAGAGAGAAGAAAAGAGAAAGAGAGAAGAGAGAGAGATTGAGAAGAGAGAAGGAAAGAGAGAGAGAAGGAAAGAGAAAGAGAGAAGAGAGAGAGGGAGATTGGGAAGAGAGAGAGAAAGATTGAGAAGAGAGAAAGAGAGAGAAAAGAGGAGAGAGAGAAAAGAGAAACATCTAGATCTGGTTGGATCTGGAGGAGAAAACTCAAAAATGTATATTGGGCAAATGTTTAGTTAAACAAACAAGATAAGTTAAAGTTTCTGGGGGTACTTCTAAACAGGCTTTTATAGGGTCTCAACCTAGTGGTCCCTGCTGGGGTGTGTCTGACACTGAACAATGCAAGGGGAAGACTCTCATGCCCTTGCTTTCTACCCTGCCCCATCCTCCCAACCTTCTCTCTATTCTGTGGCTGGGGTGTGTAGAGTCAGTTCTGTGTCTAAGGCCTGCCATATCTCTTTGGCTGGCAGTAAAAGCAGGTCACTAGCCACTTTCTATGGTCTCCGGGAGCCCACAGCCGCACCCTATCTCAGTCCACATCTTCTTCTGAGACTTGCTCATGTAGAGTCAGGACAATGTTTTCTCAAGATTTTCCATCTTTCCTTGCTTCTTCACATTGGGGTCATTCAAAAGGCACAGATTGACTGACTGTTTCTGTGGTAAGTGGTCTTGGGACTTCTTTGGATGTTCTGTCAGTGAGGGCACTTCTTACTGCTTCCCCTGACTCCTCCAATGTAGGCCTCAACCCTGATCACCGCGACTCTGTCTGGCAATAGCAAAGCTTCCATCAGTTCTTCTATGGCCTCATGGCGGTGTACAATTCCATTGGCGGTGATCAAGTCTCTTGTCTTCCATACAGAGTAGACGTTGGCTGCCATCTTGCAGGCTTTAGTGAAAGCACATACCTCTGCTTGTTTTGCAGATAGGGATGTGGGTAGCGACTGCTCTATCGGCACAGCGTCTTCTGCTACCACCACCATACCCGTGTGGAACCGTATTCTTGATGCACATCTTGATCCATCCGCAAAGGAGTTAAGTCAGGGTCCAAAGGTGTATCCGTCACTGTATCGAATCCAGAGTTTCCTGTCTCAGCTATGCCAGAGTCGACTACCTCTTCCACCAAGGTGTCAGAGGTGGGACACTCCCCCCTTGGAAGAGGGAGAGGTTTAGCAGGATTAAGGACCACACACCGGGAGATGGTGACTTTGTCAGGGAGCAGTGATGTCATACGGGCATTGATCTTCAACCGGTGCTTTAGGTAGGTGTTCAATCTGGCTGAGTAGTATTCAAAGAGCTGCTGTCTTCTTCCATTGCAAACAGGTAGAATGACTTCTGGGCTGGAGATGACGTGACGATACTCTTCAGGTGATTGTGAACACAGCCCATCTGTATGTGGAGTGATCTTGTAAGCTGTTAGATTCATCTCCAGATGTCTTGCCACTTGAAGGAGGGTGTCTTGGTCTTTCACTCTGTAATCAGGAGTTACCAGCTGTAGTTTGTTTGCATATGGGCTCTCGGAGACCTAATACAAAGGACTATACCCAGGTTTGTAAGAAAGAGCAATGGGTGTAACTTTGGGTCAGGAGAACACTGAAATTCTAAAAACTAAGATCCCCTAAAACCCTGGGGAAAAAGAAGAGCACAAGAGAGTTTGGAAACTAGCAAGCAGCACCCCCCCTTACTACATATACACAATTAGAAATAGCAGTGGAGCGTATCTACTCTACCTCTCCTGTGCTGACTCTGTAAGTGGGGGCCCTGCACTCTCCCTCATCCCGACGGTAGACCTGATGGTGGTCAGGACCGAGCCTCCAGCGTATCCCTATCTCCTGTCAGACCCTGCAAACTAAGACACAAAGGATTACTGGGTGCTGCCAACAAAAACCCAAATATATGCCAACTCCTGATGATCAACGTCCCCTTAGGACCACATGATCCTCCACCCTCTATATCAGGGAACTCTTGTGCAATATACCAGGCAGGATAACATACAAGTGAGAATATCTCAAAACTAGGCTAAGCATCGACTGCCATAGGCAGAAAAATATTCACTGTCCACTAGGACTAATAGTGAGCAGTCTATATGGTCTAATAAATTGTATACTAGGTACAGCAAAAACAAATATGCAAAAGTGAAGGGAAAAGGTTTCCACAGGACTATCAGCAATGCCCTTTGCTAAGGTTCATTAGTGGAAACACAATGGGGCACAACTGCATATATGACCAAAAACGTAGTGTGTATTTCAAGTCCCCAAGTCTCTCCTTTGCAGCCTCTGCTGCATCAACACTAAACAGAGCAGTGACTTTGGTCCTAAGATGGCGGTTGAAAAAGGGAACTGGGTGTCGGCCAGAATAAAATGGCGTCAAAAGAGGAACTATGTAGTGTCTGACTTAAAACGGCCGCTAAAGATAATTACCGATCAGAAACAGCCGCTAAAAGAGGAAGTAGGTGTTGGCCAAAAATGGCGTCTGAAGAGAACTGGGAGGGAGGGACATGGGTTGTGCCATCTACATTCAGGAGGTATTCAATCTGTCACTGGGAATATGGATTATATAGGGACCCCTGGACTGACCCTGTAACTAGGGACCCTGTGCTTGCCCTCATCTCGACGGTAGACCTAATGGTGGTCAGGGCCGAGCCTCCAGCGTATCCCTATCTCCTTTCAGCCCCTGACATAATATCCCCATACCATATCCCACCCAGGGCTGGACAAATCACAGTGTGACAGAAAGAAATCTACATTCAGGACAGGAAATAATGGGGTCGGCTTACGTGGACACAGTGCTCCACAGACAGTACACAAGTCCACCCTATGGGGACAGCTTACAGGGTGGAGGGTGTTGCTTTCTAATGGGCTTGGCCACTTCCTGAGGTGCCATTTTCTCAGACAGGTAAAATACACATAGTGTAGTTACTAGATTCAGAATTACATTTCTTCAAATTATCTCAATACTTCCACTATATGGACATTCAATATCACATCCTGTACCTTAAATCAATTCTCATCTAATCTCCCCCCTTGGGAGAATTCTCCATTCTCTTTTTAAACATACGTGTGTCACTTACAATTAAACTTGCTGGTCTAATTTGACTTCATTCATAGATTTTCAAATAGAAAACTAACACTTCTCTTTTTTCCAATTTCACTACGGTGTTCCACACCAGAAACTGCGTACATTATATATACAAATGTCTTCCAGGAAGAAATAGAGCACCAGTGTCACGTGGGTGATAAGAAATTACTCACCCTCACTATACGCCAGCTGTTCTTGATACCTCGAGTACTAGCAAAATCTGTTCACATTACATATACCTCATTAGGACGGTCCATCCGGACTCAACAACTTTGATTAAAGCGGGCTTTACACACTGCGATATCGCCCGAGCTTTGTCGTTGGGGTCACGGTTTTAGTGACGCACTTCCGCAATCGTTAGCGATATAGCTTTGTGTAACAGCGTTCAGCGATGTAAAATCGTCGCAAAAGCGTGATTTATCGCTAATCGGCTACACGGGTCCTAATTCCTAAAAATCGTTGTTATTTCGTTGAAACTATCGTTGCTCGTTCCTTTCAACATACTTTTCGTTACGTGTGACACTACTAAAGCGACTTAAAAAATTGTTGCCTCTAGCGTCATCATCGATACGGGCGTGTATGGTGTTTTAAATGTTCAATACGCCTACTTGTTTCCTATTTGCTAACGCATCTGCTCCATGATTGGACCATAATATATGTAATACGCTAACTTCCTTTTATACACAGAGGGACTGCAGACTTGTCATTCTAGACTGGACAAACCCTTTAGTATTTACTTCAAAATCTATTTTTAATATGCAAATGAGTGGACTTCGGTGCACCCTTATGCCTTTCTATTTGCATATGAAAGCCAGTCCCTTGTATTGCTTGACAGCATGGTAAAATCAGACATGTAAGCAGATTTTAGACAGCACTCACGTTTACCAATGGAGCACTGTCAATAAAGACTAAAGAATTTAAAATACAAATACGAGGGTGTAGCGGAGCACCGAAGCAAACAGCATGCCAATTGTGCATCGATGTTTACCAAAAAAGTTCCAAACTGCAATTCAGGAATCCATAAAAAATATTTTATTTTATTTATTCTAAGTATTAAAACATCATATGAGTCTGTACATGCCAGTATAATGTACATGCCTTTATAGACTCATCTGATGTTTTAATACTTGCAGCATTGGAACTTTTTTAGGAAATCACTGGACACACCTAACTGGCAGGTGACTGCAGACTTGGAACAGGAGGGATCACTGCAGCAATTCATGGTGAGCGGAAATTTATAAACGGTACACCAAAGTGCTCTCATTTACATATTAAATAAAGGTAGATTTTTCTGCTAATATTACATAAGCACTCCTGGCATTTTTTCCCCTAAACATGTGTAAATGTTAGTTTAGTGTAAGGTCCGTGACAATTCGCTCACCGATCGCTGTTTTCTGATGTTCCTGACTCCATAATTATGTCACATCCACAGCTCATCTCTGCAGACTTCCCTCTTCTTCAGTCTTCTGTAGCACATCCTCACATTTTGCCCTGAATAAGTGTCATCACAATGTTCCTGAATTAATGTTGTGCCTTAAATGAGCCCTGTGCTGTGCCCTTGGAAAAATTATTGCTCCTCACTGTGCTCCCTGTAAAAAAATATTACTCCACATTTTGCCTCTTATATACATGGCCTCCATGCTATCCTTTCCTATAAAATATTTCCACTGCACTGTCCTCCCTTGCATACTATGACCACCACACTGTCCGCCCTTGTGTTATATGAATGTCACACTGCCCACTAATAAGAAAAAACACCACATAGTCCCCCTTATAAATTATACCCACCACACCTTCCTCAATTAAGATTCATGATCTGCACACTATCCTCACAATGTTCCATGCATGCTGCTCCTGTCCATACTGAGCCTTCACACTGCCCCTCGCCATACTCCCATGGTGCTCCTTCTCCATAATCAGCTCCCAATGCTGCCTGCCTCTTTTCCATAATGAGACCTCCACGCTGCCGCACTTATCATACTGAGACCATCAAGCTACCTCACGCTATCACACTATCCTATTTTTTATACTGAGTCCCCTTCATTGCTCCATTCCATACCGAGCCCACCCGTGCTGCCCCCTTTCAATACTGAGTCTTCATACTACCCCTCCCCATATTGAATCATCATGCTCTCCCTTCTCCATAATGAGCTTCCCATGTTGCCCCCCTCTCCATACTGAGTCCTTACTTTTCCCCACCGATTTTGTCCCTTGCACTTTCTCAACCTGTAAACCCTAAACCCCCCTCTACAGCAATAATCCCCCTAATCCCCCTCTACAGCAATAGGCCCCTAACCCCCCCCTACATCAATAGGCCCCCTAACCCCCCCATACAGCAACAAGCCCCCTTACCACTTATCTACAGCAATAGGCTCTCTTACCCCCTTTACAGCAATAGGTCCCCTTAGCACCCCTCTACAGCAATAGGCCCCCTTACCCTCCACTACAGAAATAGGCCCCCTTACCCCCCCACTAAAGCAATAGGCCCCCTTACCCCCCTCTACAGCAACAGGCCCTCTTACCCTCCTTCTAAAGCAATAGGCCCTCTTACCCCCTCTACAGCAATAGGCCCTCCCTTCCCCTCCTCCCCCTCCAGTCTTTAGTATTAGGCTCTCTTTCCCTACCCCTCCAATCTATGGCATTAGCCTTTCTTTCCCTCCCCCCTTCAGTCTCTAGTATTAGCCTTTCTTCCCTTCCCCCCTCCACTCTCTATTATTAGCCTTTCTTTTCGTCTCCCCCTCCAGTCTATAGTATTAGCCTTTCTTTCCCTCCCCCCAATCCAGTCTCCAGTATTGGCCTTTCTTTCCCCACCCCCGCAGTCTCTAGTATTAGCCTCTTTCCCTCCCCCCTGCAGTCTCTAGTATTAGCCTTTCTTTCCCTCCCCCCTGCAGTCTCTAGTATTAGCCTCTTTCCCTCCCCTGCAGCCTTTAGTATTAGGCTTTCATTCCCTTCCCCTTTCAGTCTCTAGTATTATGCGTGCGTCACACAAGACTATCTATAATGCGATATGTCGTCAGGGTCACGTTTTTCGTGACGCACATTCGGCATCGTTTACGACGTCATCCCGTGTGACACCTACGAGCGACGCAGAACGTTCGCAAATCGTGTATCGTTGACACGTCGCTCATTTTTAAAAAATCGTTTATTTTTCTTTGCGCCGGTTGTTCATCATACCCGAGGCAGCACACATCGCTCTGTGTGACACCCCGGGAACGATGAACACAGCTTACCTGCGTCCCACAGCTCCCGCCGGCTATGCGGAAGAAAGGAGGTGGGCGGGATGTTTACATCCTTCTCATCTCTGCCCCTCCGATTCTATTGGACGGCAGCTGTGTGACGTCGCTGTGATGCCGAACGTCCCACCACCTTCAGGGAGTGGATGTTCGCCACCCACAGCGACGTCGCTCAGCAGGTAAGTATGTGTGACGGTGGTTTAACGACTTTGTGCGCCACGGGCAACTAATTGCCCGTGACGCACAAATGACGGGGGCGAGTTCGATCGCTCGTGTGACGCCCGCATTAGCCTCTTTACCTTCCCCCTGCAGTCTCTAGTATTAGCCTCTTTCCCTCCCCCTGCAGTCTCTAGTATTACTCTATTTCCCTCCCCCTGCAGTCTCTAGTATCAGCCTTTCTTTCCCTCCCCCCTGCAGTCTCTAATATTAGCCTCTTTCCCTCCCCCCTGCAGTCTCTAGTATGAGCCTCTTTCCCTTTCCCCGCAGGCTTTAGTATTAGCCTCTTTCCCTCCCCCCTGCAGTCTCTAGTATTAGCTTCTTTCCCTCCCCCTGCAGTCTCTAGTATTAATCTTTCCCTCCACCCTGCAGTCTCTAGTATTAGCTGCTTTCCCTCCCCCTGCAGTCTCTAGTATTAGCCTCTTTCCCTCCCTCCTGCAGTCTTTAGTATTACCCACTTTCCCTCCCCCCTGCAGTCTTTAGTATTAGCCTCTTTCCCTCCCCCCCTGCAGTCTCTAGTATTAGATTTTCTTTCCTTCCCCCTGCAGTGTCTAGTATTAGCCTTTCTTTCCCCCCCTTGCAGTCTCTAGTATTAGCCTCTTTCCCTCCCCATTGCAGTCTCTAGTATTAGCCTCTTTCCCTCCCCCCTGGAGTCTCTAGTATTAGCCTTTCTTTCCCTCCCCCTTGCAGTCTCTAGTATTAGCAGCTTTCCCTCCCCCTGCAGTCTCTAGCATTAGCCTCTTTCCCTCCCCCCTGCAGTCTTTAATATTAGCCTCTTTCCCTCCTCCCTGCAGTCTCTAGTATTAGCTTTTCTTTCCCTCCCTTCTGCAGTCTTTAGTATTAGCCTCTTTCCCTCCCCCCCAGCAACGTTTAGTATTAGCTTTTCTTTACCTCATCCCCATGTATATAGCATTTCCTCCCCCCCCCAATACCCAGTCTGTATCATTAGCGACACCTCCACCTTGCCCAGGAATCTTCAGCTCTGTGAGCCCTTACCTGCTCCGGTGCCCGCCGCCCTCCACCTCCTACTCTTGTGAGTCTCCTCTTCTGGCTCCAGCGTCAGTCGTGTACTACTCCGCGGCGTGTGTCTGCAGTATTGGACGCCGCAGCACGGAGCAGGGAGCTGATTGGCGCGCTCGCCTCTGACCCCGGAAGTGCAGGCGCTGGTACTTCCAGGGTCATTCAGCTCCCTGTGCCCGGCACCCGCAGTGTAATTATTTGTATTTGCATTTTAAAGATGCGGATATAAATAAGTAGAGGTGCACCTCTACCACCCCTCCCTCCGAAAACACAGCGGATTCATTAGACTAACGGAGGGGGGAAGATGTAAAAAAATATATATTTTTTTGCTGCCAGAAAGTGCCACCCCCCGCAACGCGCCGACCCAGGCATGGGACCACGGGTGCCTAGTGGCAAATACAGCCCTGCATAGCGAGGAAAGGCTCGGCGTGTGGTGCATTTGGAAGGGAACACCAGGGAGAAGGTAAAAAGGGAGGCCCTGGTGATAGGGAGAGGGAAGAAGTGTCACCTCTTAATATTCACCTGAGACTGAACCCTGTGCTCCCTATCGTTCCTAGACAGGATCTTCCCCCTGTGTGCAATCACGGCCCTAGGCCGCGGCTGACCCTGGACTAACCCTGGGTAGTGTGTAGGGCAGCTGGACACTAGTCTTACTACTGCAATCGGACTACACAGGGAGAGATACAAACAAGCAGGACAAAACACAAAAAAAGACCTCCAAAGCTTTTACAGAGAGGAATTTCACAGCTTGTACTGTAAAGAACTCCACAGCTTCAACTGTTACAACTTCACCAGAGTAGTCAGCATAGAAGATCTATAACCGGCATAAGGGAGAGAAGTGAGTAAGTTTAAATAAAGGAAGGGAGTGGTAATAAAGTGCAGCTGTTGAAATTTAAAACTACAAGGATTCTCAACAGGAAAAGTATGGCACTCTTAACCCCATAACAGTGAGGAAATAATTCCGCTCGACTCATGATGAAGAGGACTTGCAATCAGCCAAATGCCGTGAACTTCTGATCCTTCATACTGCAAAAGTTACAGCAGGCTGCAACACACTTGTGACATTACAGTAGCTAATAATTATTATTTATTTTTTGGTTCCATCCCATTTTTTAATTTGCTCAATAACATTTGTATTTTAAACTTCTGTATTCATTACATTACTTATTTTGATATGCTATATACCGCACAGACCAAAAGTTTGGACACACCTTCTCATTCAAAGAGTTTTCTTTATTTTCCTGACTCTAAAAATTGTAGATTCACAATCAAAACTATGAATGAAAACATGTGGAATGAAATACTTAAAAAATTGTGAAACAACTGAAAATATGTCTTATATTCTAGGTTCTTCAAAGTAGCAACATTTTGCTTTGATTACTGCTTTGCACACTCTTGGCATTCTCTTGATGAGCTTCAAGAGGTAGACACCGGAAATGGTTTTCCATCAGTCTTGAAGGACTTCCCAGAAATGCTTAGAACTTGTTGGCCCTTTTGTCTTCACTCTGTAGTCCAGCTCACCCCAAACCATCTCGATTGAGTTCAGGTCTGGTGACTGTGGAGGCCAGGTCATCTGGCGTTACATCCCATTACTCTCCTTCTTAGTCAAATAGCCCTTACACAGTCTGGAGGTGTGTTTGGGGTTATTGTCCTGTTGAAAAATAAACGATGGTCCAACTAAATGCAAATCGGATGGAATAGCACGCTGCTGCAAGATGCTGTGGTAGCCATGCTGGTTTAGTATGCTTTCAACTTTGAATAAATCCCAAACAGTGTCACTAGCAAAGCACCCCCACACCATCACACCTCCTCATCCATTCTTCACGGTGGGAACCAGGCATGTAGAGTTCATCCATTCACCTTTTCTACAAAGACACGGTGGTTGGATCCAAAGATCTCAAATTTGGACTCATCAGACCAAAGCACAGATTTCCACTGGTCTAATGTCCATTACTTGTGTTCTTTAGCCCAAACAAGTCTCTTCTGCTTGTTGCCTGTCCTTAGCAGTGGTTTCCTAGAAGCTATTTTACCAAGAAGGCTTGCTGCACAAAGTCTCCTCTTAATAGTTGTTCTAGAGATGAGGTGTGTCCAAACCTTTGGTCTGTCTGTATATATCATACTTTAATTTCTTAAAGAATAAAAAAATGCATACTTAACAGCACATTATAGATCATTTAATTTATTATACAGTGAGAGAATTGCCCTTGAGAGAACAGTGTGCGAAACACGGCGGCGTGGGGTCATCTTTTATGTGGTTTGGATAACGATTAATCATACTAACAATGATGCTGAGTTTTATATATTATCATTAATGATGAGCAAGCACTAAAACGCTCAGGTGCTCGGTACACGATTCGAGCAAATCAGACTGCTCGTTTTAAGTAGCGACTATAATAAAAGTGAATGGGAAAGTTGAACAATTTTCTAGCAGACCCTCCCAGGAGGTCTGGGGGGGGGCAGTAAAATTTCTGAGATGGATGGAAAAAGTGTTCAAATGGAATGGGAACAGCATGGGAAAGATGCCGGGACACATCTCTAACTCCCAGTTTGCTGCTGGTGACAATGTTGTGAGAGTATTATGCCATTTTAATGGAGTAACAATAGAACCTGCAAAACCGAAGATAACATGGATTTTAAGGGAAATTTTTTTTAACAAACATTCTTTCCTGTATAATGACTTATATATCAGGCAAATTTAAAAAGAGAGAAAAACCGCCTCCTCAACCCTTTAGGCTATGTTCACACATATAATTGTTGCACTTTGTCATTACTTTCAATGGTGAAAAAAAGCTGGAACAATCATGAAATAATTGACGTACTTCTTTCTAAAATACAGTGGAATCTTGGTTAACGACAACAATCCGTTCTGGGAGTGTGCTTGTTAACCAAGTTACTCGTTCAGCAAAGCAAGATTTCCCATAGGAAATCATTGCAATGCAGACAATTCATTCCACAACTTGTGAAATGTCCCATCCTGGTGCCCTATTGTGCCATTCCACACACGTACAAACATAAAAACATGCACAAACTTGCACAAACACACACGCACAAACACACACAAACACGCTCAAACACACACATGCACAAACACAGATTATGCTCACCTTACCTTCCGTTCCCTCGCCGGTCTCCTGGAACTTGTAGTTCGCCCGTACAAGATGTGTATCGGGTAATCAAAGCGACCGATGCCGGACCTTCCGCGCTCAGCGCTCTGATGTCAAACGCAGGAGCCGCTTGCCTCTGATTGGCCAGCGCGCTGCCTTTGAGTAGCGCCTGACAGGGGAAGTTCCTGGGAGTTCCTTGATTACCCGATACTTGCATGTATCAGGTAACCAAGGCGACCGATGCTGGGAGCGGAAGATCCGGCATCGGTCGCCTTGGTTACCCGATACTTGCAAGTTCCAGGAAGCCGGCGAGGGAACGGAAGGTAAGGTGAGCATAATATGTGTGTGTGCGTGCGTGTTTGTTTGTGTGTGTTTGTACGTGCTTGTGTGTGTTTGTGTGACTGCAAGAGCGGGTTAGAGAGCGGTGGATGTATGGAACCGGAAGTGTGTGCGGTGAGTATTTTGCTCATACAGCAAGGCTTTCTCTTAAACCGAGTTACAAATTTACAGAAAGCTTTGCTTTTTAGGCAAAATACTCGCTAACTGAGTTACTCGTTAAGCGAGGTTCCATTGTACAACAGTTTTCTGTTTCTGTCAAGAAAAAAATGGATTTGTGTGCATGAGATTTCTGAAATTTTTTCCCACTTGCAAGGAATGGGACTCCTAGACTGGTGAAGGATATGCACTAAGTGCAAAGCCTATAAAAAATTGAATGATGGGGCAATATAACTTGTAATACGCATAGATGATGGCCCCAGAAAACATTTTTTGCCCCATTTGGAAAGAGTAGGCCTAAGAAAATAAATATTTACATTTAGAAGAAGTGGGAATTCTGTGGCCAACAAGGAGTCCCAGATTCGAGGCCATTACTCAGTGAACAAGTTGAAAAAAACGACCTTCAGGCATCTGACTCCAATTTTGCTCCAGTTCCTCCTGTGCCTGCTCTGAGCACCAGACAGCTCAGAAGCTTCAAATAAATTGAAGCAGAGGTTTCAAAACATTTTTTATTTCCTTGAAGACTTTTGCCAATCGAAGTCATGAACCATTTTCGGGAAACTTCTCAAATCCATCATGGGGAAAGAACCCCATAAGTCATTTGTACATTTATTCACACATGAAGTGCATGTGCCCTTTTCCCATTGTATTGAATACATCTTTGTTTATTTTTTTTACACAGAGTTGAGACAAATCTGAGGCTTGTAGGCTGCAGTTTCTGCTCCCTCCTTGCTTGAGTTAATTCTTGGGTTTTTAGAGCCACTAGAGGCATAATAAGTAGTCGACGTATCTGTCTGGCAACTAAAAATGTTTACAGGCTGACTGTTCTCAAAATGAAGAACGCTTGGATTAGCCAAGACTTCTCAACCCCAGCGGATGACAGCAGCAGAACATAAAGCCAATTGAAATCTTCATTTTTTTTCTGATGTAATCCTATGCATCTTTTCCCACCCAAGAAAGGGTATCCAGTTCATAGTTTCTTCTTTTTCTTGTGCTCTTTCTCCACTATATCCACATAATCATCATTCGACACTCACCCATAATTTTTAGAGGGCCATCAGTTGGCTCTCATTTATAATTCTCACACGGCCAGGAGGCTGCCCTCACTCAATGTTTATAGGGCCAGCAGGCAGCCCTCACTGAATTTTGAGAGGGTCATCCAGAGGAAGAAGGTGGTCAACTATTCCCCAGAGCACCCATACAAGGCCAATTTCGAGTCTAAGGGGTACTTTACATGTTGCGACATCGCTAGCATCGGCTAGCAATGCCGAGCGCGATAGTACCCGCCCTCGTCGCACATGCGATATGTGGTGATTGCTGCCGTAGCGAACATTATCGCTACGGCAGCTTCACACGCACATACCTGCTCGGCGACGTCGCTGTGACTGACGAACTATCCCTTCTTCAAGGGGGAGGTGCGTTCGGTGTCACAGCGACGTCACCGCGACGTCACTAATCGGGCGGCCAATAGAAGCGGAGGGGCGGAGATGAGCGGTACATAACATCCCGCCTACCTTTTCCCTTCCGCATTGCTGTCGGGATGCAGGTAGGAGATGTTTGTTGCTCCTGCGGGTTTACACACAGTGTGCTGCCTCAGGAGCGACAAACATCGTACCTGCGGTCAACCCGACATTATGAAAATGACCGACGCTACACAGATCACCGATTTTCTACGCTTTTGCGATCTTTTATCGGCGCATCTAGGATTTACACGTTGCGATGTCGTTACCGGCGCCGGATGTGCGTCACTAACGACGTGACGCCGACGATATTTCGGAAGCGATGTCGCAACGTGTAAAGCCCCCCCAAAGGCCTAAGCCACAAGGCGAGAAAATCGGTGCGAGTGGAGTGCGATAAAACATCGCATTCCACTCGGACCAATTTTAGCCTATGTGTCAGCACACATGAGCGATTATTTTCTCAGCCCTAATCAGACAAAGAAAACAATAGCAGCATGCTGCAATTGTAATGTGAGACTCTTTTTTCTCGCAGCCACTCAAGTGAATGGGGCGAGAGAAAAATCACACTGCACTCACAGTACACCGGTGTACCGGGAGTGCAGTGCGAGAATCGCAATAGCTGGCTACGGAGGAGAAAGGGCAATAAATCCCTCCCCTCCTCCGTGCCAGCCCGCCCCTCTGCAGTGCTGGCCCCCCCTCCCCAGTGCCAGCCAGCCCCCCACAGCTGAGGTCCGCTCGCACAGTCGGACCTCAGTTGTAGGGATACTAGCATGACACTCGGCTCCTTCTGTGCTGCCATTTGATGTCTAGACTAGGACAGCCCAACCCCCCTTTCGAAATGCAAGTACACACATGAGGTCTGCAAGGTGAGATTAGACAAATGTTCTCATCTGCATGTGGAGTGCGCATCTCCCCTCTCGTGTAGTTGCCTTTCGAATCAAGGTGTCAGCATGGCCGTCCGTCATCCAGACTCCGTCCTAAGGTTCGTTGGGCGCCACTGTCAAGGCAGGCCATAAATTTACAGTGATGCAATCTAATTGTGCATCTACCTTAACCCTGTCTGCAATCCAAATTCTGAGTCATTTGTCAGTAGCATGCATACTATTCCCATACAGGCCAGAGATTTGACACGGATCTGCATAGGAAATATGACTAGTTTAATACGGAAGTGGACATACATTTAAATGCAATCAGTTTGGCTAGGAGCCAATAATACGTAACACGCCTCCTATTGGGTAAATTATCATAGAGCTTATTCTGTGAAATACAATATACTGTAATGTGCTTGCTTCCTCATTTATATTAAGCTATGTCAGCATGATTCACTTGTCACATGAAAGTCCAGACTGTCTGAGTCTTGTGATGTCTAAATGCAGATATAGGTGTGGTACAATTCAAACACCATTTTAAATCCTGGTCTTTGGATATCTTCATAGAACTCTTATATATACTCCTATTAGTTCATAATCTTGCCCATAACATTCCCCCCTTTGGAGATAGCCATAAGTCTTTCCTTACTTTTCCCAAAGTCTATTGATCTGTCCTAATGCCCATGTTTACCTCACTCGCATACGAGATAACCCATCCCTTGTGGATGAATCTCCCCACCCAACAGACTATGCATAGGAAGCCAGATCCTGACCGTATTCTCTTGACTGTCCTCATGGCTATGTTTCACGCTGGCACACGTTATTCAGGAAGGGGGAACATGGCGGTAGTCCTCTAATTAGCTCATATTTATCAGGGTTGGTTTCACTCAGAGTCTCATATTCCTCAAGTGGTAATGGTGGGACATCATCAAAGGTGGGATGCACAGTCATCTTCTGGTCCACAGGCTTGGATATCATCTTCTTGGCACAAAGTATCGGGTAGAAGATTGAAGACAGCCATCTCCTGGTCCCAGGTCCAACATGTTTTGTTGTGGGATGCATGGATCTTTGTCAGAAAGAAAGAGAGAGAGAAAGAGAGAGATAAAAGAGAGAGAGAGAGAGGAAAGAGAGAGAAAGAGAGAGAGAGAAAAGAGAGAGAGAAGGAAAGAGAGAGAGAGAGAGAAGAAAAGAGAAAGAGAGAAGAGAGAGAGATTGAGAAGAGAGAAGGAAAGAGAGAGAGAAGGAAAGAGAAAGAGAGAAGAGAGAGAGGGAGATTGGGAAGAGAGAGAGAAAGATTGAGAAGAGAGAAAGAGAGAGAAAAGAGGAGAGAGAGAAAAGAGAAACATCTAGATCTGGTTGGATCTGGAGGAGAAAACTCAAAAATGTATATTGGGCAAATGTTTAGTTAAACAAACAAGATAAGTTAAAGTTTCTGGGGGTACTTCTAAACAGGCTTTTATAGGGTCTCAACCTAGTGGTCCCTGCTGGGGTGTGTCTGACACTGAACAATGCAAGGGGAAGACTCTCATGCCCTTGCTTTCTACCCTGCCCCATCCTCCCAACCTTCTCTCTATTCTGTGGCTGGGGTGTGTAGAGTCAGTTCTGTGTCTAAGGCCTGCCATATCTCTTTGGCTGGCAGTAAAAGCAGGTCACTAGCCACTTTCTATGGTCTCCGGGAGCCCACAGCCGCACCCTATCTCAGTCCACATCTTCTTCTGAGACTTGCTCATGTAGAGTCAGGACAATGTTTTCTCAAGATTTTCCATCTTTCCTTGCTTCTTCACATTGGGGTCATTCAAAAGGCACAGATTGACTGACTGTTTCTGTGGTAAGTGGTCTTGGGACTTCTTTGGATGTTCTGTCAGTGAGGGCACTTCTTACTGCTTCCCCTGACTCCTCCAATGTAGGCCTCAACCCTGATCACCGCGACTCTGTCTGGCAATAGCAAAGCTTCCATCAGTTCTTCTATGGCCTCATGGCGGTGTACAATTCCATTGGCGGTGATCAAGTCTCTTGTCTTCCATACAGAGTAGACGTTGGCTGCCATCTTGCAGGCTTTAGTGAAAGCACATACCTCTGCTTGTTTTGCAGATAGGGATGTGGGTAGCGACTGCTCTATCGGCACAGCGTCTTCTGCTACCACCACCATACCCGTGTGGAACCGTATTCTTGATGCACATCTTGATCCATCCGCAAAGGAGTTAAGTCAGGGTCCAAAGGTGTATCCGTCACTGTATCGAATCCAGAGTTTCCTGTCTCAGCTATGCCAGAGTCGACTACCTCTTCCACCAAGGTGTCAGAGGTGGGACACTCCCCCCTTGGAAGAGGGAGAGGTTTAGCAGGATTAAGGACCACACACCGGGAGATGGTGACTTTGTCAGGGAGCAGTGATGTCATACGGGCATTGATCTTCAACCGGTGCTTTAGGTAGGTGTTCAATCTGGCTGAGTAGTATTCAAAGAGCTGCTGTCTTCTTCCATTGCAAACAGGTAGAATGACTTCTGGGCTGGAGATGACGTGACGATACTCTTCAGGTGATTGTGAACACAGCCCATCTGTATGTGGAGTGATCTTGTAAGCTGTTAGATTCATCTCCAGATGTCTTGCCACTTGAAGGAGGGTGTCTTGGTCTTTCACTCTGTAATCAGGAGTTACCAGCTGTAGTTTGTTTGCATATGGGCTCTCGGAGACCTAATACAAAGGACTATACCCAGGTTTGTAAGAAAGAGCAATGGGTGTAACTTTGGGTCAGGAGAACACTGAAATTCTAAAAACTAAGATCCCCTAAAACCCTGGGGAAAAAGAAGAGCACAAGAGAGTTTGGAAACTAGCAAGCAGCACCCCCCCTTACTACATATACACAATTAGAAATAGCAGTGGAGCGTATCTACTCTACCTCTCCTGTGCTGACTCTGTAAGTGGGGGCCCTGCACTCTCCCTCATCCCGACGGTAGACCTGATGGTGGTCAGGACCGAGCCTCCAGCGTATCCCTATCTCCTGTCAGACCCTGCAAACTAAGACACAAAGGATTACTGGGTGCTGCCAACAAAAACCCAAATATATGCCAACTCCTGATGATCAACGTCCCCTTAGGACCACATGATCCTCCACCCTCTATATCAGGGAACTCTTGTGCAATATACCAGGCAGGATAACATACAAGTGAGAATATCTCAAAACTAGGCTAAGCATCGACTGCCATAGGCAGAAAAATATTCACTGTCCACTAGGACTAATAGTGAGCAGTCTATATGGTCTAATAAATTGTATACTAGGTACAGCAAAAACAAATATGCAAAAGTGAAGGGAAAAGGTTTCCACAGGACTATCAGCAATGCCCTTTGCTAAGGTTCATTAGTGGAAACACAATGGGGCACAACTGCATATATGACCAAAAACGTAGTGTGTATTTCAAGTCCCCAAGTCTCTCCTTTGCAGCCTCTGCTGCATCAACACTAAACAGAGCAGTGACTTTGGTCCTAAGATGGCGGTTGAAAAAGGGAACTGGGTGTCGGCCAGAATAAAATGGCGTCAAAAGAGGAACTATGTAGTGTCTGACTTAAAACGGCCGCTAAAGATAATTACCGATCAGAAACAGCCGCTAAAAGAGGAAGTAGGTGTTGGCCAAAAATGGCGTCTGAAGAGAACTGGGAGGGAGGGACATGGGTTGTGCCATCTACATTCAGGAGGTATTCAATCTGTCACTGGGAATATGGATTATATAGGGACCCCTGGACTGACCCTGTAACTAGGGACCCTGTGCTTGCCCTCATCTCGACGGTAGACCTAATGGTGGTCAGGGCCGAGCCTCCAGCGTATCCCTATCTCCTTTCAGCCCCTGACATAATATCCCCATACCATATCCCACCCAGGGCTGGACAAATCACAGTGTGACAGAAAGAAATCTACATTCAGGACAGGAAATAATGGGGTCGGCTTACGTGGACACAGTGCTCCACAGACAGTACACAAGTCCACCCTATGGGGACAGCTTACAGGGTGGAGGGTGTTGCTTTCTAATGGGCTTGGCCACTTCCTGAGGTGCCATTTTCTCAGACAGGTAAAATACACATAGTGTAGTTACTAGATTCAGAATTACATTTCTTCAAATTATCTCAATACTTCCACTATATGGACATTCAATATCACATCCTGTACCTTAAATCAATTCTCATCTAATCTCCCCCCTTGGGAGAATTCTCCATTCTCTTTTTAAACATACGTGTGTCACTTACAATTAAACTTGCTGGTCTAATTTGACTTCATTCATAGATTTTCAAATAGAAAACTAACACTTCTCTTTTTTCCAATTTCACTACGGTGTTCCACACCAGAAACTGCGTACATTATATATACAAATGTCTTCCAGGAAGAAATAGAGCACCAGTGTCACGTGGGTGATAAGAAATTACTCACCCTCACTATACGCCAGCTGTTCTTGATACCTCGAGTACTAGCAAAATCTGTTCACATTACATATACCTCATTAGGACGGTCCATCCGGACTCAACAACTTTGATTAAAGCGGGCTTTACACACTGCGATATCGCCCGAGCTTTGTCGTTGGGGTCACGGTTTTAGTGACGCACTTCCGCAATCGTTAGCGATATAGCTTTGTGTAACAGCGTTCAGCGATGTAAAATCGTCGCAAAAGCGTGATTTATCGCTAATCGGCTACACGGGTCCTAATTCCTAAAAATCGTTGTTATTTCGTTGTAACTATCGTTGCTCGTTCCTTTCAACATACTTTTCGTTACGTGTGACACTACTAAAGCGACTTAAAAAATTGTTGCCTCTAGCGTCATCATCGATACGGGCGTGTATGGTGTTTTAAATGTTCAATACGCCTACTTGTTTCCTATTTGCTAACGCATCTGCTCCATGATTGGACCATAATATATGTAATACGCTAACTTCCTTTTAGCGTTTTTCCATTTGGTGGGTTCATTTCCTAGGTTAATTTCGTAGCTTTTGGACGTGTCCTGCTGCCTCCGTGTCCGGCGTATAGTTTGGCGTCATTCGTCCGTGAGATAAACTTCGCATGTGAGTTTGTTTGTTTTTTTTTTTTTTTTTTTTTTTTTTTTGTTTCAATAATTGTTGTATATTTTTCCTCTTTTTTTTGGTTTATGTCTTCCTTTGTATTATACCATTTAAATCTGTTAGTATTTTTAAATTGGGTTAATCATAATTTAGTAAATAGCCTATATTATGACTGTATTTGTGTTTCTTTAATACATGACAGTTATATATATTATATTAAGCATTATTGTATGTTAATCAAGATTGCAGGCATCCAAACTTTAAAGTTTAAAAGCCGTCAAACATTACTGTGACCAATAAGAATATGATTCCTATCTGTTAAAGGTTTTTATTGTGAGACTCCAAAAAAATGTTGTATTATTTTAAACATAAAAAAAAAAAAATACACAAAAATTACTATATTATTCTCTGTTATACAGGCTAAATATGCGTAGTGAGCCTGAAAATGCCGTCATAGCTGCCATGCTTGTAGCCGGAGGAGCCCTTGCACTTGCCGAGGATCATGACATGCGAAGCAGAACTAGAAAAAGACGAATTTGGGCACGCAAATGGCTACTAGAGAGACAACGCTATACACACATGCACCTTGTAAGAGACCTACAAGAGCATAACCCACATGACTTTCGAAACTACTTACGCATGTCTGAAAGCTCGTTCTCATACCTTTTAGAGAAAGTCCGCCCTTATATCATGCGCAATAATACAGTAATGCGTCAGGCAGTACCTGTAGACGAGCGTTTGGGGGTGACTCTTCGATTCTTGGCTACAGGACGCAGTTTGACTGACCTTCAATATTCATCAGCAGTGTCCCGCTCTCTACTTAGCTCATTAATTCCAGAGACATGTTTGGCAATAGCACATGCTTTACATGACTACATGCATTTGCCAAATAGTCCAAGTGATTGGGAAAATATTTCAAATACATTCAACCTATTATGGCAATTCCCGAATTGTGGTGGCGCAATTGACGGCAAACACATAAGGATAATGCAGCCACATAATTCTGGCTCATATTATTACAACTACAAGGGCTACCACAGCATTATCCTTATGGCGGTTGTCAACGCCATTTATGATTTTCTGTACATTGATATCGGCATGAATGGGCGAGTTTCTGATGGTGGGGTATTTGAACATACGGAGTTTGCATTACGGCTAAAACAAAATCAACTACAATTACCTACCAACCAAAATACCATTGGAAATTTAAATTTTGTTTTTTTGGCGGACGAGGCCTTTCCATTACAACGTCATTTGTTACGCCCATATCCACTTACAGGCTTGAATGTAGAAAGACGCATTTTTAATTATCGTCTATGCAGAGCTAGAAGAGTTGTCGAGAATGCTTTTGGCATCTTAAGCAGTAGATTTCGTATCTTTTCCATGCCAATCAACTTAAAACTGGAATCCATTGACAATGTTGTGCTTGCATGCTGTTATTTGCATAATTTTCTCAGAAAAAGAGATGGCCTTGAATATGTTCCACCTGGCTTTGTTGATGTAGAAAATCAAAGTAATGGTGTTGTTGAGCTTGGGGCATGGCGTCAGCAAGTTAACCCACTGGATAATCTTTTGCCACAGCCACCCCTGACACGTAGTATGATGGATGCAATGGAAAACAGAACCAATTATTGTAATTTTTTTAATGGCCCAGGGGCTGTGTCATGGCAGCATGTTTCTAATTAATTAATGAGTTAAGGTGATCATTAAACATGAGATAGCATGTTTGTGTTAAAATAATGTAAGTAATATTTTTGAAAATGGTATTATTTTTTAAAAAATTGCCTTAAGGGTGTAAAGAATATGATTTTGAAGGGAAAAATGTTTATTCTGTTATGAAAGTAAATTTTTTTTTTTTACTTAATACAACATTGGGAATATGTTTTTTTTTTTATGGTCAAAACATTTGTAATCATCACAAAATAATGTTTGATTGTAAACCAAATATTTATTCTGGCAAACATATTAATTTAAAAAGGAACAAAAAACAATAAATAACTAATTAAGCATTACAAGCATTCTGTCAATCATTTATTTCGTATGATAAATTTGATTTAATAATATTTTTGATTTTTACATGACATAAACCATTATGATTTCCAAAATATACGCCACATTTTCTTTACTAAAATATAAATCACATACAATTTTTTTTATAAATTAAACAACAAAGTGTTAAAAAAAACAACGCATTTGCGGATACAAAAATGAGCACATAAGTCTTATTAATGTACATTACGGCGTAATACAATGTTCAGTTTGTTAACATGTAAATAAAGAAACGTCATGACGTCCAAACGTCTAAAGGACCATGTGACACGCCACACTGTGTACCTGCTGATCTAAAGCGAAACTGAAAGGGAAAATGGCAACCAACAAACGTGCTAAGGTCTGGGGCCAAGGGGAGGTCCAATACTTGGTGAAAAGGATGGATGCACTGGACTATATATGTGCAAAGACATATCAACGTCCTATGGGACATAAAAGAAGTGTTGTTAAAAAAATATGCAGGGGCCTGTACCGTAAATTTCATATCAGACGCACATCAACGCAGGTACTGAAGAAATGGGCTGATTTAAAGTACAGGGATAAGGAGAGAATAGAAGAAATTCGAAGTAACCTGGTAGTGATAGCTGGTAAGATATTTTTTCATCCTTACATAATATATATTTCTGATTTATAATATCAAAAAATTACAGTTGTTGTTGTTAAAATCATTTAAGGTCTGCTGTGATTTTTTCTATCAAATAATCACAACATAATTTTTTTTTTTTGGTTTAATGAAATTTTTTTTTATTTAATGTTAACAGATGTAAATTCATTGAATAATGAATCAAGCCAGCCCACTAACAATAATGAAGAAAATGTGGGTCAGCAGCTTGCTCCAAGCATGGATTCCAACCGTGAAAATAGCCTACCCATTTTAAATGAGGAAGCAGACAGCCTTGATAATGATGTTATTTCACCATCATCAGGACATGCTGATGCTGATGTAATGTGTGAAGAGAATATGGAGGACAATGGTACTGATGTGGTTTGGCAAACTTAGTTCAGTGGTAAATTTTTTGCTAGATGGATAAAACTCTAACAAAATTAACTTATGTTGAAATTAGGTGGGAAAGGATCAGGTTGGGACATGAGCGCATCATCCGGAGATGAACGTGAAGAACAAGTTGTCAGTAATGGTAAGTTTCATGATTGTTCAACATAATGGTCAATGTAAAATTATTTTTTTTTTTTATTTTTTATAATTTTTTAAAACCAAACGCTAAAATATTGACCAAATAATGACATTTGTTTTTGATTCTTTTCAGAAATAATTACACTATATGATATTTATGTGTCTGCTAACCGACTAAAAGAAGCCTCTGCTGCGCATGATGCCCTAATCCATAAATATATTAATCAACGTCATAAATAAATGATGTTTGTTTTGTATATTTGTATGTTTAACATGTATGTAGAAAATTTTTTAAATGAATAATTAAACAAAAAAATATTTTAAAAAGATTAAAAATTTATACAAGTTCATAAATGAATGTAAATTAAAATAAAAAATGTTCAAGTTTTTAAAAAAAATGTGCGTAATTGATTAAAACAACACATTATTTCATATACCATGTTTATTCTCTAGGGAAATTGGTATAGTTACAAATTTGTTTTTTGTCACAAATATGCACTAAATATCATGCAACAGAAAGAATACAATAATAAAAAAAATTAAAAAAAAATCGAAGAACAAAAAAACAAAAATATTACAAACTACTTCTTTTTGCGTTTGTTAACCAAACTCATGCGTGACCTACGGCCACGCACACCACCCTTTGGAAGTGGTTGTGTTGATGGCTCTGCTGCAGCTTGAGGATTTTCAGGGGCATCAACAGGATCAACAGGATCAACAGGATCAACAGGATCAACAGGATCAACAGGATGAGAAACCTCGCCAATGGCAACATAGGATGACTCTGTTAGTTTTTTAGCTCTTGCCAAACGTAAGACATCCTGGATTAAACATTGGGCAATGTATTTTTGGTCTTGGGTAAGTTCACGCATTTCATCATCCACGAACATTGCAATACCAGAAAGGGGTGGTCTGTTGTGCTGGTCTAGGATGTTTTGTGCCACTCCCATCAGTTTGGTTACAGCTGTAGTAGTGTTTGCAGGGATGTTTTTTTTTTTCCTTTGCCAACTTTGTGTGTATAACACATTGGATGGGCCTGCCTCAACCAAATCAACATTGGTTAATTGGCTAGCAGGAGTTTCCATTAGGTGTTCAGATGATGATTGTTGACTTGTTGTTGGCTCCTGCAATACAAAAATAACATAAATAAATAAACTTGTCATTTAAAAATATTTTTTAAAAAAACATTTTGAATACTTTTACATATATTGAAAAGTATACAAATATTCATTTCATCATAATTAAAAACAACACACATTGTTTATGACAAATTATGACAATAATAAAAATTATACCTCAGATATAATCACTTCATTGTTAGCATCTGGGGGAATATCACCACCAATATTGAGGCTACTGGTTGATGGCCTGTGAAGCTCCTGGTCCCTTGTGAAATTCAATAAATCAAAATACCAGAGCGTTGGGACGTAGACATCACCAGTGCCAGCACCAGAACGTTTGGATTCCTCTATTTTGTTCAGTTCTTTCTTATAAACTGTGCGTATTGCCTGTATTTTTCTTTTCACGAGATCCTCGGTACCTTTTTGATTAGGATGGTATTTGTCATATATTACAATCATTTTAAGGTACGCATCCTTTTTAAGTTGCCTATTGCTGTACTCGGGGGATTTTATTTTCCATAAGGGTGTTTGCGTCTGGTACACCTCTATGAATTCACGTAGGAATTCCTCCTTATTAGTACACATCTGGAAAACATTAAATTGGAGATAAATCAGTACAAACACTGATTTAAAAAATTTAACAAAAAAAAAAAAAAAATTAAAAAAAAAAAATAACATATTGAGTAAAAACTATAACACATACCTTGCAGCAAAGATTCGCAAGTCCAGATTACAGTTGTTTTCAAAATTCACTTGTGCGAGGACAAACGCTGATGGGTAGACAAAAGCTGCAAGAATGAACACGCATCTGCGCACATTTATACTACCAACATCCAATGAAAATCAATAGCGCTGATTAAACAAATGAGTCGCGGCAAGAAGGGGTGTAGCGAGTTTACAATTCTACTACATCAAGATGCACTTTGTGTGGGGAACCAACGCCCATATCGCCATGACAATTTGAAATCCATGCGGTGAGACCGCTACACAACGATGCTAATGTTCCTCATTACATCGGGAAACGAGATAGCTTGGAAGGTGACTATAAAAGAGATTGTGACATGTGACCGTAAGCACACGACTAAAACATGGACACACAGCAATGAACACACATCGCACTAACGAACAGGGCGTGCCGCACATACGACGATATCGCGCCCGATATCGCAGTGTGTAAAGTAGCCTTAAGGCCAAAGTTAAGAATTTTCCCCAATGTATTAGATCCTAGGTAATCAAATACATTGACATCCACTATAACAAGACCAATGAGTATGCATGCAACGTTCAACTCACTGCTTAGCAGGAAAACCGTACCAGGTAACAGTCAGGGCTTCCTCACCCTCCTTTCATAACACTGCACCTGTACATAGAAAAACCCCTTTCAAATCTTCTATTCCTGAAGACCAGGTCCAAGGCCTTATAAATCATCAACTATTGATGACACACCATACATCGGTGTATATCAGCAGTCAGTATACCTTCTGACTCACAGTTAACTTTACAAAGTACAATTTTTTCCTTCACTCAAAGACAGCTGCTATTACACCGTGACACTTCCTCATTTTTGCTCAAACGCCATCGTCTGCTATATTCTTTCCCGTCTTCCAGACAGTCAAAATAACGAACCAACACATTGATTGACATAACAATAAGGACACTATATATATATATATATATATATATATATATATATATATATATATATATCATCCAGGTGGCTGAGCTCACTTGCACATATAACCAGCGTATATAACAACTTATATACATATATACGTATATAACAACTTCCTCATTTCCCTGTAACGTTAACTCAGAGAAAACAAAACTTGGAACTTCTGCTTTTTCCACAGAACAATCCACAATACATTTAACATTTTATGCAGAGAGCTTAAGGGATCTTTTTTGTTTCTTTTTTTGACCACCTCGGTGGGATCTCTTAGGACAGCTCATCTCATGCGAGATGGCGGTCATTAGGTGTCTAGACTAGGACAGCCCAACCCCCCTTTCGAAATGCAAGTACACGCACGAGGTTTGCAAGGTGAGATTAGACAAATGTTCTCACCTTCATGTGGAGTGCGCATCTCCCCTCTCGTGTATTTGCCTTTCGAATCAAGGTGTCAGCATGGCCGTCCATCACCCAGACTCCGTCCTAAGGTTCGTTGAGTGCCACTGTCAAGCCGGGCCATAAATTTACAGTGATGCAATCTAATTGCGCATCTACCTTAACCCTGTCTGCAATCCAAATTATGAGTCATTTGTCAGTAGCATGCATACTATTCCCATACAGGCCATAGATATGACACGGATCTGTATAGGAAATATGACTAGTTTAATACGGAAGTGGACACACATTTAAATGCAATCAGTTGGCTAGGAGCCAATAATACGTAACATGTCTCCTATTGGATAAACTATCATAGAGCTTATTCTGTGATATACAATATACTGTAATGTGCTTGCTTCCTCATTTATATTAAGCTATGTCAGCATGATTCACTTGTCACATGAAAGTCCAGACTGTCTGAGTCTTGTGATGTCTAAATGCAGATATAGGTTTGATACAGTTCAAACACCATCTTAAATCCTGGTTTTTGGATATCTTCATATAACTCTTATATATACTCCTAATAGTTCATAATCTAGTCCATAACACCAGCGCAAGTCGAGTGTCATGCGAGCATTGCACCAGTGCCACGTGTGGCCCCGGCCTAAAGGTTAGGTGTTCCTCAGTCTGACACTTTTTTTAAAGAAACTGGGGACAATAAAAAATAGTAATTTGCAACCTGTGTCATACCAAGATCAGTAGGGGTCTAACCACTATTAGCCTGACTACCACCAGCATGCTCAACCGTTTGTCATCAAAGCACCTGAATAGGTGGGCAGAACACCTGGGTCCACAATCAGTTACTTTACGTGCTTGCCAATTCTCTCTCAAGGAGGCAGGTGCTGAAGATGCCTCCTTCCCTGCACCTGTTATTGCACATTGGCAACCACCTTCAGCAATATTCTCCGATTCTTTGTCCCAGGACAGTATTCAGGTGTCCCTAACCCAGGCCTTGGAATGCAAATGTACATACCATGCCACTTGATCATTCATAGGCCCAAACACTAAACTGGCACATTTCCAGACCGCTTGACCTGGAAATTTTTTATTTAGCTGTGTGGTCATTGAGGCTTACTGCAATGTCCTTCGGTACTCATTTCGCAGCTTCCACTATTTTTCAAGGCATGCTTTCCCTGCCTAACACAAGCTTGAGTCCCATATTTTGTAAGCAAGCTTACAATATAAGATAAAATAGGGGAGACATAAAAGGTAAAATGTTTTTGCAATGTGTGGTCCAGCCATCTTTTTAATAAACATGGATTTTCAAGTAAAACTGCATGATGTAGTCACAGGTGGCTATCTGTATTTCTAAAGATACAAATGGCTACTGAGTACATGGAGAGTGTGGGAAACAGATGGTTGAGGGGACCACATTCTAAGGATAAATGTGAGAATAGAGCATCTATATATATAATTGCCTTATCCTGTCTGTCTGTCTGTCTGTCTATCTGTCTGTCTATCTGTCTATCTGTCTGTCTGTCTGTCATGCTCCAAAATTGTGTCCTTACGGTGACACAAAGCTGATTGGCCGCTGGGCTCGCCATGGCCCCGCCCCCTCACACGGATTGGCCGCTCGCCCAGGCTGCGCCCCCACACGGATTGGCCAGCCGCTCGCCCAGGCTCCGCCCCCCCCACAGATTGGCCTCTCGCCCCGGCACCCTGCAGGCATTGGCAATTCGGCCACGCCACGCCCCCCTCACGCAATGCACGTTAGCTCTGGCCCCGCCCCCTCCCTCCCCCCCGCGCATTCCCCGAACTGACACGGCTGTCACGGAGGTGAGTACTGTTCTCCCCCCCGCGCATTCACCGAACTGACACGGCTGTCACGGAGGTGAGTACTGTACTCCTCCCCCCCCTCCCCCCCCCCCGCGCATTCCCCGAACTGACACGGCTGTCACGGAGGTGAGTACTGTACTCCCCCCCCCCCCGGCCCCCGCTCGCACGGGAGTGGTGTGGACACGTTGGTAACCATGGTTACAAGTGCATCAAGGTCCTGCTGCGGCGGAAGATCCACACGCACACACACAACAGCACACACACAAACATACACACATCAGATCACACTCACTCTCACACACACCTCACACACACCTCACACACACCTCACATCGCATCCACACACTCACAGCATCCGGCGATATCCCTTGCTTCTCGGCCTCAATACTGTGCTGTTGTGACCTTCCAGGACCTGACGGAGGATCACATGGCCAGAGGCATGTGGTATCTCCGGATGTTGTGAGTATAAGCGCGTATGTGCGATATCGTCAGTGTCTGTGTGTGTGAGTGTATGCGATCGGGTGTGTGTGAGTGTATGCGATCGGGTGTGTGTGAGTGGATGCGATCGGGTGTGTGTGAGTGGATGCGATCGGGTGTGTGTGAGTGGATGCGATCGGGTGTGTGAGTGTCGGCAGAGGAGCACGGCGTGCTGGAGGAGGCTGGGAGCAGAGAGGCTGATCATGGGGAAGGCTGGGAGGGGGAGGCTGATGCTGGGGGAGACTGGGAGGGGAAGGCTGATGCTGAAGGAGGCTGGGAGGGGGAGGCTGGGAGGAAGGAGGCTGGGAGGAGAGAGGCTGATCCTGGGGAAGGCTGGGAAGGGGAGGCTGATGCTGAGGGAGGCTGGAAGGAGAGAGGCTGATGCTGGGGCAGGCTGGAAGGAGAGAGGCTGAGGCTGGGAGGAGAGAGGCTGATGCTGGGGAAGGCTGATGCTGAGGGAGGCTGGGAGGGGAAAGCTGATGCTGGGGAAGGCTGGGAGGACGGAGGCTGGGAGGAGAGAGGCTGATCCTGAGGAAGGCTGGGAGAGGGAGGCTGATGCTGGGGGAGGCTGGAAGGAGAGAGGCTGATGCTGGGGGAGGCTGGAAGAAGAGAGGCTGATGCTGGGGGAGGCTGATGCTGGGGGAGGCTGGGAGGAGAGAGGCTGATGCTGGGGAAGGCTGGGAGGAGAGAGGCTGATGCTAGGGACAGAGAGGAGAGGCTGATGCTGGGAGGAGAGAGGCTGATGCTGGGATGAGAGAGGCTGATGCTGGGAGGAGAGAGGCTGATGCTGGGGGAGGCTGGGAGGGGGAGGCTGATGCTGGAGGAGGCTGGGACGAGGGAGGCTGATGCTGGTGGAGGCTGATGCTTGGGGAGGCTGATGATGGGGGAGGCTGGAAGGAGAGAGGCTGATGCTGGTGGAGGCTGATGCTTGAGGAGGCTGATGCTAGGGGAGACTGGGAGGGGAAGGCTGATGCTGAGGGAGGCTGGGAGGGGGAGGCTGGGAGGAAGGAGGCTGGGAGGAGAGAGGCTGATCCTGGGGAAGGCTGGGAAGGGGAGGCTGATGCTGAGGGAGGCTGGAAGGAGAGAGGCTGATGCTGGGGGAGGCTGGAAGGAGAGAGGCTGATGCTGGTGGAGGCTGATGCTTGGGGAGGCTGATGCTGGGGGAGACTGGGAGCGGAAGGCTGATGCTGAGGGAGGCTGGGAGGGGGAGGCTGGGAGGAAGGAGGTTGGGAGGAGAGAGGCTGATCCTGGGGAAGGCTGGGAAGGGGAGGCTGATGCTGAGGGAGGCTGGAAGGAGAGAGGCTGATGCTGGGGGAGGCTGGAAGGAGAGAGGCTGAGGCTGGGAGGAGAGAGGCTGATGCTGGGGAAGGCTGATGCTGGGGAAGGCTGGGAGGACGGAGGCTGGGAGGAGAGAGGCTGATCCTGGGGAAGGCTGGGAGAGGGAGGCTGATGCTGGAGGAGGCTGGAAGGAAAGAGGCTGATGCTGGCGGAGGCTGATGCTGGGGGAGGCTGGAAGGAGAGAGGCTGATGCTGGTGGAGGCTGATGCTTGGGGAGGCTGGGAGAGGGAGGCTGATGCTGAGGGAGGCTGGGAGGAGGGAGGCTGGGAGAGGTAGGCTGAGAGAAGAGAGGCTGATGCTGGGGGAGGCTGATGCTGGGGGAGGCTGGGAGAGGGAGGCTGATGCTGGGGGAGGGTGGGAGGAAGGAGGCTGGGAGGAGAGAGGCTGATGCTGGGGAAGGCTGGGAGGAGAGAGGCTGATGCTGGGGACAGAGAGGAGAGGCTGATGCTGGGAGGAGAGAGGCTGATGCTAGGATGAGAGAGGCTGATGCTGGGAGGAGAGAGGCTGATGCTGGGAGGAGAGAGGCTGATGCTGGGGGCAGAGAAGCTGATGCTGGGGGCAGAGAGGCTGATGCTGGTGCAGCATGGGGGATGGAGCACGATGGGGGGGTGCGCAGCATCGGGGATGGAGCATGATGGGGGGGTGCGCAGCATCGGGGATGGAGCACGATGGGGAGTTCGCAGCATGGGGGATGGAGCACGTTTGGGAGTGCGCAGCATGGCGGGTGGAGCATGTTTGGGAGTGCGCAGCATGGGAGATGGAGCACGATGGGGGGTGCGCAGCATAGGGGATGGAGCACGATGGGGAGTGCGCTGCATGGGGGATGGAGCACGATAGGGAGTGCGGAGTATGGCGGATGGAGCACGTTTGGGAGTGCGCAGCATGGCGGATGGAGCACGTTTGGGAGTGCGTAGCATGGCGGATGGAGCACGTTTGGGAGTGCGCAGCATGGGAGATGGAGCACGATGGGGGGGTGCGCAGCATAGGGGATGGAGCACGATAGGGAGTGCGCTGCATGGGGGATGGAGCACGATGGGGAGTGCGCTGCATGGGGGATGGAGCACGTTTGGGAGTGCGCACCTCCCCCCAACACACACACACACACACGCGCGCGCACTGCACAACACACCACACACCACACACACACACACTGGGAACCACAAACAACTGCCCTACACAGACACCCACACACACAGACAACGCTGCACACACACAACACCCAACACACAAACACCGCGGCACACACAAATATACGCACATACCGCACAACACACACATTGCACAAAACATACCTCCCCCCAAAACACACCACACACACACAAACCGCGCAACACACACACAACGCTACAGACACACAGCGCTCCACAAACAACGCAACACACGCAACACACATACAACACCGCTCTCACCCCCGTCACACCCAGACAACACCCAGAACACGTACAGCCCCTACACAAACACTTGGTAACTACACACAACAACATCTATATATATATATATATATAACAAAAATCATACATGAACTACACAATACGTAAATTCTAGAATACCCGATGCGTAGAATCGGGCCACCTTCTAGTTGAGAATAATTAAATAATTATATGGGTATAAGGATGGGGGACATATGAGGAATAGGATGAGGGACATTTGGGGGAAATGATGGTTGACATATGGGGGCCATGATGAAGGGATTATAAGTAGAGTTGAGCGCGGTTCGCGGTTCGAGGTTCTCCAGTTCGCGGCTCGAGTGATTTTGGGGGCTGTTCTAGATAGAACTAGAACTCGAGCATTTTGCTAAAGCTCGATAGTTCTAGATACAATCGAGAACGGTTCTAGCAGCAAAAAGACCAGCTAATTACTAGCTGGCTTTACACTGTAATAGTGTAAGTCACTCTGTGACTCACACTATTATGAAATTTCAGTGTATAGTGTGCGGGAACAGCACATTCAGATCACTGCTGTATGGATAATGGCGATCGCCATTTTTTTTTTTTTTTGCCTTGTCTTCCTTTCCTAAGCACGCGCGTGTAGTGGGGCGGGCCAGCATGTCAGCCAATCCCACACACACACAGCTAAGTGGACTTTTAGCCAGAGAAGCAACGGCATGTGTGATAGGATGTCCATGTCACATGTCCCTGCATTATAAAAACGAGTATCTGCCCGTCCGGACGCCATTATCTCTTCTGCGTCCTTGGTGTCAGTCACCGCTGGCGCAGCGCCTATCTCCGATACTGCTGTGTACGCTCTATACACAGCGCTGTACCGCATAGGGGTAGCACTTTCTATCAGTCCTTTTAAGGGCTAATACCAGCAGGGTCAGAGCCATAGGTGACAGGTCCGTGAAAACAGAGTTTAACAGCTACACAAGATGACAGCGTCTGTGTAGCTAAGGTCAGGGATTTCCTCGCTGCATTTCCCCATTAGGAGGGATAGAAAGGCAGGCTTCCTTTCCTCTACCCAGAGACCCACAACCCTGCCACTGTACCCTCCTGCCCTTTGCACACTCAAACTCATTGTTACTAAGCCATTATACTAGCAAACACTGAGTGAACTTAGTGGCATCATAAAAGTGGCAGTTGGACTTCTGTATTGTCCCACTAGTGCAAAGATATTTGCAGCACGTCTGCCTGCATTGCACACTCAAACTCATTGTTACTAAGCCATTATACTAGCAAACACTGAGTGAACTTAGTGGCATCCTAAATGTGGCTGTTGGACTTCTGTATTGTCCCACAAGTGCAAAGATATTTGCAGCACGTCTGCCTGCATTGCACACTCAAACACATTGTTACTAAGCCATTATACTAGCAAACACTGAGTGAACTTAGTGGCATCCTAAACGTGGCTGTTGGACTTCTGTATTGTCCCACAAGTGCAAATAAATTTGCAGCACGTCTGCCTGCATTGCACACTCAAACTCATTGTTACTAAGCCATTATACTAGCAAACACTGCTGCCAGTTTAAGGGCCGTAGTTGCATTGTCAGGGATAATTATTGTTTATTCTGCTGTTAATAAAGCTAGACCACCGCTGAAATCTACACCACCTCTCAATTTTTACTACCACATTTTAAGTGCACAATCTTGTCGCTATCAAAATGAGTGGCAAAATGAGAGATGCTGGTGGAAAGGGGAACAGGCGTGTGGGAAAAGGAAAAAAAGGGTTTGTCCGTGGGGAAGGTGGCAAAGCTCCATTAACATCTGCTGAAGATAGACCATCTTCCAGCAAAAGTAAGATGTCTACTACTTACCGTGGACAATCCGATGTGCTCCCTTTTTTACGGACACGAACAACTGGAACAAAGGTAGATGATGGCCAAAAAAGGAAAATGCTTGAATGGATCTCAAGTGGTCCAACAAGTGCCCTCTCCGCCACCTCAACTACCGCATCCAAAAAACACCAGTCCTCTGAGTTGTCATCCCAATCAAACTTGCTTTCTCCCAGCTCTGAAGTCTCCATCCGCCCTGCACAGTATGGTGGAACTGAGATGGCTGAGTCTGCAGAGCTGTTCAGTCACACTATAGCCTGGGAATCAAAAGTCTCCTCCCAAGCTACAGTGAGTACAGACCAGGAAATGGTCTGCAGTGATGCCCAGAACCTTTGTGACTCTGATTCAGGCCATGAGGACCAAGTTTCTGAGCAAAATGTTGACCCTTTTTCACCAACTGTAACACCTGTTGTTATAGACAATGAGGAACATACTAATGACGATGAGACGCAGATACCAGATTGGGATGAAAACTTAAATATTCGGTCAGGGCAAGAAGAGGGTCGGTCTGAGGGTGAGGGGAGTGCAAACACAACAATTGATGAGGAAGTTTTAGATCCCACCTACTGTCAACCCACAGTCAGGCACTCGAGGAGGTCAACAGAGGCGGTGGAGGAGGATGCAACTGACGACAAAGTTACCTTGCGCCTTCCTGGACAGAGTAGGAGTACTGGTAGCACGTCTACAACTGCATCCTCAGGCACCACTGTGCCTCTGAGCACTACTCGGGGTGGATCAGCAGGTCGCATGCCCTCTAAGCCTTGCCTAGCCTGGTCCTTTTTTGACATAGCAAAAGATCGCCCAAATTATGTGATCTGTAATAATTCTGTTAGTAGAGGTCAAAACCTCAGCAGTTTGACAACTTCTTCCATGAATCGTCACATGAATAAATATCATATGTCCCGGTGGGAAGCTCACCGTGCTGCAATGCGGCCTAGCGGAGCGAACCATCCACCGCCTGCCCCTTCTAGTGCATCCGCGCGCTCTTCATCTTCTAGGACTGTGGGGACAGCTGTCACACCTGGTTTTCCACGCACAACTTCCACCACTGTAACCGCAACAGACAGTTTGCTTGGTAGGTCGTCAGTTGGTTTGAAAAGGGAAACAAGTACGTGTGTACAGCTCTCTCAGACATCGATAGCACCAACGTTGGATGAAGGCGACATCATGTCTACGCCTGCACTTTCCTCACAAAGCTGCATTTTTCCAGGGACACCCTACTCAACACCGTCTACACACAGCAGCCAGATCTCTGTCCCTCAGATGTGGACAAATAAAAGGCCATTTCCTGCGACCCATGACAAAGCTAAGAGGTTGACTTTATCCCTCTGTAAGCTCTTGGCTACCGAAATGCTGCCTTTCCGCCTGGTGGACACACAGGATTTTAGAGAACTTATGTCTGTCGCTGTGCCCCAGTACAAGATGCCCAGTCGCCACTACTTCTCTAAGAAAGGTGTGCCCGCGCTACACCAGCATGTCGCACACAACATCACCGCTTCCTTGAGAAACTCTGTGTGTCAACGGGTGCATTTCACCACCGATACTTGGACCAGTAAGCATGGACAGGGACGTTACATGTCGCTGACTGGGCACTGGGTAACTGGTGATAGATGGTGAAGGGTCTGCTGCACAAGTCTTGCCGTCCCCACGACTTGTGTGTCAATCCTCTGTCTGTCCAAGTTCCGCCACTGCTTCTGCCTCCTCCACCTCATCTGGGTCCTCCACCTAAGCTCCAAGCCTGCCTTGTCAGGCCACCAGCGTTCGCACTGCGCTGAAGGAATCATGCACCCCTCATTACTATGCTGGCAGCAGAGCGCAACGGCATCAGGCGGTCTTTAGCTTGACATGGATTGGAAATAGGAGTCACACAGCGGCTGAGTTGTGGGCAGCTCTGGAGACTGAGTTTAATAAATGGTTGTCTCCACTCAATCTGCAGCCTGGTAAGGCCGTGTGCGACAATGCTGCAAACCTGGGTGCGGCCCTTCGCCTGGGCAAGGTGACACACGTGCCTTGTATGGCTCACGTGTTGAACCTTGTTGTCCAGCAATTTTTAACACACTATCCTGGCCTAGATGGCCTTCTGAACAGGGCACGAAAACTGTCTGCTCACTTCCGCCGTTCAACCGCCGCAACTGAGCGACTTGCATCGCTCCAGAAGTCTTTCAGCCTGCCGGTTCATCGCCTGAAATGCGATGTGCCGACACGCTGGAATTCGACTCTCCACATGTTACAGCGACTGTGGCAGCACCGCCGAGCCCTGGTGCAATACGTCATGACGTATAGCCTGGGCCAACGAGATGCAGAGGTGGGGCAGATCACCCTGATGGAGTGGTCTCAGATCAACGACCTATGCACCCTTCTGCACAGTTTCGACATGGCGACGAATATGTTTAGCGCTGACAATGCCATTATCAGCATGACAATTCCAGTCATTTACATGATGGAGCACACGCTAAACACTATTCGGAGTCAGGGGGTGAGACAACAGGAAGGGTAGGAACTACAGGAGGATTCATATGCGCAAGACACAACAACATCACCAAGGTCCAGACGTTCATCATCACCAACGCGGCAGGCATGGGACCATGGGGGACAGGGATCAACAAGGGCGCATGGTAGCAGGCGAAATGTTGAGGAAGGTGCAGGAGAACATGAAGAAATGGATGATGAACTGTCCATGGACATGGAAGACTCAGCAGATGAGGGAGACCTTGGTCAAATTTCAATTGAAAGAGGTTGGGGGGAGATGTCAGAGGAAAAAAGAACGGTTAGCACCTCTATGCCACAAACACAGCGTGGACTTGGTCCGCATGGCTGCGCAAGACACATGAGCGCCTTCTTGCTGCACTACCTCCAACATGACCCTCGTTGTTACGGTTGCTGCGAGCACTGGAGACTATGTCCAGATTTCTTGCTACTGCACATGTGCGAGCACTGGAGACTATGTCCAGATTTCTTGCTACTGCACATGTGCGAACGCTGGAGACTAAGTCCAGATTTCTTGCTACTGCACATGTGCGAGCGCCGGAGACTAAGTCCTATCTTGGAGCCATTGCACATGTGCGGGTGACATCATCGCTGACACGAGGTCACATGTCTCTGACACCTTCTATGCCGATTGGTCGCTGGTCATGTGCTTGTGACGCCTTGCTCGGTGATAGGCCAGCATGTCGTCACTCCTGTCGTTCTGGCAGCGGATTGGCTCTGGTGTCCTCCATCTTGGATGAGGCACAGAGTCTATATAAGACCCTGACACACGCCGCATGGCGCTCAGTCCTCTTGGTTCATGCATAAGAGTAGACGCTCTGTGCGCGTTCCTTTAGGCATTCCTCTGTCTATGCTAGGTGAGCGCTACCGGCAGGATAGCGTTCTTATACCTTACAGCTTCGGCTGCTGTCCGTATCCTTACCTCTTAGGGGAGCGGACATAGGCAGGTGCCTGAGGCACATGGTCTGGCTGGGCCTTGTGATTCGACTCGTAGGTGGACGTTGCCGCTAGGGTAACGTTCCTTATACTGCGTCTGGCAGTTGTTCGTATCCTCGCACACTAGGGGAGCGAACAGAGGTAGGAGCTTTGTGCGGCTTACGCTGCTGTTCGTCTCTTTTGCACCACTAGAAGAGCGGACCTAGGCAGGTGCCATATCTAGTGGTTCGTGTCCTCGCACACTAGTGGAGCGAACGCAGGTAGGAGCTTTGTGCGGCTTACGCTGCTGTTCGTCTCTTTTGCACCACTAGAAGAACGGACCTAGGTAGGTGCCATTTCGCACACATTGCCTTTGTCTCTGTGATTATTAACAGAGATCATTCCACACACCCTCCAAGTAAGGGAGGAATTGCTTTACTTACTTATTATATCCTTCTGTGAGTTAACAGAGGTATTGCACTCTGCCATAGTCTGCAGCAAAGTCTTTGCACGGTGGACCCTGACTGTCTGATACTCCTTTAGGTTATTATCAGACAGCCCCCCGTAACATTAGGACTGAGCCAAGGGTCTGGCAGTTATGGCAGAATATCAGCAGTTACATCGTTACATACAAGTACTTGAGTCACGGCTCAATAGTATAGAGGATAAACCTCAGACCATGGTGACAGCTGCACATGATCCTCGACTTGCTCTGCCAAACAGATATTCTGGCGATGCCAGATCATGTCGTGGTTTCATTAGTCAGTGTCAGATACACCTAGAGGTCAACTCTTCTCGCTTCTCTACGGAGAGGTCCAGAGTAGGCTTTATCATCTCCTTACTTCAGGACAAAGCCTTAGAATGGGCGACTCCCCTATGGGAGCGCTCTGATGTGGTTACTCTGAGACATCAAGACTTTCTTGATGCTCTTAAGGCGGTATTCATGGGTCCGCAGGTTACCCATGATGCGGCCCTGAGATTGTTAGATCTATCTCAGGGTTCGTTATCCACTAGTTCTTATGCCATTGCTTTTAGAACTCTGGTGGCAGAACTAGATTGGCCAGAGAAGGTGTTGATTCCTATCTTCTGGAGAGGGTTGGCAGGCTATGTCAAGGATGCTCTTGCTACTCGTGAGGTCCCTGCTTCTCTGGAGGACTTGATCACAGTAGCAACGAGGATCGATGTACGCCATAAGGAACGTAGACTCGAGGTCTCTTCCTCACGCCCTAAGCATTGGGCTATTCCAGTTGTTGAGGGTCCACTACCATCTTCCTCAGCATCTGAAACATCTCCCACTCCTATGGAGTTAGGTCATACGTTCTCCAGACTACGCAAGTCTGGTCGTCCTATATGTTACATATGTCGTCAGGCTGGGCACTATGCCAACAAGTGTCCTAGTCGTCAGGGAAACTCCCTGGCCTAGTAACCATTAGAGGGGGGTTACTAGAGACGTCTTCTGCACCCTCTAAGTGTTGTATCTCAGGTCAGCTCTCGTTATCTGAGAATACATGGCCTATTATGGCTTTTGTGGATTCCGGAGCTGACGGGACTTTTGTGTCCTCAGGATTTGTAAAGGGACACAATATTCCCTCTATCATGTTAGAGGCGCCTATTCCTGTCCGTGTTGTTAATGGAACTATGTTGTCTGACTCCATTACATTGAGGACAGTTCCCTTGCGCCTTTCCCTGTCTCAGGGTCACATAGAGGAGATTTCTTTTCTTGTTTTGCCTGAGGGTATAGACGACGTCCTTCTGGGTCTTCCATGGCTTCGGACTCATGCTCCTCACATTGACTGGGAGTCTGACAGCATTATTAGTTGGGGTTCGAAATGTCAGTCCCGATGTCTTCCCTTACCACTTAAGGTCGTTGCGGTTGCATCAACTGATCTCTCTCCCATACCTACACCCTATTTGGATTTCGCTGACGTGTTCTCCAAACAGGGTGCTGAGGTTCTTCCACCCCATAGGCCGTATGACTGTGCCATAGACCTTATCCCAGGTTCGGATCCACCTAAAGGCAGGGTTTACCCCCTGTCGATACCTGAGTCGGAGGCCATGTCGACCTATATAAGAGAGAGTTTAGAGAAGGGGTTCATTCATAAGTCTGTCTCTCCCGCGGGAGCTGGGTTTTTCTTTGTTCGGAAGAAAGAGGGTGATTTGCATCCCTGCATAGATTACAGGGGTCTCAACGCAATCACAATAAAGAACAAATACCCATTACCTTAAATTTCGGAGCTCTTTGACAGACTGAGAGGAGCTCAAGTTTTTACGAAGTTGGATCTGCGGGGTGCGTATAACTTGGTACGAATTCGAAAGGGTGACGAATGGAAGACCGCTTTTAACACCCGAGACGGTCACTATGAATACCTCGTCATGCCTTTTGGGTTATGTAATGCACCCGTAGTATTTCAGGACTTCGTAAACGATGTGTTCAGGGATTTACTGTTATCCTCACTAGTGGTGTATCTGGACGACATCCTGATTTTTTCTCCTGATCTGGAGACTCATCGTCAGGATGTCGTTCGTGTCCTTTCCCGTTTAAGGGAGCACTCATTGTTTGCTAAACTCGAGAAATGTGTATTCGAGCAGTCCTCATTGCCTTTTTTGGGTTACATTATCTCACAAGAGGGCCTGGCTATGGATCCTGCGAAGCTCTCTGCTGTCCTACAATGGTCCGAACCTCATTCCTTGAAGGCGGTGCAACGCTTCTTAGGATTCATAAATTATTACAGGCAGTTCATACCCCATTTTTCTACTTTGGTGGCCCCTTTGGTGGCCTTGACTAAGAAAGGTGCTAATCCCAAAGCCTGGTCTACTGTGACATCTCAGGCTTTTGAGGCAGTAAAAAGACACTTTTCAACTGCTCCCGTTCTTCAAAGACCCGATGAGAGTAAGCCCTTCCTCTTAGAGGTTGATGCCTCTTCAGTGGGTGCTGGTGCGGTCTTGTATCAAAAGAACGGTGCAGGTAGAAAAAGGCCGTGTTTCTTCTTTGCTAAAACTTTTTCACCGGCAGAGAGAAACTATACCATTGGGGATAGGGAACTGCTTGCCTTGAGATTAGCCTTGGAGGAGTGGCGTCACTTGCTGGAAGGAGCGAAACATCCTTTCCAGGTCTATACAGACCATAAGAATCTGACGTACTTACAAACCGCTCAGCGTCTGAATCCTCGCCAAGCCCGCTGGTCCTTGTTTTTCTCCCGCTTTCACTTCTCCATCAACTATCTGTCTGGGAGTAAGAATAACAAGGCAGACGCCCTGTCTCGCTCTATGCTTTCTACCCAGGAAGAGATTGACGAACCTCGTCTTATCCTTCCCTCCAGGGTTTTTCATACGCTATCCCCTGTGACGTTAGACCAAATCCCACCGGGCAAGACCTTTGTTCCGCCTGATCGACAGAATGATATACTGTCATGGGCCCACACCTCAAAGGTGGGTGGGCATTTTGGTATTAGGCGGACACGAGAGTTACTGGAGAGGTGGTATTGGTGGCCACACTTAGCCAGCCACGTCAAGAGATATGTCGGTTCCTGCTACTCGTGTGCTCGCAACCGTCCATTACGGCAGAGACCGGCTGGGCTCTTGCATCCTTTACCAGTGCCAGATAGACCATCGGAGGTGGTAGGCATGGACTTTGTGGGTGATCTTCCATGTTCACAGGGACATAGATTTGTGTGGGTCATTACGGACCATTTCTCCCGGATGGTTCATCTCGTACCGTTATCGAGAATCCCATCTTCCAGGGTACTAGCCAAACTATTCCTCAAGCATATCTTTAGGCTTCAAGTGATGCCAGATCGTATCATTTGTGATAGAGGCCCGCAATTTACTTCCCGTTTCTGGCGAGATCTTTGTAGCCTTCTGCAAATTGAGTTGAATCTCTCTTCGGCATACCATCCGGAGACCAATGGTTTGGTTGAACGTACCAATCAATCTATGATTATATACCTTCGACACTTTGTTGCTGAGAACCACGATAACTGGTCCTCCCTCCTACCCTGGGCAGAATTTGCCCTTAACAATTCGCTGGCTGAGGCCACTGGGCAGACACCGTTCGTACTCAATAATGGGCAACACCCTAGGGTACCGGTACCGTTTCCCGCTGCTGCACCTCCTCCTCTTGTGGCCGACTGGGCAACTAATGCCAGAGAGGTTTGGGATCGGACTCAAGAGTCAATCCAAGCAGCTAAGGACCGTATGAAGACGCTGTCCGATCGGTTTCGTCGCCCGGCTCCTGTCTTTTCTCCAGGGGACTTTGTGTGGCTCTCTGCAAAACACGTGAGACTTAGAGTGAGCTCTGTCAAATTTGCTCCTCGCTTCCTGGGTCCTTATGAGGTTCTTCGACAGGTAAATCCTGTAGTCTACCAATTGAAGTTACCTGTCCATCTTAGGATTCATGACAAATTCCATGTCTCACTGCTAAAGCCGGCTATTTTACCTCACGCTCATGAAGTGCACTCTCCTGCCTCTGATTCCTCTCGCTCTAGCTATGAGGTACGAGCCATAGTTGGTTCTAAGATGGTTAGAGGGCGCAGGTTCTTCTTGATAGATTGGGAGGGCTATGGCCCGGAACATCGCTCTTGGGAGCCTGAGGAGGCTGTCCATGCTCCCGACTTAGTTGCCGATTACCTGCGTCACCGGGAGGGGGGCCCTTGAGGGGGAGATACTGTTACGGTTGCTGCGAGCACTGGAGACTATGTCCAGATTTCTTGCTACTGCACATGTGCGAGCGCTGGAGACTAAGTCCAGATTTCTTGCTACTGCACATGTGCGAGCGCTGGAGACTAAGTCCAGATTTCTCGCTACTGCACATGTGCGAGCGCCGGAGACTAAGTCCTATCTTGGAGCCATTGCACATGTGCGGGTGACATCATCGCTGACACGAGGTCACATGTCTCTGACACCTTCTATGCCGATTGGTCGCTGGTCATGTGCTTGTGACGCCTTGCTCGGTGATAGGCCAGCATGTCGTCACTCCTGTCGTTCTGGCAGCGGATTGGCTCTGGTGTCCTCCATCTTGGATGAGGCACAGAGTCTATATAAGACCCTGACACACGCCGCATGGTGCTCAGTCCTCTTGGTTCATGCATAAGAGTAGACGCTCTGTGCGCGTTCCTCTAGGCATTCCTCTGTCTATGCTAGGTGAGTGCTACCGGCAGGGTAGCGTTCTTATACCTTACAGCTTCGGCTGCTGTCCGTATCCTTACCTCTTAGGGGAGCGGACATAGGCAGGTGCCTGAGGCACATGGTCTGGCTGGGCCTTGTGATTCGACTCGTAGGTGGACGTTGCCGCTAGGGTAACGTTCCTTATACTGCGTCTGGCAGTTGTTCGTATCCTCGCACACTAGGGGAGCGAACAGAGGTAGGAGCTTTGTGCGGCTTACGCTGCTGTTCATCTCTTTTGCACCACTAGAAGAGCGGACCTAGGCAGGTGCCATATCTAGTGGTTCGTGTCCTCGCACACTAGTGGAGCGAACGCAGGTAGGAGCTTTGTGCGGCTTACGCTGCTGTTCGTCTCTTTTGCACCACTAGAAGAGTGGACCTAGGTAGGTGCCATTTCGCACACATTGCCTTTGTCTCTGTGATTATTAACAGAGATCATTCCACACACCCTCCAAGTAAGGGAGGAATTGCTTTACTTACTTATATCCTTCTGTGAGTTAACAGAGGTATTGCACTCTGCCATAGTCTGCAGCAAAGTCTTTGCACGGTGGACCCTGACTGTCTGATACTCCTTTAGGTTATTATCAGACAGCCCCCCGTAACACTCGTATTGTCAAAATTAGAAGTGATGATGACTACTGGCTTGCCACACTATTAGATCCCCGGTACAAGTCCAAATTTTGTGACATAATTCCAGCCATAGAAAGGGACGCACGTATGCAGGAGTATCAGCAGAAGCTGTTACTCGATCTTAGCTTGGCTTTTCCACCAAACAACCGTGCAGGTGCAGGAAGTGAATCTCCCAGGAGTATCTCCAAATGAACATTGATGCCATGACTTTGCAAATGGAGCCTTGCTCATTTTGGGCTTCAAATCTTGAAAAATGGCCAGAGCTCTCCAGTTACGCCTTGGAGATTTTGTCGTGTCCAGCTGCCAGCGTTGTTTCTGAACGTGTCTTCAGTGCTGCTGGATGTGTGCTGACAGATAAGCGCACGCGTCTGTCCAGTGACAATGTGGACAGACTAACGTTCATCAAAATGAACTAGTCATGGATCCACAAGGAATTTACTACCCCTGTGTCATCCTGGGGAGAGTAAATGCTTGTGGATTTGGAATGTGCTTGATGCAAATCAAAACATCCTGTTTGCAACTAGGGCACAAGTGCTGCCACTGATGGGGTGTCTGTGTGGCCCAATTTTTGGAAAAAAGGGAGACTCCACTTGGAGTAACCCTTGCTTACATTGTTTTTAAAAATGATCCAAGATGATCAAGTCATGGTTCAGCAAAGACTTTATCTACCTATCCCGGTGTCATGCTGGGGACGGTTAAGGATGGCGTATTTTTGAATGTGCTTGATGCAAATCTAGCTGTGAAGTGTACAACTGGGGCACAAGTGCTGCCACTGAAGGGGTGGATGTGTGTGGTGCCCAATTTTTGGAAAAAAGGGAGACTCTGCTTGGAGTAACCCTTGCTTGCTGTGTTTTTTTAAAAGGAGCCAAGATGAACAAGTCATGGTTCAGCAAAGACTTTGCTACCTACCCCGGTGTCATCCTGGGGACGGTTAAGGATGGCGTATTTTTGAATGTGTTTGATGCAAATCTAGCTGTGAAGTGTACAACTGGGGCACAACTGCTGCCACTGAAGGGGTGGGGTGTGTGTGGGGCCCAATTTTTGGAAAAAAGGGAGACTCCGCTTGGAGTAACCCTTGCTTACATTGTTTTTAAAAATGATCCAAGATGAACAAGTCATGGTTCAGCAAAGACTTTATCTACCTACCCCGGTGTCATGCTGGGGACGGTTAATTATGGCGTATTTTTGAATGTGCTTGATGCAAATCTAGCTGTGAAGTGTACAACTGGGGCACAAGTGCTGCCACTGATGGGGTGTCTGTGTGGCCCAATTTTTGGAAAAAAGGGAGACTCCGCTTGGAGTAACCCTTGATTGCTGTGTTTTTTTAAAAGGAGCCAAGATGAACAAGTCATGGTTCAGCAAAGACTTTTCTACCTACCCCCGGTGTCATCCTGGGGACGGTTAAGGATGGCATATTTTTGAATGTGCTTGATGCAAATTTAGCTGTGAAGTGTACAACTGGGGCACAAGTGCTGCCACTGCCAGCGTTGTCTCTGAACGTGTCTTCAGTGCTGCTGGGTGTGTGCTGACAGATAAGCGCTCGCGTCTGTCCAGTGACAATGTGGACAGACTAACGTTCATCAAAATGAACAAGTCATGGATCCACAAGGAATTTACTACCCCTGTGTCATCCTGGGGAGAGTAAATGCTTGTGGATTTGGAATGTGCTTGATGCAAATCAAAACATCCTGTTTGCAACTAGGGCACAAGTGCTGCCACTGATGGGGTGTCTGTGTGGCCCAATTTTTGGAAAAAAGGGAGACTCCGCTTGGAGTCACCTTGCGGTGTTTTACATGATTTTAGAAGGCATGCCATGCCTATATCTGTGTCTCTTCCTCTTTTTCCTTGTCCAGCTCTTTTGTTTTCGCATGAGTATATGTCCTTGTCACTTTCCCATGTGTTTGTGTTGTGTTGTGAGTTATTTGTCACCTTTTGGACACCTTTGAGGGTGTTTTCTAGGTGTTTTTATGTGTTTGTGAATTCCTGCCATTGTTTCCTATGCGGTTCGAGTTCGGTTCGTCGAACGTTCGACGAACCGAACTCGAACGGGGCCTCCGTTCGACGAACCAAACTCGAGCCGAACGACGACCGGTTCGCTCATCTCTAATTATAAGGGGACCAGGATTGCAGACATTAGAGAACCAAGATGGGGGATTATATGGGGACCAAGATAATGGACATATGAGGACCAGGATGAAGGACATATGGGTATAGGATGGAGAAGATATGGGGACAAGAATGGGGAACATTATTACATAAAGAGGTCAGGATGTGGGACATTACAGGATGTGGGACATTAAAGGAAGGGGTTCAGAATGGGGGACATGATTACAGATTACAGGAAATGGCCCAGGATGGAGGACTTTTTTACAGGAAGCTGCCAAGATGTTGTACATTTTTACAGGAAGGGGAACATTATTACAGAAGGGGGCCAGGATGGGTGATATAATTACTATATGGGGGCCAGAATGAGGAACATAGATTGCTTTATGGTGGCCAGTGAGGTCCATAATTACTATAGGAGCAAATTAGGGAACATTATTACTACTGTAATATATTTTTCTTTTGAGGATATTGTTTTCCATGGAGGAATTGAAAAGGAGGTCTTGTTCCTGTGCAGGGAGGCTCTATGTTGCTTGTTTTCTTTATCTGGTTCAGTGTAAAAGCCAGAAAGAAAAGTACGGAATGTGTTTAGAAGTGATCGCTTATATATGTCTATGTGTAATTATTTGCAGGGATGAGTCTTTGCTAGAAGCAGTGACAACACTCTGTACCGGATGAAGAGGAAAAGCGAAGATGAATAACTTCACCTAGAAATACTATATGATACACTTTATTGATCCCGAGGGAAATTGTAGTATCACATCAACAGAACATAGACATGAAATACTTAATTACAACATACCAGTAGAATTGACAGAAGAATCTCAAACATTGCTATTAATAATGACAGGCTATACAGGTCATACACAATTGGCAAACCAATAAAACAACATTCATTTTGAGGATTTCACACTTAGGTAATTGTTATACATTTCCATAGTAGTAAGCACAAATTAATTTTATCATCTTTCCTTCTTATACCTTAGTAAGACTGTTACTGAAGGTGGTCCTCTGTCTCATGAACAGCTCATATAATGGATGGAATGATTGTTCATTATCACCATACACTGCTTCTGGATTCTTTTCTCCACTACCTTCTAAAAAGTGTCAAAGTGATGACCCATCGCCAAGCTTGTCTTCTTGACCAGTTTAGTGAGTTTACTACCAAATGTGCCTTGTAAGTCACTATATTATCTATACACCTACACTATATTTAGAGCTCCTGTGTATAATGTCGCTGGTGGTCCCTATATTTCCTGTACACTATACTGTATATTACATACAAAGCTCCTGTGTATAATGTCACTGGTGATCACTGTATTACCATTACACTACACTCCCTGACAGAGGTTCTGTCGCTTATCCATGTTATGTAAATAAAAGCTTATAACCTGACTTTGAATTCATCCATTGGTTTTATAAATTACTCTTTTGAAAGCTGAAACCCTCCCAAATTTGGTTTAAGTTATGAAAATAAAGTTGCTGCAAAGCTGAGATATTGATCATTTAATGAACACAGAAAGGTCGTATTTTGGCAAGACAAAAGTATTGTCACCCACAGAAAGTAATGTGAAATTCAAACAATTAACTTCTAATACAAAGATATAGAAAAAAAACAAAGAGAAAAATTGTATGAAAAATACCCTGACTATAAATAAATAAATTGCAAGTGCTTAATAACACGGTACTTAGTATATACATTTTTGATAAAAGGTAAGAATCTGTCCCACCTCATCACGGTGTACCCATCTGGGACAGTCCCTAACCAACTAAAGTTAAAAACATTTTCTATACCTGACTTGTGTCTATCAAAACTCCAATGTGAATTGTAACAAGTGGTCAGCTGGGTCCCAGATTAAATACACAGCAAAGTGGGAAGCAAATTGATTTCCCAGTCTCAGTATAAGGAGGGTTGCACCCCCATCTTGCACTAAAGCAAGAAAACAGATGAAAAACACCAAAAGAAACTGAGCTGTAACAAATGTTCAGTAAACATGCAACATTACAAGCATGTGAATGGCAGCCTCAATGTTTTCAGTGAATATGGATTTTCCCATTGCCGAGATAGAGGAGATAACAGTTGGTGCTCATAAATTTCTATGGAAAACTGCAACTGACATTTCAGGAGAACGTCAAGCAGAATCTTTGCATCTCCCTCTAGGTGCTTCCTCCAGACAACTTTATAAGCACCAACTGCCATCTCCTATCTCAGTAATGGGAAAATATGTTATCACGAATGAGTGAAAGATCAGTCAAGGTGGAGAAAGAACTAGATTTCACTGATTAGATATATTACAAAGTTCTTATTTCCACGTGTACTTCTGATTTATGAAATAAAAAACATAGAATGGTTACTTTTTAAGTCACATAGTATGTACTATTAGGCTGGTGTCAACCAAACTACTCCCTTTAAATCTTTCTCAGATTTTTACATACAGTAATTGTTAGGCCGGTGTCAAACTTGCCTGTGACTCGCGCGATAATCGAGTCTCATTACCCGGTAGGGCCTGCCGGTCTAAAGACAGGAGCATGCAGCTGCACGCTCCTGTCCAGAAAATGGCAGGCCCTACCAGGTGATGAGACTGGATTCTCTCTTTAAAATATTTGTAGTGAGTCTTTTTCTGACTGAGCACTCCGCCCTATAAACCAAGGCTGTGTTCATGATCCTTATACCAGGAGTCCTAGCTGCCCAGCATGGAGGTTAGTCCAGATAGTGGCATTTCAAGTTAGATTTTTTAGTCTAGCTGCGCAGACATGGATGATTTTAACCTAGATAGTGTAGTGGCATTGTAGTTAGGTACCTGGAATATTGAGATTTACCTTGCCGTTGGTTTCCGGGCTTACATGCATTGGCCAATTCATGAACTAAAAATCTCATTTTTTTCATATAGCAGTAATGCAGTACCAGAGTCCCCTTATACATTGATGGCATTTTGTGTGCAGCTATATGCATTTTGTATTTGCTATGTTTTTTCAGCTGGCACCGATACACACTTGTAGGATGTGCGGGTCAGTCTTTTTAAAATATTTGTAGCTAACATGGTGTAAACTGGGCTAGTAAGGATGAAATCATTGCTTAAAAAGTTTTATTCCCATTTATTTAACCATATATAACTTACATTGGATGGTAAATAATAGATTCATCATACTAGTCAACGTCATTCCAAATACATATAGTAATTTACTGAGAAAATGTGCATTTTAAAGCCTCTGTCATCTACCATTATATAGTTTTACTGTGCATTAATAAAAGTAAAAAAGAATCACATTAATATGCTTGGTTACCCACTATTAGACTAAAGATTTCATTAATAATTACTATATTTTTTAATCTTTTTTTCTAACCATATTAAACTCGATCATTTATTCAGAAAGGTAGTTATTAAAACAACTAAAGTCTGGTGTAGTAATTTCCCAAAAGTTTAAAATGTACTATTGATTTTGGCAATATATTTAAAGAAGAAGAATGAGCAGGACCTCCAATTCCCAAACCAAAAAAAGGATTAAACCCGTAGTCCTATGTTTTTTAACAATAATGAAGCATGCATTTTTCCACCAGATTAAAATACCTATAGATTTGATTCTTAAGAGGCTAAATGCAAAAAAATGTCATCAAAGTGAGCTTATTACTTTTGAATGCACAGATGTATCAAGATTATCATAACACAGACATCAATGAACTGGGGTAGCGCAACACAAAAGGTGCAATTTGACACCTTGCATGACATCAGTAGATGTCTAGTGCAATGTTAGTTTATCATAATCCCACTACTAGGACAACCCATTCTCATTCCCCATGTTTGGCCCTATTAAAATAAAAAAGCTTATACTCCCCTTTCATGCCGCCACGGTTAGAAACTCAAGAGGTGTCGGTACTCGCTCTCCCTGGACACATGAGGTTGTTGGACATGTGAACCCCACACCCAATCACCGCCATCTTTATGGTCCCTTTGCCTTAAGACGTATAAGTAATTAAGAGGAATTGAGCGGTCAGCCGCAGCTCTCACTCTGTTGATTACTTATACGTCTTATACACGGGGCTCACATGATGTAACAGTGCTGACACCACTGGAAAGGTACCGGCAGCGGAGGGAACATAAGCCTTTTTATTTTAATGGGAACTTACATTGAGATGGTGTTGTCAAAGTAGTATGAGAAAAATAGGTTTTCTCCTTATATCTTTTAGTTTGTTATGTGCCACAATAACTATCTTAGAAATAACGTTTGATAAGTGATAAGCGTACCCATGGATTTTCAGGTTAGCATGGTTCGATTGAACTTTTAAAAAGAAAAACCTTCAGTTCGGGGCCAGGATGTAACCGGGACTTGACCCCAGATGCCAAACCCCATGTAAGTCATTGGAGACCCAAACTTATGTCCTGTAAAATGGTCATAGTAAGGGCTACGGAGTGCAAAAGGAAACAAACTAAGGGTATCAGCAGGACAATTGCCTTGCAAACAAATATGGATACGTAAATTACTTATATTGGTTCTGTCAGCATAGCAATCATGTTTACATAGGAAGTAAATGAATAAATTAAAAAATTTTAGAATGCTCTCACAGTGACTGATTTCCCAGTTCCCCCACAAAGCAACAATAAAAAAAGGCCCCTGCAAAGCCTGTTTTCCTATTTCACCCACACAGTCAAAACTGTTAAAGTTCACCCACAGAGCAAAAATTCCCAAAAAGGCCCCTACAGGCCATAATTTCATAGTTCACCTACGCAGCCAAAATTGGCAGAGCTCCACCATTGAGTGACAATTAAAAAAAACGTCCCTACAGAGCCTTTTTTCCCCAGTTTACTGACACAGACAAGATTGTTAGATTTCTTTAACAGAGCAACAATTCTCAAAAAGGCTACTACATATTCTGTTTTCAGAGTTTACCCACATGGCCAAGATTGCTAGAGTCACTTCTGTGGAGACATGAGGGTCAGTGGGTTCTCTCATCCACTGGCCTGGCTGTCTTCAGAAAGACTATACAGACCAGAGCTCATCAAACTGAATGCCCAAACCCCTTCCAAGTGGGCATACCACTAATCAGACAACACAGGGTAAGACTTTATTAGTTCACCAACAGGCAAAAACATATTGTACATTAACAGCAACAACATAAGATGGTACAAGCAACAGATTCTCACCTTTCTGCTGGCCTGCCAGGGATTAGAATCTTCGTGACTTTGGGGCTTTCAGGGCAAACTATCTCAGTCCAGCAGCACCCTGCTTTTGGCGGTCACGCACTTGGAGAAGATAGTGGCAAGCATAGCAAGCTGACCGAGCACAGCAAGTTATGTAGCCAGGTGACCTCAGTTCTCCAAGAAAATTTGTGGGCTCAGGGCTAGGCCTGCGACACACATTCATGCCTCCGGTACATGTGTGCCTTTTTTTTCATGTACCGGAGACACGGGCTAACATAGTCCTATGTATTGTTATTGTTTTGGACACACGTAAGTATTCAGAAATGGAACGTGTGTTCGTTCCGTACTTAGGTGTGTCCATTTTTTAAAACCGCTGACATGTCCGTGTTGCTCCGGCAGCACGGGTGTCACACGGCCTGCACCCGTACCACACGGATGTAGTGTGGATGCGGGCCCGTGTGACACGCGCAAGAGAAAGACACGTGTCAGTGTAAAAATAATAAATACACATACTCACCTCCACCATAGCTGCAGTCTCTGCCATGGCTGTCCCCTGCATCCGTCCCCCAGTGAATTTGAACAACGCTTCTCCTTCACTGGGGGCCGGACGCAGCGTCAGCGGGGCATGGCTTTGGCTGGACACTGTCATTCAGCACCACAGACAGTGCCGGATGATGCAGGTAAGGCGGGACTTTCCGTTTTCCGTGTGTTATAACGTATAACACACGGAGAACACATACGTGCCACAAAAACGGGACAAAACCACCCCTTTAACACGTACGTGACAAAAATGTTACATTTTGTCACTTAAGTGTGGCAGAGGCCTTAAGCAGTGCAGCAGTTCTGTATTTCTTCACCTGGAACCGGGGATCTTAAACTGAAATCCTGGAGAATATCTGAGGTGAAGCAATTGTATGTTTCCTCAGCTGAAACCAAATTTCCTTAGCTGAGATCATGTAGAAATCTCCCTGGTGACAAAAACAGGGCCCTTTTATACCACTCAGTTCTCTTACAGGATTGGTGGAGATTAGTCATGAGTGAATATATTTTGCACTATTTGTTACTTCCCCGAACATTCAGGTTGTCGTGATAACCATTACTCACCAAGTATTTTGGTAATCACCTCATGAGATTTAAGACCCCTTCCCAGCAAAATTATATACTGAGATTCCCTGTGGCTGTCACACTACTTTTGGGTCAGCTCATTAGATCTCATACATATGCACTGCTTCCACTGCCCACACTCTCTGCTGGCATCTGTAATTGGCTGCAGTCAGACTGCTGGTGTACTGGCCTCTCTGATTGGCTGACCTCACATTTCCTGGGTGGATCCCCTGTAATTGTCTGCTTTTCTGTGCAGAGCATTTATATACGTGGGACCCTGTGACTTTTTTTATTTATTTTTTTATTTTTACACTCTATTAGGAACCTAGACAGCTACTCTGGGAGCAGCCAATCAGAAACACCGGCATGCCGTGACAGCCTCTATGAGTATCGGATAATGCCAAGTCTGCTAGACCGGCCACTGCTGCATCATACCCTATTGACCAAGTGTGCTTTACTAGCTGCTGCTGCATTGTACAATATTGACAAGCCTGCGGTAATGGCCTCTGCTGCATCAACCCCTGACAACGGCTGATGCCAAAATGCACATCGTTTGCTGGCACCATTCCAGCAAGAAGAGGACTCACACAGGTATTTACCATCCTTTGGAGCCATGAGCTCTTTATCAGTCTGTTTACTGCAGTCATTTGCTACTTCACTTGAGCTATATACAATTTTATGTACTCATTCTATCAATATTCACTTCATCTACCTCACTTACTGTACGTATATTGCACCTCCATGCACATATTTGTGCCGCCCCTGCGTCAGCAGCCGGGCTGCTCGGATCCGGATCCACGGTGGCTCAAGGGGTCTCCGAACCTGGGGGTCGTGTGGCCACTCAAATAAAGGGGGGCTATGTACAGGAGATGGTGTGGAAAGTTTGTGATGCCACCCGTGGTGTGTGGTAAGGGTGAAGTACCACCGCTGTGGCTTTGAGTACCCGGTGGCGATGGTGTGGGCAGCCAGGTGTTTAACCCCTCCACGGGAAGGGGGGATGCCCCAGGACTCGGTGATGGTGTCGGGAAGGTGCCGTCGGGCTGGTAAAGGTTAATTGTGTACTCAGTCCAATAACGCTGATGCTGACAACGGTGGTAAACCAAAGTTCTTGATGCCACTGCAGCAGGGAGGGAGCATGCCTGGATCCCGTGCCCGTTGGTGTTGCTTGTTAGCCTGTGACCTTGACCTTGGCACCTCTTTCTGTAGTTGGTCCCTTTCATCTTAAAACTAAATGGGTCCCACTCACCCGTATGGCTAACAGAGTGAGCTTGCTCTCGGGGTTCACACTTTTCTTTCGGGATTTTCTGGACTATGCAGTGGGAAAGTCCTATCCCCCTCGTTGCGCTAGTACCCTGAGTTTGGAGCGGGTGGAAAACGGATCTTGAAGGCTCCGTCCTCGTCGGGTGAATTACCAGGACGCCTGAAGCTACTTCCTGGGCTGGGGTCCACGTACCCCGTCATGCCCTGGCCCCTGACCGGTGATGGCACAAGGCTGTCCTCCTCGACAGTCCGTGCCCCTTGTCATGATCGTTTGTGACCGGAGTCCAGCTCCTACCAGGCCCAGACAAACGTCTGCCACCTAGTAAACGAGGAGCACAGCTGCTGACCTCTCTACTTGAGAGTCACTCCTCAACTGACTGTCTCCAAACACTCCTGACCTCCACTTAACCAATTCTTAACCAACCCCCCAAGTGGCCAGCCCTATTCCCTTCAGGCTGTCCACTGGTGTGTCTGGTGGGTGTGGTGCAGAGTGTTCCTAGGGTTTTGATTAGCTTGTTCTTAGCAACACCAAAGGTCAGGGACCCGTAACCAAGGAGGAGGTGGATATCATGCAGAAGGGAAGATTGCACAATACCCTGTGACGACCTGATAGTCCAGGGCGTCACGTATTTACCTCATTAAAGGGATTACACTGAATAATGGCAGACTAAATACATATAAACAACTTATATCTACCTCATTTAAGTTATTTATACTTTCATACTAATCTTTAAGTGGATCATTGTATACTGTGAAATCTGCATGACAGATTAATTGTATGTAAAATATTTCGCTTACCTTACCAATTCTTATACAACCTTTTCTCCATAGTGCACTTTATTAGGCCCATATCTCCTTCTGCTGGTGTGTGTCGCCCTCTATTTGTGTGACTCATCATTTGTATATATTTTATTGTATATTAAATAAAGATTATTTTTTTTTTATTACTTTTGGTTTTGTAGTTCTTTGTTTGTAGGTTTTGCATATCGGCCGAGCCTGCCGCATCAGATACTGTCTGTGTCTATAGCCCTGGGGTCATCTGTCGCAGCACCAGTCTCACTGTGTGGCACCTGGTTTCTGTCTGCAGCACAAGAATCTCACCTTCAGAGGATCTGGTTAAACCTCGTTTGAATCTAGTCTAGCCCCTCAGGTTTTCTGTGTGCTTCATATGTACCCACAAGCATTATAATGATAAATGAAAATCTGAATGACTATTTGATTAAATCTGCACATTTCACATATTCACTCATCACTAAATGCATAGAATACATTAAATTACAAAAACAGTATACTCATCTTGTAAATATCCTGCCACTGTGAGGTGATGGTGAATATACAGCAGACGGGCACCCATCATTAATTGTTTGTGTGACGCCCTGGCCTATCTGGTCGTCACAGGGTATTGTGCAATCTGCCCTTCTGTACAATATCCACCTCCTCCTTGGTTACGGGTCCCTGACCTTTGGTGTTGCGAAGAACAAGCTAATCAAAATGGTAGGAGCTGGACCCCGGTCACAGGGGATCGTGAAAAGGGGCATGGACTGTCGAGGAGGACAGCCGGCGGCCTTGTGCCATCACCGGGCAGGGGCCAGGGCACGACGGGGTATGTGGACCCTAGGTCAGGAAGGAGCTTCAGGCGTCCTGGCAATTTACCCGACGAGGACGGGGCCTTCGAGATCCATTCTCCACCAGCTCCAAGTACTAGTGCAACGAGGGGGATAGGACTTTCCCAATACATAGTCCAGAAAATCCCAAGCATGAACCCTGAGAGCAAGCTCATCCAGTTAGCTACACTGGTCAGCGGGACCCGATAGTTCTATGCTAAAGGGACCAGTTAGAAGTAAGGTGCCACGGAAAAGGCCACAGGCTAACAAGCAACACCAACGGGCACGGGATCCAGGCATACTCCCTCCCTCTGCCGAGCTGCCCGCATCAACCCCGGCAGCGGAACCTTTGGTGTGTTTGAGTAAAGCTCCAGCTGCAGAAACCACGGTGCTGTCCCTCATCCCTGTCATGACAGTAGTTACCCGGACCTCGTCCAGACCAGACCCTGCCACATCACCGGGCCTGTCCTCAGAGGCAGAGCACCCGGTCCCTGCAACCCCGGGTGCGGAGCAGTCGGTTCTTCAACCTGCCAAGGCGGAAGTGGAACCTAAAGATCTCCCAGTTCCACTGCCGTGCAGCATCCCGACAGCTGTTGGGGCCACAAGAGTCCACATGAAACCAAAGCCAGCTAGGGAGCTGAAGCCGGACGCTGACGCCCCTTACTGGGAACGACACCACCAGCGAAAGCTGACACCAGCGAAGTCAACTCCAGACCAACGGCAGCAGGAGATTGTTGCCCGTACACAAAGGGAGAAAGAAAATTTGAGGAAAGCAACCTTTCGTGTTCGAGGGCCGCAACGAAGGGGCCTCGTGTGGTGCTTCAACCCTGAGAAGGGGTGGGGTTTCCTGTGGGAAACAAGTCTCTCTGACTAGGTGTTTGTAGCTCAAAGAGATATCAAGCAGCATCTCCCGAGGGATCACCCGGGCCGTAATCTGGAGCCAGGGGAGGTGGTCACTTACACGCGGCACTGGAGCGTGCGGGGCTGGTATGCCCTACATGTGAAACGGCTCGTTATGGTGAATGAGCAAGTTGTGCCAGCTGCCACAGTTGACGACCAACCTCCCAGTGAGCGGTACAGAGAAGAGTGTTGAAAAATGCTAAAAATATCAATGGTTTAATGATGCCATAGAATTGTTAGGTATTGGTGCTTTCGTTTGTTGTTTTCCACAGTTTATTGTTTTTCATATAGAAATGTTAGTAAATAAGTGCTTAATTAACCGGTTTTAATGAACAGTGTGAAAATTACCAGATTTGCTAGAAGATTGCTAAAATGTGTACACCCAGTACATGGACTCCGTTAAGTTTTTATATATAGTAAACATGGACCACAGTCACAGGACTGGTGTGACCAACACAAACTTGTGTATTGTACATAGTTGCACCTCCTGTGCCCACCAGAGTCGTCTAAAACAACGCCCGGGACCTTTATCTGGTCATGGACGCACAATAGGTATGCAGCGGGTCAGGTTGTTTGGGTGGCGGGTTAACGGGATCCAGGACATTGGGACTGGACTGTCATGGGTAGAGGCTGCAACGGAGCAGGTTGAGTCTCCGCTACCACTGAAACCGGTAGCATCCAACCGGTGAGGAGATTAACTCTTTAAAAAATTAGTAACGTTTAAGTGACAATCCTCCCCTGCGTGGGATGAAAATGCAAATAAAAATGTTAACCCATTTTATCTTTTTCTACAGTTTGTGAAAAATAAATAAATAAACCTCTGGTGTCCTGTAGCTCGGGGACGAGCTACATTTAACCAAGGGGGAATGTGATGCCCTGGCCTATCAGGTCGTCACAGGGTATTGTGCAATCTGCCCTTCTATACAATATCCACCTCCTCCTTGGTTACGGGTTCCTGACCTTTGGTGTTGCCAAGAACAAGCTAATCAAAATCCTAGGAACACTCTGCATCACACCCACCAGACACACCAGTGGCTGAATGGAATAGGGTCGCCAACTTGGGGGGGTTCGTTAAGGGGAGGTCAGGAGTGTTAGGAGTGGAGCAGTGTAGCGTTGGAGGTGAAAGTGAGAGGAGGTGAGGAGCTGGGCTCCTTGAGACTACTAGGTGGCAGACATTGGTCTGTGCCTGGTAGGAGTTGGACCCCAGTCGCAGGGGATCGTGACAAGGGGCACGGACTCTCGAGGAGGACATCCAGTGGCCTTGTGCCATCATCGGTCAGGGGCCAGGGCACGACAGGGTACATGGAACCTAGGTCAGGAAGGAGCTTCAAGGGTCCTGGCAATTTACCCGATGAGGACGGAGCCTTCAAGGTCCATTCTCCACCCACTCCAAAATTGGGGTACTAGTGCAACGAGGGGGATAGGACTTTCCCAATACATAGTCAAGAAAATCCCAAGCGTGAACCCTGAGCAAAAGCTCATCCAGTTAGCCACACTGGTGAGCGGGACCCGATAGTTCTATGCTAAAGGGACCAGTTAGAAGTGAGGTGCCATGGAAAAGGCCACAGGCTAACAAGCAACACCAACGGGCACGGGATCCAGGCATGCTCCCTCCCTGCTGCAGCGATATCAAGAACTTTGGTTTACCACGGTTGTCGGTGTCAGCGTTATTGGACTGAGTTCTTAAGTGAACCCTGATTGTCACAATGGTACCTCCCTGTCAACTAGACCGAGTCCCGGGGCATCCCCCTACCTGTGGAGGGGTTAAACATTTGGCTGCCCACACCATCGCCACCGGGTACTCCCCATTGCAGCGGTGGTACTCCATCTTACCACGCACAATGGGTGGCATCACAAACTATCCATACAATCCCCTGTAAACATCCCCCCTTTATTCCGAGTGGCAGCGCAACCCCGACCCCCGGGTTCGGAGTCCCCTCGAGCCACCGCGTATCTGGATCCGAGCAGCAGTGGCAGGCTGCTGACGCGGGGGTGGTACATTTGCATATACTAACATTCTGTTTACAGCTACTATTTGGTTTCAATAACAATGTATATGGCATCACATTGCATATCATAAACCAATTTTTTATTTATATTAGATTAGAGGATCACTTGAACACCAGAAAAATTCTCTCTAAAACGTCACTTTTATTATTACTGTTAAAATACTAAAATAATACTAAATTCTGGAGTAATGTCCAGAAGTAAAGACATCAACAAGTCGTGCTTAGTGATAACTGAATAAGGTCTTGAGGTGGACAGGAGACAAGGGGTGTGCACCGCCTACTGAATTCAATTGATATGCTGATATTTATAAAGGTGGGATAGGGGGTCTGATAATCCCTGATGTTATTCCCTACCTAACCACGGAGGTCAAAAGCACCTTAATTTTTTGGGTGCCCCCCGTTCCTCGGCGGCTAGCCCTAACTGCCCCTGTTACTACTCCTGACCCTGACCCACCACCAAGTGGATTGTGCAGTGGTGCATAAACAGTCATGTGTCATAAGTCATACCAATTACAATAATAAACCCAAATCTCATGTGCAAATTAAAGATTTCAAGTCACAGTTTTACAGATTGCCTATATGGCTAAGAAACTGGGAAGATACATGAGAATAAGGGTCTGATCAAAAGATGATGGACCTGTGGTCCTAGTACTTATCCTGCCAGGACTAACTTGATCCCGACGCGTTTCCCCCCAACGTCCTGGGGCTCATCAGGGGATATAGATATAGCAAATTAACTCTAATCTGTTTAGGCCATCAATCTCCTCGTTGTTTATATTCTCCATAAGATAAAAATCCTGTGTGGTCCTTATGTGGGTCCAGTTGATACTCTGTACCCCCCCCATTAGGTGCTGGAGTTACAATGAAAGCTCCTTCCACACAATGGTACCAGGAAGGCTCTCTAGGCAATAGGTGCCTGCAGTGACAGCCTTTCACTGTGGCATCAGGTCCATAAATCGATCTTATCTTAGGCAATCTGTAAAACTGTGACTTGAAATCTTTAATTTGCACATGAGATTTGGGTTTATTATTGTAATTGGTATGACTTATGACACATGACTGTTTATGCACCACTGCACAATCCACTTGGTGGTGGGTCAGGGTCAGGAGTAGTAACAGGGGCAGTTAGGGCTAGCCGCCGAGGAACGGGGGGCACCCAAAAAATTAAGGTGCTTTTGACCTCCGTGGTTAGGTAGGGAATAACATCAGGGATTATCAGATTCCCTATCCCACCTTTATAAATATCAGCATATCAATTGAATTCAGTAGGCGGTGCACACCCCTTGTCCCCTGTCCACCTCAAGACCTTATTCAGTTATCACTAAGCACGACTTGTTGATGTCTTTACTTCTGGACATTACTCCAGAATTTAGTATTATCACATTGCATAGACATTGAAAATAATAGTTGCCCGCAGTACTAACCACCGGCTACCGGGGGCCACCCTGTTACTCCTCTATAGATTCTTGTTGAATCTTTTGTACGTTTGTGGATGTTATATGTACGGATATGCTCAGTTCAGTGAGGAGATCTAAAAACAGCCAACCAGGAGGAAATGCATCACAGGAAAGGGGATAGCGGCAATCTGTTAGGTCTTGGTGGTGGATCCTCTGGGCTGTGCACCGGACTCCCCCAGTGAGGCAACCCGGAGCTAACCCCTGTACAGGGACTGTCCTGATTACCCCACCAGAGGGCCTAGATGCACGGTAGCCGGAGCACTAGTGGTACTGGGTCAGCGTCCTTCTGGGGACTGGTAGCTAGATGTCTCTGGAGTCACAGAGTTCCTGGAGGCAATGCAGACGGAGACCAGGTTCAGGTACCGGGTAGAAACATCAGGCGGGATCTGGATCCTGCTGGACGTGAGGGCAGAGGTCACCAGGTGAAGTCGGGGATCGGAGACAGGTTCAGGCTGAAGGCAGATGATGGGATTCACAGCCGACAGTCACCGGAGGACTTCCTGGGCAATCCGCAGTCAGGACCAGGTTAAGGTAGCAGGGCTGGCTCTATGGAAGACACAGGGTTAGAGAGAGGCAAGGCACTAGGAGACCTGAACACCTAACTTACAGAAACACGTTGAACAGGCACCACCCACATGGAAAGGGGAGTCTTAGATACTCTGCACCTGTCTCAGCCATATTCTGTTTCAGGAGTGTTGGGCCTATAAGACAGGGTGAGTGGGCGCGGCCCCGCCCTATACACAAGCATGTGCCTAAGAATCAGAGTCAGACTCAAGAGACCAGGAACAGGACGCATGAGAGCACGAGCGGGAGCGGCAGCCGTGACAAGTGGGCACGTGGACCAGATCAGTTGGTAAAGAGTGATGCCGTGATGGTGAAACTGGATCAGTGGGAAAGGAGCGGTGCCGTGATGGCGTGACCGGATAAGTGGGTAAGGGTCAGTGCCAGGACACCAGGAGTGTGACAGTACCGCCCTTTACAGCCCCCCCTCCGCGCAAAGTATCCCCGGGGTACCTCGGACTGGGCCACCGGGCCGCGAATCAACGCATCAACAGGGAAGGACCGCCGACCCCGCACCCTCCTCTTGGCCACTACACCTCTTACCGGACACCCCTTGTCAGCAGCAACGGGGAGAGGGAGAGTACCGGCAGCAGGAGAGAGGGAACCAAGAACCACCGGCTCAGTTATCGCAGTCTGGACACAGGACAGACAGGCAGACACAAAGGAGGCAACATCCTAACGAAGAGACGGCCACCAATGGGCCCGACCAATAGCGCTCAGGATGTCCTCCCGACTGGCGTGGTCAGTCGCTTCCAAAGAATGCCCCTACTGAAGGACCTCGAGTCTGTCGGACTCCGCGACGAAGGACTTCCCAGGAGGAACCTGTGCCAGGGGGGACGTAGTCACCGGAACAACTTCATCAGGACCGGCGCCGGACTGAGTTGTCTCATCTTCTGAATCCAGGTGCATAAAAGACTCTATGGCCAAAGACCATGGAATGACGCTAGGCTGCGTCGTCTCTTCTTCTCGTTCTTGTGGCATGAAAGACTCTGGTGCCAGAGACAGAGGAACGACCTGCAGACAGTTGTCGTGGCACAACGGACCCCAACGAGTGATCGCGCCAGAGCGCCAAGTGATGACAGGATCATGGAGTCGTAACCAGGGCAGACCCAGCAAGAGCGCATGAGCCATTCTTGGGATTTCTTATAGAGCAATCGTCTTGGTATGCTGAGCGCCCACACGGAGTCTCACGGGTTCGGTTATAAACAAGACAGGTTCATGTAAAGGTCTTCCGTCCACGGAGGCAAACCTGAGGGGTTTAGCAAGCGGGATGACGGGTTTGCAATATCGGTCCACAGTAGCCTGTTTGATGAAATTGCCCGCTGCCCCTGAATCAATGTAAGCTTCTGCCGTGAACCAGGTCTTCTCAGCTGTCACCTGGACAGTCTGTGTAACTGGAACTGAGATGGTTCCGGTACCAAGGGTAGCGGTTCCCACCAACCCGTGGACTTGGGGTCTTCCTGGTCTCTCAGGGCAAGAGCGGAGCAGGTGTGTGCCATCTCCGCAGTAGAAACACAGGCCTTTAGCGAGCTGTTCTGCTCGGCGTTGCTCGGATTGTCTCAGTCGGTCTACTTGCATGGGTTCAGAAGTAAAATCGCGGGATGGCGGTGGTGGGGAAACGGTCAACCTCTGCGGAATGGAGGTATCACGGATTGGTCTCCTCTCCCAAGATACTTCCATGGATCGTTCCTGAAAACGTAGATCAATCCGGGTAGCTAGAGAGATCAGCGCATCCAAGGTACGAGGAACGTCGCGACCGGCTAGTTCATCCTTGATGTGGCCAGAGAGGCCCTCCCAAAAGGCTGCCGTCAATGCCTCGTTGTTCCATCCTAGTTCAGAAGCAAGCGTGCGGAACTGAACGGCGTACTGGCCCACCGTTAGGGATCCTTGGCGAAGCCGGAGTAACGAAGAGGTAACCGCGGTGGTACGTCCCGGTTCATCGAAGGTGCTACGAAAGGCCAGAAGAAATTCCGAGATGTCGGTAGTCACTGTGTCCTCATTCTCCCACAAAGGATTTATCCAGGCCAATGTTTCACCTTCCAGGTGGGACATCACAAAAGCCACCTTTGCTCGGTCAGAGGCAAAGAGGTGTGGAAGCAATTCAAAATGCAGGGAGCATTGATTCAGGAAACCTCTACAGGTCTTGGGTTCCCCAGCATATCGAGGATAGGCGAAGTTTCGACACTGAGGAGGAAACGGATGCGGATGCAGTCGTTGTTTGTGTCGAAGAGGATGCAGCTGCGGTCTGTAACGTATACAAACGGCTGTCTACAGACGTCAGGAAATTCAGTATGCGGGTGAGGGTCTTGCGCTGTCGGACTAGTTCCTGGCACAGTTCAGCCAGTTCAGACATTTGTGCTCTGGCGGAATCCATGGCCTGTTCAATCTGTTAGGTCCTGGTGGTGGATCCTCTGGGCCGTGCACCGGATTCCCCCAGTGAGGCAACCCGGAGCTAACCCCTGTACAGGGACTGTCCTGATCACCCCACCAGGGGGCCTAGATGCACGGTAGCCGGAGCACTAGTGGTACTGGGTTAGCGTCCTTCTGGGGACTGGTAGCAAGATGTCTCTAGAGTCACAGAGTTCCTGGAGACAATGCAGATGACGGAGACCAGGTTCAGGTACCGGGTAGAAACATCAGGCGGGATCTGGATCCTGCTGGACGTGAGGGCAGAGATCACCAGGTGAAGTCGGGGATCGGAGACAGGTTCAGGCTGAAGGCAGATGATGGGATTCACAGCCGACAGTCACCGGAGGACTTCCTGGGCAATCCACAGTCAGGACCAGGTTAAGGTAGCAGGGCTGGCTCTATGGAAGACACAGGGTTAGAGAAGCAAGGCACTAGGAGACCTGAACACCTAACTTACAGAAACACGTTGAACAGGCGCCACCCACATGGAAAGGGGAGTCTTAGATACTCTGCACCTGTCTCAGCCATATCCTGTTTCAGGAGTGCTGGGCCTATAAGACAAGGTGAGTGGGCGTGGCCCTGCCCTATACGCAAGCATGTGCCTATGAATCAGAGTCAGATTCAAGAGACCAGGAACAGGACGCAGGAGAGCATGAGCCGGAGTGGTAGCCGTGACCGGTGGGCACGTGGACCGGATCAGTGGGTAAGGAGTGATGCCGTGACGGTGAGACTGGGTCAGTGGGTAAGGAGCGGTGCCATGATGGCGTGACCGGATAAGTGGGTAAGGGGCGGTGCCGGGACACCGGGAGTGTGACACAATCTTGGGAGAGGAGTGTGAGACCTGGGAGAGGGAAGATGTGTTGCATCTCCATCCAGCACCATTCGTGGAGCCATGTGTCATGTTAAGATGAAAATCACTCCGGTTGACAAATGATATTATTCCGTTTCTGTTCTGCCAGCAAAGGTTGAGTTTCCATGGACAATGTCATGGCAAGACCTTCCAGCAAGCCAGCAAAAGAACCAGGCAGCGGTTGGAGACTCGCCAGCGTTACAGTGAGCAGACCCAGGTCTGTAAATTCTGAGCTCAGGCCTACCACAGGAATCACGATGTGAGAGTGCACGCACATACTTGTACAGTTACTTTAGCACCAAATTACAACAGGCACTTGATATCATCAGTGCCATAAGACAACTCCCTGACCTTCCAATGCCTTATAGAGACTACAATAGTAAAACAGAATGCTCCAGGGCATACAGAGATGTTTTAGGGAGTAGCCTCCACTATGCTTTCGTGGTTCTTAAAGTGAACCCTATGGTATATTGTTCATTCTCGGTGTTAAGTTACCCATAGGGTGGTGAGAACTGGGTAGTTTATAGTACTTTTGTTAAGTTTATGAACTGATTTGTTGAACCGCCAATTGCCCATTGCTTACTTTCATTTGATTGTTTCAGATTTCTAGGTAAACGTTCAACTGCACTAGGCGGGTTCTTGATTAGGTAATTTATAGCATTGAAGTTACCACTTCCATGCCTACTACATGCAGCAAAGTAGGTAGTCTTTGTCACTGTTGACTGGGTGTGTTTAAAGGGGTGGTTCACCCATATTTTTTATTGCCTAGATCGATATTATATTGAGAAACAATGTTTCTCTCAAATACCTTGTGTTGTCAATAGTGCCTATGAGAGGCGCTATTGCAGTCCAGTCCAGTGACGTACCCGTCAAATGCTGCCACGTCACATCCGTGCAGCCGGCTACATTCTTCCAGACTCTGAGCTATGAGCGGTGTTTCACTGCCTTCACAGCCCATCTGCTCCCTCCTCTCTCCTCCCTCCTAGCATGGCGCGTCTGCTGCTCCCTCCTCCCTCCTAGCACGGCGCGTCTCCTGCCCCCCCCTCCCTCCTCCCTCCTCGCAGAACGCTGCAAACAAGAGACGCGCTGTGCTGTGAGGGAAGAGGGAGGAGGAGCAGTGAGCAGATGGGCTCAGAATGTAGCCGGCTGCACGGATGTGACGTGTCAGCATTTGACGGGTACGTCACTGGACGGGGAACAGCGGTCTGCAATAGCGCCTCTCACAGGCACTATTGACAACACAAGGTATTTGAGAGAAACATTGTTTCTCAATATAATATCGATCTAGACAATAAAAAATATGGGTGAACCACCCCTTTAAGTCAATATGGTTCACCTTCATTTGTGGCTGGAAAAGTATTCCAACCAAATTATTTAGTAAATGTTTATCTGTCAAATTTGGTACTGGCTGCTTTCCTCGTTCATGGCTTCGCTGGATCCTAGGGAGACCTCCTGGTACTTGTCTACACCAGCACGTAACTCTGATGTCCCTGCCAGTCTTTGGTATCTGTCTGTCAATGTTGAAATTTTAACTACCTTCAATGGACTGGAGCAGTGAGGAATTTATCTTGTGAGGTATATTATCATTTTAAAGAATAAAACATACAAGTTACTAGAGCTCAAACAAGACTTATCGTTTCTTTATCTTGTCTTAAAAGGTAATTTCACGTTTCAGCAGCCCAAGGCCTGGCTTGAGAAAAGCCCTACATGGCTCAACTGTGATATTCCTTTTATGATAGGATAAATAAAAATTGGGTCTATGAATTTGTCTTTTACATGGACTACTGTGATTTTGGTGGATTGCCACCCCAAACACCTTTGCCACCACAAAGGAACATAAGTGCCACCACAAAGGAACGCAAGGACCTTTGCCACCACAAAGAAACACCTTTGCCACCACCACAAAGGAACATAAGTGATGCAGGAGATTTTCATTTTGTAATACAAGAGTTATTTTGTTACTTTTTTCCTCTGTTTTCTGTTATTTTTTTCACATACAGTATCTAAACAAACTATTTACTGAAAAGGACCACAACAGTAGTTGATTTTCAATGACACATTCTTGTCTCTTCATTATGCAATAAAAGTAGAAAACTCTGGGAAATCCAAACACTGAGAGCGTTGAGTCATTGTAAACTCACGCTATGAAACAGTCTATAGAGGATTTTAAAATATGTACTCTATTGTCTAATATCAAATAAAGCTATTAATTACCACAGAAAATAGTTATATTGCCCATTAACATTTACTAGTTACATTTCTTTCAAAGGAAATTTGATTCTGCATGTGAATTCTTTTAAAACTGAAGACTTAATAACATTTATAAATACTGTTAACATACATTCATTATTTTCAGCTACACAAACTGAGATTATCTGTCAATCACTCCAGTGCTAACAGATGTGAGTGAACAGGGAAAGCTCTTTTCTGACACACGGGAGCAATTATAAAAAGAAGATGATCCATCTAAAAAATGTGTTTTTGCCCTGGATAGTGCAGAGATACATCACTAAGAAAACTCAAATACAGTTTTAACAGAAAATAAATATTAGCAAAGAGAGGTGCAGCATGTTGTTGCTTGAAATATAATCAGATGAGAAATTGATTATAACCAGATGTTTTTAAGAACATTATGAAAATATGTAGATAAAGTGAACATTTGATCACATGTTTCTTGAAAGCACAGCCTATTACCGTATATTATAATTTTTTGCCATGAGTAAACACTGTTACAGAAATGTATAAAAATCAGATATATACTGTATATATATATATATATATATATATATATATATATATGTCACGCTCCCGGTGTCCCGGCAGCCCTCCTTACCTACTGAGCCGGTTCCTGCAGCGCACCACCGCTCCGTACCCACTGATTCAGTCGTACCTGCATCGCTCCACTGCTCCGTACCCACTGATCCAGTTGCACCTGCATCGCACCACCGCTACGTGCTCACTGATCCAGTCCATGTGTCCACCAGTCATGGCTGCCGCTCCCGCTCTTGCTCCCCTGAGTCCTGTTCCTGGTCTCAGGAGTCTGACTCTGAGTCTTAGCCACATGGTTCTGTATAGGACCAGGCCGCGCCCACTCTCCTGGTCTTATAGGCCCAGCACACCTGAAGCAGGAAATGACATAGGGCTGTGCTGGGTATATAAGACTTGCCTTTCCATGTGGGCGGGGCCTGATCAACGTGTCTTGTAGCATAGTCTTATGAGCTAGGTGCTCAGGTCCCCTGGTGCCGTGTCCTGCTGACTTATTGTCCTTGCTTCCTGGTACCTGTGCCTGTATACTTTACTGTCCTAAAGAACTCTGTGACTCTGGTGACCTGGTTATACCTGTTCCTGCCACGCCAGTGCTCCGGCTGCTGTGTACCCTGCCCTCCGGTGGGGTGCAAGGTCCAGTGGATCCACCTCCTGGGCCTACCAGCCTTCCCGGCCCTGACAGTTTGATCAGGCCATGGATCCCGCTGGAGCGCAAACATCCGAGCTGGCTGAGCTGCGCCAGGAGCTGGCACAACAGCGTGAAACCCTGAACCGGATGCTGAAATTCCTGGCATCCGTGGACCACCGGTTATATACGCTGCAGACCGCCGCCTCGTCTGAGTCCACGCAGCAACCAGTCTCCAGGTCTGAACCAGTTTCCTCCACGGCCTCGCAACTTCGCCTTGCTGCTCCGCCTCGCTATGCAGGGGATCCCAAGTCCTGCCGCGGTTTCCTGAACCAGTGCTCGCTGCACTTCAAATTACTCCCGCACCTCTTCGCTTCCGACCAAGCCAAGATAGCCTTTGTGATGTCCCACCTGGAAGGCGAGGCGTTGGCCTGGATAAATCCATTGTGGGAGAATGAGGATCCGGTGACGACCGACATCCGGGAATTCCTGCAGGCCTTCCGTGATACCTTTGATGAACCGGGACGCACCACCGTGGTTACCTCCTCGCTCCTCCGGCTACGCCAAGGAACCCTGACGGTGGGCCAGTACGCCATCCAGTTTCGCACGCTTGCCTCCGAGCTAGGCTGGAACAACGAGGTATTGACGGCAGCCTTTTGGGAGGGCCTGTCGGGCCGCATCAAAGACGAACTAGCTGGCCGTGACGTTCCACGTACGTTGGACGCTTTGATATCCCTAGCCACCCGGATTGATCTCCGTTTTCAGGAACGGACCAAGGATGTATCCCAGGAGAAGCGACCAGTCCGTCACGCCTTTGTCCTGCAGAGGTCTACCGTTCCCCCGCCATTGCCTTCCTGTGATTCAACTCCCGAACCAATGCAAATTGACCGACTGAGCCAAGCTGAGCAACGCCGTGCAGAGCGACTCGCCCAGGGCCTGTGTTTCTATTGTGGAAGCGGTTCACATCTGCTCCGCTCATGCCCTGAGAGACCAGGTAGACCCTGGGTCCAAGGGATGGTGGGAACCGCCACCCTTAGCACCGGAATCCCCTCCGTTCCAGTTACGCAGACTGTCCAGGTGACGACGGAGAAGATCAGGTTCACAGCAGAGGCCCACATTGATTCTGGGGCAGCGGGTAATTTCATACACCAGTCTGCAGTGAACCGATACCAGGTACCTGTGATCCCGCTTGCCAAGCCCCTCTGGTTCGCCTCTGTGGATGGTAAACCACTATACGAACCTGTCCGGTATACCACTGAACCCGTGAGACTTCAGGTTGGCACTTTGCATACTGAGACCATTGCCTTCTATGTGATCCCAAGAATGGCTCCTGAGCTCAAGCTGGGTCTGCCCTGGCTTCAACTCCATGACCCTGCCATTAGTTGGCGCTCTGGCGCTATTACTCGCTGGGGACTCTTGTGTCATGACCACTGCCTACAGCCCGTTCCTCGGCCCCTGTCACCTGAACCTGTTATGACGCAGGAAGAGGAAGAGGTGACAACGCAGTCCAGTGCCGTACCACAACTCCTGTCACTCGTGCCTGTGGTGCCACCGGAACCAGAAGAGACGACGCACTCCAGCGTCGTTCCACCGTCCCTGACAATTGAGACTTTGATGCCATCGGCTACTGAGGATGAGACACTGTCCTGTACCCGGTCCGAGACGCCCGATCCGGTCGTCCAAGACTCCAGTCCTGCTTCTGACTGTCTTCCCCTTTCTGTTGCCTCCGTTGCCGCTGACTTGGGTTCTCCGATACGGGACATAGTGGCCATGAAAACGGTCCGGGGTAAGCAGTCCTTCCTGGTCGATTGGGTGGATTGCGGTCCTGAGGCCCGGTCCTGGTTGTCCCGGAAGTACGTTGTCGCCCCTCTTCGGCGCGCCTACATGTCCCGGCCGCGGGGAGGGGGGCTTCGAGGGGGGGGTACTGTCACGCTCCCGGTGTCCCGGCAGCCCTCCTTACCTACTGAGCCAGTTCCTGCAGCGCACCACCGCTCCGTACCCACTGATTCAGTCGTACCTGCATCGCACCACTGCTCCGTACCCACTGATCCAGTCGCACCTGCATCGCACCACCGCTACGTGCTCACTGATCCAGTCCATGTGTCCACCAGTCATGGCTGCCGCTCCCGCTCTTGCTCCCCTGAGTCCTGTTCCTGGTCTCAGAAGTCTGACTCTGAGTCTTAGCCACATGGTTCTGTATAGGACCAGGCCGCGCCCACTCTCCTGATCTTATAGGCCCAGCACACCTGAAGCAGGAAATGACATAGGGCTGTGCTGGGTATATAAGACTTGCCTTTCCATGTGGGCGGGGCCTGATCAACGTGTCTTGTAGCATAGTCTTATGAGCTAGGTGCTCAGGTCCCCTGGTGCCGTGTCCTGCTGACTTATTGTCCTTGCTTCCTGGTACCTGTGCCTGTATACTTTACTGTCCTAAAGAACTCTGTGACTCTGGTGACCTGGTTATACCTGTTCCTGCCACGCCAGTGCTTCGGCTGCCGTGTACCCTGCCCTCCGGTGGGGTGCAAGGTCCAGTGGATCCACCTCCTGGGCCTACCAGCCTTCCCGGCCCTGACTATATATATATATATATATATATATATAAAGATATAGGGCATGACAAAGTTTCCAGGGTTAAGAAGACAGAGGGACTGTGCCCATACTAATTTTTCAAGAAATTTTCTTGAGTTAGCTATCATAGAGTATTGTTTATTCGAGAGGATATATATATATATATATATATATATATATATCTTTATTGTCGAATAAACAATACTCTATAATAGCTGACTCCAGAATATTTCTTGAAAAATTAGTTCTGTCATGCCCTATACCTTAATTTTATATATATAAAATATCCATCCTCTTATGACTCATCTGGCAAGGTGGATTCTCTAAGCTAGTAATCTCCAAACTTTCTTACTTACTATGAGAGCCACATTCAGCTCTAAGAGATGGTTGCCAGACCCATTCAGCCATTCAGCGTCCACTCCCTCCAGAGTAGTAACACCCAATACCTGGTATAATAACAGCCAAAAATTCCCCATATTGTGAGATTGTTCACCGTCCCTTATAGGTAGGCTGATTATAGCCAGAAATGCCCACTTTAGTGCTAATCAGTATACTTACATCAAGCACACTTAAGACTAGAGTTGAGCGCGGTTCGTGGTTCTCCAGTTCTAAGCTCGAGTGATTTTGGGGGCTGTTCGAGATCGAACTAGAACTCGAGCTTTTTGCAAAAGCTCGATAGTTCTAGATACGTTCGAGAACGGTTCTAGCAGCAAAAAGCAGGGCTTTTTACAGCTACAGTGTGCAGGAGCCATCACTGGCAGCCTTCCACAAGCTGGTAACCAAGATAAACATCGGGTATCCAAGCAAAGCGCTTTGGTTAGTAACCCGATGTTTATCTTAGTTACGTGCAGGAAGCCCACACTTCCCCGCTCAGCTCGCTCCGCCCCCTCCTGCCCGCGGCATGTACACACACACACACACACACACACACACACACACACACGGTCCCGCTCGGCTTACCTGTGGTGATGAAGTCCCGCCATCCCGACCTCAGCGCTGTTACTGTCCTCCATGGCCGCCGCTTGTCACATCACCTCTCGCTTCCGACCCGAGACTGACTAGCGGTGACGTCACGGGCCTCTCGCGATACTTGGTGTGAAGGCGCCGGTCATTGAACTCAGTGACAGGGGCTGTCAGTGTGCTGGAGATCAGCGCAGGTAATGTACCTCGCTGACAGCAGCACTTGTCATCCCCTGCAGTGACCTGGGCTGACCCATTGATGTTAGCTCAGGTCACTGCACTGCTCTCCCAGCCAATGGGGAACATCCTGCTCTTCATTGACTGGGACAGTGTGGATCGTCATGGCAACCCCTTGGATTACAGCAGACCTGGATTTGTTTTTCATTCTAATAAATTTGTTAAAGAGGGAATGTTTTGGGGAGTGTTTTTTCAAATAAAAATGTGTTTGTCGTCTATTTTTTTTATTACTGACTGGGTTGGTGATGTCGGGTATCTGATAGACGCCTGACCTCACCAACCCCAGGGCTTGATGCCAGGTGACATTACACATCTGGTATTAACCCCATATATTACCCCGTTTGCCACCGCACCAGGGCGCGGGATGAGCTGGGGCGAAGCACCAGGATTGGCGCATCTAATGGATGCGCCACTTCTGGGACGGCTGGGGCCTGCTATTTTTAGGCTGGGGAGAGTCCAATAACCATGGACCTCCCTAGTCTGAGAATATCAGGCCCCAGCTGTCTGCTTTACCTTGGCTGGTGATCCAATTTTGGGGGACCCCTACGTGGTTTTTTTTTTTAATTATTTATTTAATTTAAAATAACAGCATGGGGTGCCCTCAGTTTTGGATTACCAGCTAAGGTGAGGTTGCCAGCTGTGGTCTGCAGGCTGCAGCCATCTGCTTTACCCTAGCTGGCTACAAAACTAGGGGGAACCCTACGTCATTTTTTTTTTTCATTTTTTTGGCTAAATACAAAGCTAAGCACCCCTTAGTGCCACATGAAAGGCACCAAAGGGTGCTCCACTTTTTCTCCACTTTTTCTCCATTTTTTCTCCACTTTTTCTACATTTTTTTCTCCATTTTTTCTCCACTTTTTCTCCACTTTTTCTCCACTTTTTTCTCCATTTTTTTCTCCATTTTTTCTCCACTTTTTCTCCATTTTTTCTCCACTTTTTCTCCACTTTTTCTCCATTTTTTTTCTCCATTTTTTCTCCATTTTTTCTCCATTTTTTCTCCACTTTTTCCTCCACTTTTTTCTCCATTTTCTTCTCCATTTTTTCTCCACTTTTTCTACATTTTTTTCTCCATTTTTTCTCCACTTTTTCCTCCACTTTTTCTCCACTTTTTCTCCACTTATTCTCCACTTTTTCTCCATTTTATTCTCCACTTTTTCTCCATTTTATTCTCCACTTTTTCTCCACTCATTCTCCACTTTTTCTCCATTTTATTCTCCACTTTTTCTCCATTTTATTCTCCACTTTTTCTCCATTTTATTCTCCACTTTTTCTCCACTTATTCTCCACTTTTTCTCCATTATATTCTCCACTTTTTCTCCACTTTTTCTCCACTTTTTCTCCACTTTTTCTCCACTTTTTCTCCACTTATTCTCCACTTATTCTCCACTTTTTCTCCACTTTTTCTCCATTATATTCTCCACTTTTTCTCCACTTTCTCTCCACTTTTTCTCCACTTTTTCTCCACTTTTTCTCCACTTTTTCTCCATTTTTTCTCCATTTTTTCTCCACTTATTCTCCACTTTTTCTCCACTTTTTTCTCCACTTTTTTCTCCACTTTTTTCTCCACTTTTTCTCCACTTTTTCTCCACTTTTTCTCCATTTTTTTCTCCACTTTTTCTCCACTTTTTCTCCGTTCTTTTTCTATGGTCGGTCTACCCATTAGCTCTGCCATCCATACTGTAGCTCTACACCTACTGCACATGTTACTTTATGATTGACATCTCTTTCGTACCAGAGCTGTCTAAGTCTACTCTGACCCCATATTTGTCATTACTATATTGTACTTGTACTGTATTAGGACATTTGTATCATGTGTTTCATTTCTTGCTGTGTTGCAATTTTTTTGCTGCATCCCAATTGTACATCTACATTGTTCGAGTTTATGTTATTGTTCTCTCACTCTTATGTGATACTGATTATTGTCATTTTTCATGATTACATGCAGATAAGTCCAATCTGACGAAGGCTCAGGCCGAAACGTCATTTGTAACTTGTTTTGGACAAAAACATATATGCTTATGAAAAAAAATTTTTTCTTAATACGGACCAATAAAGAGTGATTTTGCATTACTATCCGTTGTGATTTACTGACTTAGTCTGGGAGATTTAGAGTGCCGAGGTTACTCACTAATTTTATCTATTATTACCTCTGAGCACCTATATACCAGTGAGCAGAGCTTCCTCTACAGTAGTTCTCCTCTTTAGGCATGCCCTTACCTCATGAGCAGGGCATTGCAGCTTTGGTAGCAACCATTACGACATGGACTCTGCTGCTGTGGACCCGGGGAGAGTGAGTGCAGATTCATTGCACCCACACCCCTCACATGAAGGGTCCGCACTCCTAGAAAATGGGGGATACGTTCCCTGAGTGTCTCCCCCCCATATTCTAGATGGTCCAGAGTCGTCGTGGGACCCCTTTATTTTTTTTCTTACAATAAATTGGTGAAAGAGGAAATGTTTTGGGGACTGTTTTTTCAAATAAATTTCTTTTGTCGATTTTTTTTGTTAGTACTGACAGTTTATGATGTTGAGTATCTAATAGACGCCATGACATCACAAACTGCTGGGCTTGATCTCAGGTTACTTTACAGCTAGTATCAACCGGATTTATTACCCCGTTTGCCACTGCACCAGGGCACGGGATGAGCTGGGGTGAAGCACCAGGATTGGCGCATCTAGTGGATGCGCCACGTCTGGGGTGCCTGCGGCCTGCTATTTTTAGGATGTGAAGGCCCAATAACTATGGACCTTTCCACCCTGAGAATACCAGACCACAGCTGTCCGCTTTACCTTGGCTGGTGATCCAATTTGGGGGGGACCCTACTTTTATTGTGTAATTATTAATATTTATAAAATAATTATAAAAAAGAGCCTGAGGGGACCTCCACATTGGATCCCCAACCACGGTAAAGCTGCCAGCTGTGGTTGTCAGGCTACAGCCGTCTGCTTTACCCTAGCTGGCTATCAAAAATGGGGGGACCCAACGTCATTTTTTTTTTTAACTATTTTTTAAATAGAAAAAATTAATGGGCTTCCCTGTATTTTGATTGCCAACCAAGGTAACGGCAGGCAGATGGGGGTGGCAACCCATAGCTGTCTGCTTTATCTGCGCTGAGAATCAAAAATACCGCGGAGCGCTACGTCATTTTTTTAAAGATTTATTTTTACAGCACTGTGATGTCCAGCAATCAAAATACAGGGAAGCCCATTTTATTTTTAGTTATTTAAATAAATAATTAAAAAAAATATATATGGGCTCCCCCTGCATTTTTTGTATTGCTAGCTAAGGGTAATCCAAGCAGCTACTGGCTGCTAACCCCCACTGCTTGGTGTTACCTTCACTGGCAATGGAAAATCCAGGGAAGCATTTTTTATTTTTTTTGCCAAAAAACTACAAAAAAAGGACGTGAGCTTCGCCATATTTTTCTATGCTAGCCAGGTATAGCAGGCAGGTGGTGGAAGAGTTGGATACAGCGCCAGAAGATGGCGCTTCTATGAAAATGCCATTTTCTGAGGCGGCTGCAGACTGCAATTCGCAGCAGTGGGGCCCAGAAAGCTCAGGCCAACCTATGCTGCGGATTCCAATCCCCAGCTGCCTAGTTGTACCTGGCTGGACACAAAAATGGGGCGAAGCCTACGTCATTTGTTTTCTAATTATTTCATGAAATTCATGAAATAATAAAAAAAGGGCTTCCCTTTATTTTTGGTTCCCAGCCGGGTACAAATAGGCAACTGGGGGTTGGGGGCAGCCGTACCTGCCTGCTGTACCTGGCTAGCATACAAAAATATGGCGAAGCCCACATAATTTTTTCAGGGGGCAAAAAACTTCTGCATACAGTCCTGGATGGAGTATGCTGAGCCTTGTAGTTCTGCAGCTGCTGTCTGTCTGTATGGAGAAGAGCAGACAGCAGCTGCAGAACTACAAGGCTCAGCATACTCCATCCAGGACTGTATGCAGAATTTTTTTGCCCACCAAAAAAATGACGTGGGCTTCGCCATATTTTTGTATGCTAGCCAGGTACAGCAGGCAGCCACGGGCTGCCTCCAACCCCCAGTTGCCTATTTGTACCCGGCTGGGAACCAAAAATATAGGGAAGCCCATTTTTTTTTAATTATTTCACTTATTTCATGAAATAATTAAAAAACAAATGACGTGGGCTTCGCCCCATTTTTGTGTCCAGCCGGGTACAACTAGGCAGCTGGGGATTGGAATCCGCAGCACAGGTTAGCCCAAGGTTTCTGGGCGCCTCTGCTGCAGATTTCAGTCCGCAGCCGTCCCAGAAAATGGCGCTCTCATAGAAGCGCCATCATCTGGCGCTGTATCCAACTCTTCCAACAGCCCTGGAGCCGGGTGGCTTGTTGGGTAATCATGAGTTAATACTGGCTTTGTTTTACTAGCCAGTATTAAGCCAGAGATTCTTAATGTCAGGCACGTTTGACCCGGCCATTAAGAATCTCCAATAAAGGGTTAAAAAAAACACCACACAGAGAAAAAATACTTTAATAGAAATAAATACACAGACACATTAGAGACTCCATCTTTATTACCCCCTGTCACCCCTCCACGATCCTGCTCTTCTGTCTTCTTTCTTTCTAGTGTAGTAGTAGTGACGATTGTAGTGAGGATGAGGTTCACCAGCTCATCACTTGGGGCTGGGGAACCTCATCCTCACTACAATCCTCACTACAATCGGGAAGCAGCGTGCAGCCTTCACTCCATGAGTGATCAGTGCTGGCTGTCAGCGGTAACAGCGGTAACGCTGACAGACGCGTTACCATAGCAACGGTGCTCTCGGAGCCACGGTTAGCGGTGACGTCACCGCTAACTGCGTTGCTATGGCAACGGTGATCTCCGTTAATGACCGGCTGTGTCAGCCGGTCCCTAACGGAACGGGGAGTCGACCGTGTGCTAGAGCATGTCGCCGGTACACGGCGATACACATATGTGCACCGTGTACCGGAGAGATGCACTCGCAGGTCCTACATGACGTGTCATAGTCATGTGACCAGTCTGTAGCCAATGAGATAATAGCCACGTGACTGGTCACATGGCTATTTTGACGTCACGATAGGTCCTGCATCTCTGCTGGCAGTGCAGGTCACCGGGAGGATTAAGCGATCATCGGATGGAATAGCGGCAGGAGACAGAGTGCAGAAGGGATCGCGGGGACCGGTAAGTGTTATGGCAATGTTTATTAACTGTTTGTGTACATTTATAATGCATTTTTATGTGTTTGTGATTGCCTCCCATTATAGCCTATACGTTCGAGTTCGGTTCGTCGAACGTTCAACGAACCGAACTCGAACGGGACCCCCGTTCGGCGAACCGGCATCGAGCCAAACCGGGACCGGTTCGCTCATCTCTACTTAAGACTTTATTGTGTCCATATTCAAGAACCTCTCTAACTGTCAGTATCATTTCTATGCCCCACCCAACCCAGTATGTGAGCATGCAGATTTGCTTTTGAGCCACCATCTGGAGATCTACATTTCATAGCTATCTGCTAGACCTGTTTCTGGCAGACAACTCCAAGGCACACATCATGGGCACACAAGTGACACATGCCTCCCAAGCCATTTGTGGAGGAACCCTGCTCTAAGCCATAAATCATAGTGAGAATCACAGACCAAAGGCGATGGTATAGTGGAGCTGGTGTTGACATTCAGCATGTGGATCAGCAAAGACAATTGCTCAATGCCCACTTGGTATAAAGACTTGAATTATATGAAATTTAAATTAGCCGACTTTGCTAAATTAGGAATCCAGGCACGCTGCAGAAAATTTGCAGAATTTGCCGCGATTTTTTCGTGGAAATTCCACGGATTTTTCAAAAATCCGCAGTACTGCGAGTCCCCAGCCATTTCTATGGCATTTGGGAAGTGCTGTACCCATGCTGTGTTTTTTTCCTCAGAGCCCCATACTTACCTGCCTTGATAGCAGACACCAGAGTCACTTCCTCTAGTGCAGAGGAGTGCGGTGGAGCCAGAAGCAAGCAGCAGGAGGTGGTGGGCGGGGCCTGCACGAGCTCCCATTATGTGACAGCCGGAGCTAGTTCAGGCCCGCCCACCTTCTCCTGCAAAGTGAAGACACTTACAGGCATGGCCGGAAAGTGAAGTGCTGCGTGATGGAGGTAAGTATGAATTCCCGATCACTCCAGCACTTGTTCTGCATTGAGGATGCAGTGCCGAAGCCATGGTACTGTATCCTCAATGCAGAATGACCGCAGCATATCCGCAGGACATTCCGCAATAAAACCGCAGCACAAAACAGACAAAGTTGTTCTGGGAGCTCCTGCAGAATGTTCTGCGGATATATCCGCAGGACACTTTTCCCGTGGGCACATAGACTCCAGGAACTGCGGGATGTCTGTGGAAGTCTGGAACCAAGGCTCACAGGACTCAGCACAAGGCGGGGTGCAGACCCTAGGACAGTAGGACACTTTATGGTCAGTTGTTAACTCTGCCGGGCGAGGAGATTTCTAGGGTCCATCGCCAACCCAAAAAGTCTGAAGCACAAGTAGCAAATAGGGGACCGGGGACTGAACCCCTTAAATAGTCCAGGCTGCCTGCAGTAGGACCAAGACTGAAGAGAAGGGACTCCCAAATAGCTCCAGGCCACGGGAGTCCATCAACACAAGTGTGCAAGGAGGACAGCCAACCCAGGTCACAGCTGGCACGAACAACAAGGGGAGCGGGAACACCTGGAACCTGCACCAGTGGGTCCAAGTACCAAAAGTAAAGGCAAGGCAAGTTGAAACTGCAATACTGGTGTGGACTGTTTTATTATCGCCCGGTGCACTCACACAGACGGTTCCCCACTACAATCCCCATCATTCACTGCTGGAGGTCTGTCCCTGCTTGTGGAGGGCTCAAACACCTAAGCAGCACCACTCCTTCAGCCCCAGCAGAACCCTGCAGAGGCGGCCCCAATAACCTGGCTGCACACCGCAAGTGGCGTAGTTGAGAACTTTTTTACTTCTTATTTTTTCCCTTTTGCTTTTATTTTTCACCCTTTTTCTGAGGGACGGCACCCCAAGGGCTATGGCACCAGGCCGCGACCATGACTACTCCCCCCTGTGCACCGCATGCCCGGGGCCGAGTACCCCACAGCCCTGGGGCATCACACTTACCCTCTACAGGAGAGAGAGAGGACCCTGATGAGCATAAGAGCTTACACTCTAGAGGACAGAGAGATAGGAGACAGCTGGCCATAAGAGCTTACACTTTACAGGAGAAAGGGAGAGAATACCCTGCTGAATATATCAGCTTACACTTTAAAGGAGAAAGGGAGAGAGAAGAATCTGCTGACCATAAGAGCTTATACGCTACAGGAGAGTGAGAGAGGACACCGCTGACCATAAGAGCTTACACTCAACTAGAGAAAGGGAGGGAGGACTCTGCTTACACTTTACTGGAGAGAGGAACCTGTTAACTATAAGAGCTTATGTGGTGCCCCTGAGGCTTCAAGCGCCACAGGGTACTGCACCCCCATTAGGGTGTGGTACTTATCCTGGGTCCGGGGAAGGTCAGTGCCGGTTTCCACTCACACAAACATACAGTAACACTGGGTTGCCCTCCGCAATGGGGACCAGACCAGGGTGGGATCACAGTAGGGGGTCACTACAGCGGTGGGTTTACAGGACACCACTGCACCAGGGGTTACCAAGATCCACTGGACCGGGGACTCAGGGACAGGGAGAAGCAACCAGCAAGGGGGAATCAGGAGCACACAGTGGGAAGAGCAGGTGAGAGCAGTGAACCAGCTGGTGGCAGAGGCTGGGGGCAACAGCTTGGAACACACAACACAACTACCACAAAAGAGAGAACAGCTTCAGACACAGAGCAGAGCGGTCATGGAGTGAGTGGCTCTGTGGGCTAAGGTGTTCAACACAGTCACTGGGGAGAAGCAGGGCAGCTGCTTCCACAGGACTGGCGCTGTCAGGATACAGAATCCATCCTAGGGCAGGCATACTTCATGTTGTCTGCCAACTCTGCAAGGGTCACAGGGAACGAATAGAACAGTCACCGGACCCATCCCATGAGTCTGCAGCCAAATAGCATATAGGATCTGGGGTTGAGGTCCAGCCCCATAATGGAACCACGCTATTAGCATACAGAATGAGACACTATACTGACACCGGGATCCCCAAGTGCTTCATGCCAAAGGGAAAGGGCTCACAGGCTGACACACACACACACACACACCGGACTTGACCTTTCACGGATCCGAGGTCGGCTGGAGCCCATCGTGGCAGAGATCAGCACTTCGGGGCAGCACTTAAACAACCTGTGAGTAGAGAGACTTGGAACCGCAGCTTCTGCCTCTCCTTTAACTGGTGCCGTCGCCCAGTGCTGCGGCGCCAACGGGGACTACCATCACCCCCGTCCTCCATCATCCTCCCCGGGAAAATCCCGCTCAGCCTGTGGGGAGTGACACCATCCCAGCTGCATCTCGACATCTGCCCCGATGAGAGACCCTACATCAGCGGCCGCATACCTGACCGCGTACCACAGGTGGCGTCACGATCATCCTAATAGTCACCCCCTTCCTCCGCCTCCAACTACCACCCTCATCCTCCGTTCCTGCCTCCAGTCCACCAACATCCTTTCCTTCCTGTACGCCTCGGGGCAACAGAACCGGGTCAGGCCACCCCGTGACGAAGCAGAGGATATGCAACCCCGGCTCTGCTACAAGTAGGTTAAAAACACCTGCCCCGTGGGGCACTACACTTACATTCTACTAAAGGGAGATACTAAGCCAGTTGCTATAGAGATGGAAAACAACTTTAACATACAAACTGTGCTGTGTTGGGAACTAATGAGCAGGTGAGAGAGAAAGAGAGGACCCTGTTAACCACAAGAACTTACTCTACAGGGAAATAGTGAGATGATCCCATTAACCATAAGACCTTACATTCTACAAGTGACAGAGACTAAAGGGTGCTTTACACGCTGCGACATCACTAACGATATATCGTCGGGGTCACGTCGTTAGTGACGCAAATCCGGTGCCGTTAGCGACAGGAGCGATGATCAATGATCGCAAAAATGTCAAAAATCATTGATCGTTGACACGTTGCTCCTTTTCATAATATCGTTAGTGGTGTATGCTGCTGGTTGTTCGTCGTCCCTGCGACGTCACACATCGCTATGTGTGACGCCGCAGGACCAACGAACATCTCCTTACCTGCGTCCACTGGCAATGAGGAAGGAAGGAGGTGGGTGGGATATTCCGCCCGCTCATCTCTGCCCCTCCGCTTCTATTGGACGGCTGCCGTGTGACGTCGCTGTGACGCTGCACGAACCACCCCCTTAGAAAGGAGGCGGTTCGCCAGCCACAGTGATGTCACAGGGAAGTTAAGTCCGTGTGACGGATGTAAGCGATGTTGTGCACCACGGGCAGTGATTTGCACGTGACGCACAACCGACGGGGGCGGGTACGCTCGCTAGCGATATCGATAGCGATATCGCAGCATGTAAAGTGCCCTTATGCCAGTGAATTGAGAACGACTTTGCTGTACAATCTGTGCTGTACTGGGAACCAGTCATTTGGGATGGCCCGGGTACTGACTTCCGCTATGCAAATATGATAATACATACGATATAACTGTAGAGCATTATGGGAAGGCCCATGTGGCAGCCCAAAATTAGTTTAAGCCTAATCTCAAACTGTTTGAATTTGATTGACACTAGGAATTTCAGGAAATTTGACTATAACTCAATCCTTGGCGGATCGATCTGCTCATCTCTTAGGGTATGTGCGCACGTCTGCGTATTGCATGCAGTTACGCTGTGTTCTGTACCGCAGCGTAACTGCATGCGTCCTGCGTCCCCTGCACAATCTATGGAGATTGTGCAGGAGCCGTGCGCACGTGGCATATTAGAACGCAGCGATTCGGCTGCTGCCCGAATCGCTGCGTTTTAAGAAGTGACATGTCACTTCTTTCGTGCGGTTTGCATGCTGTCTATAGGGAGAGGCAGCATGCAGAGCGCACGTTCTCTGACGGCACCATGCGCTTCAGAACGGAGCTTTTCAGCTGCGCTCTGAAGCGCACCTTTTCGGTGCGGTGCAGAGCGCACATGTGCGCACATAGCCTAAAAGCTAGTCTAAATTAAAAAGGCCCATAGCTCTGAAAATTTATGATGTATTTAAAAAAATAATTTGAATAAAAAAAAATAGAATACTTAGTAGCGACAAACAAACAATTTCCACTTTTGACATGGTGAAGTCCTCTTTAATTCATTACATAAACAATTTGAAATAATGGAAGATTCTGTAAAACTAAAATGATCAAAGGCATAATTGAAAATGTACAATTTCTGCAATTACCTACTTCAAAGTTTTAATTGTGTTCTCTTGTTAATCTTCTAAGGAATTTATCCCTATGTCTTGGACATAAAAAGCAGATGTGACTAGCTGGGACTAGGCATGTGAATCATGTACATCCTTCTGTGAAATAGGGAAATATTACAGCAAATCCTGGACATTTTCTGTTATTTAAAATAAACAATAAAACACCTCTCATTGAGTTGTTTAATTTGGGGAATTTGTAAAAACACAGCACAAAACAGCTGTTTCAAACAATTCTACTTTTTTTTTCCAAAGACCTTGCAGACTACACAGAAAGTTATGAAAATAATCCTTCCAATTAGTGTGTGGTCAGTGCACCTGCAACAAAGATTGGTCCAAGGGAATGTGGCAGCTAATGTCACAGAGAACAATTCGTGAATTCATCAGAATGGTCTTGTTACAATATTACATTTACACAGATGTTAATCCCTAGGGTGCAAACAGCATACGAATAACCCCACTAAAATCTGAAGAGCATGAGAAACAAGAGTTCAGATCAGGAAAGCTGTTAATTTTCACGTATTACTGGTTTCACTGCTGAAGCTCCATTTTCACATGTGCAATAAATTTAATATTGCATATCTCCACATCTCTACAGCATGCAGCCCAGAGACTAACATCTCATTATTCTGATGAAAAATGACATCAGTCAATGAATGTGTAACTTGAAGTCATATCCAGATGTAATTAAATTTATCACCTGCTTTCTTTTTCGGTTGCACTCATTAGCTAGTAGCCTAACACTTCCACTTGACTATCTTACAATCAATTCCATGGGGAAATGTTGTGGTTCAAATAGGACTACAGTACTTTAACAAGAGAAAAATGTACCCAGATCAGAGATCTAGTGGGCCTCATTTTCAAAGAGCTCACTTCTCAGCATGGGTCTGTGGGGAAATGCTTTTGAAGAAAGGTCCCTCAGAGTATGTTTCTTCTTTACCTCTGGAACCTGAAGGATTTGATCTATTCTATGGTGCAAGGTGAATATATTACTAACTCATTTATAATATTAATACGATACATATACTCTCTCCAAAGCCAGGTAAATTCAATTAAAGCTATTGTCATCAATTTATTCAGCTTTCTACATTTCAATTAAAGCTATTGTCATCAATTTATTCAGCTTTCTACATTTAAAGAGTTAATTGTTGTTGAACTATGATTAAAGGGGTTGCCCAGCTTTAGGTTACTTTATGTGACTGCAGACTTGTGAATTCTCATGGCCATCGGTACACTGCACACTAACCATTGCTACTAAATTTATGGGAATCTGTCACCAGTTTTTTGCTTCCTCATCTGAGAGCAGCATAATGTAGAGACTGAGACCCTGATTCCAGAGGTGTAACATTTACTGGGCTGCTTCATGTCAATTTAATAAAATCCTCGATTTCTCTGCCACAGATCTTGCAATTATTTGAATGCAGAGCTCCATAACCCCACCCACACTCCTGATTGGCAGTTTTCTGCCCATATACAGTGTACAAAGAAAGCTGTCAATTAGTGATGGGGAGGCGTTATACAGAGCTTATGAACATGAAGGACTACCTGGCAGCAGGCTAACCAGTCCTCTAATGATAATGTCCTGCTGATTTTATCAAAACTACAGCAAGCAGCTCAATAAGTGATACATCGCTGGAATCAGGATCTCTGTCTCTTCATTATGCTGCTCTCAGATTAGGTGGCAAAAACCTGCTGACAAATTCTCTTTAAAGGAAACCTATCATTAGGATTTTCCCTTATAAAGTTCAGCCCACCCCAAGAAGCTCTTATATATAGCATTCTAGCATGCTGTAAATAAGTGCCAAGGCCACTCTGTGTAATTTAAAAATCATATTTTATTATACTCACCTGGGAAGGGGGGTAATCTGGTCCAATTGGCATTGCTGGTCTCGTTCTACCACCTCCTCCCTTCCTTACATGCCATAATAGCTCCGTGTGGATAACGTTTCCTACGTGATCCACAGAGAGGTCTCCATTACTCTCCTATGAATGCTTACTTTCATCTGCCCTCCTGAGGGCAGAGCAAAGTACTGTAATGCGCAGGTGCAGGTAAAGCGCAAAGACCGCCCCTGCATACGCAATACAATACTTTGATCTGCCTAACGTATGTGTTTGTGCAGGAAAGTGTATTTCATCATATACATTTTAAACCCCTTGGTGTCAGAGCCAGTTTATGATAGACTATTTTTTTTCTTCACTGTTCTATTGTGGCGTTCCATTAGTCAAAAACGTTGTTGTTTTTTTTGTGACATAGCCATATGAGGGCTTTTTTTTCTGGATGAGTTGTGTTTCTCAGTGACATCATTTGGGGATCATAGCACTTATTAACAAACTTTCATCAACTTTTTCTGGGAAGAAATATAATGAAAACAGCAGTTCTGACACAGGTTTTTTTTGCAATTATAATTTGTACACTATTCACCATGCAGGACAAGCTGTAGTTTTTACTAGCTCCACATTTTGTTACATGGAACTTTTTGATTACTGTTTATTTATTTGGGTTTTTTTGCAGTAGGCATGAACAAAAACATTATATCTGCGATTACTTTTCAATTTTATTTTTTTTCAGAGTTCACCATGCAGAATAATTAACATGTTAATGTTATTTTGCAGGTCTATACAATTATGACACCAAATTTATACATTTTTTAAATGCTTCCCTACTTTTCACCAGAAAAATATTTTTTTGGCTGTCATATTGTAAAATTCCTAACTATGCAGTAGATTATTCTTGGTACATTTTGGAATACAAATGAATTTTTAATCACTTTTTTTTTAGCCAAAATTATCAAAAATTGCATTCATTATTTAGGATGAAAACTTTTACCATTTCATAGCACAGGTTATTACAAACATGGTTATACCAAATATGTGACATTATTCTAAAATAAATAAAAATTTTACTAGTTATTCTTTGCTGCTTTATAAACTTTTAGTAAACTCGCTGAAGATTTAAATGAGAAGCATTCCTGTGTCTACGGGCTGCTTCTCACTTGCGAGTTTCTCGCAGTAGAGCAATGCGAGAAAAACTCGCATTGGAATCGGACACATGTTAGTGAATGATTCAGCTCTCATCTGCGATTTTTTTCTCAGTCCAAATCGGACCGAGAAAAAAATCGCAGCATACTGCTTTTTTGCGAGTTTCTACTGCGAGTTTCTCCAATGCAAGTCTATGGGAGCGTGTAAAAAATCGGATGTCACGGGACGGCATTCACACCATCTTAGTGACATCCGATTTTCTAAATACATTTCTCGCATGTTTCCTAAAACACTGGAAACGAGCGATGTCTCCCAATGTCTGTCAATCACTATTCCCTGTCAGTCGGTCTCTCCCTCTCGGTCTCTATTCTCTCTCTGTCGGTCCGTCACTATCTCTGTCCCTCTCTCACAGTCTGTCGGTCAGTTTCCCCCCCTCTCTCATACTCACCGTTCCCCGATCCCCGGCGCTGCACGGCATTCACACTGTTCCGGTGGCTTTTACTATTTTGAAAAAGCCGGCCGCTTATTAAACAATCTCGTATTCCCTGCTTTCCCCACCCACAGGCGCCTATGATTGGTTGCAGTGAGACACGCCCCCACGCTGAGTGACAGGTGTCACACTGCACCCAATCACAGCAGCCGGTGGGCGTGTCTATACTGTGCATTGAAATAAATAAATAAATAATTAAAAAAAATGGCGTGCGGTCCCCCCCAATTTTAATACCAGCCAGATAAAGCCATACGGCTGAAGGCTGGTATTCTCAGGATGGGGAGCTCCACGTTATGGGGAGCCCCCCACCCTAACAATATCAGCCAACAGCCGCCCAGAATTGCCGCATACATTATATGCGACAGTTCTGGGACTGTACCCGGCTCTTCCCGATTTACCCTGGTGCGTTGGCAAATCGGGGTAATAAGGAGTTATTGGCAGCCCATAGCTGCCAATAAGTCCTAGATTAATCATGTCAGGCGTCTATGAGACACCCTCCATGATTAATCTGTAAGTTACAGTAAATAAACACACACACATGAAAAAATCCTTTATTAGAAATAAAAAACACAAACACATTCCCTCATTACCAATTTAATAAGCCCCAAAAAGCCCTCCATATCCGGCGTACTCCATGGACCTCCAGCGTCGCTTCCAGCATGAAGGTGACAGGAGCTGCAGAAGACACCGCCGCTCCGGTCACCTCCAAGCAGCAACTGAGGTGAGTAGCGCGATCAGCTGAGGTGTCACTGAGGTTACCCGCTGTCACTGGATCCAGTGACAGCGGGTAACCTCAGTGACACCTCAGCTGATCGCGCTACTCACCTCAGTTGCTGCTTGGAGGTGACCGGAGCGGCGGTGTCTTCTGCAGCTCCTGTCACCTTCATGCTGGAAGCGACGCTGGAGGTCCATGGAGTACGCCGGATATGGAGGGCTTTTTGGGGCTTATTAAATTGGTAATGAGGGAATGTGTTTGTGTTTTTTATTTCTAATAAAGGATTTTTTCATGTGTGTGTGTTTATTTACTGTAACTTACAGATTAATCATGGAGGGTGTCTCATAGACGCCTGACATGATTAATCTAGGACTTATTGGCAGCTATGGGCTGCCAATAACTCCTTATTACCCCGATTTGCCAACGCACCAGGGTAAATCGGGAAGAGCCGGGTACAGTCCCAGAACTGTCGCATATAATGTATGCGGCAATTCTGGGCGGCTGTTGGCTGATATTGTTAGGGTGTTGGGCTCCCCATAACGTGGAGCTCCCCATCCTGAGAATACCAGCCTTCAGCCGTATGGCTTTATCTGGCTGGTATTAAAATTGGGGGGGACCGCACGCCATTTTTTTTAATTATTTATTTATTTATTTCAATGCACAGTATAGACACGCCCACCGGCTGCTGTGATTGGGTGCAGTGTGACACCTGTCACTCAGCGTGGGGGCGTGTCTCACTGCAACCAATCATAGGCGCCTGTGGGCGGGGAAAGCAGGGAATACGAGATTGTTTAATAAGCGGCCGGCTTTTTCAAAATAGTAAAAGCCACCGGAACAGTGTGAATGCCGTGCAGCGCCGGGGATCGGTGAGTATGAGAGAGGGCTGCTAACTTCAGTCACTCAGGGGATTAGCGGTCACCGGTGAGTCCTTCACTGGTGACCGCTAATCAGGACGCGGCACAGACAGAGCCGCAGCATGACAATGAAATCGGGTTAAGTTCACCCGAGTTCATTATGACAGTGCGGCTCTGTCTGTGTCTGCTGTCATCTGCCATTCAGCTCTGCTACATGGCTGTCTGTGTCTGCTGTCAGCGGCCATGTAGCAGCGCTGAATGGCAGATGACATAGTAAAAAATACGCATTACACACGCATTACACACGCTAGTAAAATCTCAGAAATAGCATCGCACTTGCGTTGCACTCGCACCTAACGTGAACTAAAATCAGCCGAGTTTTTTTCAGCCCAGTCGGACCGATTTTACTCGCATAGATGTGTTTCCACCCTACCTCATAAAGCAGCTGAGAGCCGAAATATCACACCCTCTAAACATTTTTAGCGAGGAACGCATAATCACTGTGGTAAAGTTTGCAGGATCAATCCTTGCCGTTAAAAGATCATTGTGATGCGGGGATGGCACAGGCTACATTGAAGATGACAACTGTTGCATTGTCAGAAAGGCACTGAACATGGGATCTAAAATGGTGAATGGTTGAATGGTGGCACATCTCTAAAAGAAGACCCCGCCTATCAAGGGTGGCAACTTAGCAAAAAGGTGCGAAGATCTGTCCAGCCCTCGAAACGTTATGACTATAGAAAGGAGTGCCATATCACGAAATGCCAACACATGTTGCAGAGTGACAACCCCATAGAGCAAAGTGGAGAGGGTAGGTTCAGCCATTGCAATATGAAAGTGAGAAACAGGTGGAGACGTGGAAGAAGTGGGATGACCAGCCAGAAGAGACACAACCCTGTCTAGGGTCATCAGATGGCCCTCACTCATTAATTTTGAGGACCACCAGGCAGCCCCACCCATAAAGTTTAGAGGGTTCTCAGACGGCCCTCGCTCAAAATTCCTTTTCAGAGATAAATATTTTATTTTCACTATTAATACCGGAAAGTTTGTGGGGCATATCAGTAGGATTGAGCTAGATGCACCCTGACTGCGGAGCCCGGTCTGAAGGGGTTAATTCCTCCTTCCCATGCCCGAACCGTCTGCCCCTTGTTTGTGTCCAATCCCACTGTTTTCCCCTCCTCCTGGTTCCCATATAAAATCCCCCTTATTTCCTGGTTCGGTCTCTCCTCATCTGTGAGACCTGGAAGCTGCTGTGCTGTTGGTTACCCAGACACAGCAGTAACTGGTGAGAGATGGCCGACGCGCTTGCGGAAGCGATTAGGGACAGGATCGGGAGGGAAGGGGACGCATGGCTTACCTCCATCCTGGCTGAGATGCGTCCTCTCCCTCCTGAGGCTCGGGTGGTTATCTCCGGCTGCAGGCAGTCCGCTCAGCGTACACGTCCGCCGGAGCGCCTGAGCCCTTCAGCGCTGACGTCACGGGGCATGCGCACTCGTGCGCGCGCCTCGCGACAAGCTCCACCCACTTCCTCTCAGCTCCCGACCGCGGCTGCCGCACGCCGAACCTGTCCCACCGGTAACACGGACCCGCGGTCGGCAGCAGCTGTTAACCCCTGCCCCCCTAAACCACCATTATTCCACTTACCACCAATCATTGGAGGACATCATAGCTGCAGCTCCTCATCTATAGAGGAGGCTGCAGATGCTGTGCTCCCACTGCACACTCCCCCCTCCCACCCAGCCTCCACAACTTCCCCAAACAGCCCACATTGTACATAGCCAACTTGCTTTAGGCGGGCTTTGCACACTACGACATCGCAGGCCGATGCTGCGATGCCGAGTGCGATAGTGCCCGCCCCCGTCGCAGCAGCGATATGTGGTGATAGCTGGCGTAGCGAAAGTTATCGCTACGCCAGCTTCACACACACACTCACCTGCCGTGCGACGTCCCTGTGGCCGGCGACCCGCCTCCTTGTTAAGGGGGCGGGTCGTGCGGCGTCACTGCGACGTCACACGGCAGGCGGCCAATCAGAGCGGAGGGGCGGAGATGAGCAGGATGTAAACATCCTGCCCACCTCCTTCCTTCCGCATATCCTACGGAAGCCGCAGTGAGGCCGGTAGGAGACGTTCCTCGCTCCAGCGACTTCACACACAGCGATGTGTGCTGCCGCAGGAGCGAGGAACAACATCGGACCATTGCGTCAGCGTAATTATGAATTACGCCGACGCTATACCGATGATACGATTACGACGCTTTTGCGCTCGTTAATCGTATCATCCAGCCTTTACACACTGCGATGTCGCATGCGATGCCGGAAGTGCGTCATTTTCAATTTGACCCCACCGACATCGCACCTGCGATGTCGCAGTGTGCAAAGTGCCCCTTAGGTGCTGGGGCAGTAATAAGCCCTTCAGCACATATTAACTCCCAGATGCTGGTCTTGCCACCCATGATGCCGGGATCTGCAGGTGTGCAGCCAGCTATGTCTGCCAATCCCCCATCTGACCTGTTCCCACTAGTCCACACTTCCCAAGCCCTCGTGATTGCTCCAGAACAGATGAATGCTGAAGATCTGGCCCACGGTCATAGCCGCCGTGGCCGCCGTGACCGCTCAGCAACACATTCATCTGCGTCATCTCACACCCCTGATCGATACGAGTGCCCTGCTAGGTCGCATGGAACACATAGCCATTCCCGCTGTTCCAGGTCCTCTCGGAGGAGCCGCCGCTCTCACTCATCGAGGTGGCGCTCTCCTTCCGCCTCATCAAATTCTTCAGATGCCTCCGTCGTGCCTCATGGGCATCATCGCCGTCATCACCATCACCCGCAGAGGGAGTCGGTTCCTCCCACAGCGCATTTGCAGCCCGCAGAATTCGTTGATCCACCACTGGAGCCTTATTTCGCCCCTATTCCAGATGCTGGTGAGTACCAATACTCTGGGGCATGGGGAGATGGTGCGGGTATGTCGGCAGCCCTTAAAACACTCTTAGCGAATTTACAGCCAGCGGCGGGGGGAAAAATACTAGTTAACCCTTCATTTACTTCCCAAATTTCAAAACCTGACCCACCCCCACCTCCCCTCCTGGAGCGGATATTCACAAAGACGCTTTCTTTTGTGGCGTTACCCCTTTGGGATCTCACTTGAACGAGGAGACTATCCAAAAAATATGGGCCAATGACTACATAGATATATGGTCTTTGGTTTCCACCGATCAACATACAGTTGATAAAGAGCGGCGATCAGCGGATCGTCCTTTTGAAAGGAGGCCCAAAGTAACCAGGTCCATTAACAACTGGCTGCAAGCATTTTGTGTTATGGGATGTGTCATGGGACAGAAGCACCCCGAGCGCTGTTCCGAGATGTTTATTTATCTCGACACCATATACAATTCTTACAAGTCGCACGAGGGATCTGCCTGGTGGTGTTATGACGAAGATGTTCGTCGTAATTTAGCCCTCCAACCCCAGGGTCAAAGCCACGGACACATGGCTGCGCCTAATGCTGGCCCAAAAGGCTTATCAGCCCTTTCATTCAGCGGCCCCTAGCAACACCGCTGGCTCCGGCTCAGTGGCCGTTCGTAGACCCGGCACGTGCTGGTCATTCAATGACGGCCACTGTCGTTTCTTTGGCCTCTGTAAATTCAAGCATGAGTGCTCCGCCTGCCGTGGACCTCATGCCGCAGCCAAGTGTACCCGTCCATCCACAAAATTGCCTGCAAAAACATCCAGCACGCCGGATAAGGACGCCAGTGAGCGTCCTCGCGATGGGGCCGTGGCTCGACCAGTACCCCAATAAAGAGGCGGCGGCTCAGCTACGGTTTGGTTTTACCTTTGGTTTTTTCATCCCTTTTAATTTTTGTAGGGAACCCTCGTTTTCCCAGAACCTAAAATCGGCTACTGAATTTCACTATGTGTTACTACAGAAGTTGAAAAGCGAATTATCAGAAGGCAGGATACGAGGCCCGTTTTCTTCACCCCCCTTTTTCAACTTGAGGGTCTCTCCTTTGGGTGTTGTCTCCAAAAAGGAACCGGGCAAATTTCGCCTGATTCAGCATCTGTCCTACCCCAAAGGCTCATCTGTAAATGACGGCATATCTGAGGCGGATGCCTCTGTGACTTACGTGTCATTTGATAGAGCGGTTGCGCTAGTTCGCCAGGCTGGAAGAGGCGCGTTGATGGCAAAATCTGACATTGAGTCGGCTTTTCGCCTCCTTCCCGTTTACCCTGACTGTCACCATTTACTGGGATGGTTTGTCGATGGCTCTTATTATTACGACACGTGCTTGCCCATGGGCTGTTCGATTTCCTGCTATTATTTTGAACTTTTCAGTTCATTTTTGCAGTGGGTGGTGAGATGGGAGTCTGGCTCCCAGTCCATCACTCATTACTTGGATGATTTTCTTTTTGTAGGACCAGGTGATTCCTCACACTGTCAATTTTTGTTGGATAGTTTCTGTCGGCTCATTGCCAAATTTGGCGTTCCCTTGTCACAGGAAAAAACGTTGGTCCTGTTTCAACACTATCCTTTTTGGGGATCGAAATTGATTCTGAAGCCATGATTTTTTGCCTCCCATCTGACAAAGTTTCTGCATTGCTCTCATTGCTCAGGGGTTTTTGTTCAGTTCGTAGCGTTACTTTACGCCAAATGCAATCTTTGCTGGGCCTTTTGTTTTTTGCATGCCGTGTCATGCCTATGGGACGTATTTTTTCTCGTCGCCTGGCCTTCTCCACCAGGGGTGTCAGGCTCCCCCACCACCGGATTCGGATCTCGGCACCGCTGCGCGCTGATTTGATTGTCTGGACTGAGTTTATTTCTCAGTACAACGGTCATACATGCTTTCAGGAGGATGAAATAACTAATGAGGAGCTAACTCTTTTTTCTGATGCCTCTGGGTCACTTGGTTTTGGAGTGATTTTTGATGACCAGTGGTGCGCTGAATGATGGCCAGATTCATGGCATGCCTTAGGCTGGGTTTCCAATTTAATCTTGCTTGAGCTTTTTCCCATATTGGCGGCTGTCGCTATTTGGGGACCTGTTCTGCAGAATAAGCGCATTTTGTTTTGGACTGATAATATGAGTGTAGTTCATGCAATTAATCATTTGTCTTCCTCGTCCCCCCCCCCCCCCCCGTTCATTAAGTTACTCAGGTCGTTAGTCCTTAGATGTTTGGAACTTAACATCTGGTTTCGTGCCCGGCATGTCCCTGGTTTTCGTAATTCCACTGCTGTTGCCCTTTCTCATTTTGATTTACAGAAATTCCGACAGCTTTGCCCTCGCGCCCAGCTGGACGGCTTTCCCTGCCCTGTCAGTATGTGGAACCTCCTTTTCAGCAACTGATTCCGTTGGTGAGAGCTTCCGTGGCTCCTGCGACGTGACAAGCTTATGGTAAGGCATGGTCGGAATGGCTGAATTTTGCCGGGCACCCCCCGATTGACAGTTCAGAACCTGCCCGTTTGGCAGCTATAGTTCGGTATTTGATCCATTTGCGTGATTCTGTTTTTTCCGGGTCTGTGGCCCGGAATCGTTTAACTGTCATCGCCTTCCATTTCAAACTTCGCGACTGGTCGGATGTCACAAAATATTATCAGTCGGGCCGTTCGTGGTTGGTGTCGGTTGACCCCCCCGCCGGGAGCATAGACGGCCTATTTCTTTTGCATTGTTGGCTCGCCTCATTGGGGCCATCCGTAATTTTTGCTCAACCTCTTTTGAATCCGCCCTTTTCGCGGTTTCCTTTGGATTGGCCTTTTTTGGTGCTTTGCGAATTGGTGAACTTTTGTCCTTGTCAAAGCACCGTCCCAGTGGCCTCCGGCACAATGATGTTACAGTTTGCAACGGGGGTTTGCGTATTCGCATCCGTAAGTCCAAAACGGACCCATCTGGCAGGGGCTATTGGACCCCCTTATTCTCTATTCCTGGCCCTGTCTGCCCCATTGTTTTGGTCAACGACTATTTAGCTGTGCGCCGCTCTAGTGTGTCCTTCTTATCTCACGAGGATGGTTCACCACTCACAAAGTTTCAGTTTTTGGCCCTCTTTCATAAATGCCTTCGATCGTTTGACTTCACCCCTACTGAATTTGGTACACACTCCTTTCGGATAGGTGCTGCTACCGAGGCCGCGATGGCTGGTTTGTCCAATTCTGAGATTCAACGCATTGGTAGATGGCGTTCTTCTTGCTTTGCGCGCTACGTTAGACCTGATTTATTGCTTTACTAATTCTATTTCTCTCCATAGGCGGTGCAAGGCCGGCGGTGTGGCTGTTGGGCCACTCTTATATTTTTTGGGCTGGCCAGAGAGCGGCGTATTGTCCGGGTGGAAGGCATCTCGGTTTTCATGGCCTTGATGTGCATTGGAGAGGCATCAGAGACCTGATGTGGCCGCAGATTCTCCCGGAGGTGGTTGGCATTGCTCAAGTTGCTGCGTCTCCGGTGATTCTTCTCCTACATGCCGAGGGCAATGATCTTTGTTCCTGCCGGTTTGCGGAGCTCCTAACTACCATAAGGTCCGACGTGGATAAATTCCACGGTTTCTTTCCCGAGCTGGTCCTCATTTGGTTGGAGGTAATCCCCCGCGTTGCATGGCAAGGGGCTCTCGACGTGGCAGCTGTTGAGTGGTCACGCCATACTCTGAAAGCGAGAATGTCCCGTTTCATCCGCTTTAAGGGTGGTGTAGTCGTCAGACACAGGCAACAGGAAGGGGACAACTCCAGCCTTATGTTGCCAGATGGCGTCCATTTGTCGGACATTGGCCTCGATATTTTCTTATCAGGTCTTCAAGATGGCATTGAGCAGGCACTTCTTTTAACGGGTGGGGGTCGGAGCCCTGTCTAGGGACTTTGCTCCTCCATGGCAGTCAGTTTTGGAATTGTGGTGTTCAAGCGAAGGCTGATTGCGCCGGGAGTCCGGCCTGGCATTACGCCTCGTCTTGACAGAAGTATAGATTGGTTGGATATTTGCACAAATTAATGTTAAAGCTGTGACCGACCTCAACCCAGCAAAAGATGAGAGTTTTATATGTTTGCACTTGATTATCTCTAGAATAAAGTTTACTTGTTTTATTACAAATGTGTGTTTTGTTCGGGCACGGGGGGTTGGTTTGGTGGTGGGGTCTCAGCAGTCTGCAGGCATATATTACATAAGTAATTTCAAAACGCAAGGCGTGTGGTGAGGGATGGGGAGGTGGCAGATAATACTTAAAGTATGTTTCCCAGCACCACCCTGTCATCCAAATGTACAAGATATCACTAGCCAAAAGTCTGCACCATATAATCCTCACCCTGATCCCCCCCCCCCCCTCCCCACCATGGCAAGTCCCAGGAGAGAAGTGATCAAACCCACGGACACTCCGAGGAGCTCTTTGCATGTTCATGTATTGATTCTGGCCTCTCCACTGCATATTTCAAGAAGGACATCAGGAGATCATGTGTAGTAATTCCCATATATTTGAACAGCCATGGACAGGAGAATACAATAGTAGGAAACAGCAATTATTGTCTGGAAGGTAGATGATAATGAGATACAGCTGCCAACAAGTGATGTTGTTATAAGTAAAAAAGTCAGGACGACTAAATTGTGGAAGTGGAAGACAAAGTGGTGGATGGTAAAGTCACTTACTCAATTCAGGAATATCATGCAGAGCGAGGACAGCAGCATAGAGAGCAAATGATCTGCAGCACCACAATAGGCATGAAGAGGCAGTGGGGTGGCCAGAAGGAAAAAGTAGGCAACTTTTCCCCAGAGCACCCTCACATGACAAGTTTCCTGACCAAGTGTTAGGCATTCCTTTTTTTCTGGTGTATTCCTATGCAACCCTTCCCACCCCAAAAAGGGTATATGGTGCATGGTTTATTCTTGTTTTTGTCTTCCTCCTCTTCCACCACCATATTAATCATGGGACCCAAGCACCACATTTTTAGAGGGTCATAAGGTGGCCCTCAATCAGAATCTTTATAGGCTAAACAGGTGGCCCACCTTCAAAATATTTAAAGCAAGTGTCCCCAAACTGTAGCTTGAGAGCCTAATGTGGCTAGTGCGCCCAAGATGTGTATCTCACAACTGTATGTCAGCTTGGTGCATTAGCACCAGGTGTACAGCTTTTAGGAGCAAGTCTCTAGATAGTGACTTTTATGTGTAGCCCTGCACAGAAGAACAGATGTGAATGGGGGTAATTTAAAAAAGCCTGAAGCTTAGCATACTGCCTTGGTGTTATTTCAGTGGAAAACCTTTGGCTGTTATACTGGTAATGGGGGCTCTGGGTATCACTATTGTAAGTGGGGCAGGAGCAGGATGTGGCTTGTCTTCCCCTTTCACAGCTGAATGGGGCTCACAACCCTCTTTTATAGCTCAATGTGGCTCTCAGAAAGGTTAGGCATCTCTGCTATAAAAGGACTGTGAGGCAATTAACCCTGCCTATATGCATCTAATCCAAAACTATCCCTCCTCCTGAAGCTCTCCCTACACTAATTGCAGCTAGGAGCAGCATTATTAGAGAATAGAATAGATTTAATTATCCATGGTATTAACAAAGAATAGAATATATTTGAAAGTACCCTAAAATGGATTTTTGGGTTAAAATAGCAGCAACAAAACTGTTAACCAAAATCCCTGCCAAGATGACTCTAATATATTATCCTTCCTCCAGCAGATAGCCCCACACTAATTGCAGCTAAGGGTGGTATTATTAGAGAATAGAATAGATTTGAATTAGCCATGAAAAGGACTTTTGGGTTTACATAGCAGCAACAAAGAATGTAAGGCAATAATCACTGTCTAGATGCCTCTAATACAATATTCCATCTCCAAAAGCTCTCCCTACTAAAGATGAGCAAAGTTCGAGGTTTGCCAATTTCATGTTCGAGTGATTTTGGGGGGTGTTCAAGACGTTCGACGAACTTGAGCCTTTTGCTAAAAGGTCGACAGTTCGAGTAACGTTCGAGAGCGGTTCGAGCACCAAAAGCGTGGCTTATTACAGCTAGGTGTGCAGGGAGCCATCGCTGGCAGCCTGTGGTAAGCTGGTAACCAGGGTAAATATCGGGTATCCAAGCAAAGCGCTTTGGTTAGTAACCCAATGTTTACCCTGGCTACGTGTGCAAAAATCCCCGAAAGCCACACAGAAGCACTTCCGTGTGACTTCCGTCGGATGCGCTGCAGTCTGTGTCCCGCTCCAGCTCTAGCATCGCAGCTGCCCGCTCAGCAGTGTCTGCAGCTGTCCGCCCTGTACGGTGTCCGCAGCTGCCCACACTGCAGTGATAGCAGCCGCGGGGATGACAAGTGCTGCCGTCAGGAGGTTAGTGAAGTTCCTTACCTGCGGTGATGAAGTCCTGCCCTCCCGACGTCAGCGCTGTCACTGTCCTCCATGGCCGCTGCTTGTCACATCTCCTCTCACTGCCGACCCGAGACTGTCACTAGCGGTAATGTCACAGGCTCCCGCGATACTTGGTTGTGAAGGCGGCGGTCATTGAACTCAGTGACAGCTCTGCTATCAGGAGTGCAGCGATCACCGCAGGTAATGTACCTCGCTATCCTCCTGACAGCAGCACTTGTCATGCCCTGCAGTGACAGCTCTGCTATCAGGAGTGCAGCGATCACCGCAGGTAATGTGCCTCGCTATCCTCCTGACAGCAGCACTTGTCATGCCCTGCAGTGACCTAGACTGACCTATTGATGTTTGCTCAGGTCACTGCATTGCTCTCCCAGCCAATGGGGAACATTCTGTTCTTCATTGACTGGGACATTGACTATGGTATGGATCGTCATGGGAAGCCCTTGGATTACACCAGACCTGGATTTGTTTTTCTTTCTAATAAATTGGTGAAAGAGGGAGTGTTTTGGGGAGTGTTTTTTCAAATAAAAATGTGTTTGTCGTCTATTTTTTTGTAATTACTGACTGGGTTGGTGATGTCAGGTATCTGATAGACGCCTGACATCATGAACCCCAGGGCTTGATGCCAGGTGACAAAACACATCTGGTATTAACCCCATATATTACCCCGTTTGCCACTGCACCCGGGCAACGGGATGAGCTGCAGGGAAGCACCAGGATTGGCGCATCTAATGGATGCGCCACTTCTGGGGCGGCTGCGACCTGCTATTTTTAGGCTGGGGAGAGTCCAATAACCATGGACCTCCCTAGTCTGAGAATATCAGACCCCAGCTGTCCGCTTTACCTTGGCTGATGATCCAATTTTGGGGGGACCCCCACGTGTTGTTTTTTTTTTAATTATTTATTTAATTTAAATTAACAGCGTGGGGTGCCCTCAATTTTGGATTACCAGCCAAGGTGAAGCTGCCAGCTGTGGTCTGCAGGGTGCAGCCGTCTGCTTTACCCTAGCTGGCTATCAAAAATGGGGGGAACCCCACGTCATTTTTTTTTAAAATTTATTTGTTTTTTTGGCTAAATACAAGGCTAAGCATCCCTTAGTGCCACATGAAAGGCACCAAAGGGTGCAAAATTACAAAATGCAGGAGAGTGGGACATTATGTGTCTTTCTGCCATTATAATGACAGAAAATACTGATATGAAGTGTACAAGCACAAGAAAATCACCAGAGCACTCTACGCTGTGAAAAGCAGTAGAAAATGGCACTGGAGTGAACATGTGACTGCCTCATGTAGGATGAAGCTATGGATCCTGGGTAAAATTATGCATTTTCCCTCCTTCAGTTTTTTTGCAGTTTGCAAAAAAAACGGAAGGCACACGGATGACAAACGGATAATATACAAACCGTATATGTAACGGAAACGGATGCCACATGGATGTATTCGTGGAAAAAAACAGACCATTTTTTGCGGACCGCAAAAACGGATCGGTCGTGTGAATGTAGCCTTATTCTGATCTGCCGTTTATAAACAGCAGGCAGAAATAAGTGAATAGCGCCCCCCAGCGTCAGAAAATCTCCAGGGTTTCAGGGGGTAGCTGAGACCCTGGAGATCATGATTCAGGCTGGTTTTTACAGTCCCTGCTCACGTGATCACCGGTATACTCCGTATACCGATGATCACGTTACAGTAAATGACAGTGCCGGTAAAAAATTATTTATATCCCATCTGGCATGAACAAACATGTCAGATGTGAGATAAATCTCCTCCCCGGTCCCCTCCGGTCCCCCGGTGTTGCCAAAGTGCCCCCCCAACCCCCTCCCAGAAATCCCAGATGGCCGCGGGCCGCATTCACTCTACTCCTCTGATTTCTGTCACATGTGCCATGACACATGCAACAGAAAACTCCTACCCAGGCCCTGCCAGGTCACCCCCTATAACCCCACCGGTGTTCCCCGGTGTCCCACGGTACCTGTGCAGCGATGCACAGGCGGCTGTCAGCTCAGCTTCCTGTGTTCAGACACAGTGAGTGCAGGAACCATGCATCTGTAAGCTACTGCAATGCTTTGCTCATGAGGTAAGGAGCATAGTTGATCAGGAGAGCTATACTTCATTTTCAAATGGAGGTATTTGATTTTATAGTTGCCCTGCTGAACGACTACCAAACATGAGAGTCTGTTATACGCCACAAGAAATAATACGCCACAATATACGCTCTGTTGTTTAGTATTCATTCAGCTGAATAACTGGACTTAAAGGGGTATTCCATCTCCAAGATCCTATCCCCAATATATAGTAGGTGGAATAGCAATAATATCAGCAAATACCAATATTTGGAAATGTAGAATAGTTCTCCTGATTAGGCATGCCCTTACCTCATGGGCAGGGTATTGCAGCTTTGGTAGCAACAGTTACGACATGGACTCTGCTGCTGTGGACCCGGGGAGAGTGGGTACAGATTCATTGCACCCACACTTCTCACATGAAGGGTCTTCACTCCTAGAAAATGGGGGATACGTTCCCTGAGCATGTCCCCCCATATTCTAGACATGGGGTCTTAAACACGCGGCCCTCGGGCCCCATGCGGCCCCTCAGGCGGCTTTGTGCGGCCCCCATGCCCATGCCCCTGTTTACTATCGTGGCAGGTGCAGGGGCCGCAGCCACTATCTGCGCTTTATGTCAGATGAATGTATTGCCGGCACTGCACTCTCGCACTGGCAATACAATCATCTGACATAAATCGCTGAGGGGCTGCGGCCCCTGCCGCGATAGTCACCGGGGGCACGGGCCTGGGGGCCACACGAAGCAGAGGTGAGGCAGCGAAGGAAACGCGGGACAGTTGAGAAGAATGGTGGTTTTATTTTGTGTGTGTATGTAAAGGATGGCTTAACCCCTCAGTGACCTATGACGTACTGGGTACGTCATGGCTCCCTGGTACTTAAAGACCCATGACGTACCCAGTACGTCATGGTGAAATCGCGGCCCCGGTGGCTACAATCGCTTTGCAAGTACCTTAGATTCGGGGAGGAGGGGACCTCTGTCTGACCTCAGGAGGGGTGGTGTCTCCTCCCCGGACCTACGTAGGCTGTGATTGGCTGACGAACGCCGCTCAGCCAATCACAGCCACTGTAATGTTTCAGCCATTGAAAATGGCTGAAAAATTGAAATCCAGCCAAGATTAGTGAAGCTATAGCACCGATCATTGGCTAGAGCTGGGTGACGTGTTTCACCCGCCCCCAGCTCTGATTGGAGAGACCGGCCTTGTGACCGATCTCTCCAATCACTGTGGATCTGGGGCCAGAGACCATTCCCTCACCTTCACTCCGGCATCTGTGGAAGCAGAGGAGAGTGATCTGTAAGTTACAGCTACTGCCCCCTTTCAGCCGGCGCCGCCACTGCCCCCCCCACCCATTACTACAGGATGGGGACAAAGAGCGCACATTACTATGGGATGGGGATAAGGCTGGGGACATTACTATAGGATTGGGACATTACTATAGGATGGGGACATTACAAGGATGGGCACAATATTATTGGATGGGGACATTATTACTATAGAATGGAGACAAGGCTGTGGACCTTACTATAGGATGGGGACAAGGTGGGCACATTTCTATAGGATGGGGACATTACTACAGGATAGGGACATTACTACAAAAGGACAAGGATGGGAAACATTACTATAGAATAGGGATAAGGCTGGGGACATTACTATAGGATGGGGACAAAGTGGGCATATTACTATAGAATGGGGATATTACTATAGGATGGGACAGTACTATAGGATGGGGACATTGCTACAAGGGGACAAGGATGGGGAACATTACTAAAGGATGGGGGACAAGGATGGATACATTACTGTAGATTGGGGACATTACTATAGGATGGGGACCACAATGAACACATTAGTACAGGATGGCCACATTACGATAAGATGGGGTCAAGGCTCGGGACATTACTATAGGATAGGGATAAGGATGGGCACATTACTATAACATGGGGACAAGGATGAGGCACATTACTACAAGATAGGGACAAGGATGGGGAACATTACTTTAGGATGGGTACAAGGATGAGCACATTACTGTAGGATGGGGACTAGGATGGGGCACATTACTACAAGGGGACAAGGATGGGCACGTTACAACAAGATGGGGAACATTACTAAAATATGTTGGTCAAAATGTCTATATAGTGCTAATTGTTAGACTTAAGGATACTTTACACGCTGCGACATCGCTAGCGATTGCTAGCGATGTCGTGTGCGATAGCACCCACCCGCGTCGTTGTAATGATATGTGGTAATCGCTGCTGTAGCGAACATTATCGCTACGGCACTGTCACACCCACATACCTTGTCAGGGACGTCGCTGTGACCGCCGAACAATCCCTCCCTCAAAGGGGAGGTGCGTTTGGCGTCATAGCGACGTCACTGCGGTGTCACTAAGCGGCCGCCCAATAGAAGCGGAGGGGCGGAGATGAGCAGGACGTAACATCCCGCCCACCTCCTTCCTTCCGCATTACCGGTGAATGCAGGTAAGGAGATGTTCGTCACTCCTGCCGTGTCACACACAGCGATTGTGTGGTGCCGCAGGAGTGACGAACAACATCGTACCTGTAGCAGCAGCGATATTAAGGAAAGGAGCGACGTGTCAACGATCACCGTTTTTGAACGATTTTTCGATCGTTGACCGTCGCTCCTTGCTGTCACACGCTGCGATGTCGCTACCGGCGCCGGATGTGCGTCACTAAAAACGTGACCCCGACGATATATCGGTAGTGATGTCGTAGCGTGTAAAGCACCCTTTAGTTACAAGAAAGGAATAAAATGTAAAAAAAAATATAAAAAATATATATATATTTAAATAAAACAATAAAAATGTCACTTTGTCCTGCAAAGAATGCGGCCCCCCAAATTATTTTTTTCCTCTGTGCGGCCCATACACCCAGCCGAGTTTGAGACCCCTGTTCTAGAAGGTCCAGAGTCGTTGTGGGACCCCCTTATTTTTTTTTTCTTTACAATAAATTGGTGAAAGAGGGAATGTTTTGGGGAGTGTTTTTTCAAATACATTTTTTTTTGTCTATTTTTTTTGTTAGTACTGACAGTTTGTGATCTCGGGTATCTGAGAGATGCCATGACATCACAAACTGCTGGGCTTGATGTCACGTGACCTTACAGCTAGTATCAACCCCATTTATTACCCCGTTTGCCACTGCACCAGGGCACGGGATGAGCTGGGGTGAAGAGCCAGGATTAGTGCATCGGACAGCTGTGGTCAGGCATTCACAGGGTGGGAAGGTCCATAGTTCTTGGCCCTTCACAGCCTAAAAATAGTAGGCAGCAGGCGCCCCATAAGTGGCGCATCCACTGGGACCCTACTTTTTTTTTGTAATTATTATTATTTATAAACTAATTATAAAAAAAGAGCCTGGGGTGACCTCCACATTGGATCACCAACCACGGTAAAGCTGCCAGCTGTGGAATTCAGGCTACAGCTGTCTGCTTTACCCTAGCTGGTTATCAAAAATGTCATTTTTTTTTTAACTATTTTTTTAAATAAAAAAAATTAATGGGCTTCCCTGTATTTTGATTGCCAGCCAAGGTAACGCCAGGCAGATGGGGGTGGCAACCCATAGCTGTCTGCTTTATCTGCGCTGAGAATCAAAAATACCGCGGAGCGCTACGTCATTTTTCATTTTTTTTAATGATTTATTTTTACAGCACTGTGATGTCAGGCAATCAAAATACAGGGAAGCCCATTTTTTTTTTTAATAATTTAAATAAATAATTAAAAAAATATATATATGGGCTCCTGCTGCATTTTTTGTATTGCTAACTAGGGGTAATCCAAGCAGCTACTGGCTGCTAACCCCCACTGCTTGGTGTTACCTTCACTGGCAATGGAAAATCCAGGGAAGCATTTTTTATTTTTTTTTGCCAAAAAATAAAATAAAAAATGACGTGAGCTTTGCCATATTTTTGTATGCTAGCCAGGTACAGCAGGCAGGTACGGCTGCCACCAACCTCCAGCTGCCTATTTGTACCCGGCTGAGAACTAAAAAAATAGAGGGAAGCCTTTTTTTTTATTATTTCATGAAATTCATGAAATAATTTTTAAAAAAAAATGACATGGGCTTCACCCCATTTTTGTGTCCAGCCAGGTACAACTAGGCAGCTGGGGATTGGAATCCGCAGCACAGGTTAGCCCAAGGTTTCTGGGCTCTCTGCTGCGAATTGCAGTCCGCAGCCGCCCCAGAAAATGACGCTTTCATAGTGTCCAACTCTTCCAGCTGCCCTGAAGCCGGGTGGCTTGCTGGGTAATAATGAGTTAATACTAGCTTTGTTTTACTAGCTAGTATTAAGCCAGAGCTTCTTAATGTCAGGCAAGTTTGACCCGGCCATTAAGAATCTCCACTAAAGGGTTAAAAAAAAGACACCACAGAGGAAAAAATACTTAAATAGAAATAAATACACCAACACATTAGAGACTCCATGTTTATTACTCCCTCTCATCCCTCCATGATCCTGCTCTTCTGTCTTCTTTCTCCTTCAACCCATGCAACTCTGCTACATCAGACAGCACTGCATGGGAGGAAGAACGTTGCTGCTTCCGTGCAGTCTAATCACTCAGTGAGTGAGGAGAAGCTGCGTGCTGTAAGTGGTGACGTCACCGCTGACAGACGAGTTACCATAGCAACGGTGCTCCGATCACGTGATTCCCGATGCCGCTATTTACTGACTGTGACAGTTAGTCCCCGCATGTGGCTGACTCTGTAAAGAGCGGCCAAATGCAGGAACGGGGAGTCGACCATGTACCAGAGCCTTTTGCCGTTACACGGACATGCTCAAACAAGCACCACGTACCGGAGAGATGCACTGACAGGACCTAGCATGACATCATAGCCATGTGACCAGTCTGTAGCCAATGAGATAATAGACATGTGACTGGTCACATGCTATTTTGACGTCACGATAGGTCCTATCATCAGTGCTGGTTACCGGGAGGACGCAGCGATTATTGGAAGGAAAAGCGGCGGGAGACAGAGTGCAGAACACGTTGCGGGGACCTGTAAGTGTTATAGCAATGTTTATTAACTGTATGTGTACATGTATAATGTGTTTTTATGTGTTTGTGTTTGCCTCCCATTGTTTTTAATGGGGTTCGAGAGGTTTGTCAAACGGTTCGTCAAACTGAACTCGAACGGGGCCTCCGTTCGACGAACCGAACCAAACTCGAGCCTTCAGAGGCTCGCTCATCTCTACTCCCTAAAATAATTGCAGCTAACAGCAGCATTATTAGAGAATATAATATATTTAAATTAGCTATGAAATGGACTTTTGGGTTAACGTAGCAGCAGCAAGAGTTGTAAGGCTAGAATCCCTGCCTACATGCCTCAAATACACTATCCCTTCTCTAGTAGCTTGCCCTACACTAAATGCAGATAAGAGCATTATTATTATAGAGTGCAATATATTTTTTACTTTGCAACAGCAAGATCTGTAAGGCTAGAATCCTTTCCTACATGCCTGTAATACACCATGCCTTCTCCAACAGTTCTCCCTACACTAAATACAGGTAAGAGCAGTATTATTATAGAAGGGTATAGATGTTTTTTACGTAGAAGTTGCAGCAAGGGCTGTAAGGCTAGAATCCATGCCTTTATGCCTCTAATACATTAATCCTTCACCAGCAGCTTGCCCTACACTAAATGCTGATAAAAGTGGTATTATTAGAATAGAATTTCTTTTTTAACGTTGTAACACTAAGGTCTATAATGCTAGAATTCCTGCCAACATGCCTCTAATACACTATCTCTTCTCCGGCAGCTTGCCCTACACTAAATACAGGTAAGACCAGTGTTATAGCATAGAATAGATTTTTTATGTGGCAACAGCATGCTATGTAAGGCCAGAATCCCTGCCCAAGTAGCACCCCTGAGACTGGTTTACACACACCTCACACCACCATACAGCAGGGAGAAGCAGTCACTAGGAAAGGGTTAACAATGTTTCTACACACACACACAGTTACTGGCAGACGCCAGGTGGCCTCCACTAATTAGGTCAAGAGTGGTTGCCATAGCACCTTGCAAAAGTGGGGCATGAGCAGTTAGGAGTAGAGAACATTGCAGTTTCACTTTTAGCCAGACAGAACAAGCTTGGACACGAGACAGAGCAGACACACGGTGTGTAGCTCGCTAAAGAGAGTCTGTCAGGCCTTCAGCGAGGCAAAACAGAGCTGTCTGGATGTCACACCAAACAGACAGCACAACCAAGCTGGGGCCAGTAACATCTAGAGAGACGGGACCTGGCACATGTAATCGTGAACTAAAAGAGGAGCAGTCGCCAGAGCACGGGACTGAGCGCAGAAGAGGTACAGAGCCCCAGTTCGGGTGGCCATGGCGCAGCAGCAGAGAGGGAGCCTGTGGAGATGGGACAGAGTTTCGACCCATGAGAGGCCGAGGCTGCTGGCCTTTATGAACCAGGACCCGGGGAGAGTACAGAGTTGCGCATGGAGAAGAAAGGCCACAGATTATCAAACCGGATCCAGCCTCTGACCTGCCCTCGAAGCGACCGGAGTTTCTGATGGCGAGGACCAGCACCCGGGGTGCGATACCACCTGAGCCAGTAAATAAAGTGACTGGAACCCGCACCTGGTGACTCTGTGAGTAACTGCCACCGCCCTGCACTCCGGTGCTCCCATGGACTACCGCCCCCATTCTTACCAACCTCCGGGGTACCCTGCTCCGCCCGTGGTGAGCGATACCATCCCGGCTGCACATAACATCTGCCCCGGAGAGAGCCTGTACAGCAGCGGCTAGTTCCTGGCCACATACCGTGGGTGGCGCTGCAAATCTTACCCATTCCCCTTCCGATACTGCCCCTGGGAAAGGACTATTCGCAGGAAGGGTCGGCGGCGGAGGAGGCAAAGACCGCAGTCACCGCCGCAACCGGTGACATGCTTCTCAGGGGCCCATCACCCTCCTTCCATCTCCATCTGTATTGGACACTTGTCCGTTTGCTGTTTTTGTTTTTCATGTCGCTGACGGAGTCACAGAGCTGGGTCAGGCCAGTCACAGCTACCCCAAGGAACCACTGGCCCGGTGACGAGTACCCTAAGGCCCTGTGGTACGCTACACCTACATATCTCTATTATATTATCCCTTCTCCAAAAGCTAGTCTTACACAATTTCTAAAACTAGCATTATTGTGGTTGGGAGGCAATGTTTACTAGCTGAATAAAAGCCAGGAAACAAGTGAGGCAAAGACTCAAGCATTGCGCCTAAGTACCAGAATTCTTGATCTCTGCTCGAGCATCTGCAGCAGCCTAATGTTCAATTATGTACCAAGCAATGCCAAGCACGCTTGCCCATCACTTGTGATCGGGTCTATATAAGCCCCAGTGACTTATATAGACCCGATAACTAGTGATGGGGACCTCTTCTCTATACTCAATCAAGCATTAAGCTGCTCAAGATGCTCTACTATCCATCGAGTATGCTGGTACTCGAATGCCATGCCCGAGTCCCTGCCTTTTTTCAGCCAGTAAACATTGCCTGCCAATCACAGTAATGCCATAGCCATGTTGGTCAGCCGAATAGTGTTATTAGGTCTATATAAGACCCAGAGATGACATGCTTGCTGCACTGTACCCAAAATAGAGTAGGGACTAGGGAGAGGTTTTGCTGGAGAAGGGACAATGTGCTATATGTGCTGGTGCAACAGTAAACAAACAGTCCTTTTCAGGGGCAATTGAAATCTATTCTATTCTATAATACCTCTCTTATTCTGCATTTAGTGTAAGGTGAGCTTCTGGAGTAGGTATTGTGTGTTAGAGGCATGTAAGCAGGGATTCTAGTTTTATACGCTATGCTGCTTATAGCTAAATAATGTAATCTATTTAATAATACTACGCTTAGCTGCATTTAGTGTAGGGAAAGCTGCCGGAGTAGGGATAGTGTATTCGAGGCTTATAGACAGGAATTGTAACCTTGCATATCATGGTGCTACTAAAAAATCTATTCTATTCTCTAATAATTCTGCTCTTAGTTTTCAATTAGTTGTGGATGAAATTCTGGAGTACGCAACATGTTTTACAGGACTCTAGGCAGGGATTGTAACCTTACATACTGTGCGGCTGATACTTAAAAAATGTATTCTACTGTCTAGTAATTTAAACCAAAATATAACTCCTAAAATTTGACCTAAGACTTGGCTGGACATGGGCTGGGCCTTTAGTTTCCAGAAAGTTATGAATTTTCACTTTTCCCCATATCTCCACTCCTGAGTGTCCCACGATAATGGGGATGTGACCATCATATTTCTAGTGATGATTTGGTCTATGGATAGGAAACATTTGGTGCTCATGGTCTTCCTACAGCCAGTTATTAATTATAAGCTGATCCGCACATCACACTATTATTATTATTATTATACGTGCGTCTCATCATCCTGAAGCCGGAAATATTCCTGCCCTATTTGTGCGAGCTAGATGCTCCCCAATATTGTAGCTCTTCAGCAGGAGCTTTAAAGTCTGACATTCTTGTTTGAAGTTTTACTAAATATCAGTTGTATACATTTATTTGCATTTTTCAGAGAGAAATAAGTATTTGATCCCCTACAACCATTAAGAGTTCTGGCTCCTGCAGATCATTTAGACACTCCAAAAATTACTTACATTAAAGACAGCTGTCTTAAACTGTAAACAGACTCAATTCATCAGTCAAACTCTTACCTCTACAACATGGGCAAGACCAAAGAGCTTACTATGGATGTCAGGGACAAGATCAGAGACCTACAGAAGGCTGGAATGGGCTACAACACCATAAGTAAGATGCTGAGTGAGAAGGAAAGAACTGTTGGTGCAATAGTAATAAAATGGAAGAAATACAAAATGAGTGTCAATCAACATCGATCTAGGGTTCCATGCAAAATTTGACCTCGTGGGCTATCCAGGATCATGAGGAAGGTGAAAGATCAGCTTAAAACTACACAAAGGAAATGTATTAATGATTTCAATGCAGCTGGGATCACTGTCACCAAAAAAATATTGGTAACATATTACGCAGTAATATCTGAAAATCCTGGAGTTCCTGCAGAGTCCCACTGCTCAAGAAGGCACATGTGCAGTCCCATCTGATGTTTGCCAATGAAAACCTGGATGATTCTGAGAATGATTGGGAGAAGGTGCTGTAGTCAGATGAGACAAAAATTTAGCTTTTTGGCCTTAACTCAACTCGCCGTGTTTGGAGGAAGAGAAATGCTGCCTATGACCCAAAGAACACCATCCCCACTGTCAAGCATGAAGATGGAAACATTATGTTTTGAGGATGTTTCTCTGCTAAGGACACAGGACTACTTCATCGCATCAATGAGACAATGGATGGAGCCACGTACCTTAAAATCCTGAGTGATAACCTCTTTCACTCCACCAGGACATTAAAAATGGGTCGTGGCTGGGTCTTCCAGCATGACAATGACCCAAAGCATACAGCCAAGGCAACAATGGAGTGGCTCAAAAAGAAGCACATTAAGGTCATGGAGTGGCCTAGCCAGTCTCCAGACGTTAATCCCATAGAAAAATTATGGAGGGAGCTGAAGCTCCGAGTTGCCAAGCGACAGCCTCAAAATCTCAGCTTCTCATACTGAAACAGGACATCATCAGGGGGCAGCAGTGATAAAAGCAGGGTTAATGACAGCAAGGCCACACCCTGATGAAGATTTCATGATGGTGGCAGAGCTGTGGACACTTCTCTGATTCTATCATGGCAATTGACTCCAGACATTGGCAGAGGGACAGCAGTGAAAGAAGATGTAGTAAATGACAGCAGCCCCACCCACTAATGATGTCTTGGTACAGGAGTGTGATAGATGCTTACAGGACTGCACTGTAAGCTTGAGACTGCCCACAGAACATCAAAGGAAGTAAAGCAAATCAATCACATTTTAAAATTGGTTAGAGTTTAAAAATGGATATTTATACAGAAAATTTCATGTATGAGACAATTCTGTTTAGACAGCTTTGATAAATCTGAGCACAATTTTGATTAAAAAAATTGTGAGAATTTGTTCATTGTCAGAAACAGTTAGAATAGCAAAATTTTGCATAATCAGTTTAAATGATTAAATTCTTTGTGGATGGATTAATTACTATGTATAAGACCAATACTGAGATCCAGGGCCACCAACAGGGCATTACAACCCTGACTCCTGTATAGGGCCCAGTGAGCAGAAGCCAGGTGGGGTCCCATGCACTGACAGCCAGGGCCCTCCTCCTTTCATTCCTCTGCTCCCAGGACCCCAGGGCACGTGCTTGCCATCAGAGCAATGAGGGGGGCCCGGGCGGCTCATAGCGAACTGCCCTCTCTCTTCCTGCTCTGCACTGATCTATGTGATTGGTGCAGAGCAGGACAGGAAACTTTTCGAGCCAGAACTGAGGCTGTAGTAGCTGAGAAGGTGAAGAACTTTCTGCCTGAGTAAATTCATGACTTTATAGGTCATCTGACTAAACATGTGCCTGATCACATGACCAGAAAGGTGTATTGGAAGGTCCTTTAGCGGTTCAAAATCCTGGTATATTTGTCGTCCCCCCCCCTACCATCCTTGTATATAGATAATATATACCCCATCCTGGTAAATATGTCCCCAATCCTGGTATACATGTACCTAATGCAAGGCGCATCTTTGCATCTTTGTATATATGTAACCCATCCTGGTATATACTGTATGTCTCCCATTCTGGACTCATCTTGGTATATATGTCCCAAATACTAGTATATATGCCCCCATCCTGGTCCCATCCGTTCATATATGTCCCCCATTCTAGCCCTTTTCTTTAACGCATAAAAAATTAAACAATTTTTTTCACCTATCCAGGTCCAATGATGCATGGTGTCCTCTTCCATAGTTAGCGCAGAGACATCAGCGTGCAAGTCATCACTGCCATGCACCACCAATGACTTGCATGGTGACATCAGCTGCCGGCCTCTGACCAGTGGCATGCAATGCAGTGCAGGGATCCAGCAGATCTCTGTGTCACAATACATTTCAGCTGACTGTATCCTTAGACACACATCCAGCTAAAATATGCTCTGGAGTTGGTGAGTCCCCCCTACACTCTCTGCAACTGTAATCATTATGCCCCTATTTACCAGAATTAGCAAATTGTCACCAGGTCAGCACATTGCTACATGCATTAACCATTAGAGTTGAGCGCGGTTCGTGGTTCGTGGTTCTCCAGTTCGCGGCTCGAGTGATTTTGGGGCATGTTCTAGATCGAACTAGAACTCGAGCTTTTTGCAAAAGCTCGGTAGTTCTAGAAACGTTCGAGAACGGTTCTAGCAGCCAAAAAACAGCTAAATCATAGCTTGGTTTCTGCTGTAATAGTGTAAGTCACTCTGTGAATCAAACTATTATCACATTTCAGTGTATAGTGTGCGTGAACAGCGCCTTCAGATCACTGCTGTTTCTATAATGGCGATCGCCATTTTTTTTTTTTTTTTTTCTTGTCTTCCTTCCCTAAGCGCGCGCGTCTTGTGGGGCGGGCCAGCATGTCAGCCAATCCCAGACACACACACAGCTAAGTGGACTTTGAGCCAGAGAAGCAACGGCATGTGTGATAGGATCTGCATGTCACATGTCCCTGCATTATAAAACCGGACATTTTCTTCACGGACGCCATTATCTGCCTTCTGCGTCTTTGGTGTCAGACATCACTGTCGCAGCTCCGTCTTCCTGAGTCCTATAGCCGATACAGCTGTATGCGCTGCATACACAGCGTTAGACAGCTTAGGGAGAGCACTTTATAGCAGTCCTTTTAAGGGCTCCAACCGGCAGGGTCAGAGAGCCATAGGTGACAGGTCCTGCAAACAGCAACAGCGTCTGTGTAGCCCAGGTCAGGGATTTCCTACCTGCATTTCACCATTAGGAGGGAATAGAAAGGCAGTCTTCCATTCCTCTACCCAGAGCACCACAATCCTGCCACTGTACCCTCTTGTCCTCTGCACACTCCAACTGATAACTAAGCCATTATACTAGCAAACACTCAGTGTACCTAGTGGCATCCTATACGTGGCTATTGGACTTTGCTATAGTCCCACTAGTGCAAAGACATTTGCAGAGCGCGTCTGCCTGCATTGCACACTACAACTCATTCTAACCAAGCCATTATACTAGCAAACACTCAGTGTACCTAGTGGCATCCTATACGTGGCTATTGGACTTTGCTATAGTCCCACTAGTGCAAAGACATTTGCAGAGCGCGTCTGCCTGCGTTGCACACTACAACTCATTCTAACCAAGCCATTATACTAGCAAACACTCAGTGTACCTAGTGGCATCCTATACGTGGCTATTGGACTTTGCTATAGTCCCACTAGTGCAAAGACATTTGCAGAGCGCGTCTGCCTGCGTTGCACACTACAACTCATTCTAACCAAGCCATTATACTAGCAAACACTCAGTGTACCTAGTGGCATCCTATACGTGGCTATTGGACTTTGCTATAGTCCCACTAGTGCAAAGACATTTGCAGAGCGCGTCTGCCTGCGTTGCACACTACAACTCATTCTAACCAAGCCATTATACTAGCAAACACTCAGTGTACCTAGTGGCATCCTATACGTGGCTATTGGACTTTGCTATAGTCCCACTAGTGCAAAGACATTTGCAGAGCGCGTCTGCCTGCGTTGCACACTACAACTCATTCTAACCAAGCCATTATACTAGCAAACACTCAGTGTACCTAGTGGCATCCTATACGTGGCTATTGGACTTTGCTATAGTCCCACTAGTGCAAAGACATTTGCAGAGCGCGTCTGCCTGCGTTGCACACTACAACTCATTCTAACCAAGCCATTATACTAGCAAACACTCAGTGTACCTAGTGGCATCCTATACGTGGCTATTGGACTTTGCTATAGTCCCACTAGTGCAAAGACATTTGCAGAGCGCGTCTGCCTGCGTTGCACACTACAACTCATTCTAACCAAGCCATTATACTAGCAAACACTCAGTGTACCTAGTGGCATCCTATACGTGGCTATTGGACTTTGCTATAGTCCCACTAGTGCAAAGACATTTGCAGAGCGCGTCTGCCTGCGTTGCACACTACAACTCATTCTAACCAAGCCATTATACTAGCAAAAACTCAGTGTACCTAGTGGCATCCTATACGTGGCTATTGGACTTTGCTATAGTCCCACTAGTGCAAAGACATTTGCAGAGCGCGTCTGCCTGCGTTGCACACTACAACTCATTCTAACCAAGCCATTATACTAGCAAACACTCAGTGTACCTAGTGGCATCCTATACGTGGCTATTGGACTTTGCTATAGTCCCACTAGTGCAAAGACATTTGCAGAGCGCGTCTGCCTGCGTTGCACACTACAACTCATTCTAACCAAGCCATTATACTAGCAAACACTCAGTGTACCTAGTGGCATCCTATACGTGGCTATTGGACTTTGCTATAGTCCCACTAGTGCAAAGACATTTGCAGAGCGCGTCTGCCTGCGTTGCACACTACAACTCATTCTAACCAAGCCATTATACTAGCAAACACTCAGTGTACCTAGTGGCATCCTATACGTGGCTATTGGACTTTGCTATAGTCCCACTAGTGCAAAGACATTTGCAGAGCGCGTCTGCCTGCGTTGCACACTACAACTCATTCTAACCAAGCCATTATACTAGCAAACACTCAGTGTACCTAGTGGCATCCTATACGTGGCTATTGGACTTTGCTATAGTCCCACTAGTGCAAAGACATTTGCAGAGCGCGTCTGCCTGCGTTGCACACTACAACTCATTCTAACCAAGCCATTATACTAGCAAACACTCAGTGTACCTAGTGGCATCCTATACGTGGCTATTGGACTTTGCTATAGTCCCACTAGTGCAAAGACATTTGCAGAGCGCGTCTGCCTGCGTTGCACACTACAACTCATTAAAACCAAGCCATTATACTAGCAAACACTCAGTGTACCTAGTGGCATCCTATACGTGGCTATTGGACTTTGCTATAGTCCCACTAGTGCAAAGACATTTGCAGAGCGCGTCTGCCTGCGTTGCACACTACAACTCATTCTAACCAAGCCATTATACTAGCAAACACTCAGTGTACCTAGTGGCATCCTATACGTGGCTATTGGACTTTGCTATAGTCCCACTAGTGCAAAGACATTTGCAGAGCGCGTCTGCCTGCGTTGCACACTACAACTCATTCTAACCAAGCCATTATACTAGCAAACACTCAGTGTACCTAGTGGCATCCTATACGTGGCTATTGGACTTTGCTATAGTCCCACTAGTGCAAAGACATTTGCAGAGCGCGTCTGCCTGCGTTGCACACTACAACTCATTCTAACCAAGCCATTATACTAGCAAACACTCAGTGTACCTAGTGGCATCCTATACGTGGCTATTGGACTTTGCTATAGTCCCACTAGTGCAAAGACATTTGCAGAGCGCGTCTGCCTGCGTTGCACACTACAACTCATTCTAACCAAGCCATTATACTAGCAAACACTCAGTGTACCTAGTGGCATCCTATACGTGGCTATTGGACTTTGCTATAGTCCCACTAGTGCAAAGACATTTGCAGAGCGCGTCTGCCTGCGTTGCACACTACAACTCATTCTAACCAAGCCATTATACTAGCAAACACTCAGTGTACCTAGTGGCATCCTATACGTGGCTATTGGACTTTGCTATAGTCCCACTAGTGCAAAGACATTTGCAGAGCGCGTCTGCCTGCGTTGCACACTACAACTCATTCTAACCAAGCCATTATACTAGCAAACACTCAGTGTACCTAGTGGCATCCTATACGTGGCTATTGGACTTTGCTATAGTCCCACTAGTGCAAAGACATTTGCAGAGCGCGTCTGCCTGCGTTGCACACTACAACTCATTCTAACCAAGCCATTATACTAGCAAACACTCAGTGTACCTAGTGGCATCCTATACGTGGCTATTGGACTTTGCTATAGTCCCACTAGTGCAAAGACATTTGCAGAGCGCGTCTGCCTGCGTTGCACACTACAACTCATTCTAACCAAGCCATTATACTAGCAAACACTCAGTGTACCTAGTGGCATCCTATACGTGGCTATTGGACTTTGCTATAGTCCCACTAGTGCAAAGACATTTGCAGAGCGCGTCTGCCTGCGTTGCACACTACAACTCATTCTAACCAAGCCATTATACTAGCAAACACTCAGTGTACCTAGTGGCATCCTATACGTGGCTATTGGACTTTGCTATAGTCCCACTAGTGCAAAGACATTTGCAGAGCGCGTCTGCCTGCGTTGCACACTACAACTCATTCTAACCAAGCCATTATACTAGCAAACACTCAGTGTACCTAGTGGCATCCTATACGTGGCTATTGGACTTTGCTATAGTCCCACTAGTGCAAAGACATTTGCAGAGCGCGTCTGCCTGCGTTGCACACTACAACTCATTCTAACCAAGCCATTATACTAGCAAACACTCAGTGTACCTAGTGGCATCCTATACGTGGCTATTGGACTTTGCTATAGTCCCACTAGTGCAAAGACATTTGCAGAGCGCGTCTGCCTGCGTTGCACACTACAACTCATTCTAACCAAGCCATTATACTAGCAAACACTCAGTGTACCTAGTGGCATCCTATACGTGGCTATTGGACTTTGCTATAGTCCCACTAGTGCAAAGACATTTGCAGAGCGCGTCTGCCTGCGTTGCACACTACAACTCATTCTAACCAAGCCATTATACTAGCAAACACTCAGTGTACCTAGTGGCATCCTATACGTGGCTATTGGACTTTGCTATAGTCCCACTAGTGCAAAGACATTTGCAGAGCGCGTCTGCCTGCGTTGCACACTACAACTCATTCTAACCAAGCCATTATACTAGCAAACACTCAGTGTACCTAGTGGCATCCTATACGTGGCTATTGGACTTTGCTATAGTCCCACTAGTGCAAAGACATTTGCAGCACGTCTGCCTGCGTTGCACACTCCAACTAATTATAACTAAGTTGCATTGTCAGGGATATTTATTCTTTATTATTCTGCTGTTAATAAAGCTAGACCACCACTGCAATCTTCACCACCTCTCAATTTTTACTACCACATTTTCAGTCCACAATCTTGTCGCAATCAACATGAGTGGCAAAATGACAGATGCTGGTGGAAAGGGGAAGAGGCGTGGTGGAAAAGGCAAAAAAGGTTTTGTCCGTGGGGAAGGTGGCAAAGCTCCATTATCATCTGCTGAAGATAGACCATCTACCAGCAAAAGTAAGATGTCTACTACTTACCGTGGACAATCCGATGTGCTCCCTTTTTTACGGACACGAACAACAGGAAGAAAGGTAGATGATGGGCAAAAAAGGAAAATGCTTGAATGGATCTCAAGTGGTCCAACAAGTGCCCTCTCAGCCACTTCAAGTACCGCATCCAAAAAACACCAGTCCTCTGAGTTGTCATCCCAATCACACTTGATTTCTCCCAGCTCTGAAGTCTCCATCAGCCCTGCACAGTATGGTGGAACTGAGATGGCTGAGTCTGCAGAGCTGTTCAGTCACACTATAGCCTGGGAATCAGAGGTCTGCTCCCAAGCTACAGTGAGTACAGAACAGGAAATGGTCTGCAGTGATGCCCAGAACCTTTGTGACTCAGATTCAGGCCGTGAGGACCAAGTTTCTGAGCATAATGTTGACCCTTTGTCACAAACTGTAACACCTGTGGTTATAGACAATGAGGAACATACTGATGAAGATGAGACGCAGATACCCGATTGGGATGACAACTTAAATATTCCGTCAGGGCAAGAAGAGGCTCGGTCTGAGGGGGAGGGGAGTGCAAACACAACAATTGATGATGACGTTCTAGATCCCACCTACTGTCAACCCCCAGTCAGGCACTCGAGGAGGTCAACAGAGGCGGTGGAGGAGGATGCAACCGACGACGAAGTTACCTTGCGCCTTCCTGGACAGAGTCGGAGCACTGGTAGCACGTCTACAACTGCATCCTCAGCCACCACTCTGCCTATGAGCATTATTCGGGGTGGATCAACAGGTCGCATGGCCTCTAAGCCTTGCCTAGCCTGGTCCTTTTTTCACATCGAAAAAGATCGCCCAACTCATGTGATATGTAACATTTGTCATGATTCTCTTAGTAGAGGTCAAAAGCTCAGCAGTTTGACAACTTCTTCCATGAATCGTCACATGAATAAATATCATAAGTCCCGGTGGGAAGCTCACCGTGCTGCAATGCGGCCTAGCGGAGCGAACCATCCACCGCCCGCCCCTTCCACTGCATCCGCGCGCTCTTCATCTTCTAGGACTGTGGGGACAGCTGCCACACCTGTTTTTCCACGCAAAACTTCCACCACTGTAACCGCAACAGGCAGTTTGCTTGTAAGGTCGTCAGTTGGTTTGGAAGGGGAAACAAGTGAGTGTGTACAGCTCTCTCAGACATCGATAGCACCAACGTTGGATGAAGGCAACATCATGTCTCCGCCTGCACTTTCCTCACAAACCTGCATTTTTCCAGGGACACCCTACTCAACACCGTCTACACACAGCAGCCAGATCTCTGTCCCTCAGATGTGGTCAAATAAAAGGCCACTTCCTCCGACCCATGACAAAGCTAAGAGGTTGACTCTATCCCTCTGTAAGCTGTTGGCTACCGAAATGCTGCCTTTCCGCCTAGTGGACACACAGGATTTTAGAGACCTTATGTCTGTCGCTGTGCCCCAGTACCAGATGCCTAGTCGCCACTACTTCTCTAAGAAAGGTGTGCCCGCGCTACACCAGCATGTCGCACACAACATCACCGCTTCCTTGAGAAACTCTGTGTGTGAACGGGTGCATTTCACCACCGATACTTGGACCAGTAAGCATGGACAGGGACGTTACATGTCGCTGACTGGGCACTGGGTAACTATGGTGATAGATGGTGAAGGGTCTGCTGCACAAGTCTTGCCGTCCCCACGACTTGTGTGTCAATCCTCTGTCTGTCCAAGTTCCGCCACTGCTTCTGCATCCTCCACCTCATCTGGGTCCTCCACCTCCGCCCCAAGCCTGCCTGGTCAGGCCACCAGCGTTCTCACTGCGCAGAAGGAATCACGCACCCCTCATTACTATGCTGGCAGCAGAGCGCAACGGCATCAGGCGGTCTTTAGCTTGACATGTCTTGGTAATAAGAGTCACACAGCTGAGGAGTTGTGGTCAGCTTTGCGGTCCGAGTTTAATAAATGGTTGTCTCCACTCAAACTGCAGCCTGGTAAGGCCGTGTGCGACAATGCTGCAAACCTGGGTGCGGCACTTCGCCTGGGCAAGGTGACACACGTACCTTGTATGGCTCACGTGTTGAACCTTGTCGTGCAGCAATTTTTAACACACTATCCCGGCCTAGATGGCCTTCTGAACAGGGCACGAAAACTGTCAGCTCACTTCCGCCGTTCAAGCGCCGCAGCAGAGCGACTTGCATCGCTCCAGAAGTCTTTCGGCCTGCCGGTTCATCGCCTGAAATGCGATGTGGCGACACGCTGGAATTCAACTCTCCACATGTTACAGCGACTGTGGCAGCACCGCAGAGCCCTGGTGCAATACGTCATGACGTATAGCCTGGGCCAACGAGATGCAGAGGTGGGGCAGATCACCCTGATGGAGTGGTCTCAGATCAAGGACCTATGCACCCTTCTGCACAGTTTCGACATGGCGACGAATATGTTTAGCTCTGACAATGCCATTATCAGCATGACGATTCCAGTCATTTACATGCTGGAGCACACGCTAAACACTATTCGGAGTCAGGGGGTGGGACAACATGAAGGGGAGGAACTACAGGAGGATTCATATGCGCAAGGGACAACAACATCACGAAGGTCCAGACGTTCATCATCACCAACGCAGCAGGCATGGGACCATGGGGGACAGGGATCGACAAGGGCGCATAGTAGCAGGCGAAATGTTGAGCAAGGTGCAGGAGAACATGAAGAAATGGAGGACGAACTGTCCATGGACATGGAAGACTCAGCGGATGAGGGAGACCTTGGTCAAATTTCAGTTGAAAGAGGTTGGGGTCAGATGTCAGAGGAAGAAAGAACGGGTAGCACCTCTATGCCACAAACACAGCATGGACTTGGTCCGCATGGCTGCGCAAGACACATGAGTGCCTTTTTGTTGCACTACCTCCAACATGACAGTCGTATTGTCAAAATTAGAAGTGATGATGACTACTGGATTGCCACACTATTAGATCCCCGGTACAAGTCCAAATTTTGTGACATAATTCCAGCCATAGAAAGGGACGCACGTATGCAGGAGTATCAGCAGAAGCTGTTACTAGATCTTAGCTCGGCTTTTCCACCAAACAACCGTGCAGGTGCAGGGAGTGAATCTCCCAGTTGTAACTTGACAAACATGGGACGGTCTCGTCATCTTCAACAGTCTACCCGTACCAGTAGGACCTTTTCTGGTGCCGGTAACAGCAATTTTATGGAATCTTTTCATAATTTTTTTAGACCCTCTTTTGCAAGGCCACCAGAGACAACAAGTCTGACACATAGTCAACGGCTGGAGAGGATGATACAGGAGTATCTCCAAATGAACATCGATGCCATGACTGTGCAACTGGAGCCTTGCTCCTTTTGGGCTTCAAACCTACAAAAATGGCCAGAGCTCGCAACTTACGCCTTGGAGATTTTGTCGTGTCCAGCTGCCAGCGTTGTCTCTGAACGTGTATTCAGTGCTGCTGGGTGTGTGCTGACAGATAAGCGCACGCGTCTGTCCAGTGACAATGTGGACAGACTGACGTTCATCAAAATGAACAAGTCATGGATCCAGAAGGAATTTACTACCCCTGTGTCATCCTGGGGAGAGTAAATGCTTGTGGATTTGGAATGTGCTTGATGCAAATCAAAACATCCTGTTTGCAACTAGGGCCCAAGTGCTGCCACTGATGGGGTGGGTGTCTGTGTGGCCCAATTTTTGGAAAAAAAGGAGACTCCGCTTGGAGTAACCCTTGCTTGCTGTGTTTTTAAAAGAAGCCAAGATGAACAGAGCTGGGATCAGGAAAGACTTTGCTACCTACCCCGGTGTCATCCTGGGGACGGCTAAGAATAGCGTATTTTTGAATGTGCTTGATGCAAATCAAAACATCCTGTTTGCAACTAGGGCCCAAGTGCTGCCACTGATGGGGTGGGTGTCTGTGTGGCCCAATTTTTGGAAAAAAGGGAGACTCCGCTTGGAGTAACCCTTGCTTACATTGTTTTTAAAAGAAGCCAAGATGAACAAGTCATGGGTCAGCAAAGACTTTGCTACCTACCCCGGTGTCATCCTGGGGACGGCTAAGAATAGCGTATTTTTGAATGTGCTTGATGCAAATCAAAACATCCTGTTTGCAACTAGGGCCCAAGTGCTGCCACTGATGTGGTGGGTGTCTGTGTGGCCCAATTTTTGGAAAAAAGGGAGACTCCGCTTGGAGTAACCCTTGCTTGCTGTGTTTTTAAAAGAAGCCAAGATGAACAGAGCTGGGATCAGGAAAGACTTTGCTACCTACCCCGGTGTCATCCTGGGGACGGATAAGAATGGCGTATTTTTGAATGTGCTTGATGCAAATCTAGCTGTGAAGTGTACAACTGGGGCACAACTGCTGCCACTGAATGGGTGGGTGTGTGTGGGGCCCAATTTTTGGAAAAAAGGGGAGACTCCGCTTGGAGTAACCCTTGCTTACATTGTTTTTAAAAGAAGCCAAGATGAACAAGTCATGGGTCAGCAAAGACTTTGCTACCTACCCCAGTGTCATCCTGGGGACGGCTAAGAATAGCGTATTTTTGAATGTGCTTGATGCAAATCAAAACATCCTGTTTGCAACTAGGGCCCAAGTGCTGCCACTGATGGGGTGGGTGTCTGTGTGGCCCAATTTTTGGAAAAAAGGGAGACTCCGCTTGGAGTAACCCTTGCTTGCTGTGTTTTTAAAAGAAGCCAAGATGAACAGAGCTGGGATCAGGAAAGACTTTGCTACCTACCCCGGTGTCATCCTGGGGACGGCTAAGAATAGCGTATTTTTGAATGTGCTTGATGCAAATCAAAACATCCTGTTTGCAACTAGGGCCCAAGTGCTGCCACTGATGGGGTGGGTGTCTGTGTGGCCCAATTTTTGGAAAAAAGGGAGACTCCGCTTGGAGTAACCCTTGCTTGCTGTGTTTTTAAAAGAAGCCAAGATGAACAGAGCTGGGATCAGGAAAGACTTTGCTACCTACCCCGGTGTCATCCTGGGGACGGCTAAGAATAGCGTATTTTTGAATGTGCTTGATGCAAATCAAAACATCCTGTTTGCAACTAGGGCCCAAGTGCTGCCACTGATGGGGTGGGTGTCTGTGTGGCCCAATTTTTGGAAAAAAGGGAGACTCCGCTTGGAGTAACCCTTGCTTGCTGTGTTTTTAAAAGAAGCCAAGATGAACAGAGCTGGGATCAGGAAAGACTTTGCTACCTACCCCGGTGTCATCCTGTGGACGGCTAAGAATAGCGTATTTTTGAATGTGCTTGATGCAAATCAAAACATCCTGTTTGCAACTAGGGCCCAAGTGCTGCCACTGATGGGGTGGGTGTCTGTGTGGCCCAATTTTTGGAAAAAAGGGAGACTCCGCTTGGAGAAACCCTTGCTTGCTGTGTTTTTAAAAGAAGCCAAGATGAACAGAGCTGGGATCAGGAAAGACTTTGCTACCTACCCCGGTGTCATCCTGGGGACGGCTAAGAATAGCGTATTTTTGAATGTGCTTGATGCAAATCAAAACATCCTGTTTGCAACTAGGGCCCAAGTGCTGCCACTGATGGGGTGGGTGTCTGTGTGGCCCAATTTTTGGAAAAAAGGGAGACTCCGCTTGGAGTAACCCTTGCTTGCTGTGTTTTTAAAAGAAGCCAAGATGAACAGAGCTGGGATCAGGAAAGACTTTGCTACCTACCCCGGTGTCATCCTGGGGACGGCTAAGAATAGCGTATTTTTGAATGTGCTTGATGCAAATCAAAACATCCTGTTTGCAACTAGGGCCCAAGTGCTGCCACTGATGGGGTGGGTGTCTGTGTGGCCCAATTTTTGGAAAAAAGGGAGACTCCGCTTGGAGTAACCCTTGCTTACATTGTTTTTAAAAGAAGCCAAGATGAACAAGTCATGGGTCAGCAAAGACTTTGCTACCTACCCCGGTGTCATCCTGGGGACGGCTAAGAATAGCGTATTTTTGAATGTGCTTGATGCAAATCAAAACATCCTGTTTGCAACTAGGGCCCAAGTGCTGCCACTGATGTGGTGGGTGTCTGTGTGGCCCAATTTTTGGAAAAAAGGGAGACTCCGCTTGGAGTAACCCTTGCTTGCTGTGTTTTTAAAAGAAGCCAAGATGAACAGAGCTGGGATCAGGAAAGACTTTGCTACCTACCCCGGTGTCATCCTGGGGACGGATAAGAATGGCGTATTTTTGAATGTGCTTGATGCAAATCTAGCTGTGAAGTGTACAACTGGGGCACAACTGCTGCCACTGAATGGGTGGGTGTGTGTGGGGCCCAATTTTTGGAAAAAAGGGGAGACTCCGCTTGGAGTAACCCTTGCTTACATTGTTTTTAAAAGAAGCCAAGATGAACAAGTCATGGGTCAGCAAAGACTTTGCTACCTACCCCAGTGTCATCCTGGGGACGGCTAAGAATAGCGTATTTTTGAATGTGCTTGATGCAAATCAAAACATCCTGTTTGCAACTAGGGCCCAAGTGCTGCCACTGATGGGGTGGGTGTCTGTGTGGCCCAATTTTTGGAAAAAAGGGAGACTCCGCTTGGAGTAACCCTTGCTTGCTGTGTTTTTAAAAGAAGCCAAGATGAACAGAGCTGGGATCAGGAAAGACTTTGCTACCTACCCCGGTGTCATCCTGGGGACGGCTAAGAATAGCGTATTTTTGAATGTGCTTGATGCAAATCAAAACATCCTGTTTGCAACTAGGGCCCAAGTGCTGCCACTGATGGGGTGGGTGTCTGTGTGGCCCAATTTTTGGAAAAAAGGGAGACTCCGCTTGGAGTAACCCTTGCTTGCTGTGTTTTTAAAAGAAGCCAAGATGAACAGAGCTGGGATCAGGAAAGACTTTGCTACCTACCCCGGTGTCATCCTGGGGACGGCTAAGAATAGCGTATTTTTGAATGTGCTTGATGCAAATCAAAACATCCTGTTTGCAACTAGGGCCCAAGTGCTGCCACTGATGGGGTGGGTGTCTGTGTGGCCCAATTTTTGGAAAAAAGGGAGACTCCGCTTGGAGTAACCCTTGCTTACATTGTTTTTAAAAGAAGCCAAGATGAACAAGTCATGGGTCAGCAAAGACTTTGCTACCTACCCCGGTGTCATCCTGGGGACGGCTAAGAATAGCGTATTTTTGAATGTGCTTGATGCAAATCAAAACATCCTGTTTGCAACTAGGGCCCAAGTGCTGCCACTGATGTGGTGGGTGTCTGTGTGGCCCAATTTTTGGAAAAAAGGGAGACTCCGCTTGGAGTAACCCTTGCTTGCTGTGTTTTTAAAAGAAGCCAAGATGAACAGAGCTGGGATCAGGAAAGACTTTGCTACCTACCCCGGTGTCATCCTGGGGACGGATAAGAATGGCGTATTTTTGAATGTGCTTGATGCAAATCTAGCTGTGAAGTGTACAACTGGGGCACAACTGCTGCCACTGAATGGGTGGGTGTGTGTGGGGCCCAATTTTTGGAAAAAAGGGGAGACTCCGCTTGGAGTAACCCTTGCTTACATTGTTTTTAAAAGAAGCCAAGATGAACAAGTCATGGGTCAGCAAAGACTTTGCTACCTACCCCAGTGTCATCCTGGGGACGGCTAAGAATAGCGTATTTTTGAATGTGCTTGATGCAAATCAAAACATCCTGTTTGCAACTAGGGCCCAAGTGCTGCCACTGATGGGGTGGGTGTCTGTGTGGCCCAATTTTTGGAAAAAAGGGAGACTCCGCTTGGAGTAACCCTTGCTTGCTGTGTTTTTAAAAGAAGCCAAGATGAACAGAGCTGGGATCAGGAAAGACTTTGCTACCTACCCCGGTGTCATCCTGTGGACGGCTAAGAATAGCGTATTTTTGAATGTGCTTGATGCAAATCAAAACATCCTGTTTGCAACTAGGGCCCAAGTGCTGCCACTGATGGGGTGGGTGTCTGTGTGGCCCAATTTTTGGAAAAAAGGGAGACTCCGCTTGGAGTAACCCTTGCTTGCTGTGTTTTTAAAAGAAGCCAAGATGAACAGAGCTGGGATCAGGAAAGACTTTGCTACCTACCCCGGTGTCATCCTGGGGACGGTTAAGAATAGCGTATTTTTGAATGTGCTTGATGCAAATCTAGCTGTGAAGTGTACAACTGGGGCACAACTGCTGCCACTGAAGGGGTGGGTGTGTGTGGGGCCCAATTTTTGGAAAAAAGGGAGACTCCGCTTGGAGTAACCCTTGCTTGCTGTGTTTTTAAAAGAAGCCAAGATGAACAGAGCTGGGATCAGGAAAGACTTTGCTACCTACCCCGGTGTCATCCTGGGGACGGATAAGAATGGCGTATTTTTGAATGTGCTTGATGCAAATCTAGCTGTGAAGTGTACAACTGGGGCACAACTGCTGCCACTGAAGGGGTGGGTGTGTGGGGCCCAATTTTTGGAAAAAAGGGAGACTCCGCTTGGAGTCACCTTGCGGTGTTTTACATGACTTTAGAAGGGCGTGCCATGCCTATATCTGTGTGTCCTCCTCTTTTTCCTTGTCCAGCTGTTTTGTTTTCGCATGAGTACATGTCCTTGTCACTTTCCCATGTGTTTGTGTTGTGTTGTGAGTTGTTTGTCACCTTTTGGACACCTTTGAGGGTGTTTTCTAGGTGTTTTACTGTGTTTGTGATTGCCTGCCATTGTTTCCTATGGGCTCGAGTTCGGTTCGTCGAACGTTCGACGAGCCGAACTCGAGCCAGACCCCCCGTTCGGCGAACCGCCTCGAGCCGAACCGGGACCGGTTCGCTCATCTCTATTAACCATCTTTGGCAAAAACTGATATCAACGTGTGTTCAAGTGCTCCTGTTGTCTCATGTAAAAAAATTAAACCATTAACCTTGTTGCCTCATGTAAAACCATGTAACCATCAAGCATGGTGCCTTCTTATGTGTAAAGTTATTAAACCGCCCAAAAAAAAAGATAAATTGTTATTGACATAAATCTGTTCTAAAGTTTATTATAAACTAAGTTAGAAATTGTCTTTACCATGATTGATTATTTGTTTTAAAGGGAACCGACCACCATAAAAATGCAGTCCAATGTACAGACACCATTTTATAGAGCAGGGGGAGCTGAGTACATTGATATATAGTTTGTGGTAAAAAATGTCAATACATCTGGTGTTTTATTCATTTAAACCTCTGCTCTATCTAGGATTTTTGGTCCAGTGGGTGGTCCTTACAAAAAGAAAAAAGTCAATTACTGATGGGACTGCCCATTGGACTGAAAATACCAGAAAGAGCAGAGTTATAAATTATTAAAACACAGGTTCTACTGAATTTATCCTCAGAAAACTATTTATCAATCTGGCTCACTTTTTCTGCTCTATAACATAGTGCCTGTAGATTGGATTGTATTTTCATGATGACAAGTATTCTTTAAATAACCTTTCAAATTTAACAGGTATGAATCCCCCCTACACCCCAATTTCATTTTCAGAATCCTTAAAGGATATATATTTTTCTTCTTTGGAAAAAAAAAAGTCTATTTAAATCTAAATATTATCTTAAAAGAATAAAAGAGTTGTAATTAAAGCCATAATAGCTTTTTTTGTCATTAATCACGCAGGATTTTGGTGAATAATATCCATTGCGTTAAACAATAACATTTGATGACAAGCATCATTAAATAAAACATAAGTGATGAAACGCTCAGCATGTTTTACTGAGGTAGTCCAGACAGCTAGTTATTAACTGTTAACTAAACATTGTCTTGGCAGAGATTGTACAATATTAGACTACTGTGGAAATGGCTAATCAAACAATTCACTGAAAAATCTGAATGAGAAAGCTCAAGCTATTTTATTCTGCGCACTCATGCAACAAATAGAGAACATTTTATATTTTAGAGCTTAATCCCTTTAAAATGTTAGTGCCATAAGAGCTTAAAATAAACTCTGTTCAATTAGAAAATTAACCCTCAGTGTGTTATCACGTCATAAACTCCAATGAGACAGTCACATACCGTATATTGAATTATTGTTTCTTTATATCAAAGAGTCATTCTATTCATTTACCTTTGATGAAACAATAGAATTAACAAAGTAAATTCTGGATGAAAGTACATTGCAATAACTACACAGTATATTGCTAGTAATAAGCAAATTTAATGAAATTTGAATTCAGCAGTTCACTTGTATAAGTCCAGGATATTCTATTTGAATTGAATATACACTGTGTGCAGAATTATTAGGCAAATGAGTATTTTGATCATATGATAATTTTTATACATGTCGTCCTACTCCAAGCTGTGTAGGCTTGAGAGACAACTACCAATTAAGTAAATTAGGTGATGTGCATCTCTGTAATGAGGAGGGCTGTGGTGCAATGCCATTGGCAATGTAGATTTGACGGGCTCTGAAAAGTCCAAAATTGTGAGCTGTCTTGCAGAGGGATGCTGCAGTCTTGAAATTGCCAAACTTTTGAAGCGTGATTGACGAAGTCATGCGTTTTATAGCAAATAGCTAACAGCATCGCAGGAAGAGTGTTGGGCAAAAATGGCGCAAAATAACTGCTCATGAATTGAGGAAAATCAAGCGTGAAGCTGCCAAGATGCCATTTGCCACCAGTTTGGCCATATTTCAAAGCTGCAACGTTACTGGAGTATCAAAAAGCACAAGGTGTGCCATACTCAGAGACATGGCCAAGGTAAGGAAGGCTGAAAAACGACCACCTTTGAACAAGAAACATAAGATAAAACGTCAAGACTGGGCCAAGAAATATCTTAAGACTGATTTTTCAAAGGTTTTATGGACTGATGAAATGATAGTGACTCTTGATGGGTCAAATGGATTGGCCAGAGGCTGGATCAGTAAAGAGCAGAGAGCTCCACTCCGACTCAGATGCCAGCAAGGTGGAGGTGGGGTACTGGTATGGGCTGGTATCATCAAAGATGAACTTTTGGGACCTTTTCGAGTTGAGGATGGACTGAAGCTCAACTCCCAGACTTACTGCCAGTTTCTGGAAGACAACTTCTTCCAGCAGTGGTACAGGAAGAAGTTGGTATCGTTCACATGCATCCAACTACTCCACAGTGTGGCTGGCAAGTAAAGGTCTAAAAGATGAAAAATAATGACATGGCCCCCTTGTTCACCTGATCTGAACCCCATAGAGAACCTGTGGTCCCTAATAAAATGAGTAAGATCTACAGGGAGGGAAAACAGTACACCCCTCGGAACAGTATCTGGGAGGCTGTGGTGGCTGCTGCACGCAATGTTGACCTAAATAGATCAAGGAACTGACAGAATCAATGGATGGTAGGCTGTTGAGTGTCATCATAAAGAAAGGTGACTATATTGGTCACTAATTTTTTGGGTTTTGTTTTTGCATGTCAGAAATGTTTATTTCTACATTTTGTGCAGTTATATTGGTTTACGTGGTGAAAATAAACAAGTGAGATGAGAATATATTTGGTTTTTATTAAGTTTCTTAATAATTCTGCACAGTAATAGTTACCTGCACAAACAGATATCCTCCTAAGATAGCTAAATCTAAAAAAGGTCACTCCAACTTCCAAAAATATTAATCTTTGATATTTATGAGTCTTTTGGGTTGATTGAGGACATAGTTGTTGATCAATAATAAAAAAATCCTCTAAAATACAACTTGCCTAATAATTTTGCACACAGTGTATTTAATGAGAAATGTACATTGAGGTTTCTTCAGAAACCAGAACATAATAAAATCTTTGACTCACAGCCCTACTCCAATGAGGTTGTCGTCTTTCGTTCACTCACCGGTGCAGTCTTCAATTGGCGACTTTCAGGGTCTTCCGGCACTCAGCATCTTTGGCATTTTCCAATGCTCAGCAATTTCGACATTCGACATCACATGCTGTCCATTTCCTTGTGATCCTCCTTGAGATCTTTTTATTCCTTCATTAGAGTCCAGCTGTGTTTAATTAAACTTTTAGGACTTGATTTGGAAAAGCACACACCTGTCTATATAAGACCTTACAGCTCACAGTGCATGTCAGACCAAATGAGAATCATGAGGTTATAGGAACTGCCCAAGGAGCTCAGAGACAGAATTGTGGCATGAAACAGATCTGGCCAAGGTTACGAAAGAATTTCTGCAGTACTCAAGGTTCCTAAGAGCACAGTGGCCTCCATACTCCTTAAATAGAAGACGTCTGGGACCACCAGAATTCTTCCTAGACGGGGCCGACCAGCCAAACTGAGCAATCATGGGAGAAGAGCCTTGGTGAGAGAGGTAAAAAAGAACCCCAAGATCACTGTGGTTGAGCTCCAGAGATGCAGTAGGGAGATGGGAGAAAGTTCTACAAAGTCAGCTATCACTGCAGCCCTCCACCAGTCTGGCCTTTATGGCAGAGTGGCCTGATGGAAGCCTTTCCTAAGTGCAAGACATATGAAAGCCTGCATAGAGTTTGCAAAAAACACATGAAAAACTCCCAGACTATGAGAAATAAGATTCTATGGTCTGATGAGACGAAGATAGAACTTTTTGGTGATAATCCTAAGTGGTCTATGTGGAAAAAAACAGGCACTGCTCATCACCTGTCCAATACAATCCCAACAGTGAAACATGGTGTTGGCTGCATCATGCTATGGGGGTGTTTTTCAGCTTCAGGGACAGGACAACTGGTTGCAATTGTAGGAAAGATGAATTCGGCCAAGCACAGAGATATCCTGGAAGAAAACCTTTTCACCTTCTAACAAGACATTGACCCTAAGCACACAGCTAAAATAACAAAGGAGTGGCTTCAGAACAACTCTGTGACCATTCTGGACTGGCCCAGCCAGAGCCTTGACCTAAACCCAATTTAACAACTTCACAGAACTGGAGAGGATCTGCAGAGAAAAATTGCAGAGGATTCCCAATTCCAAGTCTGAAAAACTTGTTGCCTCATTCCCAAGAAGACATGGCTGTACTAGCGCAAAAGGGTGCTTCTAGTCAGTATTGAGCAAAGGGGCTGAAAACTTATGACCATGTGATATTTCAGTTTTTCTTGATTAAGAAATTTGCAAAAAATTCTACATTTCTGGGGGGATTTTCTGTCAAGATGGGGTGCACATTAATGAGGAAAAAAAATGAACTTTTTTGAAATTACCAAATGACTGCAATGAAACAAAGAGTGAAAAATGTAAAGGGGTCTGTACCCACTGTACACACATTTGCGCTTGCCGTGTTCAGAAATGCCTGATCTATCAAAATATAAAATCAATAAAACGCAAAAAAATTTCAAACGTAAAATTCAATTTTTTGGCCGTCGCAAATTTTACTCAAAATGCAATAACAGGGGATCAAAAAGTAGCATCTGCGCAAAAATGATACCATTAAAAACATCAGGTCGAGATGCAAAAAGTAAGCAGTCACTGAGCACCATATCAGAAAAAATGAGAACTCTATGGATTGCGAAAAATAGCACAAAAAGTGCACCATTTTTCGGAACAAATGTCTGAATTTTTTAACCCCTTAGATAAAAATAAACTTATACATGTTCGGTGTCTACGAACTCATACCGACCTGAGGTATCATACCGATGCATCAGTTTTACCATATAGTGAACACACTGAAAAAAATATCCCACAATACATAATGCAATCGCACTTTTTTTTGCAATTTTTTCTCACTTGGAATTTTTTTGCCGTTGTCCAGTACACTGTATGGTAAAACTTCATTTAAAAGTACAGCTCATCTGGCAAAAAAACAAGCCCTTATATGGCAATATTAAGGGAAAACAAAAGTTATAGCTCTTGGAAGAAAAACAGAAAATCGCCAGGTGGTTAAGGGGTTAGATGTCACATTGAGTCAATGCTTTGAACGTTGTCAAGTGGGCAAGATGTTTACTGGTGACTCCTTCATACCAGGCGACACTTATGCCCCTCATCTACAATATCTACAATTTTCTTTACCATGCTTCTAATTTTTTGGAAAAAAAATGTTTTTATGTCTATTGATAGGAGTTAATTTCACTGGTGGGAATAGGCTAATACACAGGGCTTGACATAAACGGTAAACTTTTTTTTAAAAAAAATAACCTAATGGATATCCATCACCATCAGAAAAAAATTCTTTATCATCATATTAAAAAAAAAAAAAAAAATTGTATTTCTTATGCACCAATTGGGATTGCTTTTCCTGGTAAAATCTTGCACAGGATTGAAGTCATGCACATGGCAGTTGAAATATACTGTATTTTCATAATATAATCTTTAGATTCCATGACTATAATTTCATCATCATAAAAAATATTTTTTGTGGGCAGTGACTGGGATGAAATTTCCTGATAGGCCTCTCTGCAGGGTTGACACCTGGGCATAAAAGGCAAACATTTTTATCTTTTTTAAGAATTTCATAGACTTTTATGACTACTAATGATGAGTAAGAATTAAAATACTCGAGTGCTTGGTACTCGAATTGAGCAGGTCGGACACTATAGCCTGCTTTACATGTTACGATTCTGCATACGATATCGTATGCGATTGTAACCGCCCCCATCGTATGTGCGGCACGTTCAATTTTGTTGAATGTGCGGCACAAACGATTACCCCCCATCACACGTACTTACCCGTCCATACGACTTCGATGTGGGCGGCGAATGTCCACTTCCTGGAGTGGGAGGGACGTTCGGCGTCACATCGATGTCACGCAGCAGCCGGCCAATAGAAGGAGAGGGGCGGAGATGAGCGGGACGTAAACATCCCGCCCACCTCCTTCCTTCCACATTGCTGGCCGGTAGCCACAGGACGCAGGTAAGATCTGTTCATCGTTCCCGGGATGTCACACACTGCGATGTGTGCTATCCCGGGTATGATGAACAACCTGACATTCAATTCATGAGGAATGAACGACGTGCGTGCGATGAACATTTTACTGTTCATTCGCAATCGCACATACATGTTACACACTAGAATGTACCTTACGATGCCGGATGTGCGTCACTTACGACGTGACCCCGCCGATACATCGTAAGATATATTGTAGTGTGTAAAGCGGGCTTTAGATGGCCTCAACTTGAGCACCAAGCATAATGGAGGTCAATGGTAAACTTGAAAATGCTTCTGGAAGACCCTAAAAGGAGGGCTGGGGAGGCAGGAAAATAGCTGAAATTGATAGAAACAGCGCTCAAATGAAATGTGAAAGCATAGGGCCATTCGCATCCGCCAGAGCTGCATTTGGGAATGTGGACTACGGCAGAGCTTCATGGGAACATTTTGAAAATAAATTGGTGAACAAAGGAGTATGGGAGAGTATTTTTTTAAATAAACTATTTTTTCCTGTGTGTGTTTATTTTTCTTTTTACTTACTGAGTTAGTAATGGGGGTTGTATGATAGACACCAGTGCTTGATGCCGGCTTACACTACACAGTTAACATCAACCCCAACTACCATGACCCCAATTGCCACTGTACTAGGAAAATTGGGAAGAACTGGGCCAAGCCCTAAAATTGGTGCATATAATGTGATGTGCAAATTCTGGGGTGACTGGGGGCTGATATTTTTAGGCTGCAAAGAGCCAAATAACCATATGCCTTTCCAGCCAGATAATATTAGACCAAAGCTGTCTGCTTTACCTTGGCTGGTTATCAAAAATAGGGGGACCCCACATTGCTTTTTAAATTATTTATTAGGTTAAACAAGGCTAAAAACACCCTTTATTGCCACATGAAAGGCAATAAAGGCTGCAAGAGTAAAATATACAATGTATATCAATTTATCACTGCCTATATGCCTGCTCTAATCTAAGCTCTCCCTCCTAGATTAGCTTCCCATGAACTGCTTCCAAAGGAGAGTATGCCGAGCATCGCACTCCCATATCTCATATAAGACCCTATGATGTGATGCGGCCAACCCGTCAGAGTAATGCCAGCATTATATGGCATTACAATGTATGACAGGTAATCCACGAACATTTGTTGGTTGTCTAACAAACACCAAACATGTGGGGCGGAGACCCGAACATGGCTCTCAAGCACTCATGATACTCGATAATCGACTAATGAGCGTACCTAAGCACCCCTATGCTTGATCAAGAACCGACCAATGGCGAGCATGCTCACTCATCACTAATGACTAGCATTTTCTTTACAATAAACCTTATTCTTTGTAAAAAAAAATAGTATTTTCTTTGAATGGACTACAGTTAATTCCCTGTTATGTAAATCCTGTGCAAGGATGGGCACAAAACACAATAATATTTTACTAATTAAAATTTGTTTGCATAGAGGACTACAATACAATTTTCTTTACCATCATTCTTTTTGTTGTATAATTAGAATTTTATGTTTATCGATGGGAGTCAATTTCACAGGTAGGAATCTGCACAAGATTGCGCCAATGCAGAGGGTTGTGCACAAAATGGAGCTTTTTTTTTTCAAAATAAAAGCATAAATATCCTGGACTAAAATTTTCTTTACCATGATCATCATTTTAAGTAAAAAAAAATAAAATTATTTTTTGGCATTAACTTTGGTTAATTTTCCTGTGTAAGAATGGCCCTTGGACAGGGCTGGGCACAAAACGTAATCATTTTTTCAAACAAAAATTCACTGGACTTACATGTCTATAACTTTTTTTACCATAACTATTAGAGATAGCTGAATAGTCAAATATTCTGGTTGAATTCTTCAGGCTGAATAATTTCTAATATTCGTGTATTCATACCGAAAAACAAACCCAATGCAAGTCAATGGGAAACTCAAATCATTTTCTGGAGGACGTTGGAAGTAGGTCTGAGAGGGCTGTAAAAATGCTCCAATGGATGGAAAACTGCTGAAACAGAATGGAAACAGCATTGAGAAAGATGCCTGGATGCATTTCTGACTCATATTTGGTTTCTGGGAATAATGTTGTCAGAGTATTACACAGATTAAAGCAGGAATATTACACTTTTTGAGTTTCCCAATAGCTATCACGCTGCTTCCTTGTCCAATCATTAGATCTCATACATATTCATTGATTCACCTGCCCACCCTCTGGGACACCTTCTGTGATTGGCTGCAATCATATTGCCGGCGTCCATGATTGGTTACCCTCATAGTAGCTGTCTGTGGCAGGATGGGGAGTGTAAAAATAAATTAATAATTTGAAAAAATGTCCCAGGGTTCCCTGATACCCAGTGCAGATAAAGCAGATAACTACAGACTGGAGCCCCCAGCTGTACATGTTATCTTGGCTGTGTATCAAAACACGAGGGTCCCAATGTGGTTTTTAAAATAAATATTTATAAAAATTAAGTTAACAAACAGAGTGTGGTTCCACTAATTTTGAAACCCAGCCAAGATAAAGCCGACAGTTTGGGGCAGGTATTCTCAGACTGGGGAGACCCATAATTATTTGACCCTTCATAATCCACATGAGGTCCTACAACGATCCCGGCTCTCCTACATCTGAAGTTACACTGCGTGATCACATTAGAAAATATGACTGCTCCCTAGCTGGGATCTCAGGTGAACTGTCCTGAGGTGAACTCAGGTGAAGTCATTGAACTTAATGTTGGAGTAGCGGATTAAGCAATGTGTACAAATTAAGTATTTGGTTGAAAACATTTCTGCATAAATTCTGCATCTCCTGGAAAAAAAAAATGCACCAAAAGCATGTACATTTTAAATCGATGCGTTTTTTTTGCCAGGAGATGCTGATTTGGTGCAGAAATGTCTGCACCCAAATACTCATTGTGCATACATTGACTAATCTGGTAATCCGGCATTGAGTTCAAAGACTTCACCTGAGGTCACGGCTGTGGTTCCCACAATACCCCAGCTGTGACCTCAGGTGAACTGACCTGAGGGGAACTCATTGAACTCAGTGACCTCACTTCTGGTGAACTTGAACTCATTGACCTCACCTCAAACTGCATCTACTGACAGAAAAACTCACCACAACCGCAATGCGATTTTGACTCATTTCTTACTTGGCTTCTGCCAGGAAATGCAAATTTGTTGCAGACATTTCTGCACCAAAGCTGCATCTTCTGGCAGTAAAACAGTTAAAAAATGCGACAAAACCGCAGATTTGTTCTCCAACAAATTTCTGCACAAAATATGCATTTTCTGGCAGAAAAATGCACCAAAACCGTATGCATTTATGATCCGTGTTTGGTGAGTTTTTCTGCTAGGATATGCAGATTTGGTGCAAACATTTGTTACAGACCAAATCTGCAGTTTTGATATGTTTTTGACATGGATTTCTGGCAGAAGATGCAGATTTCTTACAAAGCTCTCTGCAACAAATATCTACCAAATCTCCATCTTCTGACAGAAAAACATTTGTTTATGATGCGGTTTCGGTGCGTTTTTTTTGCCAGGAGATACAGATTTGGTGCCGAAATGTCTGCAACCAAACAATCAATGTGCACACATTGCCTAATCTGGTAATCTGGCATTGAGTTCAATGACTTCACTTGAAGTCTCAACTGGGATTCCCATGGTAGAAGTGACATCATTGAGTTCACCTGAGGTGAACTCATTAAAGTCAGTGACCTCACCTCAGGTGAACTCATTGAACTTAATGTTGGATTAGTGAATTAGGCAATGTGTACAAATTAAGTACCGGTATTTGGTTGCAAACATTTCTGCATGAAATCTGCATCTCCTGGAAAAAAAATGCACCACAACCACATGCATTTTCATGCAGCTTTGGTGTGTTTTTTGCCAGGAGATGCCAATTTGGTGAAGAAATGTCTGCACCCAAATACTATATATTTACACATTGCCTAATCTGGTAATCCAGCATTGAGTTCAATGACTTCACCTTAGCAGAAAAAATCCCGGCACACATCTGAATCATGAGAGACAATTGAATTGTGTTCAAACTAGTATTTATTTTGATTTTTTGATTGACGTTTCGGCAATTTAGCCTTCATCAAAATGAAACTAGATATAACAAAAAATATATATATATATATATATATTAGTACCATCATTTACCATATCATTATAGTATATAGGAAAAGAAACAAAAGAAAAATACCTATATGGTATATAACAGATAGTTTTCTTAATATAAGGATCTTGATGGATTATCCTGTGACAGACATCAAGAAAAGGACCATTAATTAAAGCCAGAAAAAACATGTCATAACAGAAAGCACTATAAAATTAAATGTGTATGCCCAAAGATATAGGAAAAATGTTGTATTAAAACACATCAAAAAAATGGTATAAGGCAAAGATCCATGGGCCAAAGGAAATATAAGAGAAAGTAGAAGGAATCAATATAAGAGGAATTACCTGAAGAGGAATGAAAGAGGTATAGTGGAATCCAGTGGATAAGGGTATGGGAAACTAGGAAGTAATTAGAATGGAAGGGAGGATAATTAGAACAACATAGCAAAAAACAGGACAATATACAATGAAAAGAAGCCCATAGAATATGCTGGAGAGCAAAGCAGTATTACCTGTGTCCAGGGTGATCAGCGGTGGAATGTGAAGAGTGAGATCGCGGTGAGGGTTTTTAAAGGAGAAGGGCGGGACAAATAAATTAATTTCCTGAAGGTGGAACGCACGGTGGAGCGCAGAATGCGCGTGCGCAGTGAGGTACGGAAGTGCGCGCATGCGCAGTGGGAAAAAAGAGGGAAACAGTGAAATTAAGACCCAAGGTTTCCATGGAGATGGCGGTGAGCGCCAGCGTGTCTCTAAGGAAAGGAGGAAAGAAAAGAAAAGGGGATAAATAAAGGAAAAATTGACTTGCCGTGATAACAGTATCATGTCAATCAATATGCAGTGTATATAACAAATATAGAATACAGCAGAAGTGGGATTTATGCATATGGGAATATAAATAAGTGTACATCAAAAGAGCATATGGAGACAAACAAATATACTCTGAAATATCGGAGTAAATATATATCAATATATCAATGTAGTATAGGAAGGAAAACAGCACAGATAAGGCGGACCTCGAATATCCATGAAATTAATGATACTCATATTCCCTATTGAGACCGTGGGGGGACAGGGTGCCAAGTGTGTGGATCCAATAGGATTCCCTGTTTTTAAGTATCCTAACCCTGTCACCACCACGTCTCAACGCAGGGACGTGTTCAAGAACTTGAAAACGGAGTTGGGAGATAGTGTGGCCACACTGGATGAAGTGATGAGTTATAGGTAACATGGTCAATTTGCATCGAATAGTGGATTTGTGTTTCCCAATACGGTCCCGGATATGCTGGGTGGTCTCCCCAACATACCCGAGACCGCACGGACACTTGATTAGATAGACTACGTATGAGGTATCACAAGTAAAAAAATCTTTAATGTGAAAAACTTTTCCAGTGCGTGGATGAGTGAATTGACTGCCTTTAATAACATTAGAACAATGAGGGCAATGTAAGCAAGGATAATTACCCTGTCGAAAATAAATACTAGTTTGAACACAATTCAATTGTCTCTCATGATTCAGATGTGTGCCAGGATTTTTTCTGCTATATATTGTTATTTTTCCTGAGCACCTTCAGTGAGCCAGACCCTTTTTTTGGACTTGACTTCACCTTAGGTCTCAGCTGGGGTTCCCATGGTACCCCTGCTGTGACCTCAGGTGAACTGACCTGAGGGTAACTCATTGAACTCAGTGACGTTGCTTTTGATGAACTGACATAATTTAACTCAATGCCAGATTACCGGATTAGGCAATGTGTGCACATTGAGTATTTGGCTGCAGACATTACTGCACCAAATTTTCATCTCCTGGTCAAAAAACATTTTTTTGATGCAGTTTTCTGCCAGTAGATGCAGATTTGGTGTAGAAATGCCTGCAACAAATTTCTGTACCAAATCTGCATCTCCTGTCAGAAAAACACACCAAAACTGCGTGCATTTATGATGCGGTTTCAGTGTGTTTTTCTGCCAGGAGATGCAGATTTGGTGCAGAAATGTCTGCACCCAGATACTCAATATGCACACAATGCCTAATCCGGTAATCCAGCATTGAGCTCAATGACTTCACCTGACATCACAGCTGGGATTCCCAGCTGTGACCTCAGGTGAACTGACCTGAGTTGAACTCATTAAACTCAGTGACCTCCCCTCACGTGAGTCATTGAACTTAATCCCGGATTACAGGATTAGGCGATGTGCACACACTTAGCATTTGGTTGCAGAAAGGTCTGCACCAAATCTTCATCTCCCAGCAAAATAAAATGCACTGAAACTGCATAAAAACGCATGCACTTTTTGCGCATTTTTTAGCCAGGATTTGCAGAATTGTCTGTAAGCAAATATTCACGGTTTGCACATAGCCTAAACAATAAATCAGACAGTCAGGTCACAGGAGTTCACACTCAGGGCTCCCCGCTGCCCTCAGTGAAAGTTGAAATTGCTGCTCTCACCAAATCTGCATCTCCTAGCAGAAAAACGCACCAAAACTGTATGCATTTATAATGCAGTTTCAGAGTGTTTTTCTGCCAGGAGATGTAGATTTGGTGCAGAAATTTGTTACAGACCAAAACTGCCCTTCTGAAGAATTTTTTACTCAGTTTTCAGTCAGAAGATGCAGATTTGGTGCAGAAATAGAAAGGTAAAGAGCTCCTCGAAGTGTCCAAGTGTGGGGTCACTTGTCTCCTGGGACTCAAGACGGTGGGAGGAAGGATCAGGGTGAGGATTATGTGGTCCAGACTCTTGGCTAGTGAGACTGGACCATGTACAAGAAAGGGTGGTGCTGGGAAACAGACTGGAAGCATTATCTGCCATTCAACCCACAACTTGCTCACACTGTTCTAGCTTCAATAGTGATGTCCGCACTCCCCTGCAAAGTGGGACCAGAAGCTGACCCATGCTGACGCACATATTTGGCGGGAGAGGTTCCAGTTTGCTTTGGCTTATGAGCATGGCTTCTGCATGCACCACCATCAGCAGTACATACACTTCCTTATTTCTTAGGGTATGTGCGCACGTCTGAGTTCTGCCGTGCCAAATATTCCGCAAAGTTCTTGCGTTTCAGAACGCAACCGAAAAGCTTTGTTCTGGATGCATTGTTGAATGCAGAATTCATGCAGAATTTGTGCGTTCTGGATGCTTGATCTGCCATAGACAGAGTGGTAAAAGCTTCCGGAACGCACAAAAGAAGTGATATGTTGCTTTTTAGAACGCAGCACTTTGGATCAAAATTTCAGCATCCGAAACGCTACGCTCTCAAACGCAATGTACGGATGGATTATGCACAATCTTCATAGATTGTGCTGGGGACGCAGGACGCATGCATTTACGCTGCAATGCTAGGTGCAGCGTAAATGCATTCAATACGCAGACGTGCGCACACAGCCTAACCGCACACCTTGCACATTTTAAAATGCTGTATGTGCACAGCTAAGAGCAGTATTATTAGAGAATAGAATCTATTTAACTTGGCCCCTGTGTTTTTTGATGCGTTTTTCAGCCAAATGGTAAAATTTTGTTGTACTAACTGTTCTGCAGCATGCGCATGGAGCCTTAAAGGTTTTGGTATGCGCCCAAAAGCCTTAGGGTATACTTCTTAATTTTAATGTGTGTTGGGTGGTGTGTATTATTTTAAGTTATAAATTTGTTTCTCTCATGATTATTTTCACAAAGAATAAAAATGCCAATCAATGGATCTTACCTCGAAATTCAGACACAAATCACCAAGTATATGCCAATTGACATATACAGCCCAAACATGTCGTAATAGAAACAACATGCTGGCAACTATAAACACTTCTAAATAAATCTACAATAAATCCATACTTTTTGGGTGTCATAGCTAAATGAGTTTTTTACAGACAACAATCGTCTGTTTTTCTCTAATTAAAACCAGCAATTATGCCTTTAAATGTTTAGACTATAATCCGCTTTCACACTTTATGTGGAAAACATTTGCCAGTAGATGAGTGCTGATTTCATGTTATATTTCAATTTCAATTTACATAAAGCTTCTTTACCCTCAATATGAGTAAAGCCATACTTTCAGAAGTGAGAACTAAAAACTGTGGAGCTGTTTGTTGAAATGTACAAATGCTACAAGTATAATATTCAGCTACTGATTAAAAAAAAAAAGCCTCACACACATTCAGGGTACATTAGCCTTGCAATGGAAATCAGTGTGTTTTCTTATGGCACCTTTCCATCATTAACACTTTTGCAGTCACACTTAGAGGAGATCCAAGGGCAATAGGTACAGTCTGGATGTATGCCTTGCTGAACACTATATTCAAGATACTTTAAGACAATATGTCTTTTGTAAAGGAAAATAAGTTTGCACTTTAACCTTCCAGGTGGCATAGAAAAAAATTGAGTTAACTATCCTTGTGGTTTTTTGACAGCCTCAAAAAGACATAATAATCGAGGGTTAAACTATCACTCAGAAGCTCCTTTATATATGAACAATACCAATATGTGGTTTCTTAATTTGATTTCTTATATTAGCATTATCATTGGGTTGATATATTTATAAAATTGTCTGCAATTATCTACAATTGTGATTGTAACTGCAATCTTACTTTCACGATTCCTCTGTGCAGAGCATCTTGCCTTTGGAGATCCTCTGCTGCGCTTTTCTGAGTTACTGAGCTAGCAGCTTGATTGATAGTGCAGGATTCCATGATGGTGCTTATTCTTCAGGTATTCCACCTTCCTAGTAATTGCTCAGGCTTCTTTACTGAGCACGCTCACCCAGAACCATGCCAGTTGTATTCTCTAGTTCTGCAGTTGTGCTTTTGGCTTGTCTCTCTGTTAGTATTCTGATCTTGGTTTTCTGACTCCGGACTGTTATTTGACTCCTCTCTGCCCGCTCCCTGTTCCTGTCGTGACATCCTGCCTTCTGACCTCAGACCGTTACCTGACCCCATCTCTGTTTTCTCCCTGAACCTATAACATGCTCTCCTGGATTTCTGATCCTCGAATTGTGACCTGACTACACCTTTGCTTACACCTTGTGCTCACAAAAAGAGTGAAGACCAGAGAAGAGTAACCAGAATAGTAACTGGTCTGCAAACCATGTCCTATGAGGAACAGTTACAGGATTTAGGATTGTTTAGCTTGCAAAAGAGAAGACTGAGAGGAGAATTAATAGCTGTCTACAAATATCTTAAAGGCTGTCACACTGTAGAGGGATCAGTTTTATTCTCATTTTCGCAAGGAAAGACTAGAAGCAATGGGATGAAACTGCTGGGGAGGAAACACAGATTAGATATTAGAAAAAACTTTTTGACAGTGAGGGTGATCAATGAGTGGAACAGGCTGCCACAAGAGGTTGTGAGTTCTCCTTCAATGGAAGTCTTTAAAAAAGAGGTTGGACGGACATCTGTCTGGGATGATTTAGTGATTCCTGCTTTGAGCAGGGGGTTGGACTAGATGACCCAGGAGGTCTCTTCCAACTCTAATATTCTATGATTCTATGATTCTATATGTCCTCCCGTTACCAGACCATCGTTTTCCTGACTACTCTTCCGTCCATACTACCCTAAGTAGTGACTAGCATCACACTTACTTTATTTCATCAAGATTTTCACGTAAGAAATTTGATTATGAATATAATTACATTACTGTTTGAAAATAATATATGATTTTGGAGCTTTTGAAACTTTTTTGTTAAAGTAGATATTTAAAGAGATCTACTTGATAGACTCCGTGCTAGGAACTTGTGGTAAAGAGAATCTCACATCTCACAGGTACAAATATTTACATTAAATTGTTACCTGCATAGTCCTGTTACATGCAAAGTTAATCAATGAGCATTGATAGCTTTCTTTGAATACCTGCTTTCCACCGAAGCAGAGGTCGGTATCATATAATAGTAAAATCACACCCTCACAGAACTTACTTGGTACATATTCTTGTGCTATTCTCTTCTAATAAAAAAAAAAACAAAGAGAAAAATTTCATCAAAAATACCCTGACTATAAATAAATAAACTGCAAGTGCTTAATAACAGGGTACTTAGTGTATACATTTTTGCAAAAAGGTAAGAAGCTGTCTCACCTCGTCAAGGTGTACCCATCTGAGACAGTCCCTAACCTACTGAAGTTAAAAACATTATCAATACCTGACTAGTGTCATGTCAAAACTCCAATATGAATGGTGGCAAGTGGTCAGCTGTGTCCCAGATTAAATACACAGCAAAGTGAGACGCAATTAGTTGTTCAGTCTCAGTATTAGGAGGGCTGCGCCCCCAACTTGCAACACAGCAAGATAACATACAAAAAACACCAAAAAACTGAGCTGAAACAATGTTCAGTAAACATGCAACATTAAGCATGTGAATTGCAGCCTTAAGACTAGAAAAAAACCAAAGAGAAAAATTGCATGAAAAATACCCTGACTATAAATAAATAAACTGCAAGTGCTTAATAACAGGGTACTTAGTGTATACATTTTTGCAAAAAGGTAAGAAGCTGTCTCACCTCGTCAAGGTGTACCCATCTGAGACAGTCCTTAACCTACTGAAGTTAAAAACATTATCAATACCTGACTAGTGTCATGTCAAAACTCCAATATGAATGGTGGCAAGTGGTCAGCTGTGTCCCAGATTAAATACACAGCAAAGTGAGACGCAATTAGTTGTTCAGTCTCAGTATTAGGAGGGCTGCGCCCCCAACTTGCAAAAAAGCAAGATAACATACAAAAAACACCAAAAAACTGAGCTGTAACAATGTTCAGTAAACATGCAACATTAAGCTCAGTTTTTTGGTGTTTTTTGTATGTTATCTTGCTTTTTTGCAAGTTGGGGGCGCAGCCCTCCTAATACTGAGACTGAACAACTAATTGCGTCTCACTTTGCTGTGTATTTTATCTGGGACACAGCTAACCACTTGCCACCATTCATATTGGAGTTTTGACATGACACTAGTCAGGTATTGATAATGTTTTTAACTTCAGTAGGTTAGGGACTGTCTCAGATGGGTACACCTTGACGAGGTGAGACAGCTTCTTACCTTTTTGCAAAAATGTATACACTAAGTACCCTGTTATTAAGCACTTGCAGTTTATTTATTTATAGTCAGGGTATTTTTCATGCAATTTTTCTCTTTGGTTTTTTTCTAGTCTTAAGGCTGCAATTCACATGCTTAATGTTGCATGTTTACTGAACATTGTTTCAGCTCAGTTTTTTGGTGTTTTTTGTATGTTATCTTGCTGTGTTGCAAGTTGGGGGCGCAGCCCTCCTAATACTGAGACTGAACAACTAATTGCGTCTCACTTTGCTGTGTATTTAATCTGGGACACAGCTGACCACTTGCCACCATTCATATTGGAGTTTTGACATGACACTAGTCAGGTATTGATAATGTTTTTTACTTCAGTAGGTTAGGGACTGTCTCAGATGGGTACACCTTGACGAGGTGAGACAGCTTCTTACCTTTTTGCAAAAATGTATACACTAAGTACCCTGTTATTAAGCACTTGCAGTTTATTTATTTATAGTCAGGGTATTTTTCATGCAATTTTTCTCTTTGGCTTTTTTCTAGTCTTAAGGCTGCAATTCACATGCTTAATGTTGCATGTTTACTGAACATTGTTTCAGCTCAGTTTTTTGGTGTTTTTTATTCTCTTCTAATGACCAAAGCTAAAAAGTGTCAGTTCTAGAAGATATAATTGGAGATACCATTAATTAAGAATGTACAGTAAATGTGCTTTGTAGAGTGATCATTCCTATCAGCATTTTGTTGTTGGCTTTCAGCTCAACAAAGAGATCCTTTCTATTAACTAAAAGCAACATTCAACAAGAACATTCATTCCCCTTAAAGATGATCTGTAAGCTAATGAAACGTTTTAGTGAATGATTCTATTCACCGTAAAATAAATATTTTTAGGCATCTTTTCTTATCCCTTTTTGTCTTTCTATTCTTCGAGAAATGTATACATTTTCAACTGGTCACTACCTTTCTCCTTGTCAAAGAGTTTATCTACACCATTTGATACCACCATTTGATACCATCATTCTTATTAAACCATATCACATCTATAGGGACTAGGGATGATCGAATACCACAAATATTCAGCAACGGCCATATTTGACGAATAGGTCGCCACTATTCAACTATTTGCGAATATTCGATGCGCAATGTAAGTTTATGGGAAACCCGAATAGTTGCCGAATAGCAACTATTCGGGCTTCCCATAGACTTACATTGTGCATCGAATATTCGCATAGCGGCAAACTATTCATCAGATATTCGCGAAGCCGAATATTGACGATTATTTGTGATATTCGATCATCCCTAATAGGGACACATTCCAAACTGATACCAGTTGTTAACAGGATGAAACCCACTTAGTTTTAGGAAAAGATGCTGCAGGATTGTTGTATTGTGGAGTATGATGTTATTTATTGAAACAAGTATGTATGTTACTGGAGTCTATGAATCCCTTACAGGCCTCCTGATAATTTAGCACTTTGTCTATTTTTGTAGCGCATATTATACACCTGGAAGATATGCTAGACAAATAGCGTAGATGTATTATACCATCACTCTAACAGGCAGCATCTGTCAGGCTTTATGAATCTTGACTATGTATATTTTAACCCTTTCATGATCTGTGATGTACTAGTACGTCATAGGTTGTGTCCTTCCCTTTGATGTGGGCTCGCATGCTGAGCCCACATCTTTCCCTGCACATGCTGGCTGATCGGATCAGCCGACTTGTGCCTTTAACAGTGCCAGGCAGATTTTAGATCCGCCCACCACTGTTAATTAGTTAAATCCTGCTGTCAATTTCTGATAGCAGGATTTAACATGTAGCGGCATGGAATGCGTAATTCCCGCTCCCATCGGCGACCCCATGACGTGATCGCAGGATGCCAATGGGTTGCCATGACAAGCAGGGGTCAGCTGGTGACTCCTATTTCTGTCATGATGTACTTCCTGAGAATGCCTGATGCCAGCTAGTGTTCATAGGAAGTCAGTATTTTTGCTGTACAGGGCAGTGCTGATTGCCTGCTCTGTAAAGCACAAGCAATTGGAAGATCGCAGCTTCAAGTCCCCTAAGGGAACTAGTAAAAATAATATAAAGTGAGAAAAAACTTTTTCAAAATATAAACAAATTAAATACACAAAAGTTTAAATCACCTTCCTTTTGCCCCATTGAAAATCAAACAATAAAAAAATTACACATATTTGGTAGATCATCGTTCACATATGTCTGATCTATCAAAATATAGAGTAAATTAATCTGATCGGTAAACAGTGTAAGAAAAAAAAATTCAAAACACCAGAATTACATTTTTGGTGGGTTGCGGCAACATTGCAATAAAATGCAATTTGCAAAACATTCCATCTACCTAAAAATGGTATACCTAAAAACATCAGCTCAGTGCGCAACAAATAAACCACATACAGCCCCAGATCTCGAAATATGAGTCTCATAAAGTGGTGACAAACGCAATATTTATTTATTTATTTATTTTTTAATTTCATAAATTTCAGATTTTTATTTCCACCAATGAAATAAAAGAAAATGGTATTTAAAAACTCGTACTGTCCTGGGAAATGCCAGGTCAGTTTTACCATATATTGAAAATGGTAAATACAAAAACATTAAAAAACAATTGTAGAACAGCACTTCTTTGCAATTTCACTGCACTTTACATTTTTTCCTGTTTTCCAGTACATTATATCGTAAAATTAATGGTTTCTTTCAAAAGTACAACTCGTCCTGCAAAAAACAAGCCCTCATACAGATATGCTGATGATAAATAAAAAAGTTATGGCTCTTGGTAGAAGGTGAGAAAAAAAACAAAAATGAAAAATGGAAAATCGCCAGGTCATGATGGGGATAATGCAAATATTTTAACGTAAATATTGAAAACCAACAGAAATTCTAAAACTCAATGATTGCTCCATGATCTGAAACTCACTGAGGGAACATTGAGGTGAAGTTGTAAGATGTTGCAATGTTGTCTGTCATCATGGAGCCTTTAAAGTAACCTGTCATGTGAAAAAACACTATTAGGTCTCTTTTACACATCCGTTGAACGCACACATTTTTCCTGGACATGATAAAGGTGCATATGGCCCTCCATGTGCCATGATTTTGGCACACGTGTGTTTTCTGTGTGCTATCCGTGATAGCACACAGAGATCAGGCACTTTTTACTCACCTGTCCCTGACACTGCTGTCTGTTGTGCTGCTGATGTCTCCAGCGCTGCTGTCACAATTGCTTCTGGGTATGCTGTGCAGTGAATATTCATGAGCATAATGAGCGGGCCCTGAAGCAAGTGACAGCAGCGCTAAAGACTGCAGCGTTGGAGACTGGTAAGTATAGATATTCATTTTATTTCAGAGATCTGTTTTCTCCGATACGTGTCATACGGATCACACCATTGTGTGGTCCATGTGACAACAGTGGTGCTGGAGAAATAGACATGCTCCATATGTACACACGATCTTTGTTAAATCACCGATCTGTGCGCAGAACCATTGATTTTAATAGTTTTGCGTATGTCCGTGATTCCGTTATGTATAAAAACGGCTTCATATGTATCGGAATCACTGAATTGTGAAGGTGTCCTTAGACTGTAGATATGGGGTTAATTTACATGTTAATAGCATATTGAACCTGCCCAATGCCCACACTTAGCACCCGTGCTGCCAGGTGAAAATGAACTTTATTCTTCCTGACAGCATTTTGTTTCCAGGCATACGGGTGGCACCAGGGTGGGTTGTCACCGCTTAGTGTATAGCAAGCAGCGGCAGTAACTGCACACCAAGCATTGACTGACAGCCAGATCAAATTGTCTTTCTCTAACTTTAATATATAATACCAGGGTAAAAATATAGCAAGTACACTTTCCATTTTTCAGAATTTCTATAATAGTTTTTCTCTTTTTTTATCATCTGAACCCCCAAAGATGCTATTTGCCCATTGTTATTTCTGTTTTGTACCTTAAGGGTTCTTTCACACAAATACGGTCCAATGTCGGTTCTCAATGCACAGACTGACTACGGATCTCCTAACCTGAGTATGAGGCTGCTGTGAATTTCTGACTCACTCTGTTGCGAGTTTGAGGTAAACACAGGAACAGTTTTTATTTAAGTCCAGTAGGTTTATTCCACTTTCATAAACCACTACAGAAAAACAGAAACAAAAACAGCTCTTTTTGGCATAAAGTAATAACAGAAAATAAAATGTTCGTATAAATCTCTGTGGAGGTCGCACAGGATTTCTCACCAAGATCCCACAGGAGGCTTTCTGACCCTCACACACAGACACCATCTAAGATTACTGGCTTCCATTTTAAGATATGTACCACTCCCAGGGGTGGAGTATGTGAACAGCCAGACCTGTTCATCTCTCTGGCTGCTCGTAAAACTCGGCCCTGATGCACACTAATTAATTTCCTACTACTAAGTGTACTAGAGCTAGAGCAACCACCTCTGTGATACATTCCTCCCACTGACTACATGTCCAGATGTCATCTTACATACCTCACCCTTCTGTCTAAAGCTGTGGGGCTTGGCTCTTTTCAATGCCTTACAAGGGAGTCTCGAAAGCACATCATTCATGCAGCGTCCTGTCTCTATGTTCTATATGGAAGCTTAAATATTTCAAGGCTTAGAAATAATGGGATACCCAGGCATTTTCTCCTATATTTTCCCTCATCCACCTGAGCAGGGCATGGGCTGAAACTAATCTAAACTTTCTGCCTAAAAAGGTAATAACGTGTCAACCACCCACTTAATAGCCAAGCACTCCTTTTCTACAATAGAATGGTTTTTCTCACAGGCCAACAGCTTCCTACTCGGGTAGAGTATTGGGTGTTCTTCTCCATTGACTGCTTGCAAGAGAACCGCTTCTAATCTAACCTCTGAAGCATCCATCTGGACCACAAATTCCTTCTTGAAGTCGGGTTCCACCAAGACCAGTTGTTTGCAGAGGGCTATGTTCAATTATTGAAAAGCCGTAATTTCACCTGAAGTCCACTTGGCCATAGCTGACCTTGTATTCTTAAGGAGGTAAGTCAGGGTTGTGGCAATCATGTCAAAGATCAGGATGATCTTTTTGTAGTACTCCACAATTCCAAGAAAATCTCTAACCTGCTTCTTCTAAAGTGGTCTTAGCCAATTCTGGTTTGCATCCACTTTATTGTTTTTAGGGCTTGATTTTGCCTCTTCCTACTACATATACTAGGTACATGGCCTCTTTATTGAGGTCCCCGCCTTCCTTAGAGCATCAGACACTGCCTGGACCTTCTCAGATGACTTCCCCAATCCTTTTTGAAGATTACAAAATCATTCAGGTAGGCCACTGCATAACTCTTATATGGAAACAGGATACGTTCCATAGACTTCTGACAGATGGCCAGAGCTGCCTGGAATTTGTAGTTCACCTCTCCAAGTTTCTCTATCACTTCATAGGGACCCTGCCACTTGGCCAAAATTTTCTCTCTACCTTGAGAATCAGCACTAGCACATGGTTCCCAGGTCTAAATTATCTCACCCTTGCTGACCAGTTATAGACTCTTGCTTGGCCTTATTGCACCTGGAGGAGATGCACTTTCATAACTGGTATTACCTTCGCAATTCTCTCCTGCATCTGAGCAATGTGCTTGATGACACTCCTTTAGGGTGTAACTTTGGCTTCCCAGGTGTCCTTTGCTATATCTAGGAGTCCCTGAGGATGTTGGCCATACAGGATTTCAAAAGGAGAGAACCCAGTAGAGACTTCTGGAACCTCTCTGATGAAAAGCAACAGGTATAGGAAAAGAGAGTCCCAGTCACGGCTATCCTTCTCTACAACCAATTCTTTAGCATAGCTTTTAGGGTTTTAATAAATCTTTCAGCCAGCCTGTCCATCTGTGGATGGTACACTGACATCTTTACTTGGGTTTACACAATTCCCTCACCACTTTACTCATAAAAGTAGTTCCTTGCTCATCCAGGAATTCCCATCTGGGCAAAGGTGCGGACGAGCTCTCGGGCTATGCTTTTCAAAGAGGAGTTTCTTAAAGATATTGCCTCTGGTTGCTTTGTCGCATGGTCGAGGACCACCATTATATATCGATGTCCTCATATAGACTTGACCAGTAATCCTACTAGATCCATGGCCATTAGTTCAAAGGGCACCTCTATAAAGGCCAATGTAACTGGGTGACTACAGAAATGAAAGCATGGAGTGGTTAGTTGGTAGATGAAACAGAACCTACAATAGTTTTTCTCTTTTCAGTGACATCTTGGCCAGTAGAATCTTTGAACGATCCGCTCTTGGGTTTTATCTACACCCAGATGAACACCCAAGACCTGCAAGTGGGCCATGCCCAAGTGTTACGAGGGGGACCCGGGGAAGCGTGCCAAGATGGGAAATGGACAGCTTCCGCCGGTCAAGGTCCACTGTGCGGTGTAAGGGACCGCCGCTATGGTGGGTGAAGAGTGAGCGGGTTGCTGCTAGCGATCGTCTGGAATGTCACAGACGATCTATGTTCACCGATCTGCCCTAACCCGTGAGGGTTGTGTGGCACGGATCTCACGTCTCAGTGTACCTGTTGCACGGGGAAGCACAGAGGTGCCCACGCACGTGTGCCAGTGGAAGTCACGAGAATATGGCACGAGGGTAGCACAGAGGTGCCCACGCACGTGTGCTTTCAATAACCAGGTGAGTCCGGTGGAGACTCGAGGAGCTCACCTGGGACAGGAACACGGCCTGTTGAAGGGGATACTGCCGGAGCAGCAAGGCAGGAACACGGCCTGCAAACGAGGCACTGCCGGAGCAGCAAGGGCCAAGCCCACAAGAGACAGTAATGCCTGAGCAGTGGCGTGGCAGCACGCTGCCAGACATCCAAACATAGAAGGACGGTCGCGCGCCGCCATGATGGCAGGGGGAGCTTTTAAGGAGGTGCAGCTCCACCCGAGGGCGGGCGCGAGGCGGAGATGACGGACTTGACCCAATCAGGGTCCACGACGTCCCAGCCTGGCCAGTCAGGATTCACCACGTCACCAGCCTTGTCATCAAGCCGTGTGACGTCAGTGAGCGAATCAGGACCCACCACGCATTGCACATGCTCACCCTCCTGCCTCTGGGAAATAGAGGCGGGATCCTCGGTCTCACAATGTGCAGAGATAACGGGAATCTCACTGCTTCCCTGAGCAGTAAACCTCTGCACATTGCGCAGCCTCGCAGACCTTCGGGGCCGCTGAGCAGGAGAGTCTGCAGCAGGCCAGGAATGGGAGACCGCTTCACTCCTTGTAACAGGAGAACCACTAGGTGTCACCCTTCTGCTGCCTCTCTGAGAAGGTATCTCCTGCACACTGTGCAGTCTGGCAGACCTTCGGCGCTGCTGAGCAGGAGTGCTCGTGGCAGGCAAGGAATGGGAGACTGCCTCAGTCCTTGCCTCAGGAGAGCCACGAGATGTAACATTACCCCCCCGTCTAGGCCCCCCCCTGTCCGTGCTCAAAGGCCGCTATCAAACCCGGGGCGCGGATATGATCCTCCAATTCCCAGGATCTATGCTCCGGACCATGGCCGGCCCACTCCACGAGGTAGTACCTCTTGCCTTGTATGACTTTTGTCTCCACAAGTTTTGCCACATCAGGGTCGTCGGACGGGGAGTCGGTTTGAGCCGGCAGGGACCCCGAGAATTTATTAAGTCGTACGGGTTTCAGGAGGGACACGTGAAAGGTGTTGGCTATAGCCCAGCGTGGAGGGAGCTGGAGTCGATATGCCACTGGGTTTACCTGCTGTAGTACTTAAAACGGACCCAGATACCTAGGGGCGAATTTGGCTGCCTGTACCCGTAGGTTAACATTCTTAGAGGACAGCCATACTAGGTCACCAGGGGCGAAGGATGGTGCAGGGCGGCGGCGAACATCAGCCGTTGTCACCATCCGGTCTTTAGCCCTTTTAAGAGCCTCTTGGGTGTCATCCCAGATCTCCCGGGCCTTGGTCGCCCAATCCTCCACTCTAGTATCGGGTGACGTAATGGGCATCGGAACCGGGATTCTGGGATGTTGTCCGTTATTGAGTAGGAACGGAGTCTGGCCAGAGGATTCATGGACCGAATTGTTAATGGCAAATTCGGCCCAAGGAAGGAGGTTAGCCCAGTTGTCGTGGTGCGCGGATATAAAATGGCGGAGGTAAGTTACCAAGGTCTGATTAGTCCTCTCCACTAGTCCATTGGTCTCGGGATGGTATGCGGAGGAGATGTTCAGCTCTATCTGCAGGAGCTTACAGAGCTCTCTCCAGAAGCGAGACGCGAACTGGGGACCCCGGTCGCTCACCACCTTGTCAGGCATGCCATGCAACCTAAATACATGCCGAATGAACAAGGTGGCGAGAGCACGTGACGTCGGGAGTCGTGGGAGAGGCACCAAGTGGACCATTTTAGAGAAGTGGTCCGTGATGACCCATACGACCCTGTGCCCTGCTGACTTGGGCAGATCTCCCAGGAAGTCCATCCCTACCACTTCCCAGGGACGATCCGGCACTGGCAGTGGGTGAAGAAGACCTGCCGGTCTCTGCCGGGACGGCTTATTCCGAGCACACGACATACAGGCTCCCACATACTCCTGTATGTCATGGGGTAGTCTCGGCCACCAATAATGCCTGGTCACCAGGTCTCTGGTCCTTTTAACCCCGAAGTGACCCCCAACCTTGGAGGCATGGGCCCACGATAGCACCTCGTTCCGTAGTTCAGGGGGAACGAGGGTCTTGCCAGGTGGCACCTGGTCCAAAGGAGTGGGAGTGACCATCCTCAAGCTGTCAGGGGGTAGTATAAGACAAGGCTCCTCCTCGTCCTCCTCCAACACAACCATACAACGTGACAAGGCATCGGCCCGTACGTTCTTCTCACCGGCCAGGTGGCGGATAATAAAGCGGAACCGGGAGAAGAATAAAGACCAACGGGCCTGCCTTGGGTTCAGGCGTTGTGCTGTCTGGAGGTCTGTGAGGTTTTTGTGGTCAGAAAATACCTCAAATGGATGCTTCGCACCCTCCAGGAGATGCCGCCATTCCTGGAATGCTAGTTTCATCGCCAGTAACTCCCTATCCCCTATGGAGTAGTTCCTCTCGGCCGGAGAAAAGGTCTTGGAGAAAAAGAAACAAGGATGCTTCCTTCCTCGTTCGTTTTTCTGGTACAGGACTGCACCTGCACCGACCGAAGAGGAGTCTACCTCCAGTAGGAAGGGTTTGGAGATGTCTGGACGATGAAGGATGGGAGCTCTGGAGAAGTGAGTTTTGAGAGTGTGAAATGCCTCTACCGTTTCTCGTGTCCATGCTTTGGGATTAGCGCCCTTGCGGGTAAGGGCAATGATGGGTGCTGCCACCGTCGAGAAGTTGGGAATGAACTGGCGATAATAATTGATAAACCCCAAGAATCGCTGGATCGCCTTCAGCGAGCGGGGCTCAGGCCAGTTCATCACTGTCTCCAACTTCCCCAGATCCATTGCTAACCCCTGACTGGACACGATGTACCCCAGGAACGGCAAGGATTCCCGTTCAAAAACGCACTTTTCCAGCTTAGCATATAGCGAATGGGTACGGAGCCTCTTAAGTACTCGGATGACATCCCTCCGATGGGTGGTAAGATCGGGGGAGAAGATAAGAATGTCATCCAGGTATGCAACCACGGAAAGATACAAATCCCGGAAAATGTCATTCACAAAGTCTTGAAATACGGCGGGGGCATTGCAGAGTCCGAAGGGCATTACTAGATACTCGTAGTGACCGTCCCTGGTGTTAAAGGCGGTCTTCCACTCATCGCCCTTTCGGACTCGCACTAGATTATACGCCCCGCGTAGATCCAGCTTTGTGAAGACCTTTACCCCGCGGAATCGATCAAATAGCTCAGTAATGAGGGGCAAAGGGTATTTGTTCTTGATCGTGATTGCATTTAATCCCCTGTAATCGATACAGGGGCGCAGATCCCCTTCCTTCTTCTGCACAAAAAAGAACCCTGCACCAGCCGGTGAAATAGACTTGCGAATGAACCCCTTCGCCAGGCTGTCCTGAATATATTTGGACATAGCCTCCGTCTCTGGAGCAGAGAGTGGATACACTCTGCCCCTAGGAGGCTCGGAGCCTGGCTTCAGGTCTAATCAGCAATCATATGGCTGGTGGGGAGGAAGAGTATCTGCCGCCCTTTTTGAAAAGACATCCCTGTAGGCCTCATAAGGTGTCGGTAAACCCGGCCCCTCTGTATTCCTTGAGGACCCTACCGACCTAATGGTAGCGGGTGGTTCGGTAGTCACGAGGTGCTCTCTACAGGATCCTGCCCAGGATGAGATCTCCCCTGTTGCCCAGTTGAGTATAGGAGCATGCTGTCTCAACCAGGGAAGGCCCAGTAGGATCTCATCCGTCCCCCCTGGAAGCACCAGGAAGGACACCTGCTCATGGTGTCCCGGTGGTACATCCATCCTGAGAGGGATGGTGATCTGGGTGATAGGATCGAGTAGTATGGACCCGTCGACTACCCGAACCCTGAGTGGCTTGGGCAACAGAACCAGGGGAACTGAGTATCGGGTTGTCAGGGAGGTCGAGATGAAATTGCCTTCAGCGCCTGAGTCCAAGCAAGCCAGGGCAGAGAAGAGAGTAGTGCCGAACTGCAACTGGGCGCTGATAGTCAACCTAGAGGGAGAGGTAGCGTCTAGAGTGCCCCCTCTGATAGAAACTAGACGCTGTCTTTTCCCGACGGTTTTGGGACATTGGGTAGCTATGTGTCCCCTCTGCCCACAGGAAAAGCAGATGACACAAGACCAAGAACCTGGGGCAGAGGAGACCACCTTGGACACCTCCATTGACTCCACGGAGTCGCCTACAGGACTGGCTGGGAGACCTGTCTGATGGAAGACGGGAGGCAGACGCTTTTTAGGCCGAGAAGACGTGGGTGCTGAAGAGACCTCGAGCCTTCGCTCCGCCTGGCGGATGCCTATGCGAGAGGCAACCTGAATCAAGGACTCTAAAGTGGCAGGCACCTCACGCGTGGCCAGTGCGTCTTTGACAAACCCTGCCAGGCCCTCCCAAAACACAAGGACAAGGACCTTATCCGGCCAGTCTAGCTCTGCGGCAAGTGTCCTAAAGTGTACCGCAAAGTCCCCGACTGAAGCGGACCCTTGCCGAAGTCGTAGGAGGCGCAGTGCGGAGTCGTGGGTGACTTGAGGCCCGAGGAACACCATTCTCATGGCCCCAAGATAAGCTGTTAAGTTATTCACCACCCGATCTCCGCGCTCCCACAACGGCGTGGACCACTTCAGCGCTCTCCCTGTGAGCAGGGACTGGACGAAGGCTACCTTCGCCTTCTCAGTAGCGTAAAGAGTCGCGGACAGCTCTAAGTAGGTGGTAACCTGGTTTATAAAACCACGGCACTCAGAGCTGTTGCCGCAAAAGCGCTCTGGAAGCGCAAGGCGAGGAGACCTTCCGCCCAATAGCACAGCCTGGGTAGCCGCCTGGGTGGCGACTGTCGTCAGAGTAGTCTTATCGGAGGAAGACTTCTCCACTGCTGCCAATCATGACTCCAACTGCTGCACATAACGCAGCAACTGCTGCTGCTCTTCAGCCATAGCCAGACCTTTGGCGCGACCGTAATGTTACGAGGGGGACCCGGGGAAGCGTGCCAAGATGGGAAATGGACAGCTTCCGCCGGTCAAGGTCCACTGTGCGGTGTAAGGGACCGCCGCTATGGTGGGTGAAGAGTGAGCGGGTTGCTGCTAGCGATCGTCTGGAATGTCACAGACGATCTATGTACACCGATCTGCCCTAACCCGTGAGGGTTGTATGGCACGGATCTCACGTCTCGGTGTACCTGTTGCACGGGGAAGCACAGAGGTGCCCACGCACGTGTGCCAGTGGAAGTCACGAGAATATGGCACGAGGGTAGCACAGAGGTGCCCACGCACGTGTGCTTTCAATAACCAGGTGAGTCCAGTGGAGACTCGAGGAGCTCACCTGGGACAGGAGCACGGCCTGTTGAAGGGGATACTGCCGGAGCAGCAAGGCAGGAACACGGCCTGCAAACGAGGTACTGCCGGAGCAGCAAGGGCCAAGCCCACAAGAGACAGTAATGCCTGAGCAGTGGCGTGGCAGCACGCTGCCAGACATCCAAACATAGAAGGACGGTCGCGCGCCGCCATGATGGCAGGGGGAGCTTTTAAGGAGGTGCAGCTCCACCCGAGGGCGGGCGCGAGGCGGAGATGACGGACTTGACCCAATCAGGGTCCACGACGTCCCAGCCTGGCCAGTCAGGATTCACCACGTCACCAGCCTTGTCATCAAGCCGTGTGACGTCAGTGAGCGAATCAGGACCCACCACGCATTGCACATGCTCACCCTCCTGCCTCTGGGAAATAGAGGCGGGATCCTCGGTCTCACAATGTGCAGAGATAACGGGAATCTCACTGCTTCCCTGAGCAGTAAACCTCTGCACATTGCGCAGCCTCGCAGACCTTCGGGGCCGCTGAGCAGGAGAGTCTGCGGCAGGCCAGGAATAGGAGACCGCTTCACTCCTTGTAACAGGAGAACCACTAGGTGTCACCCTTCTGCTGCCTCTCTGAGAAGGTATCTCCTGCACACTGCGCAGTCTGGCAGACCTTCGGCGCTGCTGAGCAGGAGTGCTCGTGGCAGGCAAGGAATGGGAGACTGCTTCAGTCCTTGCCTCAGGAGAGCCACGAGATGTAACACCCAAGACCCTACAGCTATAGGTTCTTCTTACCAACAATTGCTCTATAGATTCCTTTTTCAGCTTGGTTTACCATGAAATACTGGTACCTGGTGTCATCCCAGGGCTCCAGAGCAACCCCGTTTATGATAGTAACATTATCAACGCCTCTTTTAGTGTCATGTCCCTAAAGCCTGCTTTACACGTTGCAATTTCGCATACGATATCGTATGCGATATGCAACGCCCCCATCGTATGGGCGGCACATTCAATTTGTTGAACGTGCCGCACATACAATTAACCCCCGTCACACATACTTACCTTCCATATGACCTCGATGTGGGCGGCGAACGTCCACTTCCTGGAGTGGGAGGGACGTTCGGCGTCACATCAACGTCACGCGGCAGCCGGCCAATAGAAGCGAAGGGGCGGAGCTGAGCGGGACGTAAACATCCCGCCCACCTCCTTCCTTCCGCATTTCCGGCCGGGAGCCGTAGGACGTAGGTAAGATCTGTTCATCGTTCCCGGGGTGTCACACACTGCAATGTGTGCTACTTCGGGTACTATGAACAATATGACGTACAATTCATGAGGAATGTACGTCGTGCGTGAGATGAACGTTTTACCGTTCAATCGCAATCGCACGTAGCAGTTACACACTGCAATGTAACTTACAATGCCGGATGTGCGTCACTTACGACGTGACCCCACCGACACATTGTAAGATACATTGCAGCGTGTAAAGCGGGCTTAAGTTGGGCAGTCCAAAAATTCTCTTGGTCATTTTTTATTTAATGCTTTATTTTTAATTAGTCAAAAGGGGGTGATTTTGACTTTTGTGTTTTTTTTAAAAAATTTAAAACATTTTTTTCACTTTTTATTGTATTTAATAGTCCTTTTAGGGGATTTGAAGGTGTGATGATCTGATTGTGCTATACCAAGCAGAGCATCAGCACGTGTGATGTACGGACCCGGACTGTAAAGTCTGGATCCACGCAGGTTCAAGTTCAAGTAACTGAGTGCCGGGCTCGGACCCTGAGTTCTCAGGGAACTCCGGGTAATGATACGGGTCTGACAACTCAGGTAATAAAAAAATAAAAGGAAAAATAAAGACAAAAAGAATAAAGCAAACACACTATACTTACTAAGTGTCCGGCGCAGCTGCACACTGCTTCCAGGTCACTCATTCTACTTCTGGAGCCACTTATTATCCTTCATACATATGCCATATGCACTGCTTTCCCCACCCACCAGCAGTCCTGGTGTCTGTGATTGGTTGCAGTCAACCTGTGAGACAGCTTGTCTGACTGCTTGCTGTCACAGACTCTGTCTGCAACTCTATCATGGTGTAAAATAATTACATTTTAAAAAAAATTGCCATAAGGTCCCCCCTATATTATGATACCCAGCACAGATAAAGCATAAGGCTTCGGGCTGCAGCCCCCAGTGCTTAACTTGGCTGTGTAGCAAAATAAGAGGAACCGCATGTGGCTTTTTTTTAATTATTTAAATCAATTTAAAAAAAAGCTGTCCCCCCAATTTTGATACCCAGCCATGATAAAACCCAACAGCTCAAGCCTGGTATTCTCAGGCTGGGGAGACCCATACTTATTGCACCCCTCAGCCTAAAAGCCTAAAAATAGCAGCCTTCAGCCTCCCAGCATTGTCGCATCTAATGAATTTTACCTGTCTCTTCCCGATTGCCCTGGTGATGTGGCAATAGGGGTAATAAGGGGTTAGTAATAGCTCACAGCTGCCACTAATCCCTGGATTAGTAATGGGAAGTGTCTATGAGACCACCCCCATTACTAATCTGTAAGCAAAAATAAATAAACACTAACACCAAAAAAATCATTTATTTGAAATAAAAAAACCCCACTCTTTTACCCTTTCATTAACCCCCAAAACACCCAGCTCTGCTACACCTGAAGTGTCAATGAGTGGACTAGAACATGACAGCTCACTGTGAGTTTCAGGCAGAGAATGAGCTGTGCAATAAGCGGTGATGTCTTTTGCGGTCACAGCTGAATGTTCCAATGACCCTCCCCCTATGATCACAGGTAACCTGACCTCAGGTGACCTCATTGAATTCAGTGACCTCATCTCAGGTGAGGTTACTGAGTTCACTGGAGTGCAGGTTAACTGCGATCACAGGTGGGGTACGGTGGGAACCTACAACTGTGTCTGCAAATAACTGCAAATAACCTGAGTGACGTCACCGCTCATCACATGGCTCAGACATTCTCTGCCTGAATCGCACAGTTTATTTTCTATTGCCACCCGCTGTCACTTCAGGTGTAGCAGAGCTTGGATGCTTGTGAGACCTCATGTGGATTACGTTGGATCTGGGGGTTTTGGTGGAAAATAAAGGGGGGAAATAGGGTGTTTGTATTGGTATTTTACTTCCAATAAAGGATTTTTTTGGTGTTAATTTATTTCTTTTCACTTACAGATTAGTAATGGGGAAGGTCTCATAGACGCCTCCCATTGCTTATCTAGGACTTAGTGGCAGCTGTTATTAACTCCTTATTAACCCCAATTGCCACCACACCAGAGCAATCAGAAAGAGCCTGGTAAAGTTCTGGCATTGTCGCATCTAATGGATTGGGGGAACCACACACCGATTTTAAAATTATTTATTTAAATCATTTTTAGTTTTTTTAAATAGCCGCATGCGTTTCCTGTTATTTTGATACACAACCAAATTAAGCATATGGCTTCAGCCTGTACCTCTATGCTTTATCTGTGCAGGCATCATAATATGGGGTGACCCTATGCCAATTTTTTTAAAATGTATTTTTTTTACACCACAATAGAGTCATAGACAGGGCCTGTGATGGCAGGCAGTCCAACGCGCTGTCACACAGGCTGGGGGCGTGCCTGATGTTAACTAATCACGGACACCAGGACTGCCAGTGGGGAGAGGAAACAGTAAATATGTATGAGCAATAAAAAGCATTAGAGCCGTGCCGGAGACTGGTAAGTATAACACACCTGCCCCAATCCCCCTATCCATTTTACAACCATTTTTTAGTGCCAGATTCTGGTCCTCATTGACATATATAGGGACTGGTATCTTGCCAGATATCTGAGATCAATTCTGGGCCCGAACCGTTTTTTTTTTTTAACGTGGGTATCTGTGAGTTCTCCCATCTCTAATCAGCACAGCTAAACACTGGCTTTCATAATGACAGGCACAAGGGTCATCAACTCACCCCTGGCTGTCATGGCAACTCACCAGCGCCTCATGATCATGTCATGGGACCGACGATGGGAATGGGGAATGGGGAATGGCGCAGCCACTGCTGGCAATTTTTTAAATGCTGCTGTCAGAGATTGATAGCGGGATTTAACCCATTAACAGACATAGGCAGAGTGCAGCTCCACCTGTGTCTGTTACAGGCACAAGATGGCTGATTGAATCAGCTATCATGTGTTGGGAAAGATGTGGGCTCAGCTTGCATGCCAGCATCAAAGCCAGGGAACTAGCATACATCATATGTTGAAAGGGGATACATCACACCTAGTCAGTAGTGGATGTTCTGAAGAGTGAAAATCAAAGATAAGTCTGCAGTTGCAATTCTGTAACAGATTGTGCGAAGAGGTGTTTTATTTACTCTCTTTTTTTTTTTAATTTTTTAACCCCTTTTTTAAGCTGTAATGTGTGCAAAAACTTAAGATCATAATAAATGTCTTTTACCAGAAATTCAATTCACATCCAAAAAATTCTATACAAATCAAATTCCTGACACAAATTAGTATGAATCTGGTATACATGCATTTTGTCAGATTTGCATTTACTCATCTCTAGAGAGGAGAATGTGAATATTCTTATTTATATTAAGAATTTATTCATCTATATGTTCTATTTTTCTAAAACATTTTATTATGCTATTTCATCTTATAATATTTTATATGATGCAATAAAAAGAGTTTTGGTATTTTATATTTAGGTATTTAAAATTTTATTAGGACAAGGATTATATATTATTATTTTTATTCTTAATTTGAATATAACAGGACAAACTTTTTGCTTGCGATTCTTTGTTAGATGGATTCTAGTCTGTGAAAAGGGAGGTGTCAATGCGGATACAGGAAAGAAAAATGCCTGGGGTATAGCTTTTACAAGTTTCATCACTCAGCACGGTACTGAAGAGTCAGGATTTTTATTTAACCTGTATTTTATAAAATTTCTCCTCAGATTTTTTTTAATGAAGCCTATTTTACTGTAAGTAACAACATATATATGTGATTAAATCTTTAATCATTTCTACTATAAAACTATTTTTTGCATGATGTAAGTGTTTTTATCATTCACTTATAATGAAAGAGAAGAAATTACCAATAGAACTATAATATGCCTTCTTCTTATATGTAAAAAGACTACTTCTTTCTATCCTAGAGATTATCGTAGTTAGTATTTAAAAGGGAGGTTCCTCATAAGATACATTGGGGATAATGTACATTATTTATACCGGAGAACCAGTTTGTTATACACTGGTGCATTGGTTGATGGGCTTGGCATAGACTAAAAACAAGAATAATGTTTTGCAAAGTGAATATTTTTGGAACTTTTTTAAAAAAAAGTTAAAATGGACTTGTAAGTGAAGGAAAATAATCTTAGATTATGTTCACAATACATCTGTGCACTTTGCCTACATTAGGAGCTTTTCCCATCATATACGATAACCCACCCATAAGTCACATAGATCAGACGAAGGACAATCGTGTGTTATTTCGGTCTCTATCTGGAAGTCAAGTGTCTGCATGTTGTTTGATTTACTGAAAACTGCACTGAAATATAATATCATTCGATATACATTTTTATAATGGGTTCCCGTTCATCAGTCACCTGACAGCTGCATTATTCACTGTCCACAGCAGAGACATTTGCATGAACAGCACATGACTATTGAGGCCAGTAATGGGCTGCAGAGGTCTGGTGACTGAAGACAGAACGTCATCACTTCGACTGGATCAGCATTGCTGAAGTGATAGTTGATTCCAGTATGAATTATTTGGTAATATTTCCTACATTGTCTTTCTGCTATATTACAATTAAACAGCTGCACTGTTGTGTTAACATTTAAGCAAACCTGTCACCAGGTTTTCCCAATATAAAGCACAACCACCAGCCCTAAGGGCTCTTTTATGGTTTTCTGTTAAGCTGCATGTAAATTCCCAATATCCTCTAAGTTCAGCACAAAAAAACCCTTTTGCTATACCCCCATATGGTGCAGTCCGATAATAGTCACTGGTCTTGCTTTGGCGCCTCCTCTCTCTCCGCAATTGTCATCCTCCTTCTTTCTTCATGTGGATAATACGTCCTTCATCATCCACACAGTGTTACGTAATCACACTTCTGATAATGGCATAGCAAAGTACTGTAATGTGCATGATCTGAAAATAAAGCTGGTGTATGGTCATTACAGCACTTCGCTTTGCGCTCAGCAACGTATGTGCAGGTGCGCGATTGGACAACACTATGTGGATGATATAGGACATAGTAGAACACTGCAAAAGAAGCCTTTAAGGTGGTGGCCTTACTTTATATTGGAAAAAACTGGTGACAGGTTCCTTATAAATCTTTATTAATATCATCAGAAAAACAGGTGGGCACTTCTCTTGCCTTGTGGCGCTCGAATCCCAGGATGGACGCCCCAGTTTAACAATAAAAGATCAGCACTCATATAAACCTTTCTTCCTTTTTCTTATTTATTCCATTTTCCAAAATTTACAGCAGTAATAACAGAGATGCGTTTCGGTCAAGTATATGAGACCTTTCTCAAACCATGTGAGATACTTCACTGAAATGCATCACTGTTATTACTGTAAATTTTTCAAAATGGAATAAGTAAAAAAAAGGAAGAAAGACTTATGAGGGTCAATTTTCATTTATTGTTATAAATCTTTACTAGTGATAGGCAAGCAGTATAATGGTCAAGTGCTCGTCAGACACTCAGACGGCCTCGACTTCAGTAACAAGTATAATGGAAGACAATGATTGGGCAGTTCGGCTCTCAACCCACATTTCTGGGGGGAGGGCAGGTTTTTTTTGGGAAACACTATATCCAAAAATGTTGAGAGTAGAGTTGAGCGCGTTTCGTGGTTCGTGGTTCTCCAGTTCGCGGTTCGAGTGATTTTGGGGGGTGTTCTAGATCGAACTAGAACTCGAGCTTTTTGCTAAAGCTCGATAGTTCTAGTTACGTTCGAGAATGGTTCTAGCAGCAAAAAGCCAAGCTAATTACTAGCTGGCTTTCTGCTGTAATAGTGTAAGTCACTCTGTGACTTACACTATTATGAAATTTCAGCGTATAGTGTACGGGAACAGCGCATTCAGATCACTGCTGCTGGGATAATGGCGATCGACATTTTTTTCCTTGTCTTCCTTCAATAAGCGCGCGCGTGTAGTGGGGCGGGCCAGCATGTCAGGCAATCCCAGACACACACACACAGCTAAGTGGACTTTTAGCCAGAGAAGCAACGGCATGTGTGATAGGATGTCCATGTCACATGTCCCTGCATTATAAAAACGGGTATCTGCCCGTCCGGACGCCATTATCTCTTCTGCGTCTGGGTGTCAGTCACCGCTGGTGTAGCTCCTGTCTCCGATACTGCTGTGTACGCTCTACAGACAGCCCTATACAGAATAGGGATAGAAGTTTCTATTAGCCCTTGTAAGGGCTAATAACAGCAGGCTCAGAGCCATAGGTGGCAGTCAGGTCCGTGGAAACAGATTTTAACAGCTACAGAAGATAACAGCATCTGTGTAGCTAAGCTGAGGGACTTCCTCCCTGCATTTCCCCATTAGGAGGGAATAAAAATGAGGCTTCCTTTCCTGTACACTGACTCACAACCCTGCCACTGTACCCTCTTGCCCTTTGCACACCCAAGCTCATTGTTACTAAGCCATTATACTAGCAAACACTGAGTAAACTTAGTGGCATCCTAAAAGTGGCTGTTGGACTTCCATTAGTGTCCCACTGGAGCAAATCTATTTGCAGCACCTCTGCATTGCACACTCAAGCTCATTGTTACTTAAGCCATTATACGAGCAAACACTTAGTAAACTTAGTGGCATCCTAAAAGTGGCTGATGGACTTCCATTAGTGTCCCACTGGTGCAAATCTATTTGCAGCACCTCTGCATTGCACACTCAAGCTCATTGTTACTAAGCCAATATACTAGCAAACACTGAGTAAACTTAGTGGCATCCTAAAAGTGGCTGTTGGACTTCCATTATTGTCCCACTGGTGCAAAGCTATTTGAAGCACCACTGCATTGCACACTCAAACTCATTGTTACTAAGCCTTTATACTAGCAAACACTGAGTAAACTTAGTGGCATCCGAAAAGTGGCTGTTGGACTTCCATTATTGTCCCACTGGTGCAAAGCTATTTGCAGCACCACTGCATTGCACACTCAAACTCATTGTTACTAAGCTATTATACTAGCAAACACTGAGTACACTTAGTGGCATACTAAAAGTGGCTGTTGGACTTCCATTAGTGTCCCACTAGTGCAAATCTACTTGCAGCACCACTGCATTGCACACTCAAACTCATTGTTACTAAGCCATTCTAATAGCAAACTATGCTGCCAGTTTAAGGGCCGTAGTTGCATTGTCAGGGATAGTTATTGTTGTTTATTCTGCTGTTAATAAAGCTAGACCACCGCTACAATCTACACCACCTCTCAATTTTTACTAGCACATTTTAAGTGCACAATCTTGTCGCAATCAAAATGAGTGGCAACATGACAGATGCTGGTGGAAAGGGGAAGAGGCGTGTTGGAAAAGGAAAAAAAGGGTTTGTCCGTGGGGAAGGTGGCAAAGCTCTATTAACATCTGCTGAAAATAGACCATCTTCCAGCAAAAGTAAGATGTCTACTACTTACCGTGGACAATCCGATGTGCTCCCTTTTTTACGAACACGAACAACTGGAACAAAGGTAGATGATGGCCAAAAAAAGAAAATGCTTGAATGGATCTCATGTGGTCCAACAAGTGCCCTCTCCGCCACCTCAACTACCGCATCCAAAAAACACCAGTCCTCTGAGTTGTCATCCCAATCACACTTGCTTTCTCCCAGCTCTGAAGTCTCCATTCCCCCTGCACCGTATGGTGGAACTGAGATGGCTGAGTCTGCAGAGCTGTTCAGTCACACTATAACCTGGGAATCAGAGGTATGCTCCCAAGCTACAGTGAGTACAGACCAGGAAATGGTCTGCAGTGATGCCCAGAACCTTTGTGACTCTGATTCAGGCCCTGAGGACCAAGTTCCCATGTTGACCCTTATTTACAAACTGTAACACCTGTTGTTATAGACAATGAGGAACATACTGGTGACAATGAGACGCAGATACCAGATTGGGATGACAACTTAAATATTGGTTCACGTCAGGAAGAGGCTCGGTCTGAGGGTGAGGGGAGTGCAAACACAACGCTTGATGAGGAAGTTCTAGATCCCACCTACTGTCAACCCACAGTCAGGCACTCGAGGAGGTCAACAGAGGCGGTGGAGGAGGATGCTACTGACGTCGAAGTTACCTTGCGCCTTCCTGGACAGAGTCGGAGTACTCATAGCATGTCTACAACTGCATCCTCAGCCACCACTCTGCCTCTGAGCACTAGTCGGGGTGGATCAGCAGGTAGAATGCCCTCTAAGCCTTGCCTAGCCTGGTCCTTTTTTGACATAGCAATAGATCGCCCAAATTATGTGATCTGTAAAATTTGTCGTGATTCTGTTAGTAGAGGGCAAAACCTCAGCAGTTTGACAACTTCTTCCATGAATCGTCACATGAATAAATATCATATGTCCCAGTGGGAAGCTCACCGTGCTGCAATGCGGCCTAGCAAAGTGAACCATCCACCGCTTGCCCCTTCCAGTGCGTCCGCGCGCTCTTCATCTTCTAGGACTGTGGGGACAGCTGTCACACCTGGTTTTCCACGCACAACTTCCACCACTGTAACCGCAACAGGCAGTTTGCTTGGTAGGTCGTCAGTTGGTTTGGAAGGGGAGACAAGTGTGTGTGTACAACTCTCTCAGACATCGATAGCACCAACGTTGGATGAAGTCGACATCATGTCTATGCCTGTACTTTCCTCACAAACCTGCATTTTTCCAGGGACACCCTACTCAACACCGTCTACACACAGCAGCCAGATCTCTGTCCCTCAGATGTGGACAAATAAAAGGCCATTTCCAGCGACCCATGACAAAGCTAAGAGGTTGACTTTATCCCTCTGTAAGCTCTTGGCTACTGAAATGCTGCCTTTCCGCCTGGTGGACACACAGGATTTTAGAGACCTTATGTCTGTCGCTGTGCCCCAGTACCAGATGCCCAGTCGCCACTACTTCTCTAAGAAAGGTGTGCCTGCGCTACACCAGCATGTCGCACACAACATCACCGCTTCCTTGAGAAACTCTGTGTGTGAACGGGTGCATTTAACCACCGATACTTGGACCAGTAAGCATGGACAGGGACATTACATGTCGCTGACTGGGCACTGGGTAACTATGGTGATAGATGGTGAAGGGTCTGCTGCACAAGTCTTGCCGTCCCCACGACTTGTGTGTCAATCCTCTGTCTGTCCAAGTTCCGCCACTGCTTCTGCCTCCTCCACCTTATCTGGGTCCTCCACCTCCGCCCCAAGCCTGCCTGGTCAGGCCACCAGCGTTCTAACTGCGCAGAAGGAATCACGCACCCCTCACTACTATGCTGGCAGCAGAGCGCAACGGCATCAGGCGGTCTTTAGCTTGAAATGTCTTGGAAATAACAGTCACACAGCGGCTGAGTTGTGGGCAGCTCTGGAGACTGAGTTTGGTAAATGGTTGTCTCCACTCAACCTGCAGCCTGGTAAGGCCGTGTGCGACAATGCTGCAAACCTGGGTGCGGCCCTTCGCCTGGGCAAGGTGACACACGTGCCTTGTATGGCACATGTGTTGAACCTTGTTGTCCAGCAATTTTTAACACACTATCCCGGCCTAGATGGCCTTCTGAACAGGGCACGAAAACTGTCTGCTCACTTCTGCCGTTCAACCACCACTGCTGAGCGACTTGCATCGCTCCAGAAGTCTTTCGGCCTGCCAGTTCATCACCTGAAATGCGACTCTCCACATGTTACAGCGACTGTGGCAGCAGCATCGAGCCCTGGTGCAATACGTCATGACGTATAGCCTGGGCCAACGAGATGCAGAGGTGGGGCAGATCACCCTGATGGAGTGGTCTCAGATCAAGGACCTATGCACCCTTCTGCACAGTTTCGACATGGCAACGAATATGTTTAGCGCTGACAATGCCATTATCAGCATGACAATTCCAGTCATTTACATGCTGGAGCAAACGCTAAACACTGTTTGGAGTCAGGGGGTGGGACAACAGGAAGGGGAGGAACTACAGGAGGATTCATATGCGCAAGAGACTACAACATCACCAAGGTCCAGACGTTCATCATCACCAACGCTGCAGGCATGGGACCATGGGGGACAGGGGTAACAAGGGCGCATGGAAGCAGGCAAAATGTTGAGGAAGGTGCAGGAGAACATGAAGAAATGGAGGACGAACTGTCCATGGACATGGAAGACTCAGCGGATGAGGGAGACCTTGGTCAAATTTCAGTTGAAAGAGGTTGGGGGGAGATGTCAGAGGAAGAAAGAATGGTTAGCACCTCTATGCCACAAACACAGCGTGGACTTGGTCCGCATGGCTGCGCAAGACACATGAGCGCCTTCTTGCTGCACTACCTCCAACATGACCCTCGTATTGTCAAAATTAGAAGTGATGATGACTACTGGCTTGCCACACTATTAGATCCCCGGTACAAGTCCAAATTTTGTGACATAATTCCAGCCATAGAAAGGGACGCACGTATGCGGGAGTATCAGCAAAAGCTGTTACTCGATCTTAGCTCGGCTTTTCCACCAAACAACCCTGGTGCAGGGAGTGAATCTCCCAGTTGTAACTTGACAAACATGGGACGGTCTACGCCTTGGAGATTTTGTCATGTCCAGCTGCCAGCGTTGTCTCTGAATGTGTCTTCAGTGCTGCTGGGTGTGTGCTGACAGATAAGTGCATGCGTCTGTCCAGTGACAATGTGGACAGACTAACGTTCATCAAAATGAACAAGTCATGGATCCACAAGGAATTTACTACCCCTGTGTCATCCTGGGGAGAGTAAATGCTTGAGGATTTTGAATGTGCTTAATGCAAATCTACCTGTGAAGTGTACAACTGGGGCACAAGTGCTGCCACTGAAGGGGTGGGTGTCTGTGTGGCCCAATTTTTGGAAAAAAGGGAGACTCCGCTTGGAGTAACCCTTGTTTGCTGTGTTTTTAAAAAGGAGCCAAGATGAACAAGTCATGGTTCAGCAAAGACTTTGCTACCTACCCCGGTGTCATCCTGGGGAGGGTTAAGTATGGCGTATTTTTGAATGTGCTTGATGCAAATCTAGCTGTGAAGTGTACAACTGAGGCACAAGTGCTGCCACTGAAGGGGTGGGTGTGTGTGGGGCCCAATTGTTGGAAAAAAGGGAGACTCCGCTTGGAGTAACCCTTGCTTACATTGTTTGTAAAAATGATTGAAGATGAACAGAGCTGGGATCAGTAAAGACTTAGCTACCTATCCCAGTGTCATCCTGGGGACGGTTAAGTATGGCGTATTTTTGAATGTGCTTGATGCAAATCTAGCTGTGAAGTGTACAACTGAGGCACAAGTGCTGCCACTGAAGGGGTGGGTGTGTGTGGGGCCCAATTTTTGGAAAAAAAGGGAGACTCCGCTTGGAGTAACCCTTGCTTACATTGTTTTTAAAAATGATCCAAGATGAACAGAGCTGGGATCAGCAAAGACTTTGCTACCTACCCCGGGGTCATCCTGGGGACGGTTAAGAATGGCGTATTTTTGAATGGGCTTGATGCAAATCTAGCTGTGAAGTGTACAACTGGGGCACAAGTGCTGCCACTGAAGGGGTGGGTGTGTGTGTGGCCCAATTTTTGGAAAAAAGGGAGACTCCGCTTGGAGTAACCCTTGCTTACATTGTTTTTAAAAATGATCCAAGATGAACAGAGCTGGGATCAGGAAAGACTTAGCTACCTACCCCGGTATCATCCTGGGGATGGTTAAGTATGGCGTATTTTTGAATGTGCTTGATGCAAATCTAGCTGTGAATTGTACAACTGAGGCACAAGTGCTGCCACTGAAGGGGTGGGTGTGTGTGTGGCCCAATTTTTGGAAAAAAGGGAGACTCCGCTTGGAGTAACCTTGCGGTGTTTTACATGATTTTAGAAGGGCATCCCATGCCTATATCTGTGTCTCCTCCTCTTTTTCCTTGTCCAGCTCTTTTGTTTTTGCATGAGTATATGTCCTTGTCACTTTCCCATGTATTTGTGTTGTGTTGTGAGTTGTTTGTCACCTTTTGGACACCTTTGAGGGTGTTTTCTAGGTGTTTTTATGTGTTTGTGATTGCCTCCCATTGTTTCCTATGTGGTTCGAGTGGTTCACCGAACCGAACTCGAACAAGACCTCCGTTCGGCAAACCGAACTCGAGCCGAACCGCGACCGGTTCGCTCATCTCTAGTTGAGAGCCTTTCAGAGACTGCAAATGGCACTTTCTTTGCAGCCTGCTCGATTAATTCAGTGAAGCAAGTCTGTGCTTTATGTTCGTTTCACGTTTGACACATATGAGCTGTCATGACTATAGCTTGGCTCTGACGGGGTTAAGTCAGGTGGGAGGGGTCTGTTTGGGCCTGTCTCATTCCGTGACTCTCGCCACTTTATTACTGTCTGTATACCTCCGAAACGCCTCCAGTAATAGCTCTGCTCTGCCGCGTGTGTCCTGGTTCCTGTAAGTTGTCTCTGATCTGTCCCACTACCAAGCCTACCTCTCCCTTATCTCCGATCCCCTAGTCCCGTCCTCCCATCCTGTTTACCTGACCCCGATCCCATTCTGTGTCTCTGCCTCCTACCCCTTCTCTGTACTTATCTGATCTCCCGGCCTTCGACCTTAGCTACGTTCTCTGACTATGGCTCTGCTCCCCTCTGACTCTTGACGTGATCTCCTGGCTTCCGACCCCCTTCCTTCCACTTGACTACGGCTTGCTCACTCCCTTGGTTTGACGTGACATCCCGTGTTGATTTTAGGCTTGACTTTTTAGTGCGATGCTAGGGACCTCTTGTGGTCTTTCTTGGTACTGCACTTAGAGGTCTGATCTTCTCTAGTCCCTGCGCCCCCAAGTAGAAGCTTGAAATAAGCACTGAGAGTACCCGAGCACCCCAAAGCTCGATCTAGTACCGAGTAGTGCCAAGCTTGTCCATCATTATTCATTACATAGGCTGTAGAATACTTGGTGAGAGAAGAACACGTAATATCTAAACTATTCTATTTGTCCAGGGCATTCAATTTTTTATAAAACCAAAAGGTCACAAGTAAGGATTCCAGTTACTTATTTGACAATTTTTAAACAACATCAAAATAATGTAATAAATATACAGATATCCATAAATCAAGTTAAATGGAAGGGCAAAAACTCCCTCCCTACATAGCACACTCTGAAATTCAGAAGAAAAACTAGGAGGACAAAACGAGTATAGTGCAAAAATATTTATTATTTGAGTTAAGAATTTTTTAAAGAATTTTTTTAAAAAAACTGGCACAGAAAGGAAGTCAACAGCACAATCAATGGGCATGTGTGAAGTAATTTGTAAAGATTATAACATAATACTAAGGTTAAGTACAAAAAGGAATGATTATTATGAGATACAATCAAGATCTGAACGTAACCAGAGTAGACCAAGTAAAGGCTCCAAAATACATAAAGTATATGTCATTCATAAACAGGTGTGACAATAATCACATAAATAGAATATATGGTAGAACTGAACTACAATAAAGAGTGCAAGATTCGACATATAAGATGAGAAACTGTATGAAATAAAAAATTGCACATTGCCCTAGTAGCATTAAGCATATTGAGTATGTAAAAAAAGGTATAAAATAATCCGACACCCTCATAGTATAGTAAAGATGTGTGTCATACAATCTGAAGAAAGCCAGTACAAAATAAATATGGGTGTCCTATGCAAGGATGACAGTTAAAGGGTAAAAAAGACCCTGCAGGTAATTATAACACTCATATATTGCACATAGCTCAGATAAAGTCAGGAAATAGGATATAATAATATAATCAAGAATGTACCATACATAGCCCAAGAGGGTAGAAGCAGAGAGATTCCCGATACCTGGACCCCGACGCACGTTTCACGATCTTTTACAATTTGATCATTTCATCAGGGGGGGGAATGGAACACTGCATACAAACTACGTTTTTAAACATGGCGCCAGACCATCCACATCATTCCGGCGTCACAGCTAGCGCAGATGCACCAATCGAATCCCGGACTGCCAAACGTCAGCGGCTATCAACGCCCACAAATGTAAATGTGCAGGCGCGCAAGCCTGGATGAGTCACCCAGCTCGCGTGCGTGCGCAAAAGGCGATATTGATGCCGAGGATGTAGGAACGGTAAACCCGTAAGTGCAGCCACGCCAGACAACATAAGGAGGTGGTGTTGTGGTGAGACATGAAAAACAGTATTAACTCTAACCGTACTGGAACAAAATATCACATTATCATCACAGCACACAGCAATCTTCAGAGTAATCAATATACAAAATAATGAAAAAATGTAATATTTGCTTCTTGTTACCAAACTTAGAAATTCACATAAAAATAGTAAGCACTTTTGAAATATAAAAGCTAACACTGAGGTTCAAATTTTGGTGCCACAAGTCTTTCACCGTCTACTATATAAATAGTCAGTGCTATTTTCTAAACACGACTCCCACCCTCACACAGTAAAACATAGAACTTGCAATCTCGTCTTGTTTTGCATATGATTGGTAGCATACCTTTAAGCTGCTGTAAGTAATAAAAATATATCTGTGCAAGTTGGCTGTAAGAAATGCCAAAGTTTCACCTAATAAAATTTTGGTATGCCTCAATTTTCAAAGTAAATTTGATTTATTTGAGCCACCAGCCATCTGATGACAGCTCTGTGTTTTTTATATGAGTCATGTCCCAAGGGGACTGGAGTATGCCAATAGTATACATTGGACTCAGTCCAGCGTCCGCAAACAGGTTTTCATTAGTCTTTGATGCCATTTGCATTGGTTTGCAGAGAGGCTGCTGAAAACCAGCCTTAGTTTAGGATCACTCCTTTTATTTAAGAAAAAAATAACAAAGATCTTTTTCTGGAGAATTTTTACACCTCTACATTGTAGGTACAAGGTAATATTTAAGGCAACAGTAATCTGTTATTGCAGGTGGCCCTGCTTCAAGCACTTCCGTATTTTGAGAATGGATCAGACAAAGTGCAACAACTTTTATTGAAAAATTGCCGAATTTGTAAATTAGAAACACATTTCGTTGTGACTTTGATTAAGTTAGCTTGCCTCTCATACATTGGAAATTTCATGTAGCTAGGATGGATATGCACATTTTTTTTTAAATTCTAGCTGATTATAAAGCACATTCATTGGACTAATCAGATATTAGTCGAGTAACTGTAAAAAGTTTTAATACAGAATAGCCAATTAAAAAAGTTTCTAAAAATTCAAAAAAAAAAATTACAGTGGCTGCAGAATGAAGACTAATAAAATATATTGCTCATGATGATTTATCAAATCTTTTAATGACATAGCAATGACAATACTGATAATATTAGTATATTTATTTATTAGTTTTCTTCTTTAGAAGGATATAAGCTATTACATTGTAGGAAAGAAAGCCTGTAAAAATTCCCCCTCAAGATAAGATCTCAACAGAAGTGAAATAAGTCAAAACTGCTATAAGAACACAGTTATATAATTGATTGTGGATTTGCTGAGTTTTTTTCTAGTATTTTTGCTAGGTTTTTGTCATGTGTTTTTAGACAGAATTGAATAATATAGAGAGAGGTGATAAAAACCTAAGTGGCCTAAACGTCAATGAGAGTCACATGCTCCTTGGGTGTTTCTGGGGCACAATCAGATGGTAACTATTCTCTTTAATTGGTTATAGGTGTAAAACATATTATAATGGTTATATGTGGTTATTTTATTTTGCTCTGCTTATTTGTTTTTCACTGGCTTAGTTCTCCCTTTGTGAGACTCCCAAACGTATGCGCCTTAAAGCCATTACTCACACACACACACAAAAAAAAGTAAACAGGGTGTGTACCCTGTTTACTTTTTTTTTTTTAATATATATATATATGCCAGGGGTCATAGCCAAGGGCGAGCACTGCATTTTCTGTGCACCGGCACTCTACAATAAATTGTGTTGAGTGAGTGGAGCTTTTGAGTCCTGAGCCTTCACCTTCTCCGAGATTGCACATTGTGTGGTATTAACATTCTTCATACCCAAAATAAAGAAAACAGTCCAAGGTGTTAGAATATTGCCCATTTTATATTCGGATAAACTCACACACATAGAATAACAAGTGATACATCTTCCATTTTCCACTCTACAATAGAGTGGCTGACTCAGGAGTGTTACAGACATGATCTTCTCATCCACAGAGGCTACCAAAGAGTACCAAAGAGGGGGAGGCTGGCTCCAAACGTATCTAGGTGTATTGCTGTGGCTATTATGCCCCCGGCACTGCTATGCTATTTTCCAAGGACTGCTCTTAGAGTTGTTGTCCCCATACAACTGTCGGACAGCAGGGTATCCTTTCTTCACTAAGGTCCCCTTTCCGCTGGCCCAATACTTACCACACTTTTCACAAAGCTTGTCTGCTAAGAGCCGCACAGTCTGCCTCTAGAGAGTTACATCAGCCTGATCTACTCACACAACTTCTCTACATGACTTCTTTCTCTTGCTTCCACTACACAACAACCACTAGAAAGGAAACTGTTTCCCCTTATACTCCACCCCACTATGGGCCAGCTCTGCAGATAACCATGTCAAAACTGTCCCTTTTCCTGCTGTCTGTTGTTAGACAGACTTAAACCCTCACGCAGTACTATACAGGAGTGAACAGGAGAACAGTGACCTCTTGTGACCATTGGCAGTACTGCGGTCATGAGGGATTCTAACATGTTGTAATAACTTCGCATTAAAGGTCACATTTACACACTTATAATATAACTATTGATGTCCTGACTGTAGAGCCACTCTCTTACATATACATGTTTACCTAGTGAACCTGTGCATCCCACTACCATTCGTTATTTAAATTTATACAACCAATGTGATGGTTTGATTCAGACAATATTTTTATTTTATGCCCTGGGTCTTTGTTTTGCATCCTATATATTCCCCTATTTTATCTTTTTAAATGATTTTAATGTGTATATCCCTTTGAATTGATGTACCAATGAAAGATTTTACATTAACTATTAGAGAAGAGAGTCTCTTTATTTCTGTCAGATGTATAGAGAGTAGTGCTGGATTACCTGAATAACTGGCACCATTGAACTCAATGGCAGTTTACCAGATGTGCACACAATCCGGTAATCCAGGATTAAGTTGATTGGTCTGATATTGCCAGATTATTGACTTCAATGGTTTTGAATTACCTCATTAACCGGAACCATTGAACTCAATGCCGGATTACTGGATTAGACTATACAATGTGTGCACGTTGAGTATTTAGTTGCAGAAATTTCTGCACCAAATCTACATCTCCTGGCAGAAAAAAGCACCAAAAATGTGATGCATTTTTCTGCCAGGAGATGCAGAATTGGTGCAAAAATTTCTGCAACCAAATACTCAACATGCGCACACAGTCTAATCCAGTAATCTGGGATTGAGTTCAATGAGTTCACCTGAGGTGACTTCACTGAGTTCACCTCAGGTGAGTTAACATAAGGTCACAGCTGGTGTACCATAAAAACCGACAGCTGTGACCTCAGGTGAATTTATTGATGTCACCACTCTCAAAGCTGAGGCTCCATTAGTGTGTCCCAGCCGCACTGATTGATCACATTTTCTAATGTTACCACACACTGTGACCTCAGGAAAGCCGTGATCATTGTGAGATGTTGTGGTGTGGATTATGTTGGACCTGCAGGGGTGTTTTGGGTTAATAAATTAGAGAAATACGGTGGGATTTTTTTGTTTATTTTGAAAGTATTTATCTCTGTGTTTTGTGTTAATTTATTTTTACTTACTCAGTTAGTAAAGGAGGGTCTCATTGACCCCACCATATGGTATCAAAATACGGGGGACTGCACATAATTTTTTCCAATATTTATTTATTTTTATGCTCCCATTTGGGGACCCAGACAGCTAGTTTGAGGGCAACCACAGAAGATGGGGGCACAGCCTGATTGCAACCAATCACAGATGCTGTCACACAATATTGGCGGGGAAGCAGGGAATATTCATAAGGTTTAATAAACGGACCTTGAAGCAGTGTGACCTCCACACAGAAACTTGGTATATATATTTGTCCTGCTTTAATCCTCATTTTGCAGCACCCTAGCCCTTACTAACACCATTTTATAGCACTAAGGTTAGGGTGTTCATAGACTTATATGGGGTTAGGATCCAGGCTCAAGTTTTGGTCAAGTCCAGTCCGCCCATCTCTAATACTGATGACAATAGTGTACAGTGACTTTGGTGCCAGCGATGTCTGAATGGTTTTACAGTAAGTTCATGGTGCTGAGTAATAATATGACCGGTTTTTCCAGATTGGCCCTAGTTTCTGAGATAATTAATGGATGAATAATTAATTAATGCAACATAATTGAAAAGCATTCAGAATTGCAAGAATATTATTATTTTTGTTACAAGTAAAGAGTCTAAAATTATATTAAAAAAAATAGCTAATGACAAGAAAAAGTTATGTATGATTTGATTAATTAACACAAAATTAAATTAGTTATTAATGGTTAGTAATGTTAGTGCTTCAAAAAACACTGTTTATGTGATTTCCTTTTATGTGTGTCATCTGGAAAATCACGTTGGAGACTCCAGCAGTAGTCTGCTGTCTTGTGTATATCCCATCTGCCTTGATATCTTTCCTCCATCACCTTTATATCCTGGTGAAACTTCTCGTCTTGGTTCCTCGCTGAAGTCTCCAAGGTTTATCTGGAAATCTTTTTAAATGCATTGGAGATATTATGAGCATAAAGATTCTCTAACGCCCAAATTTCTGAAGTTATCAAGCATATCTTGCACAAATTCCTCATAATTTTCTGCTCTGTTCTGCTCTGCAACAAGTAGTTAGTTTTGTCCAAAGCCTTAACAAATTGCTTCATTAATTCTAGCATAATATGAAGCGGTAGAAGAATGATTTTGTTCTTCTTCACCAGCACCTTGTTGATGATATTTACCAAAAATCCTTTCTTCCCTTGTAGGTGTCACAATGTGACTTGTTGGATTTCGAAGGATAGGGGCCCTATGCTGACCCTCATGCTAGGGGGCCCTATGTTATCCCTAATCACATCGATACTCCAAATGGAGTACACATTCCTGGCTCTGCTCCTGACCAGACCTAGTTTGATTTTCATCTACACCTCCTATCAGGGAAGGATGGGGCAGGAGTATGATGTTAGACACAGATGAAGACAGACAAAAGAAAACCAAAACTCTGACACACTACACACATACACACAGAATAGGACAATAAGATATTCAGGAATAAAGCAAGAGCAGGAAGGAAACTACAAAAGACAACTGGGGTAAACTCCACAACTGCACAAAGCAACAAGAACTACAAGAACCAGAAAATCTGGGACACTACACCTCAGCAGACCAACTAACACAAGTTATTGCTGTCATAGGAGGAAGCGCCCAGCCAGTGTATATTTGCGGGGAGCAGATGTGATAGGATCCCTCACAACAGATGATCAAAGACAGCAAGCAAGCAGACTAGCAGAGATTAACTCTTGCTAGCCTCCCTATGAATCAGCACACAGCAGGTTGAAGCCCAAGTCTGCCTGTGTTGCTCCCAAACAACAGAGAATGTCTAAGGCAGAGTGTCAGAATTAATAATCTGAACAGAACCTGACGCTGTCATGACAGTTGGTGAAGTTAGAGAAAATTTCCATGTGACAGTAGGCCATGACACTTTTGTCCAATGGTCTTTCTTTTAACTGCTATCCCAGAGGCACCTGAAGCTTGGGTATTTTGTGTATCCAGATTGCTCCTCAAGCAAGAAGTTCACCATCTTGAGAAAAATGGATTTTCTGTAATATAATTTTTACATTTTCATATTCTCCTTTAAGTTTTGTTCAGTGAGCAATGGGAAGGGACACATAACGATTATCATCATGCAAGATAATACATTTCAAGCTTCTAATGGATTTGTCTATAAAAAACTGCCAGTCTTTTGGTTGATATTCTGTTAGTCCTATTTGAAGAACAGTTCCCAGGATATCATTGCAGTATTCAAGTTCTTCCTCTTGGTTGAAATATGGGAAAAGTCTTCTATTGTCTAATAGGCTTTAGTTTTAACTTCTCCTTTAATAACATTTTGTTCATTAAGTCTGGACACTAAAAGTTCAGATGCTTGCTTGGACAGATTTAAGGCTCAATTCAAGTAATTGAATTTGTTGTGTCCTAATGGTTGAGGCCTTGAAAATCTTCCCTCAAATTCACTTCCACTGTTACTGTGGCGCCCCTGCGGCTACAGTTGCCACAGAATACTGCACCTTATTTAAGGTGCTGTATTCGCCTCGGATAAAGAGGGGGGGAATCACCGGTGTTCCACATTCACACTTTACATACAGCTTAGGAGCCTTCTTACTGGGGAGCTGGACTAGGGTAGGCAGGGGGGTTGGCCAACATGAAGCTTGGGACTTCCCGGTCACTAGGACAATGACCTGGGGGGCGGGTTCCACTTGGGGTAGAAGTAGGAGCAACTTCACACAATCTTCAGTCAGTCTACCCGGGATTTCAGTTCTGGCGACAAGACACGGCCACCACCTTCTTCCTTTTCCTTCTTTCATGGGGCCTGTGGCTTGGAGCGGAACGCTCAGCCCGGGTTCCTAACAACTGGCGGGGCAACTCTTATAAAGGACCTTTTCAAAACACCAGTGACTTCTTCCAACTTATCCGGAGTCGACGGGGCCCATCACAGCAGGTGCCTTCCCGGGCAAGCGGCATAAACTGTGAGTAAAACAACCTGTAACCACAGCAGCCGACTCGGACTCTTACTACTGGCGATGTCGCCCCGCACCCCGGCGCCAACGGTCCCCGCCACCACTACAGCCCTCATCATCCTCCCCGGGGCCCGCTCTGCCTGTGGGAAGTGAAACCATCTTTGCTGCTACTACCATCCACCCCGGAGGACAGCAGCGGCGGCCGCGTACCAGAGGTGGCATCACGAAATCAACCTACAGCATCACCTTTATCAACCCACCCCCCTCCGTGTACACCTCTGGGCACAAAACCGGGCAGGGCTACCTGTGACATCCCCTGACCCTCACCAGCCAGGTGACGAGTATTTTCCCCCGATCTCCTGGGGTGCTACACTACTACTTGCCATACACTCCAATTCCTGCTTCAGACTCTCACAGTGGGTTGTCTGATAGCATGGTAAACACTGGTATAGGAACATCATTGCCATGTGGAATAGGTCATCTTCCTGATTCTAAATCAATGTAGTCCCTTTTTTGTAATGATTAAAGACTTTAATATTTAAAAAAAACCAAAAAACTCAATCGCCATGATGGTTTTTCGGTTCTCTCAATACCAATTGCACACTAAAGTTTAAACCTTTTCTTTCACAATTTGTCCACTGTCACAAGTACAGTATAGACTTTTGTATGGTGAAGATGTATCATTGAAGTCTCTGCATCGCAACTGCGACAACTTATGTTCTATTTAGGCTAGGTTCACATTTCCGTTAAAATGTATCAGTCACAATCCGCGGCTATGGTCAACAACGTCATCCGTTTATCGGATTCTGTTGTGTTCCATAGACTTGTATTAGTGGCGGATTGCAATTGATGACCTTGCGTTGCATCCGCTGCGCCGCGGTCAATCGTTTTTTGACTGACCGCCAGGTGGGAGCAATGCAGAATGTAACGTTTTTCTGGCCGCCAGCCGTCAAGCTTGTAATGGATGTCTATGGTGCTGGATTCCGTCATAATCCGTCTTACAACGGAATCCAGCGCTGGATTCCGTCATGCTCTACTGAGCATGCCCAGCATGTTTGGCACACCCACTGGGCTGTCCCAAACACAAATGAATCATGACTGATCCATCAAAAAACGAACGAACAGCGGATGTAACGGAGGCGACGGATCAGTTTTTTCACAGGATTCCTGTGAAAGATATCCTGTGAAAAACACATCCGTTGCATCAGTTGACAAAACTGATCCGTTGCTGACGGACCTGACGGATTTAAAACAACGGAAATGTGAACCTAGCCTTATATGTTTTGAAGTTATCTTGCTGATGTTGGTTCTTTGATTGTCTGCCTCTCCAATAGAATGAATCTTGCATCCTCACTGCCTTACAGGATGATTTCTTTCTTCTTATCCAAACATTTCATTGCTGCTGTTGGGATTTTAGTTGCTTCTACTGGTGCTACAAGTGCTATTGTATAGTAACAATCCATCACTCTTTTGTCTCTTCCATCTCCCTTAAACTACATATGTAATATTTTCAGGCCATCTTTTTTGTCTTGCTTACAGCAGTATTCCTATGATACCAGGCAACGGACGCCAGACAAACCTCAGTTCAGAGCATTTCCCTTACTGAGATTGAACTTAAAGAGGTTGTCCACTACTCGGACAACTACTTCTGATTCCACATGTTTCTCCCAGGTAAACTAAAAAAAGCATATACTCACCTTCTTTACCAGTGCCATTTCAGCAGTGCCGCGGTTTGCGTTCCTGGGGCTCATGTGACATTATGAAGTCATACCAGTCCCGAGTCCAATTAGTGCTGGCTTCTGTCCCCCCACCTTTGGACCAAACGAGCAATCAATAGGAAATGAGTGCAGCCACAGCTCACACTTCGTGTTGATTAACTGATGTCCGCTATGTTATGCCCGGACATACTATGGTGGAGGTCCATACTATTCTGAAGCTTTCGCTTTCTTGGCCAGTGTCTCCTGATGAGTAAGCTATTTACGAAATGCGTTGGGAGGCCCAGGAGAGTATAAGGTCAGATTGTTGCCTTTGAGGAGTATTGTGAGGCTGTTGTTTTGCCCCCCTCTACTAGACGACATGTCTTATTTTGATTTATATCACCTTAGTGTTTTATGACATATGCATGTTTTGATGACATTTCTCAACACTATTAGGTGTTTTAGATTATGATTATCACATTCTGGCGTACACACTTAAGCCAGCTTTACACCTTACAATTAGGTGTGCAATCTCGTATGCGATGTGACACGCCCAGGTTGCATATGGGATCTTATGAGATTGCACGTAGGTCGTTCATTTGCTGTCACACGTGCGTTAGTAGTCTATGTTAAATTGATCAATTTTGTGTGCAATCCTTTAGATCATGTGTTCTGTGACGTATGCATTGGGCACCCTTTTTTTTTTTTTATTTATTGACTTGCCAAGCAAGTGTAATGTGTAGGGATGCGTTTTTACTATGTCATCTGCCATTCAGCTCTGCTACATGGCCGCTAACAGCAGACACAGACAGCCATGTAGCAGAGCTGAATGGCAGATGACAGCAGACACAGAAAGAGCCGCACGATCAGAATGAACTCGGGTTAACTTCACCCGACTTCATTGTCATGCTGCGGCTCTGTCTGTGTCGCGTCCTGATTAGCGGTCACCAGTGAAGGACTCACCGGTGATCACTAAACTCCTGAGTAACTGAATTGAGCAGCCCTCTCTCATATACTCACTGATCCCCGATCACCGGCGCGGCGCTGCACGGTTTTCTCACTGCTCCGGCGGCTTTTACTATTTTGAAAAAGCCGGCCGCTCATTAAACAATCTCGTATTCCCTGCTTTCCCCGCCCACCGGCGCCTATGATTGGTTGCAGTGAGACATGCCCCCACGCTGAGTGACAGGTGTCTCACTGCACCCAATCACAGCAGCCGGTCGGCGTGTCTATACGGTGCAGTGAAATAAATAATTAAATAATTAAAAAAAAACAGCGTGCGGTCCCCCACAATTTTAAAACCAGCCAGATAAAGCCATACGGCTAAAGGCTGGTATTCTCAGGATGGGGAGCTCCACGTTATGGGGAGCCCCCCAGCCTAACAATATCAGTCAGCAGCCGCCCAGAATTGCCACATACATTATATGCGACAGTTCTGGGACTGTACCCGGCTCTTCCCGATTTACCCTGGTGCGTTGGCAAATCGGGGTAATAAGGAGTTATTGGCAGCCCATAGCTGCCAATAAGTCCTAGATTAATCATGTCAGGCGTCTTCCCGAGATGCCTTCCATGATTAATCTGTAAGTGACAGTAAATAAGCACACACACACCCGAAAAAATCCTTTATTAGAAATAAAAAACACAAACATATACCCTGGTTCACCACTTTAATAAGCCCGAAAAAGCCCTCCATGTCCGGCGTAATCCAGGATACTCCAGCGTCGCTTCCAGCTCTGCTGCATGGAGGTGACCGGAGCTGCATCACACACCGCCGCTCCTGTCAGCTCCACGCAGCAAATGAAGACAGCCGCGCGATCAGCTGAGCTGTCACTGAGGTTACCCGCGGCCACTGCTGGATCCAGTGACAGCGGGTAACCTCAGTGACAGCTCAGCTGATCGTGCGGCTGTCTTCATTTGCTGCGTGGAGCTGACAGGAGCGGCGGTGTGTGCTGCAGCTCCGGTCACCTCCATGCAGCAGAGCTGGAAGCGACGCTGGAGCATCCTGGATTACGCCGGACATGGAGGGCTTTTTCGGGCTTATTAAAGTGGTGAACCAGGATATATGTTTGTGTTTTTTATTTCTAATAAAGGATTTTTTCGGGTGTGTGTGTTTATTTACTGTCACTTACAGATTAATCATTGAAGGCATCTCGGGGAGACACCTGACATGATTAATCTAGGACTTATTGGCAGCTATGGGCTGCCAATAACTCCTTATTACCCCGATTTGCCAACGCACCAGGGCAAATCGGGAAGAGCCGGGTACAGTCCCAGAACTGTCGCATATAATGTATGCGCCAATTCTGGGCGGCTGCTGACTGATATTGTTAGGCTGGGGGGCTCCCCATAATGTGGAGCTCCCCATCCTGAGAATACCAGCCTTCAGCCGTATGGCTTTATCTGGCTGGTTTTAAAATTGGGGGGGACCGCACGCCATTTTTTTAAATTATTTAATTATTTATTTCACTGCACAGTATAGACACGCCCACCGACTGCTGTGATTGGGTGCAGTGAGACACCTGTCACTCAGCATGGGGGCGTGTCTCACTGCAACCAATCATAGGCGCCGGTGGGTGGGGAAAGCAGGGAATACGAGATTGTTTAATGAGCGGCCGGCTTTTTCAAAATAGTAAAATCCGCCGGAGCAGTGTGAATGCCATTCAGCGCCGCGCCGGTGATCGGGGATCGGTGAGTATAAGAGAAGGGGTAAGAGGGATAGCCTGACATGGACAGAGAGAGAGAGGGACAGAGATTAGTGAATGACAGACATTGTGAGGCGCTTCAGAACGCAGCTTTTCAGCTGCGCTCTGAAGCGGACCTTTTTTAATCTGCGGTGCAGAGCGCACACCTGCGCACGTAGCCTCAGACATCACAATCGTATGAGGGATGTCATGTTTCAATTGACTAGGTTCATACAACAAAACGTCCAATGTATGAGGAATAAACGACGTATGCGATCACCGCATTTTCGTGCAATCTTGATTGCACGTAGGTGTCACACGCAAATACGTCATGAACGATGCAGGATGTGCGTCACTTACAACTTGACCCCAACGACGGATTGTGAGATATATTGAAGCGTGTAAAGCAGGCATTACAGACATTGGTTGGATACAATTGATGTTATTTTGGGTAAATCATACTTGTGTACACAGTGAGAGAATTCTTTGGGACCAGGTTCTCTTACAGTTATTGTCCTCTGTGTATACAGTGGGAGCTTTGCATAACATCAGCTCATTGTGCTGTAATTATTGTTTGGTTTTACAACTAATATCTGTGATTATTAAAAGTTATATTTTATTATTTGCCTTCACACATTTTGGTTATACCAGTTGCTTGGCTTTTTTCATATGACCGTGGTGAGCAACTACACATGATTTCTAATATTTGTTTAACTGATGTGGTCTAAAGGTGGGGAGACAGAAGCTGCCGCTGATTTTACGTAGAGCTTGTGTGACATTACAACGTCATGTCAGCCCTCCCTGGGAATGTGGACCACACCCCCACTGGAATAGCGCCAGTATGGGAGAGGAGTATAGGCTTTTTTTTTTTACCTAGGGGGAAACATGTGGAATTAGAAGGGGTTGTCCTCATGGTGCACAACCCCTTTAAGTTAACACTTTTCTAAAAATGCCATCTATGGTTTGCAACATCACTTTGCAGAACTTTCTCTGCCACCCTTAGCAGCAAGCTAAAGTTGAGAAAAGACAGCTTGATCTAGGCAACAGAAAAACATCCCCCTGAAAGTGATATAGCAGCACTACCTGATATGTAATATATATATATATATATATATATATATATATATATATATATATATATATTGTAACGTTGCGCCCTGCAACGTGGGGGTTCCACTCGCTTGCAGCGGTGTGAGGTAGCTTCAGCAACACACATACACAGTCTCTTCATAGAAATTCCGGCAGTTTTTTAAAAACACTCAGCATAAACTGCCCTCAAACATAAACAATAAGTCCATTATGGAAGTTTTAGCAACTTCCCCACTCTCTGGCTCCTGCCAGCATACAGCTCTGGCCAAGGTTCCTTCCAGCACCCAGGGCCCTCTGCAGACCCCTGTCTGTCTCTCCTCCTGGAGAGATTCGGCCCTACAGCCCTGGCCTGGCTTGGCTCTGGCTTGACTCACCTCAGACTCAATTTCAGAGCCTTGTGTTCAGCCTCCACACAGGCTGATACACCCAGAGCTCCCGGCTCTGCTCTCACTTGTTTCCAGTACACACACACTGGAAGTCTGGAGCTAGTCTCTATCTAGACTGCCCTGGACACACTCCACCTAGGTTCAGAGACAGGATTGCTTTAACCCCTGGAGCCACACCCACAGGTGGTAAGGAGTGTGTAATCAGCATCACACACCCTTCCATGGCTCTGCATGTAATGCAATCCTGTGGAACCACAGGTCCCAGCCAACTTCACATTGCAGAGCACCCATGCTTCTGCAAAACATACCGGCCCTTTGTAATACAGCCGGTTGATACGTCACATACCCTCCCCCTCTGTTCAAACCCGTAGGGGAGAACACTTGCCAACGACCTGGGACCCCGAGACAGGGTATCCCCGCCGCCATGCCCCACCAGTCGAGAGAGCCGTCCAAGGTGCCCAAGAGCATAAGTCCTTGAGACATCGCCCGACACTGTCACCAAACCCTGTCGTGTCAACCTAGGGTTAAAGGACGTCCCCTTTCCGGACCGTTCTCTCCCTGACCCCCTCCCAGGGTCACAGTAGTTGAGAGACACGTTCTCAGTCAAACCTACAGTCTTGAACGAACCTAGGCTTACTCATGTATCCCCAGGGCTACTGTCGGGAACTCTAAGCTCATAGCGGCCACTATCTACCGTACATCGCACGGTACTTCTCTGTTGGTGATTCCTTTTATCGCGTGTCTTAACTACTGGACCGACACGCTATCTTCCACTTCTTTCCTCTGAACAACGGGGAGAAGACGGCTGCTGTCCCCCACACAGTTGGCGAAGCTGCTCCTCAATTTTCAGGTTTTCTTGCCTCAACAGCTCCATGTCACGTACATGGTTCACCCGATATCCAAGAAGGCTTTGAATGTTTCCAAGACTCTCTACAGTCCCGACACAGACGAACGGAACCATACCAGCTTCCCTGGGTACCTTGCTCTCATTGGCAGCAGGGATTCTTAATCTCGCCAATCCCGACTTATTCACCATGTCTTGCATGACTCGTCCGGTTCTTCCAATGACTCTCCCCACCAGAGCCCAGGGTACTTGCACGATATCTTCCACCAGACTCTGCGCTTTCCTTTTATACTCTAGCTGTCTAGTGGCTTCCTCATTTTTCAGTTGGACCTGCCACTTCATACGAACACATCTGAAGTGCATGTCCTTTAGAATAGCCACCCGCTGCCCAGTAGTTTCACTGGTGGACAATATCACCAACTGTTCAGCCTTTGGGGTACAGTAGACCTCACATGCTTCCACAGCTCTCTTAAAGTCGTCATGCATGCACTCGATGGCACACGCTTCTCTTAAGTCCTCAGGTATATCCACCATGCACTTGACTACAGAAGTCTCATTCATCCCTGCCGCTTCCACATGCTTGTCCAATTTCGCTTCCAGAGTTAGCTCTTTTTGGGCCTCCCCTGCTTCAACAAGTTTGGTCAGGATCGACACTCGCTGCTCCATCTGTTCCAAAGCTACCTGGGACCTGGACTGGTACTCTGCCAAGTGACTTCGGAGCTCAGCCACTTCTTTCTCCAGCTCCCTTACTCGACTCTCAGTAGCCTGCCTAAGAAGTATCACTTGTTGCAGATGGTCTTTGCTCATCCTCTTGACTGAGTCTTCACTTGCAGACTTCTCTGGTCTATGGCACATTATTTCGGAGGCTTCTTCCACCTCTATCCCTCCGGCCTTTCCATGGGGTGCAACTTTGTCATAGTCTCCCCTCTCTTGGGTCTCAGCTTCAGAACCTTTGGGTTTCTTACTCTTCTTACACATGACCTTCTCTATACCAAGCAGGTCAGGCAGGCTCTCAGTTCTGGATGAGACCTCTGGTCCGATCTTCACCTCTTCCTCAGAGGCTCTTTCCATTTTTACAGCATCAGCCATGTCTTGGGACTTCACTGCATTCCCTCCAACTTCCTCTTGGGTCTCTGCAGTGTCACCCTCTGCCTTCTCTTCGGCCTTTACAACATCACCTTCTACCAGGGTGTCATGCCCTTCAGCACGGTACTTTGTTCTTTTTAGAACCTTGGCACCATTTTCAACATTCAGCACCTCAACACTGGGTAGCTTACCGGTCCGCTCACCAGGACCTTTGTGGATTTGTACTCCACCAACACTGTCTAGGATTACTTCTCCTATATTACTCTGTAGGATGTCATCTCCTACAGCGCTTTCATCTGACAGACCACCAGCTTCATGCTTGGAAATTATAGAAGTCACCGCCATTACTTCTTTGGTCAGTTCTTTCCCTGCAATTTCACCCTGCTGAATTCTGTCGTTACAATGTGTCAGTTCCAGCACAGACACAACTTTCTTTTGCATGATTTTGCTGTCCGACTCTACCTGGTCCATATTTTCTGAGGTTGTAGCTTGCTTCGCCTCTCTGCGCCTGTTGCGCCTTCGGCGACTGGAGGAGGATTTCCCCTCTTTGCTCATCAGTATGTCACTGTACTCATTTGTCACTTTAGTAACATCAGTGTCTATTCGGGAGTCATCGTCACTCCCCCTGGTGTTCTGGACTACCACATCCCCACTTAACCAGGTGTCGGACCCCTTGTCTAGAGCTCTCCCGTTTTCAACGGTCACACTACCATTTGTTACTTTAACGGTCATGTCACTAAGTTGGGCATGTCCCCCATTATCTTTGGTCACCCCTAACTTAGGACTGTCCTTACGTGGAGGTACCTCCTCCTCAGTGTACCTCAATGTCCCACCGGGAACCTGTATAACCTCTTGCGGAAAAGAGGCTTCTGTAGACGGGAGCCGACTTATTCCTGTGCAATCGGTCCCGGCCTCTGTCTTCCATAAGTCCCGAAAAAACTCACAGTCCTGTCCTATGACAACCGGATATAGCAGATCTGGAGCTACACCCACATCAGGGCGCCCCACACCTCTGGCCGTCCAAATCAGCACCCTGGCCAGAGGATATTCTTTAGTGGTCCCATGCACACAACGTCCTTCTATTGTCCTACCCACCATAAAATGGAGATCGGACATGGGTCTCACTAAGGTCAACTGGCTACCCGGGTCTAGCAGACCAGACACACTTATCCCATTCAAGTCCACGGAGCACTTCTGTGGCCTCACATCAGATGGATAGCCTATACCGCAGGTAGGACATAGGTAAGGCGAATCCCATTGCCCCTTGCTATAGTCCACCTGTTCGGCTTGTGAATGCTCCACCCCCTGGTGGGTCACCACCGCTTTTTGAGGCTCCGCCCCCTGTTGGGTAACTACCCCGTTCTGGGATTCCGCCCCCTTTTGGGCCACCGCCCCTTTTTGGGACTCTGCCCCCTTTTGGGCAACCACCCCTTTTTGGGACTCCTCCCCCTTGTGGGCAACCACCTTTTTGGGACTCCTCCCCCTTGTGGGGATTCCATGCAATGTCCTTAGCCCCCAGTTCATACCGTTCGCCCTTATTTCCCTGGGCACCTAGTGTCCATACTGGGCCCCGAAGGGAACACTCAAACTGGTCCATGGCTGCGACATCGCCACACACTGACAGCTCCTGCTGTCCCCGGACCAGGAACTGGTACAGCTCCTCCACAACGTCCGCAGGGACCATTCGCTCTTTTTGGCTTTCAGCCCCCACTGCTGTCACTGGACCTCCTGGAACATGCTGTTGGTGCTGCTGGCTCTGCAGCAGCTGGTTCAGGAGCCCCTCCATGCTGCAACGAGAAGAGGAACAGGAGGGGCGCTCCAATGGGTAATACCCGGTAGTCAAAGACAGTGGGGGGTTAGAGAACCACTAACCTTTCCGGGTTGACCGCCCGTACAACCAGGATCACCAGCCTGTGGTGTATCACTGCTCACCAAGCAGGGCCTCGCAATTCCGGCTGGCCTCCAGTCACTGGTCTCTCGCCACTACAGCACAGAACCCTGCAGACCCACTGATTCACCGCCAGGTGCTTGGGAGCGCTGTCACTGTTCGTTGACCCGCCGATCCACCGCCAGCTGCTTGAGTGCGCAGACAAAAATGTTCGTGGACCCGCCGATCCACCGCAAACCACTTGTATCCAGAGGAATATGTCCTAGACCGTTACTCTCAGCAACCAGGCTGCATTGCCCCTAGCAACCAGACCACATGCCCGCTACCTCCACCATACGTCACATATATATATATATATATATATATATATATATATATATATATATACAAAATGTATGTGTATAGGGTGATACACACTAGCAGGAAATGCATTAACCAGTGGATGTCTGAGTGGGCATCTCTGGCCCACTATACCGCAAAGCAGTATAGTTAACAGCAGGATACATTTTGTAGTGGCTGTGTATATCTATCAGCAGAAATGCTGTGCCAAAATCACAGCAGAGTCATGAAACTAACCTAGTCAAATCCCTGCATAGGGTTAAAACATTCTTGACACCTTCTTCCAATCTCAACAATTTCTCAACATAAAATTTTCTCCCAGACTCCAAGAGAAGACGCTGCCATGCATTGTTGCACTCTTTTAGCATGTCGAAGATGAGGAACAAAGAGGAAGAATTTCATGGACACAACAATAAGTGGACTGTTGGCTTTCTACTTACCTTAGTGCAACAAAAAAAATTGTGAAGGGCTACCAAAGGTGTACAACTTAACATAGGGATCAATATCAATATTTGGAAGGACACCGTACTCAATCTAATTGTGAAAGACATGAACATTTTGGCTTTTCCTGATATGTTTTCTATCCTTTTGTCATTCTGTGACTTGCATTTATTTTTACACTCTTGTTTTCCATCACTGCTTCACTGACACTGCATAATCTCATGGTGCTATACAGTACTTTCTAAAAGTAGAATCAGGCATGAACAATGTGCTTCAAGGTGTAGGATAGTAGCTCCCATTTTAGAAGGTCTTGTACTGCCAAAAAATGCTCTCCTTGGCATGCAGCAACAGAAAGCAGAAGCCATCATCAGCTGTTGTGTGATGTTCGCACTACATGCTCTCCAGTGTTGTTTGAGTATTGATGAGCTGTCAACAACTTACTCATATAACCAATCAGCAAAACAGGGATAGGGTCTCAAGAGCTCAGACATTGGCAGCTCATGCGGGATAGCTGTCACCTACCAAGGCCTCTTGTGGTGGCCTCTCAATTTGTCAGTAGGGTTGACACCAGTGTCAACAAGCTCATCCTTCTTATTTTAATTTTGGAGCACAGTCTTACTTTGATGTGGCAGATTGGGGAAGGCCTTATTCCTAGTTTGATTGCACATTGCCTTGTTGGTCATCAAGCTCCCCCATAAGACTAAGAGAAGTTAATGTTTGCCTTCAATAGGCTTATACAGTCAAAAATGATGCACAACAGAGCACTTGGTAACTCTGTCTTCATCAATATAGTCAATGGTCCTGTCGGCACATATGCTCAGATCACATTTTGCAGAGGCTTTATAAGTAAGCCTTGACAAGACAACTGAACGAAGGATAAAATGCAGTGTGAAAGAGTCCTGAGCAGAGACCCATGGAAGTTCAGTTTGGGAGCACACTGTTTTTATCCCCATTGCTAGCCATTCAAAAACTGCAAGCAGCACTTACTGGGCTGAGCACCGATGATACTTGAGGTCATCTATGCTGACACAAATAGTTTGCATACGTAAAGCACCTGAAATCAGAAAATTAACTCTGTTTATTTGTAAAGTCTGTATTTGGTACAAACACTAGACAGAGAACCTCGGGTTCACTCATGTCTAGTCCTGAGTAGTAGAGATGAGCGAATCCGAGGTTCGGTGTTTGGTGTTCGTACGAAACACAGCCTTTAGAAAAAAAAATAAAGATTGGGTTTTGGAGTTCAAGTGCTTTATGTATGCAAACCAGTTGCGTGAGCATTGCTGTACTCGGGTATGATTGGTATTCAACCCATTGTGTGACGCTTACAGTGTTTGAACATCGAGCACTGGAGATAAAAATAGCATGATCAGATGTAGTGTGCACCAAACAAAAAAAAATGCAGAAACTCTGCCCACCCTTACCTCGGAAGTGTTCTGTTTTTGGCTGGCTGCATGTGGGCGGAGATCCGAACTGCCCAATTAGTGACGTCCATTGTTGTTCAGGTCAAGTCCGGATCCCAAACCGCACTTTATAGAAAGTCTGACTGAACCTGCAGGACTGAACTTCAAGGGGTCTGCTCATCTCTACTAAGTAGTGATGAGAGAGAATGCATTCGGCACTATTCATTACTTGCATGAATATAAAAGTATTTGGGATATTCGTTACTTGTTGAGTATTTTGGTATTTGCCTCGTGAGTTTTGAGTCCCTTGTTCGCATGATTTTCAACCACTAAACATGAGGGAATTGCCTGCCAATCACAGTAATGCTGTAGCCATCTTTGTTACTGGCATTACTGTGATTGTCAGGCATAGTAAAAAAAAATATACGATATATGGTCCCCTGCCTATTTTTGAAAACAAGTGCAGGCAAAAGAGACAGCTGGGAACTGGTTTTCTCAGGCTGGGAAGGTCCATGGTTATTAAGCTCTCCTCAGCCTAAAAATAACAGCCCACAGCCACCCCACATTTGGTGCATTCATTCGATGCGCCAATTTTGGTGCTTTACCCAACTCTTCCTGGTTGCCATTGTGCAGTGTCAATCAGCCGGGTTCCCACAGCTTCAAGTGTGACCCACTGCTGGATTGCCAGACTGCTGTATTGCAGGCCACGATGGCACTGCAGTCTGGCAATCCAACAGTCAGGTCACCAGAGTTTACACTCGGGGGCTTCTCCCGCTGCCCTGAGTCAACTCAGTTGAACCCTCTGTTGGATTGGTGGACTGCTGTAGAGCCATGACTCACAATCCAGTAGTTGGAAAATCTGTCTCAAAGGGGTTCACTAAGAGCAACAGTGGAGTTCCTGATTGTGAACTTTATTGACCTGACTTCCGGATTGCCGGACTGTCGCAGCACAGCAGTCGACAGTCTGGTAGCTGGGAGACCTGGAAACCCTAAAGGATCCTTTGAGGGAGCCTTTAAGGTTTCTGTAATTCCTAGCTGATGGGACACCTCTAGACTATGAACTCTGGTAAGAGTTCACAGCCTCCAGATGTCCTGGAAGTTTGGAACTCAAGGAACATTTAAGGCTTCCTTAAAGGATCCCTTAAAGTTACCGGGTTGACAGGTCCCCGCAGTTCCACTCGGGAGCTCCCCTGCTGCCCTCATTGAACTAATCTCCGAGCAAAAAGCCTCATGGTTAAACCTTATGGTCTCTGTGTGGTCATTCTGGTAAGGGTACAATTTAACCCACCAGGATGTTCCCGAGACTGCACACTCCAAAATACTATTATACAGCAAACGAAGGAGGGAGTGAATACGTACAATTAAATAGTTTTTAATAGATAAATAGTTACAAGAAATGTTCATGACATAAAGAAGCATCAGTTAGGGAAAAATACATACATGAAGTTCCCCTAAAACATCCAAAATACTGGTATATGTATAAAAAAAGGTAGCTACAAAGTATAAAGTAATGTAGCAAAAAACTGCTGCTATGACAGGGTGTATGATAAGTAAAAGAAATTGCTGCGGGGCTATGTCAATAAAAGGTTATAGATGGACGAGTTAAATCATAGCTACCGCCTTAAGACTGCCAGAGATAAATACTGCATGGGTAAAAGGTGTCCAGCAATATGGGGCAAAGAGAGTATAGCACAAGTAAATAGACTGAATTGCAGTATAGCCAGCAATAGATGCACAGAACACAATCTGATCCCAGTATGAGATACATTTGTGACGCCCCTGACTCTATCAGGGTGTCACAGGGAACTGCACTCTCCTTTCTCTTGGTGCAGAACTCCCCCTCCATGGTTCTGGGATCCTAACTACTGGTATTGCTTCCATCAGCACTCAAATCGTAACCACACCTCAAACCACACCTTGTCAGGCACACCAGTGGGTGGTCTAGCTGGAAAAGGGCCACCCGCCTAGGGGTCAGGCAGACTGGAGGGAAGGACATAGTGAGTTCAGTAGTAGCTCCCAAAGAGTGAGGAGCTGGGAGTAGCAGCTCCCTGGAGTTGAGTAGTAGCCCTCTGAGAGTGAGGAGCTGAGGGAGTTATAGCTCCCTGTGTGACCTTGGTTTGGTCGCAGACGGTGGTCTGGGACCAGAGGAGTCGGAGACCCGGTTGCAGGGTATAGGAGAAGGTGTAGCAGACTTAGTTTTTGAGAACAGTCAGCACCAGAAGTGCAGTAACCGGACCGGTACTGAGATGGCGGAGTACAGGACCCTAGATCAGGGAGTAGCTTCACGCAACCTGATGTGGAGGATAGTCTCTTTATGAACTTTCCCCAAGAGCTCAGAGATCGAAGGCATCAACACAACGAGGGGGATAGGGCTTTTCAGCTTATGCAGCCCACTGAAATCCCAAGTGTCAGCCATCGAGAGCACAGCTCCACTATTTCACTATAGGGAGCGGGACCCTGACAGCTTCAGGCCAAAGGGTCACTCAGAAATATTTACTCAATTGTGCATGGAGGCAGGCCCCGACAACTAAGCAATACCAGCGGGAACGGACACCCGGACGGGTTCCCCAGAGTGGCAGCGTCAGAGACTTAGTTTACCTCTGTGTCAGAGTCTGCTTATTGGCCGCACTAACAACTGCACCGCATGAGTGAGTACACTTTCCTCCCCGAGTTCTGACCTGCCCAAATCACCTCCACCATCCCATTCACAATCCACTCTATCCACCCTGGGTACTCCCATCGGCAGCGGTGGTACTCCCTTACCGCACACCACGAGTGGCGTCACGAACTGTCCCCTTGTACATATTTCCCCCTTTTATTTGAGTGGCCGCTGAGCCCCGGGTCCAGGGACCCTCGAGCCACAGCAAAACCCCCGGATCCAAGCAGTCCGACTGCTGCAGGGGCGGCACACATACTACAAAACTGCCAAAGGTGGTGCAGGCAGTGCACAGGGCTAGCCCTGCATGATTTCTGGCATATTTAAAGGGAAATTCACAAAAACACATATAAGTAGACAAAAATCTATACACAGTCATATACACTGACACACATAGATACACATCATACATGCACACACTGACACATTAGAGAGATTTCTAATATTGGGAAGTCAGCAACAGCCTCATTCACCTCCCCACTTGTCTCCATCCAGATCCTCCTGGGCATGTGTCTGTGCCGTGCTGATTCGTGGTCATCACTAACAGACATGGCCGCACATAGGGAACACTAACACTGCTGTATATACTTCACAAGAGAGGCTGGGGACATACACATTACTTGGGGGTATACATATTAGTGAGGAAAGGGATATACAGCAATGGGGGCCATACAGCTCCACAGGGGGGCATACATTCTCTAGAAGGGGGCAGTAGCTCTGGGGTGGGGGGACAAACAGCTCTGAGGTGGGGAGGTGACATGCAGCTCTGGGGATATACACAGCTCTGAGGGGGTATACAGAACTGGGTTGGAGGTGACATACAACTCTGGGGGTATAGTAGTATGCAGCCCCCATATTCCTCCATATAGTGTTATGAAGCCCCCATAGTTCTCTATGCAGCCCCCATATGGCACTATGCAACCCCCATATAACATTAAGCAGCCCCCATATAGCATTAGGGATCCTCATGTACTATACAGCCCCCATATAGCACAATGCAGACCCAGATAGCATTAGGCACCCTCATGTAGTATACAGCCGCCATATAGCACAGGGCAGACCCACATAGCATTGGGCACCTTCATGTAATATACAGCCGCCATATAGCACAGTGCTGACCCAGATAGCATTGGGCACCCTCATGTAGTATACAGAGACCATATAACACAGTGCAGACCCAGATAGAATTAGGTACCCTCATGTAGTATACAGCCAACATATAGCACAGAGCAGAGACAGAGAGCATTAGGCACCCTCATGTAGTATACAGCCAACATATAGCACAGAGCAGAGACAGATTGCATTAGGCACCTCCATGTAGTATACAGGCTGCATATAGCACAGTGCAGACCCACATAGCATTAGGCACCTCCATGTAGTATACAGCACCATATAGCACAGTGCAGACCCTGATAGCATTAGGCACCTCCATGTAGTATACAGGCTGCATATAGCACAGTACAGACCCAGATAACATTAGGCACCTTCACGTAATATACAGCACCTGTATAGCACAGTGCAGACCCACATAGCATTAGGCATTCTCATGTAGTATACAGCACCTATATAGCACAGTGCAGATCCTGATAGCATTAGGCACCTTCATTTAGTATACAGCACCTATATAGCACAGGGCAGACCCAGAGAGCATTAGGCATCTTCATGTAGTATATAGCCCCTATATAGCACAGTACAGACCCACATAGCATTAGGCATCCTCATGTAGTATACAGCAGTTATATAGCACAGTGCAGATCCTCATAGCATTAGGCACCTCCATGTAGTACACAGCACCTATATAGCACAGTGCAGAGCCAGATAGCATTAGGCACCTCCATGTAGTACACAGCACCTATATAGCACTGTGCAGGCCCTGATAGCATTAGGCACCTCCATGTAGTACACAGCACCTCTATCATTTAATGCACCTCCATGGTCGTCTGGCCACCATGATTACATAAATACTTACTTCTCCTCGTTCTCCCGCTGCTCCGGTCTCCTCGGCGCGTTCACCGCTGTTGCTCTGACCTCTCAGCAGACGCGCAGTGATGACGTCACCGCGCTCCGCTGCTGAGCTGTCAGAGGCTCAGAATGCCGACAGTGTCAGACATAGAGGGGAGAATGGTGACAGAGGGAGCGCGCCGCTCTGTCTCTCATCATTGCTTTCAATTGTATCGCCAACAGCGATGCCGATACAATTGAAAGTGCGATCCTCTGCGGGGGGAAGCCAGTGACAGCGCGGGCACCGGGCCCCCCTGTCACCATGAGTGGGCCCCCCGGCAGCCCAGGGCCCGGCATTTGACCGGGTTTGCTGGGTGCTGACACCAGGCCTGCACATTGAACAAGCTAATGCTCCATCTAGCACCGAGAGGTGCAAAGCACGTTCACCTATCACTAATCATATTGAAAGAAATACTGCCATGAAACAAAAATTATGCACATGGATTGTCTTTGTTATGTGAAAGAAGAGACATGATAAGAAAATAGAGTCTTTACTAAATACATCCAGTATGCAATCTCAAGTTGTGGATTCTGTGTCTCCTAAAACATTAAGCAATAATAAAGAAACCAAGGGAAATGGAAAAAAAAGTCTGAAGGTTATAAGTGTATCTAGATACAATGCTGAAAAACAAAGCTTCTGTAAGAACAACTAGTTTAATTTATATTGGAGGGAACAGTGTATGCATTCTGAAAAACATTCTTCCAAAAGGTAAGGGTGCTTTCACACTTGTGTTGTGTCTCATCCGCCAGGTCCGTTGCTGCGTCGAAACGACGCATCCGTCAATTTTTGTGTTGCTAACGAACCCAACGGATGCGTTATTTCACAGGAATCCATCAGCGGCACTACCGCCCCCATCATCACCGCACACACCGGCACTACCGCCCCATCATCACCGCACACGCAGGCACTACAGCCCCCATCATCACCGTATACATCGGCACTACATCCCCCATCATCAGCGCACACATGCAGGCACTACCTCAGTGACATCCCCGCTGACAGTGCGATTCACTTCAGTTTCTGCGTGGAGCTGACAGAGTGTGGTCATGGTCTGTGGCCGCTTCTGTCAGCTTCCGATGTAGCAGAGCTGAAAGCGTCGTGGGAACTCTGTGGATTACGTCGGACCTGGAGGGCTATTTGGGGATTTTAATAAAGTTGTGAAAGAGGGCGTTTTTTTTTGTCTTTTATTTCAAATAAAAAAAAATTTGGGTGTATGTGGTTATTTACTTTCACTACAGATTAATCATGGTGATGTCTCATAGACACCTGCCATGATTAACCTAGGACTTAGTGGCAGCTATGGGCTGCCATTAACTCCTCATTACCCCGATTGCCACCGCACCAGGGCAATTCGGGATCAGCCGGGTAGAGTCCCAGGACTGTCGCATCTAATGGATCCGGCAATTTTGGGCAGCTGCTGGCTGATATTTTTAGGCTGTGGGGCTCACCGTAACGTGGGGCTCCCATCCTGAGAATACCAGCCTTCAGTCGTGTGGCTTTATCTTGGCTGGTATCAAAATTGGTGGGGACTGTTTTTTTTTTATTTATTTATTTATTGTACTGCATGATATAGACCCGCCTACTGGCGGCTGTGATTGGTTGCAATGAGACAGCTTTCACTCGGCATGGGGGCGCGTCTGACTGCAACTAATCATAGGCGTTGGTGGGCGGGGAAAGCAGGGAATACGAGATGGAATAATGAGCGGCCGGCATTTTCAAAAGCAGGAGAAGCCGCCAGTGCAGTGTGACAGCTGTGCAGCGCTGCGCCAGTGATCGGTAAGTATGAGAGAGGGGGTGAGAGGGACAGACCGACTGACAGAGAGAGATAGAGAGACCAGGAGTGATTTTAAAAGATCGTTCTGCTGGACTTGCTGAGCATGCTCATTAGAACGTGACGGAATCTGTCAGCAGATTCCGTCGCTTAGCACATTGCAGTACTATAGACAAAAATTAGACACCTTGGTGGAGTTTAACTGAATCCACCAAGGTGCATTGTTTTAACGACAACAAAAACGCTACATGCTGTGTTCCATCTGCCCGGCGCTCAGTCAAAATAACGACTCAGCGTCGGCCAGTGGGTGCAACGCAGACACTTGCGTCACAGTCCGTCGTCAATAGAAGTCTATGGACAATAGTGTAGTCCGTTAACGGACTGCACTATTTTCGATAGCGGTGGATTGCGATTAACACAAGTGTGAAAGCACACTAATTCATTAGTGGCGTGCAAAACAAATGTGTTACTAGTATAAAAAAGTTCATGTAGTACAGATAAATCTAGAATATCCAAACTAGCACCACAGCATAGTAGTGAAAAAGCATCACAAAATATAAAAAGTCAAGTTAAATAAGTTAAAAATCACCATAAACCGGCTGATAAAAATATAGCAACGAAAGCTAAAAAAAAAACCTATAATTTGTAGTGATAGTTTTCATAAATTTGTTTTAACTGCAGTATCACATGAAATATCAGAAAGCCAAAGAGAATTGCTCTTTGAAGACATCTCTTGAAAAGATAAACATGAACGCTATGTACCCAGTTGGATTTCAGAGAAAGCACAAGAATCTACAATGAAAGAAAGAACAATAAATACTCATCATTTTTACAAAGCCAGCAGCCAGTCCTTATTCATAATTTTTGGAGAGCTAGCAGCCGTTCTCATAATTTTACTCGGACATGTGGTAGAGCCAAATCTGGGGATCGCAGACTGCATTTGACATGCCTACACCGGGGCTGTGGGGGTTACTCGTTGCCAGGCCACAGTTCTGTCTTTGGGTGGGATGCTACAGTGGCAAGGCCTGGTTCCGTGACCCCAGCTGTGTCAATAAAAAGGGGGGTTATTAGTGGGAATGATGAAAGTTATTCGTGACGCCACCTGTGGTACTCAGCCAGAGATAGCCGATGCTGCGGGATGGGGACCGTTGGGGCAGATGGTGACGCAGCTTGGTTGGTATAGATCTCCACAGGTAGACCTGGGCCCCAGGGATGATGGGAGTAGTGGTCTGTAATGGCGGGAATGCAGGGCCGGAGGTGTAGGTGAACAACAGAGCAACACAGGGATGCAGTCTCAAGGTTTTTACTTACTGTAACAGATTCCAAGATACCCGACTAGTCATTGACCGCCTTTGGAGTGCTGGTTTCCACTGTGATGGGATTCAGTTGATCCCGGGTAGTTCGGAGGTGAAAACCGATGCACCCTTCTAGTGATCCTTCCCTGGTTGTCTCCCTGAGCTGACTTCTCTCCCGCCTGTCCCAAGCCTACGCACACAGTGCCCTGAGCCGGTGTCCGCAGACTCTGTTGGGGTGGCTTGAAGCTCTATCCCGTGGCCCTATGTGGTCAGCTTCCAGCAGATTCATATGTGGGTTTGGCTTCGGTACTAGATGTGTCGTTAGCCTCTGGTTTTACTAGCTGAGCATGTTGGTTCTTCTCCTCTAGTCTAGGGACCAGTCCCCGTTCTCTGTTGTGTGTGGAATGAGACCACGGGTGTATGGCACACTTTCTTGTGGACTCTGGGGCCCCTTCTGTCTTGTGCCTGGGTCGAGCTGCACCAGCTCCAGACCACAGATCTTCACTCCTCCACTGCTCCTTTCCAATTCCCTGACACTACAGTGTCCCTTCAATAACTAGACTCCACCCTCAGGCCCTATTGGATTGGGGGAAGGGAGATGCCATCACCAGTGGTGGCTGGTGGCTATACATAGCATTAATGGCAAAAAGCCCTAACCCTGACCCGGTGGGCAGCTGCTAATTGAGAGTGTTGTGTGTTTTTATGTGCATACCGGTGGATGACCTCTTCCTTACCCAGGATGGGGCACCATACCTCTGGCTGAGATGCAGTACCTCTGTGGTGACTCAAGCCTCAGGGGCGCCATACTCCCCTGTTGTGAATGTCAGTTATGCTTTTGCTGCTGTGAGGCTCCCTCTTGTGGCCAGGAATGGTTTGGACAGAGACCAGGTGTGTTGGAGCAATGGGCGTTTCCATTGCTAATTCTCTGCCTATTTAAACCTTGGTCTGCTTTTAGTATGAGCCGGTTGTCATTTGTTCTTTGGTTTTCCAGCCTTCTCATCTTGCTCCAGACCACATCTACCCCAGATACAGTAAGTGCTTGGTTCTTTCTTATGTTGTTTTGTTCTTTTTGCTCTTATCTGGGTTTGTCATTTGCTGTGGTTGTTGTCAGTTTGTTTGCATGCAGGAGTCTTCCCTCTCAGTTGCTTAGCTGGGAAGCTCCCTGCAGCTATGTTTGGAGTATTGCTCCTATAAGTCCATGTGTTTGTTGCTTCTTGAATTTGTAATGGTTCCTGCTTTCTGTTCATTGGTATGACAAGAGCGCCTGATATAGGACGGAGTTCAGATCTAGTGATCTGAGGACTTTTTGTACTATCAGGTATTTGGATTTTTGTAGGGTTTTTCTCTGGCCATCATCAGTCCCTTTCCCATCCTTTCCTATTTAGTCAATGGGGCCTCACCTTTGCTAAACCTATCATCTGTGTATTGTGTTTGCCTATATCACCGCAGTCTTTGAATGTGGAGGGCTTGCTATACCTTTGCGGTCTATTTCTGAGGCAGAGAGTTATTCATCTTTCCTTCCTTTAGGATAGCTAGTTCTCCGGCTGGTTTCGTGATGCATAGGATGTTAGTTCACCCCTCAGCTACTTCTAGTGTTGATGGTTAGTAAGGGGATGGCGACCAGATTAGTTGCCAATGCTCTTGTCACCTTTTTGCCAATGATTTATGGTGATCTTCCATGGTTCAGGATCATAACAGTACAACCGGCCTAAAATTTAAAGGGTACTCTTAAGAAGGAAAAAAAAAAGTCTGCTGAAAAAAATTTTTGTGTGTGTTTTTTCCTCTTTTTCTTTGGGTTCCATGGAAGATAATTTTTTTTAGCATGGATGAATTGGGTGAGCGTGTTGCCCTTGCAGAGCCTATGATTCCTGTTCCTGAATTTTTTTCGGGAGATAGGTCGAGATTTTTGAGCTTCAAAAATAATTGTAAATTATTTTTTGACCTGCCCCCTAAGTCCTCAGGGAATCCCGTACAGCAGGTAAAGATTGTCATCTCCTTACTGCGTGGTGACCCTCAGGACTGGGCCTTCTCTTTGGCGTTTGATGATCCGATTCTCAGTGATGTGGACTCTTTTTTTCAGGCCTTGGGATTATTATATGACGAACCCAATGTTGTGGACCAAGCAGAAAAGGCCTTGTTGTCCGTAACTCAGGGTCTGGATTCTGCAGAAACTTTTTGTCAGAAATTTCGAAAGTGGGCGGTCCTTACCAAATGGAATGATGACGCGCTTGCGGCTCTTTTTCGGAAGGATGCTGATAATGTGAAGGATGTAATGGTGGGATTCCCCATCCCTTCTGGTCTTGATGCCTCTATGACCTTAGCCATTCAGATCGATAGGCGGTTACGTAAGCGCAGGAAGATACCTGCTGATTTTGTGCCTGTGGAACAGCCTTTGGAGCCTATGGAGTGTGATAGGGTCCTCTCTAATGCTGCTCGGCAGGGGTACAGACGGAAGAATAGACTGTGCTTCTATTGTCGAGACGCTTCTCATAATATTTCAGTCTGCCCTAAACGTGAAAGAAGATTGGCTAGTTCTGTTACTGTGGGTTCTTTGCAACCAAAGTTTCTTTTGTCTGTCACGCTGATTTGCTCATTGTCTTCATTTTCTGCACTGGCCATTGTGGACTCAGGGGCAGCACTCAATTTGATGGATTTTGGGTTTGCTAGGGATTTTGGTTTCCCCATGGCTCCTTTACAAACTCCTTTTCCTTTAAGGGGCATTGATGCTACACCTTTGGCAGAAAATAAACCCCAATTTTGGATCCAGGAGACTATGTGAGTAGCACCAGCACATCAGGAAACTTGTAAATTTTTAGTATTGCATAATTTGCATGATACTTTGCTACTAGGATCTCCGTGGTTGCAGACCCATAATCCAGTTCTTGACCGGAGATCCTTGTCGGTAGCTAGTTCGGGTTGCCAAGGTGTGCATCAGGACCTTTCCGTGTCGTCCACGTCTGCTCAGACAGTTGATGGTCCGGCCTTCTTGTCTGATTTCCGTGATGTATTTAATGACCAGGAATCTGATTCTTTGCCCCCACACCGGGACTACGACTGTTCCATTGAGTTGGTGCCTGGTTGTAAATTTCCCAAGGGGCGGATTTTCAACTTATCTGTGCCCGAACATGATGCCATGCGGTCATACATCAGGTAATCATTGGAGAAGGGGCACATTCGGCCCTCATCTTCTCCTTTGGGTGCTGGCTTTTGCTTTGTTGCTAAGAAAGATGGGTCGTTGAGACCTTCTATTGATTACCGCCTTCTTAATAAAATCACGATCAAATATCAGTACCCTTTGCCTCTGATGTCTGATCTTTTCTCTAGAGTGAAGAGTGCCAAATGGTTTACGAAACTGGATCTTAAGGGTGCGTGTAATCTCATCCGTATTAAGGAGGGTGATGAATGGAAGACGGCTTTTAATACTCCTGAGGGGCATTTTGAGTACCTAGTGATGCCTTTTGGGCTCACTAATGCCCCCTCCGTCTTCCAGGCCTTCATGAATGATATTTTTTGGGACCTTATTGGTAAATTTTTTGATGACATCTTGATTTTTTCTGATGATTGGGACTCTCATGTTGGGCAAGTACGGGCTGTTTTTCAGATACTCAAGGATAATGCACTGTACGTTAAGGGGTCAAAGTGCCTCTTTGGGGTGCAAAGGATTTCCTTTTTGGGCTTCATCTTGTCTCCCTCCGCTATCGAAATGGACCCGGTTAAGGTTCAGGCTATTTATGACTGGGTGCAACCAACTTCTCTAAAATCCCTGCAGCAGTTTTTGGGGTTTGCAAATTTTTACAGTAAATTTATAGCCAATTTCTCTGCCATTGTCAAACCTCTGACAGATTTGACCAAGAAGGGAGCTGATACTGAGAATTGGACCCCAGAGGCAATTGTGGCCTTCCAGGAGCTTAAAAGGCAGTTCACTTCTGCCCCAGTCCTGCAGCAACCTGATGTGTCTTGCCCATTTCAAGTTGAAATCGATGCCTCAGAGATTGGAGCAGGAGCTGTTCTGTCTCAACGAGACTCTATTTCGGGTAAACTTAAGCCCTGTGCCTTTTTCTCTCGGACGTTTGTTCCTTCTGAACGGAATTATGATGTGGGCAACTGGGAATTATTGGCTATGAAGTGGGTGCTTGAAGAATGGAGACATTGGTTGGAAGGGGCTAGGCATCAAGTTGTGGTGCTTACGGACCACAAGAATCTCATCTATCTGGAATCTGCCAAGAGGTTGAATCCCCGGCAGGCCAGGTGGGCTTTGTTTTTTACCCGGTTTAATTTTGTGGTCTCTTTTTTGCCTGGCACCAAGAATGTTAAGGCCGATGCCCTTTCCAGGAGTTTCTGTGCTGACTCTTTGGAGCTTGCCGAGCCGTCTACTATCCCGAATGATGGTGTAGTTCTCTTGGCCATTTGGCCTGATCTGCGGTTGGCACTGGCGGGATTTCAGGGGGATAAACCTGACAAATGTCCTGAGGGGAAACTGTTTGTTCGGACCAATGGAGAAATCGAGTTGTCTCTGAGGTTCATTGCTCTGTTTTGGCGGGTCATCCTGGCATTTTTGTTACTCGGGATCTTGTGAGCCGCTCTTTTTGGTGGCCTTCCCTGTCCCGGGATGTCCGTAGTTTTGTGCAGTCGTGTGGAGTTTGTTCTAGGTCCAAGCCCTGTTGTTCACGTTCTAGTGGGCTATTATTGCCTTTACCGGTACCTAAGAGACCTTGGACGCACATCTTTATGGATTTTATTTCAGAGCTTCCCGTCTCTCAGAAAATGACTGTGATTTGGGTGATCTGTGATAGATTCTCCAAGATGGTCCACTTGGTTCCCTTGTCTAAGTTGCCGTCTTCATCAGAGTTGGGGCTTTTGTTTTTCCAACATGTTGTTCGTTTGCATGGTACAGTGGAACCTTGCTTAACGAGAACAATCCGTTCTGGGACTGTGCTTGTTAACCAAGTTACTCGTTCAGCAGAGCAAGATTTCACATAGGAAATCATTGCAATGCAGACAACTTGTTCCACAACTAGTTAAATGTCCCATCCTGGTCCCCTATTCTGTCATTCCACACATGCACAAACACATACAAACACACACAAACTCACACAAACACACAAGCACACACGCAAACGCACATATTATATGCTCACCTTACCTTCTGTTCCATCGCCGGTCTCCTGAGACTTGCTGTTCTCCGGTGCGGGCCTGTATCGGGTTACCATAACGACAAGGGAGGAACTTCCTGCCAGAGCGCTGACGTCAAAGGCAGAGCCGCTTACCTCTGATTGGGCAGCGCGCTGCCTTTGAGTAGCGGTGACAGGAACCAGGAAGTTCCTGCTTCGTCGCTATGGATGCCGATGCACAGCCTGGAGTGGAGCGGAGCGGCGAACTAAAGGACCCAGGAGGCCGGCGATGAAACAGAAGATACACATATTATATGCTCACCTTAGCTTCCGTTCTACCGCCGGCCTCATGGTACTTGTAGTTCGCCGCGAGCACGTCGCGATGTACCCGGGAACTACAAGAACCATGAGACCGGCGGTGGAACGGAAGGTAAGGTGAGCATAACACTGTATGTGTTTGTGTGTGTTTGTGCGTGCTTGTATGTGTTTGTGTGTGTTTGTGTGGACTGCAAGTGCGGGTCAGAGCGCGGTGGATGGATGAAACCAGAAGTGTCTGAGGATTTTGCTCGCACAGTAAAGCTTTCTCGTAAACTGGGTTACAAATTTACAGAAAGCTTTGCTTGTTAAGCGAAATTCTCGTTAAGTGGGTTACTCGTTAAGCGAGGTACCACTGTATTCCCGAACACATTGTTTTTGACAGAGGAGTGCAGTTTGTATCCAGATTTTGGAGGATTTTTTGTTCCAAATTGGCTGTTCAGTTGTCTTTCTCCTCGGCGTTTCATCCTCAGACCAACGGTCAGACTGAAAGGGCTAACCAGACCCTGGAGACCTACTTACGGTGTTTTGTTTCTGCGTATCAGGATGATTGGGTTTCGTTTTTGCCTTTGGCTGAATTTGCCCTTAACAATAGGGCTAGCTCTGCCACATTAGTGTCCCCATTTTTCTGCATTTTTGGGTATCACCCCAGGTTCCTCTCGAGGCAGCTTGAGGCATCTGACTGTTTGTGGGTGGATTCTGTGGTAAACAGAATGCAGCAGATTTGGGGGCAGGTAGTGGATAAATTGTTTCAATCCCAAGAAACTGCCCAAAAGTTTGCCAACCGGCGTCGAACTGTTGGTCCCCGGTTTACAGCGGTGGACATGGTGGGGTTGTCCTCTAAAAATATTCCTATGAGAGTTACATCTCCTAAATTTAAACCCAGATTTATTGGACCTTATACGATTTTGGAGATTATCAACCCTGTGTCTTTACGTTTGGCTCTGCCTGCGTCATTTAAGATTCACAATGTCTTCCATAAGATCTTGTTGAAGAGACATGTGGAGCCAACAGTTCCTGCAGCAGTGCCTCCTGACCCTGTTTTGGTACAAGGGGATCTGGAGTATGAGGTTGAAAAAATTGTGGATTCCCGTCGCTGTAGGTGGAAGATTCAGTACCTTGTGAAATGGAAGGGTTATGGGCAGGAGGATAACTCTTGGGTTGTGGCTTCTGACATTCATGCAGACCGGTTGGTTCGCGCCTTCTATCATGCTCATCCTGAGCGACCCGGTGGCGTTGGTGAGGGTTCGGTGACCGCTCCTCAAGGTGGGGGGGTACTGTTGTGAATGTCAGTTATGCTTTTGCTGCTGTGAGGCTCCCTCTTGTGTCCAGGAATGGTTTGGACAGAGACCAGGTGTGTTGGAGCAATGGGTGTTTCCATTGCTAATTCTCTGCCTATTTTATTATTATTATTATTATTATTATTTATTTATAGAGCACCATTAATTCCATGGTGCTGTACATGAGAAGGGGGTTACATACAAAATACATAATACATATACAAGTTAACAGTAGACAGACTAGTACAGAGGGAAGAGGGCCCTGCCCTTGCGTGCTTACATTCTATAGGCAGGCTTACATTCTATATATTTAAACCTTGGTCTGCTTGCAGTATGAGCCGGTTGTCATTTGTTCTTTGGTTTTCCAGCCTTCTCATCTTGCTCCAGACCACATCTACCCCAGATAAGTGCTTGGTTCTTTCTTATGTTGTTTTGTTCTTTTTGCTCTTATCTGGGTTTGTTATTTGCTGTGGTTGTTGTCAGTTTGTTTGCATGTAGGGGTCTTCCCTCTCAGTTGCTTAGCTAGGAAGCTCCCTGCAGCTATGTTTGGAGTATTGCTCCTATAAGTCCATGTGTTTGTTGCTTCTTGAACTTGTAATGGTTCCTGCTTTCTGTTCATTGGTATGACAAGAGCACCTGATATAGGACGGAGTTCAGATCTAGTGATCTGAGGACTTTTTGTACTATCAGGTATTTGGATTTTTGTAGGGTTTTTCTCTGGCCACCATCAGTCCCTTTCCTATCCTTTCATATTTAGTCAATGAGGCCTCACCTTTGCTAAACCTATCATCTATTTGTGTATTGTGTTTTCCTATATCACCGCAGTCTTTGAATGTGGGGGGCTTGCTATACCTTTGCGGTCTATTTCTGAGGCAGAGAGTTATTCATCTTTCCTTCCTTTAGGATAGCTAGTTCTCTGTCTGGGTTCGCGGTGCATAGGATGTTAGTTCACCCCTCAGCTACTTCTAGTGTTGAGGGTTAGTAAGGGGATGATTAGTTGCCAATGCTCTTGTCACCTTTTTGCCAATGATTTATGGTGATCTTCCATGGTTCTGGATCATAACACTCCCCCACAGCAAATCCCAGCATGTCTTCAGGCTGGAACAGAAAAAAAAAAAATACAGTGGTGTTATGACAAGTTTTGAATGCTGTAAATGGGTAAAACATTTTTTCCCTTTCTGTGAGGCATTATTCTTGAACGTTACCAACATGATAAACTTTTGCAATATAAAACTTTTCAATAGAATGCAGAACTCTGCAGTATAAAACATTACTTGAACACGATTATTTATTAGAGCAGCAATTTGACCAATAATATAGGGGGCCTGTCTCCAACAAACCCTCAACGTAGGCTCTGGGCGTGACAGCACAGCATTCTAGACCACTCTTCAGTCCTTCAGCCATGCCAGACAGGTTGTAACAATGGTCACACAATTCTGCTAGAGGGCACTGTAACCAGTGCAACTATATACAGGTACGGTCCTGGTCACCCATAGTCCAGTGACCCAGTTGTCCATTTCACACACAAGAAAAAAAAAACGTTATCTGCAAAGACACAAGCCAAACAACTACTTTACATTTTTCCACTGTTGATCATATTTATTTCTTGTCACCAGGCCTGCAGCTTCCCAGCTCAGGGCAGTCCATGTACCCTGGCATGCCGTAGCTCAGACCCAGTTTCTGTGTCCCCTGGTCACAGGACGCAGGGCTTGTCATGCTGACTGGGGCAAGTTCCCAGCCTGGAGCTGTTGGTCGGCACTCCAATGCTGTTCTTCCACCACTTGCCATCCTGCACACGGAGTCCTCCAGTGATACAGGAGCTCTGCACTGCTCCCTTACTCCTCCATTTTCTTCCCGGAGAGGCAGGGCTCCTGAGTCATTTAGTAAGTTTCGTTTCTCTGCAGCCTTGGCGGTGGGCAGGCATGGCTTTTTGCGCCATACTTCAATCCAACCCACGAAGGGCGGACGCACCCAGCCCTTTTGATTGCACATGACGTCTGTTCTTTTTCCATGAACGCCAGCGCACAATTTTTTTTACACAGTCCTTAGGTGCACAGTACCCCTTGTAGCGGGCACGAAATCCTGTTTATGATACAAAGTTGACACACTCACACCGGGGCCGTCTCAAGGTTTTTACTCACTATACCAGATTCCAAGGTACCCCACTAGTCAGTGACCACCTTTGGAGTGCTGGGTTCAACTGTGATGGGCTCCAGTCCATCCCGGGTAGTTTGGAGGTCAAAACCGCTGCACCCCTCTAGTGTTTCTTCCCTGGTCATCTCCCTCTGCTAACTTCTTTCCCGCCTGTCCTGCGCTTACACACACAGTGCCCTGAGTCGGTGTCCACGGACACTGTTGGGGTGACTTGAAGCTCTATCCCGTGGCCCTATGTGGTCACCTTCCAGTGGATTCATGTACGGGTTTGGCTTTGGTACTACATGTGTCCTTAGCCTCTGGTTTTACTAGCGGAGCACATTGGTTCTTCTCCTCTAGTCTAGGGACCAGTCCCCATTCTATGGCCAAGTCCCTCCAATCCAATACGTTGTGTGGAAACGAGACCCCGGGTGCATGGCGCACTTTCCCATGGGCTCTGGGAGCCCTTCTGTCTTGTGCCTGAGTCGAGCTGCACCAGCTCCAGACCACAGGTTTTCACTCCTCCACTGTTCCTTTCCAACTCCCTGACACTACAGTGTCCCTTCACTAAGGGGTACCACACCTCTGGCTGAAATGCAGTACCTCTGTGGCGACTGAAGCCTTAGGGGTGCCACACATTCACTACTCCCTACTTAATTAAGTTGATTTTGTGTGTTTTTTGTGCCGGCAGGGGCATAATTACTAATTGACGCATCCGCCTGTCAAGTGAAAATGCTGACAGGCTGACTTATCAAAATGAATATCGCCTGGATTGGCTCAGACTGCTTAACCCCAGTGGATGACAGCAGCTGAACATAAAGCCAATTCAAATGTTCCTTTTTTTCTAGTGTATTCCCATGCACCCCTTTTCCACCCAAAAAAGATATGCAGTTCATAGTTTCTTAATATTCTTGTCCTGCTCCTCCACCTCCACAGAGTCATCACGCGGCACTCCCTCATAATTTTTAGAGGGCTAACTGCCTTGCATCACTCATAATTTTAACAGGGCCAGCAGCCGACCAGTGCTCCTAACCTTTAGAGGGCCAGCGGCTGGTCCTCACTCATAATTTTATAGGGCCAGTAACAGGCCTGTAGTCATAATTTTTAGAGGGCCAGCCACCAACCCAAATAACAAGCTAAGGTCAAACAGGAAAACACCAATACTAAAAAGAAAACAGACACAGCTATTTAAAGAAGCATAAGCTATATCTGGCAACTTCCACCAGTAAGCTGGAAACTCCAGAAGGTTGTGGTGCCATCTAATAGGCTAAAGCCAGGAGCTCATGACTTGAGCTGAACAACATACACTCATTCTGTCAAACTGGAAAGTACTGCAAGTCCCTGCCACTCTAACTTTAGTGGATAGACAAAGTCTATGCTGTCCAGAATTTCTTGCCCTGACATCAACAGCACCGCGCATAGAATGAATACAGTGATGCCTGATGACACAAGCATATGTGGCAGGAGCAGGATCTGGTGGAGATGTGACAGTACCCCCCTTCCCTTTTACGAGAAGCTTTCAGTCCCTTAGGGCCAGGTTTATTGGGAAACAGGGGAAGAAAGTACAGAATCAGGTTTTTAGTGTTGATATTGCTTGCCAGAACCAAGGATCTCTCTTCTGGGTCATAACCCCTTCAATGCCTTTACCTAGAACAGGAGGAGGAGTATTTCTAACTGGGTGAACCAGAGAATGAGGGACTTATGAAACACATTGGATATTTTAAAGAATGGAGGAGATTTCAGACTCAAAACTGCAGGGTTAATGACCTTGCTTATCTCATAAGGAGTTGGACCAATAAATCTGGGACTCAGCTTGGAAGAAGGAGCCTTAAGCTTGTTATTTTTCATGGACAACTGTCTCCAACTACAAAGCTTCGGACCCAAGAAATTCCCTAATTAGCAGCTGAGGTCTGATCACCTTGTGCCCTCTTCAAGTTCTCTCTGACTTCAGACAAGATAATGTTTCATTTATCCATAGATTTTTCAATCTCTGGAGTAGCCATCACTGGTTGAAAAGGAGCCAAAATGAGGATGTAATCCAAGATTAAAGAAAAAGAAAGTAGTTTTAATAGATTCTTGATATTAATAACAAATTCAACAATTTGATTTATAACAAATTCAACTAACGACAGATTTTCCACCCAATCAGACTGATGATCAGACACAAAACATTGAAGATATTATTCTAGTGTATGATTAGTATGTTCTGTCAGACCATAAGTTACTGAGTGGTAGGCTGAAGAAAAAGATAACTCAAAATTATAGCTGAGTGATTGCAGTAATATTCGTAATTGCTACACTCATAATGAGTGCTTTGTTATACTCACGTATTCGTTACAAATAGGGAGTACAATGCAAGTCAATGGGAAATGCGAGTAATTTTCTGCTGGACCCAACAAAGAGATCTGGGACCTGAGGAAAAGGATGAAATTGATGGGAAAGTGATGAAACTGAATGGGAAGAGCCTGGAGAATATGCCTGCATGCATTTCTAACTCACATATGGTTTCTGGGAATAAGGATGTCACAGTATTACGCCACTTTTACAGATGCACAAGAACATCTACGAAACCTTACCTAAATTGTATTTTACAAGCCAAAAAGGTTAACAACCAGTTTTTCCTGCATAATTACTCATATATAAAGCTAAATAATCGGAGAAAATAAATATCCCTTTTAGCGTTTGTTCACTCGTAGTATTTTTGAATTTTCTTTACTTTTACAATTGAGACGGCCCTGACATGCATTTTGTTGGTCCCTCTGTCATACATAATTTCTAGTTAGTTATTCCCCAGCACTTTGCAAGGCCAGCTATAATGTGCCCATTGGTATGTTGATCTTTGACCTGAGGGGTCCCAAGTTGTTCTCTAACATACATTTTGGATGGACTGTTTGGGCATTTCCCTACCTCATTGAGACCCAGATGGTGGAATACATATTCCATAGCAGGTTACAATGTGCCTATTGTGGCATTGGGCTTTACTCTCCTCCTCATCAAATTTCACAGTTTAGAACATAAGCATGTGTTTAAGCCAGAAGAGCGAGAGCAGATTCTGTCTTGGATGGCAGACAACAAGGTCTCTTCACATTTCTCAAGCAGCAACAAATCTTCCATGACCTCACAGTCTACTGTGAATACACAGAAGGCTGGCCCATCCAATCCTTAACCTGACCCTCCTTCCTCCCCCATCATCAGTCACAGGAGACATATGACCCCAGTCTTGGCCACTCTGAGGATCTGTTTTGTAAGAATCCTTTGGTTGGCTCTGGCCTCTCACCATGCAGCATTGAAGAAGGACATGAGGAGGTGACATGCATTGATGCGCAAGTATTTGAGGACCTACGGCCAGAAGAAAGCCACTTTGAAGAACCTGAATTACTGTCTCCAGAGGTGGAGGGTGATGATGATGAGACACAGTTGCCATCAGGTCAGCCTACAATCACAATTGGGAAGGAGGATGAAATGGAAGACAAGGTGGTCGATGAACAGTCCACTGATCCAACCTGGACCATTGACATGCATAGCCAGCACAGCATCACAGTTGAAGATGGATATGTAGCACCAACACAGCCACCAAGGGGTAGTGGTTTGCCCAGAGTGAGAACTGGGTAAACTGTTCCGAAGAGCACGCCAACTGTGGCCCAAGTAAGGGCAAGGGGGCATTCAGCCACTGTTTGGAAGTTTTTTTTCTGAAAGTCCTTTAGAGAAAAACATTGTAATCTGTAGCATCTGCCATATCAAGTTGAGCAGAGGCCAGGGCAAGGGCAACCTGAGCACCACCAGTATGCAAAACCACATGGCAGCCAAGCACCCCAGTAGGTGGGCAGAACACCAGGGTACCAAATTTGTGTCTGCGGGTCAAACCACTGCCATGTCGCCTGTGCTACGTCCTTCACAATCTGCTGTCCAGGAAGCAGTCGCTCATACATCCTGCCCACAAGTTGTGATTGCACAGACACAGCAAACAATAACCCCATCCACTTTCTTGTCCCAGCATAGCGTCCAGTTGTCCATACTTGAGAGCTTGGAAAGGAAGCGTAAATACCTAGCCATGCACCCACAGGCACAAAACTTAAACTCGCACGTAGCCAAAATGCTAGCCGTGGAGATATTGCCATTTAGGCTTGTGGGAACACAGTGTTTCCATGATCTCTTGGCTGTGACTGCTGCATGATACAATGCTCCTAGCTGCCACTATTTTTCCCGTTGTGCCATCCCCCGGGTTACACAACCACAAGTTAAACAATCTCAAATGTGCTCTGACCAATGCTGTAACCAGAAGATCCACCTAACAACAGACATGTGGACAAGTTGTTTTGGACAAGGACAATACATATCTGTCACGGCACACTGGTTGAATCTGTTGGATGCTGGGACAAAGTCGTAAGCTGTAACATCCCATATCTGTCACGCTTCCCGGTCCCCGTGCCCCACTCTCTGGTCCCCGTGGCCCGCTCCCCGCTTCCCGGCGGCGTTCCCGGCTCACCACTCCGGTCCCGGCCCCCACTTCCTCGCCTGCGCCCTCCATGCATCCAGCTCCCCGCTCCCGGCGCTCCTCTGCGACGTGGGACACTCAGCCGGGCACTCCTGCTTCCTCTGCACCGCTCCCTGGACTGGCTTCTGGCACACGGGCCTTGCGCATGCGCATTAGGGCGCGCGCGCGGTCATTGACCCTTTCTTAAAGGGCCAGCACCTAGAAACAGGAAATTGCATAGACAGGTACAGGGTATATTAGGTTTCTCTTTCCTGGTGGGCGGGGCCTGTTCTACGTGTTTAGTAAGCTAGGAGTTCAGGTCCCCGTATTGCTGTGTCCTGTATTAACCACTGTCTGTCTCGCAGAGCCTGTCCTGCCACGCCAGCCGCTCCGAACCACGTCCGTGCCAGTACCCTGACGGTGACTTCGGCGGATGTTCCACCACCACTGCAGCTCCGCCCGTCTCCAGTCCCTGGCTCCGTTTGGTGACCCGTCCCATCGCTCAGCAGGTTCCGGATCCCGCCTGACCCTACAACCCGGCCTCGGACCCTGAGCCTCGTCACCCGGACTACTGTCTAGAATTCCGTGTTCTCAGCGACATCTACCTTCCAGCTCCCCTACGGACTGTCTTGCTACCAATAGTGCTTCGGCTGCCGTGCATCAAGACCCTCTGGCGGGGTGACCGACCTGACTGCCTCCCCAAGGGAACCCGGTGTACGGTCCAGTGTTTCCACCACCCGGACGTAACAGCTACAACAGGCCATGGATCCCGCCGAAGCACTAGCGGCCCAGCTGGGCACCTTGCAGCAGGAACTCGTACGACAGCGCGAGACCCAGTCCCGCATGCTGGCCTTCATGTCCTCGGTGGATACCCGCCTGAGCACACTACAAGCAACTGCCACGTCCTTGGCATCTCCGGCTTCTACTGCACAGTCCACGGCCGCAGTTCCCGTGGCAGCCTCCTCGGATACTTCCAAACTTCGTTTGGCCTCACCACCCCGGTACGCAGGAGATCCCAAGACCTGCAGGGGATTCAGAAATCAGTGCTCCCTCCATTTCAAGCTGCTGCCGCACCTTTTTGCCTCTGACCAAGCCAAGGTCGCGTTCGTGATGTCCCATCTTGAGGGAGAGGCACTGGCCTGGATGAACCCCTTGTGGGAGAAGGAGGATCCGGTAACCACCAACATCCAGGAGTTCCTGCAGGCTTTTCATAGCACCTTTGACGAGCCCGGACGCGCCTCCGCGTCCGCCTCATCGCTCCTCAGGCTACGTCAGGGGACTCTGACGGTGGGCCAATATGCTATTCGCTTCCGCACCTTGGCCTCGGAATTAGGGTGGAACAATGAGGCCCTAACCGCTGCCTTCTGGGAGGGACTCTCGGGTCGTATTAAAGATGAGCTGGCTGCTTGTGACGTGCCTTCCACCCTGGATGCCCTGATCGCTCTAGCGACTCGAGTGGATCTTCGCTTTCAGGAACGATCCAAAGAGGTGTCCTGCGAGAGGCGTCCGATAAGGCACTCCTCTCCACCACTGAAGTCCATCGCTCCCCAGTCGGCGTCACCTGGCGCGTCTACCTACGAGCCCATGCAGATTGACCGCCTGAGGCAGTCTGAGAAACGCAGAGCAGAACGACTAGCAAAGGGTCTCTGCTTCTACTGCGGTGATGGCACTCACCTGCTACGCTCTTGTCCCGAGAAGCCGGGAAACTCCAAAGCCTAGGCTTGGTAGGAGAGGCCACCCTAGGTGCTGGGACTCTCTCAGACTCCGTGACATGGACTGTTCAAGTGACTACAGAAGAGACCCGGTTCACGGCAGAGGCATATCTCAATTCCGGAGCAGCAGGCAACTTCATCCAGCAGGCCACGGTGGATAAGTACCAGGTGCCTGTTCTCCCACTAGAAACACCGCTGGTGATTGCCTCTGTAGATGGGAGACCCCTCTCTGACACCGTCTCGCTGATCACCAAGCCTGTGGAATTACGGATCGGTGCCCTGCACATCGAAAATATCACCTTCTACGTCCTCCCGCGCATGTCTCATCAGATCCTGCTGGGACTCCCATGGTTACGGGCACACAAACCGTCGGTCAGCTGGAGTACAGGTGAAATTACCCGATGGGGCTCCTCGTGTCACGAGAGACGTCTGAAATCCATACAGCCCATCCGACGACCTCCGGTTCCAGAGTCTCTACCAGGACTGCCTTCTGCCTACTGGTCCTTCACGGACGTGTTTGATAAAAAGGAGTCAGAGGTACTACCGCCTCATCGTCCCTATGACTGTGCCATCGACTTACTGCCGGGAACTACGCCTCCTAGAGGAAGGATATACCCCTTGTCTCCTGCTGAAACACGGGCCATGTCTGCCTATATCACCGAGAGCCTGGCAAAGGGGTTTATTCTGAGATCTTCGTCCCCTGCCGGAGCAGGTTTTTTCTTCGTCAAGAAGAAGGAAGTTGATCTGCGCCCTTGCATTGACTACCGGGGATTAAACCAGATCACCGTAAAAAACAAGTACCCTCTGCCACTCATCCCCGAACTCTTCGATCGGCTCCGAGGAGCTCGTGTATTCACCAAGTTGGACCTCCGTGGGGCCTATAACCTGGTTCGCATTCGCTCTGGAGACGAATGGAAGACCGCATTCAACACTCGGGATGGGCACTATGAGTATTGTGTCATGCCCTTTGGTCTGTGTAATGCTCCGGCAGTCTTCCAAGAATTGGTGAACGACGTGTTCAGAGATCTCCTCTATGTCTGTGTCGTGGTATATCTGGATGACATCCTGGTCTTCTCTCCGGACCTACAGACCCACAGAGAGAACGTGCAGCTAGTACTCCAAAGGCTTAGAGAGAACCGTCTGTACGCCAAGTACGAGAAGTGCGTCTTTGAAAAGTCGTCCCTTCCCTTCCTGGGTTATGTAATCTCGGACACTGGCCTGCAGATGGACCCAGAGAAAGTGTCTTCCATCCTCAACTGGCCTCCTCCTTCCGGACTGAAGGCTATCCAACGCTTCCTTGGCTTTGCAAACTATTATCGTCAATTCATCCCGCACTTCTCTGCCCTGACTGTGCCTCTCTCTGCCTTGACTAAGAAGGGAGCTAATCCTAAGGACTGGCCACCGGCGACCGAAGCCGCGTTCTGCTCTTTGAAACAGGCGTTTGCTTCTTCTCCGGTTCTCCATCGCCCTGAACTGAACCGACAGTTCACCTTAGAGGTGGATGCCTCCTCCTCAGGAGCCGGGGCAGTGTTCATGCAGAAATCCTCCTCCGGGAAGATGGTCACGTACGGATTCTTCTCCAAGATCTTCTCGGCACCCAAACGCAACTACACCATCGGGGATCGGGAGCTACTGGCCATCAAGCTGGCCTTGGAGGAATGGCGCTACCTCTTGGAGGGAGCAGTATATCCTGTGATCATCTACACGGACCACAAGATTCTGGAGTACCTGCGGTCAGCCCAAAGACTGAACCTGCGACAAGCCCGCTGGTCCTTGTTTTTTGCTCGATTTGATTTCCAACTCCATTTTCGGCCCGCGGATAAGAACGTGCGGGCAGACGCTTTGTCCAGGTCCTTCGTGCCCGTAGAGCTGGAGGAGGAGACGTTCCAGCCCATAATCAGCCCCAGTAAAGTCATTCCGGTGGCTCCTGTCGCTCTGACTCAGATACCCCCTGGGAAAACCTATGTCTCCGATACTGACAGACAGAGAGTCCCGCAATGGGGCCATGCCTCGAAGATCGCCGGCCATGCTGGTCAGAAGAAGACTTGGAGAACGATTGTCCGTCACTATTGGTGGCCGTCCCTCCGTAAAGACGTCGCAACCTTCGTCTCAGCCTGTCCATCCTGTGTCCGGAACAAGACACCCAAGCACCTACCATATGGACGTCTTCTGCCTCTGCCCATTCCTTCCGTTCCGTGGCAACATATTGCAATGGACTTCATTACGGACTTAAAACACAAAAACCTGAGCTGAAACAATGTTCAGTAAACATGCAACATTAAGCATGTGAATTGCAGCCTTAAGACTAGAAAAAACCAAGGAGAAAAATTGTATGAAAAATACCCTGAATATAAATAAATAAACAGCAAGTGCTTAATAACAGGGTACTTAGTGTATACATTTTTGCAAAAAGGTAAAAAGCTGTCTCACCTCGTCACGGTGTACCCATCTGAGACAGTCCCTAACCTACTGAAGTTAAAAACATTATCAATACCTGACTTGTGTCATGTCAGAACTCCAATATGGATGGTGGCAAGTGGTTAGCTGTGTCCCAGATAAAATACACAGCAAAGTGAGACGCAATCAGCTGTTCAGTCTCAGTACTAGGAGGGCTGCACCCCCAACTTGCAACCAAGCAAGAAAACATACAAAAAACACAAAAACCTGAGCTGAAACAATGTTCAGTAAACATGCAACATTAAGCATGTGAATTGCAGCCTTAAGACTAGAAAAAACCAAGGAGAAAAATTGTATGAAAAATACCCTGAATATAAATAAATAAATTGCAAGTGCTTAATAACAGGGTACTTAGTGTATACATTTTTGCAAAAAGGTAAAAAGCTGTCTCACCTCGTCACGGTGTACCCATCTGAGACAGTCCCTAACCTACTGAAGTTAAAAACATTATCAATACCTGACTTGTGTCATGTCAGAACTCCAATATGGATGGTGGCAAGTGGTTAGCTGTGTCCCAGATAAAATACACAGCAAAGTGAGACGCAATCAGCTGTTCAGTCTCAGTACTAGGAGGGCTGCACCCCCAACTTGCAACCAAGCAAGAAAACATACAAAAAACACAAAAACCTGAGCTGAAACAATGTTCAGTAAACATGCAACATTAAGCATGTGAATTGCAGCCTTAAGACTAGAAAAAACCAAGGAGAAAAATTGTATGAAAAATACCCTGAATATAAATAAATAAATTGCAAGTGCTTAATAACAGGGTACTTAGTGTATACATTTTTGCAAAAAGGTAAAAAGCTGTCTCACCTCGTCACGGTGTACCCATCTGAGACAGTCCCTAACCTACTGAAGTTAAAAACATTATCAATACCTGACTTGTGTCATGTCAGAACTCCAATATGGATGGTGGCAAGTGGTTAGCTGTGTCCCAGATAAAATACACAGCAAAGTGAGACGCAATCAGCTGTTCAGTCTCAGTACTAGGAGGGCTGCACCCCCAACTTGCAACCAAGCAAGAAAACATACAAAAAACACAAAAACCTGAGCTGAAACAATGTTCAGTAAACATGCAACATTAAGCATGTGAATTGCAGCCTTAAGACTAGAAAAAACCAAGGAGAAAAATTGTATGAAAAATACCCTGAATATAAATAAATAAATTGCAAGTGCTTAATAACAGGGTACTTAGTGTATACATTTTTGCAAAAAGGTAAAAAGCTGTCTCACCTCGTCACGGTGTACCCATCTGAGACAGTCCCTAACCTACTGAAGTTAAAAACATTATCAATACCTGACTTGTGTCATGTCAGAACTCCAATATGGATGGTGGCAAGTGGTTAGCTGTGTCCCAGATAAAATACACAGCAAAGTGAGACGCAATCAGCTGTTCAGTCTCAGTACTAGGAGGGCTGCACCCCCAACTTGCAACCAAGCAAGAAAACATACAAAAAACACAAAAACCTGAGCTGAAACAATGTTCAGTAAACATGCAACATTAAGCATGTGAATTGCAGCCTTAAGACTAGAAAAAACCAAGGAGAAAAATTGTATGAAAAATACCCTGAATATAAATAAATAAATTGCAAGTGCTTAATAACAGGGTACTTAGTGTATACATTTTTGCAAAAAGGTAAAAAGCTGTCTCACCTCGTCACGGTGTACCCATCTGAGACAGTCCCTAACCTACTGAAGTTAAAAACATTATCAATACCTGACTTGTGTCATGTCAGAACTCCAATATGGATGGTGGCAAGTGGTTAGCTGTGTCCCAGATAAAATACACAGCAAAGTGAGACGCAATCAGCTGTTCAGTCTCAGTACTAGGAGGGCTGCACCCCCAACTTGCAACCAAGCAAGAAAACATACAAAAAACACAAAAACCTGAGCTGAAACAATGTTCAGTAAACATGCAACATTAAGCATGTGAATTGCAGCCTTAAGACTAGAAAAAACCAAGGAGAAAAATTGTATGAAAAATACCCTGAATATAAATAAATAAATTGCAAGTGCTTAATAACAGGGTACTTAGTGTATACATTTTTGCAAAAAGGTAAAAAGCTGTCTCACCTCGTCACGGTGTACCCATCTGAGACAGTCCCTAACCTACTGAAGTTAAAAACATTATCAATACCTGACTTGTGTCATGTCAGAACTCCAATATGGATGGTGGCAAGTGGTTAGCTGTGTCCCAGATAAAATACACAGCAAAGTGAGACGCAATCAGCTGTTCAGTCTCAGTACTAGGAGGGCTGCACCCCCAACTTGCAACCAAGCAAGAAAACATACAAAAAACACAAAAACCTGAGCTGAAACAATGTTCAGTAAACATGCAACATTAAGCATGTGAATTGCAGCCTTAAGACTAGAAAAAACCAAGGAGAAAAATTGTATGAAAAATACCCTGAATATAAATAAATAAATTGCAAGTGCTTAATAACAGGGTACTTAGTGTATACATTTTTGCAAAAAGGTAAAAAGCTGTCTCACCTCGTCACGGTGTACCCATCTGAGACAGTCCCTAACCTACTGAAGTTAAAAACATTATCAATACCTGACTTGTGTCATGTCAGAACTCCAATATGGATGGTGGCAAGTGGTTAGCTGTGTCCCAGATAAAATACACAGCAAAGTGAGACGCAATCAGCTGTTCAGTCTCAGTACTAGGAGGGCTGCACCCCCAACTTGCAACCAAGCAAGAAAACATACAAAAAACACAAAAACCTGAGCTGAAACAATGTTCAGTAAACATGCAACATTAAGCATGTGAATTGCAGCCTTAAGACTAGAAAAAACCAAGGAGAAAAATTGTATGAAAAATACCCTGAATATAAATAAATAAATTGCAAGTGCTTAATAACAGGGTACTTAGTGTATACATTTTTGCAAAAAGGTAAAAAGCTGTCTCACCTCGTCACGGTGTACCCATCTGAGACAGTCCCTAACCTACTGAAGTTAAAAACATTATCAATACCTGACTTGTGTCATGTCAGAACTCCAATATGGATGGTGGCAAGTGGTTAGCTGTGTCCCAGATAAAATACACAGCAAAGTGAGACGCAATCAGCTGTTCAGTCTCAGTACTAGGAGGGCTGCACCCCCAACTTGCAACCAAGCAAGAAAACATACAAAAAACACAAAAACCTGAGCTGAAACAAAGTTCAGTAAACATGCAACATTAAGCATGTGAATTGCAGCCTTAAGACTAGAAAAAACCAAGGAGAAAAATTGTATGAAAAATACCCTGAATATAAATAAATAAATTGCAAGTGCTTAATAACAGGGTACTTAGTGTATACATTTTTGCAAAAAGGTAAAAAGCTGTCTCACCTCGTCACGGTGTACCCATCTGAGACAGTCCCTAACCTACTGAAGTTAAAAACATTATCAATACCTGACTTGTGTCATGTCAGAACTCCAATATGGATGGTGGCAAGTGGTTAGCTGTGTCCCAGATAAAATACACAGCAAAGTGAGACGCAATCAGCTGTTCAGTCTCAGTACTAGGAGGGCTGCACCCCCAACTTGCAACCAAGCAAGAAAACATACAAAAAACACAAAAACCTGAGCTGAAACAATGTTCAGTAAACATGCAACATTAAGCATGTGAATTGCAGCCTTAAGACTAGAAAAAACCAAGGAGAAAAATTGTATGAAAAATACCCTGAATATAAATAAATAAATTGCAAGTGCTTAATAACAGGGTACTTAGTGTATACATTTTTGCAAAAAGGTAAAAAGCTGTCTCACCTCGTCACGGTGTACCCATCTGAGACAGTCCCTAACCTACTGAAGTTAAAAACATTATCAATACCTGACTTGTGTCATGTCAGAACTCCAATATGGATGGTGGCAAGTGGTTAGCTGTGTCCCAGATAAAATACACAGCAAAGTGAGACGCAATCAGCTGTTCAGTCTCAGTACTAGGAGGGCTGCACCCCCAACTTGCAACCAAGCAAGAAAACATACAAAAAACACAAAAACCTGAGCTGAAACAATGTTCAGTAAACATGCAACATTAAGCATGTGAATTGCAGCCTTAAGACTAGAAAAAACCAAGGAGAAAAATTGTATGAAAAATACCCTGAATATAAATAAATAAATTGCAAGTGCTTAATAACAGGGTACTTAGTGTATACATTTTTGCAAAAAGGTAAAAAGCTGTCTCACCTCGTCACGGTGTACCCATCTGAGACAGTCCCTAACCTACTGAAGTTAAAAACATTATCAATACCTGACTTGTGTCATGTCAGAACTCCAATATGGATGGTGGCAAGTGGTTAGCTGTGTCCCAGATAAAATACACAGCAAAGTGAGACGCAATCAGCTGTTCAGTCTCAGTACTAGGAGGGCTGCACCCCCAACTTGCAACCAAGCAAGAAAACATACAAAAAACACAAAAACCTGAGCTGAAACAATGTTCAGTAAACATGCAACATTAAGCATGTGAATTGCAGCCTTAAGACTAGAAAAAACCAAGGAGAAAAATTGTATGAAAAATACGCTGAATATAAATAAATAAATTGCAAGTGCTTAATAACAGGGTACTTAGTGTATACATTTTTGCAAAAAGGTAAAAAGCTGTCTCACCTCGTCACGGTGTACCCATCTGAGACAGTCCCTAACCTACTGAAGTTAAAAACATTATCAATACCTGACTTGTGTCATGTCAGAACTCCAATATGGATGGTGGCAAGTGGTTAGCTGTGTCCCAGATAAAATACACAGCAAAGTGAGACGCAATCAGCTGTTCAGTCTCAGTACTAGGAGGGCTGCACCCCCAACTTGCAACCAAGCAAGAAAACATACAAAAAACACAAAAACCTGAGCTGAAACAATGTTCAGTAAACATGCAACATTAAGCATGTGAATTGCAGCCTTAAGACTAGAAAAAACCAAGGAGAAAAATTGTATGAAAAATACCCTGAATATAAATAAATAAATTGCAAGTGCTTAATAACAGGGTACTTAGTGTATACATTTTTGCAAAAAGGTAAAAAGCTGTCTCACCTCGTCACGGTGTACCCATCTGAGACAGTCCCTAACCTACTGAAGTTAAAAACATTATCAATACCTGACTTGTGTCATGTCAGAACTCCAATATGGATGGTGGCAAGTGGTTAGCTGTGTCCCAGATAAAATACACAGCAAAGTGAGACGCAATCAGCTGTTCAGTCTCAGTACTAGGAGGGCTGCACCCCCAACTTGCAACCAAGCAAGAAAACATACAATAAACACAAAAACCTGAGCTGAAACAATGTTCAGTAAACATGCAACATTAAGCATGTGAATTGCAGCCTTAAGACTAGAAAAAACCAAGGAGAAAAATTGTATGAAAAATACCCTGAATATAAATAAATAAATTGCAAGTGCTTAATAACAGGGTACTTAGTGTATACATTTTTGCAAAAAGGTAAAAAGCTGTCTCACCTCGTCACGGTGTACCCATCTGAGACAGTCCCTAACCTACTGAAGTTAAAAACATTATCAATACCTGACTTGTGTCATGTCAGAACTCCAATATGGATGGTGGCAAGTGGTTAGCTGTGTCCCAGATAAAATACACAGCAAAGTGAGACGCAATCAGCTGTTCAGTCTCAGTACTAGGAGGGCTGCACCCCCAACTTGCAACCAAGCAAGAAAAAATATAAAAAACACAAAAACCTGAGCTGAAACAATGTTCAGTAAACATGCAACATTAAGCATGTGAATTGCAGCCTTAAGACTAGAAAAAACCAAGGAGAAAAATTGTATGAAAAATACCCTGAATATAAATAAATAAATTGCAAGTGCTTAATAACAGGGTACTTAGTGTATACATTTTTGCAAAAAGGTAAAAAGCTGTCTCACCTCGTCACGGTGTACCCATCTGAGACAGTCCCTAACCTACTGAAGTTAAAAACATTATCAATACCTGACTTGTGTCATGTCAGAACTCCAATATGGATGGTGGCAAGTGGTTAGCTGTGTCCCAGATAAAATACACAGCAAAGTGAGACGCAATCAGCTGTTCAGTCTCAGTACTAGGAGGGCTGCACCCCCAACTTGCAACCAAGCAAGAAAACATACAAAAAACACAAAAACCTGAGCTGAAACAATGTTCAGTAAACATGCAACATTAAGCATGTGAATTGCAGCCTTAAGACTAGAAAAAACCAAGGAGAAAAATTGTATGAAAAATACCCTGAATATAAATAATTATTTATCATTACGGACTTACCCTTATCCTCCGGACACACGGTCATATGGGTTGTGGTGGACCGTTTCTCAAAGATGGCTCACTTCGTTCCCATGGCCGGGCTGCCCTCTGCCCAGGAGCTAGCTGACTCCTTCATACAACACATATTCCGCTTGCATGGCTTTCCCGCACACATTGTGTCTGACAGAGGAACTCAGTTTACCTCCCGCTTCTGGAGGGCTCTCTGCAAACATCTGGGAGTATCCTTGGACTTTTCTTCGGCCTACCATCCTCAGTCGAATGGCCAAGTGGAATGGGTCAATCAGATCCTGACCTCCTTCCTGCGCCACTACGTCAACATCCATCATGACGATTGGTCCACACTCCTACCTTGGGCTGAATTCTCCCACAACCAACACATCAGCGAGTCCACCTCCAGCTCTCTCTTTCAGGTCGTTTATGGACTTCAGCCTTCTGTCCTGTTGCCAGTATCCTCGGCTTCCGATGTCCCCGCAGCAGATGCTCTGGTCCAGGACTTCTCAGCTATATGGAACTCTGTCAAGTCTTCCCTAGAATGTGCTTCTTTGCGGATGAAGAGACATGCGGACAAGAGGTGCCTGGATCCCCCGTGTTTCTCCCCAGGTGATCTGGTCTGGCTTGCATCCAAATATGTCCGATTAAAGTTACCATCATACAAGTTGGGTCCTCGTTACATTGGGCCGTTTAAAGTCATCAGCAAGATTAATGCAGTCTCCTACAAGCTGCAGCTCCCGGCCACGATGCGGATACCCAACTCCTTCCATGTCTCCTTGCTCAAGCCTGTCGTCCTTGGTCCCTTCTCCGCTGATGCCTGTCCTGCTCCTCCTCCCATCGCTGACGATGACATCTATGCGGTAAGGGATATCGTGGCCATGAAGACCGTGCGAGGTCGGCAATACTTCCTGGTGGACTGGGCGGGTTATGGTCCCGAGGATAGGTCCTGGGAGCCCCGGGAGAATGTTGGCACTCCTCTGATTCGTGCTTTCCTGTCCCGGTTGCGGGGAGGGGGGCGTAAGGAAGGGGGTGCTGTCACGCTTCCCGGTCCCTGTGCCCCGCTCTCCGGTCCCCATGGCCCGCTCCCCGCTTCCCGGCGGCGTTCCCGGCTCACCACTCCGGTCCCGGCCCTCTCTTCCTCGCCTGCGCCCTCCATGCGTCCAGCTCCCCGCTCCCGGCGCTCCTCTGCGACGTGGGACACTCAGCCGGGCACTCCTGCTTCCTCTGCACCGCTCCCTGGACTGGCTTCTGGCACACGGACCTCGCGCATGCGCATTAGGGCGCGCGCGCGGTCATTGACCCTTTCTTAAAGGGCCAGCACCTAGAAACAGGAAATTGCATAGACAGGTACAGGGTATATTAGGTTTCTCTTTTCTGGTGGGCGGGGCCTGTTCTACGTGTTTAGTAAGCTAGGAGTTCAGGTCCCCATATTGCTGTGTCCTGTATTAACCCCTGTCTGTCTCGCAGAGCCTGCCCTGCCACGCCAGCCGCTCCGAACCACGTCCGTGCCAGTACCCTGACGGTATTAAGGAATAACGTTTGGAACTCCATTCTATGTCTGAACTGGGTGCAAAAAACCTAAAAAACATTCTTACAAATAGCTATTGAATTTTTCATGTCAGTATTCACACAGCAGTTTCTGCTATTCCATGTATTCCCCTTCCATAGTCACTGGTGTGCATACCTTATCTCCCCATAGTGATGTTTTTTAGGTTTTTTGCACCCAGTTCAGACATAGAATGGAGTTCCAAACGTTATTCCTTAATGTTAGTAGTTTTTCGTTTGTGAACCCTCCCCATACACACCTATTGCCAATCCACATTATACGCATATATAGCCTGGGTCTCAGCGTCCCATACACGGTAAGTTTTTTAACTGCATGAGAGGACACACACAAGCTAGGGACCCCAACGTAGAGAAATACTTTGGCGTAGTGTTGGGGCTCTTCTGCATTGATCAATTCAGTAGCTAAATTTCTCTTTATTCATATATTCATGGCAGTAATGCAGGTTCCATTTTTCACATTTCATTCTTACAAATAGCTATTGAATTTTTCATGTCAGTATTCACACAGCAGTTTCTGCTATTCCATGTATTCCCCTTCCATAGTCACTGGTGTGCATACCTTATCTCCCCATAGTGATGTTTTTTAGGTTTTTTGCACCCAGTTCAGACATAGAATGGAGTTCCAAACATTATTCCTTAATGTTAGTAGTTTTTCGTTTGTGAACCCTCCCCATACACACCTATTGCCAATCCACATTATACGCATATATAGCCTGGGTCTCAGCGTCCCATACACGGTAAGTTTTTTAACTGCATGAGAGGACACACACAAGCTAGGGACCCCAACGTAGAGAAATACTTTGGCGTAGTGTTGGGGCTCTTCTGCATTGATCAATTCAGTAGCTAAATTTCTCTTTATTCATATATTCATGGCAGTAATGCAGGTTCCATTTTTCACATTTCATTCTTACAAATAGCTATTGAATTTTTCATGTCAGTATTCACACAGCAGTTTCTGCTATTCCATGTATTCCCCTTCCATAGTCACTGGTGTGCATACCTTATCTCCCCATAGTGATGTTTTTTAGGTTTTTTGCACCCAGTTCAGACATAGAATGGAGTTCCAAACGTTATTCCTTAATGTTAGTAGTTTTTCGTTTGTGAACCCTCCCCATACACACCTATTGCCAATCCACATTATACGCATATATAGCCTGGGTCTCAGCGTCCCATACACGGTAAGTTTGTTAACTGCATGAGAGGACACACACAAGCTAGGGACCCCAACGTAGAGAAATACTTTGGCGTAGTGTTGGGGCTCTTCTGCATTGATCAATTCAGTAGCTAAATTTCTCTTTATTCATATATTCATGGCAGTAATGCAGGTTCCATTTTTCACATTTCATTCTTACAAATAGCTATTGAATTTTTCATGTCAGTATTCACACAGCAGTTTCTGCTATTCCATGTATTCCCCTTCCATAGTCACTGGTGTGCATACCTTATCTCCCCATAGTGATGTTTTTTAGGTTTTTTGCACCCAGTTCAGACATAGAATGGAGTTCCAAACGTTATTCCTTAATGTTAGTAGTTTTTCGTTTGTGAACCCTCCCCATACACACCTATTGCCAATCCACATTATACGCATATATAGCCTGGGTCTCAGCGTCCCATACACGGTAAGTTTTTTAACTGCATGAGAGGACACACACAAGCTAGGGACCCCAACGTAGAGAAATACTTTGGCGTAGTGTTGGGGCTCTTCTGCATTGATCAATTCAGTAGCTAAATTTCTCTTTATTCATATATTCATGGCAGTAATGCAGGTTCCATTTTTCACATTTCATTCTTACAAATAGCTATTGAATTTTTCATGTCAGTATTCACACAGCAGTTTCTGCTATTCCATGTATTCCCCTTCCATAGTCACTGGTGTGCATACCTTATCTCCCCATAGTGATGTTTTTTAGGTTTTTTGCACCCAGTTCAGACATAGAATGGAGTTCCAAACGTTATTCCTTAATGTTAGTAGTTTTTCGTTTGTGAACCCTCCCCATACACACCTATTGCCAATCCACATTATACGCATATATAGCCTGGGTCTCAGCGTCCCATACACGGTAAGTTTTTTAACTGCATGAGAGGACACACACAAGCTAGGGACCCCAACGTAGAGAAATACTTTGGCGTAGTGTTGGGGCTCTTCTGCATTGATCAATTCAGTAGCTAAATTTCTCTTTATTCATATATTCATGGCAGTAATGCAGGTTCCATTTTTCACATTTCATTCTTACAAATAGCTATTGAATTTTTCATGTCAGTATTCACACAGCAGTTTCTGCTATTCCATGTATTCCCCTTCCATAGTCACTGGTGTGCATACCTTATCTCCCCATAGTGATGTTTTTTAGGTTTTTTGCACCCAGTTCAGACATAGAATGGAGTTCCAAACGTTATTCCTTAATGTTAGTAGTTTTTCGTTTGTGAACCCTCCCCATACACACCTATTGCCAATCCACATTATACGCATATATAGCCTGGGTCTCAGCGTCCCATACACGGTAAGTTTTTTAACTGCATGAGAGGACACACACAAGCTAGGGACCCCAACGTAGAGAAATACTTTGGCGTAGTGTTGGGGCTCTTCTGCATTGATCAATTCAGTAGCTAAATTTCTCTTTATTCATATATTCATGGCAGTAATGCAGGTTCCATTTTTCACATTTCATTCTTACAAATAGCTATTGAATTTTTCATGTCAGTATTCACACAGCAGTTTCTGCTATTCCATGTATTCCCCTTCCATAGTCACTGGTGTGCATACCTTATCTCCCCATAGTGATGTTTTTTAGGTTTTTTGCACCCAGTTCAGACATAGAATGGAGTTCCAAACGTTATTCCTTAATGTTAGTAGTTTTTCGTTTGTGAACCCTCCCCATACACACCTATTGCCAATCCACATTATACGCATATATAGCCTGGGTCTCAGCGTCCCATACACGGTAAGTTTGTTAACTGCATGAGAGGACACACACAAGCTAGGGACCCCAACGTAGAGAAATACTTTGGCGTAGTGTTGGGGCTCTTCTGCATTGATCAATTCAGTAGCTAAATTTCTCTTTATTCATATATTCATGGCAGTAATGCAGGTTCCATTTTTCACATTTCATTCTTACAAATAGCTATTGAATTTTTCATGTCAGTATTCACACAGCAGTTTCTGCTATTCCATGTATTCCCCTTCCATAGTCACTGGTGTGCATACCTTATCTCCCCATAGTGATGTTTTTTAGGTTTTTTGCACCCAGTTCAGACATAGAATGGAGTTCCAAACGTTATTCCTTAATGTTAGTAGTTTTTCGTTTGTGAACCCTCCCCATACACACCTATTGCCAATCCACATTATACGCATATATAGCCTGGGTCTCAGCGTCCCATACACGGTAAGTTTTTTAACTGCATGAGAGGACACACACAAGCTAGGGACCCCAACGTAGAGAAATACTTTGGCGTAGTGTTGGGGCTCTTCTGCATTGATCAATTCAGTAGCTAAATTTCTCTTTATTCATATATTCATGGCAGTAATGCAGGTTCCATTTTTCACATTTCATTCTTACAAATAGCTATTGAATTTTTCATGTCAGTATTCACACAGCAGTTTCTGCTATTCCATGTATTCCCCTTCCATAGTCACTGGTGTGCATACCTTATCTCCCCATAGTGATGTTTTTTAGGTTTTTTGCACCCAGTTCAGACATAGAATGGAGTTCCAAACGTTATTCCTTAATGTTAGTAGTTTTTCGTTTGTGAACCCTCCCCATACACACCTATTGCCAATCCACATTATACGCATATATAGCCTGGGTCTCAGCGTCCCATACACGGTAAGTTTTTTAACTGCATGAGAGGACACACACAAGCTAGGGACCCCAACGTAGAGAAATACTTTGGCGTAGTGTTGGGGCTCTTCTGCATTGATCAATTCAGTAGCTAAATTTCTCTTTATTCATATATTCATGGCAGTAATGCAGGTTCCATTTTTCACATTTCATTCTTACAAATAGCTATTGAATTTTTCATGTCAGTATTCACACAGCAGTTTCTGCTATTCCATGTATTCCCCTTCCATAGTCACTGGTGTGCATACCTTATCTCCCCATAGTGATGTTTTTTAGGTTTTTTGCACCCAGTTCAGACATAGAATGGAGTTCCAAACGTTATTCCTTAATGTTAGTAGTTTTTCGTTTGTGAACCCTCCCCATACACACCTATTGCCAATCCACATTATACGCATATATAGCCTGGGTCTCAGCGTCCCATACACGGTAAGTTTTTTAACTGCATGAGAGGACACACACAAGCTAGGGACCCCAACGTAGAGAAATACTTTGGCGTAGTGTTGGGGCTCTTCTGCATTGATCAATTCAGTAGCTAAATTTCTCTTTATTCATATATTCATGGCAGTAATGCAGGTTCCATTTTTCACATTTCATTCTTACAAATAGCTATTGAATTTTTCATGTCAGTATTCACACAGCAGTTTCTGCTATTCCATGTATTCCCCTTCCATAGTCACTGGTGTGCATACCTTATCTCCCCATAGTGATGTTTTTTAGGTTTTTTGCACCCAGTTCAGACATAGAATGGAGTTCCAAACGTTATTCCTTAATGTTAGTAGTTTTTCGTTTGTGAACCCTCCCCATACACACCTATTGCCAATCCACATTATACGCATATATAGCCTGGGTCTCAGCGTCCCATACACGGTAAGTTTTTTAACTGCATGAGAGGACACACACAAGCTAGGGACCCCAACGTAGAGAAATACTTTGGCGTAGTGTTGGGGCTCTTCTGCATTGATCAATTCAGTAGCTAAATTTCTCTTTATTCATATATTCATGGCAGTAATGCAGGTTCCATTTTTCACATTTCATTCTTACAAATAGCTATTGAATTTTTCATGTCAGTATTCACACAGCAGTTTCTGCTATTCCATGTATTCCCCTTCCATAGTCACTGGTGTGCATACCTTATCTCCTCATAGTGATGTTTTTTAGGTTTTTTGCACCCAGTTCAGACATAGAATGGAGTTCCAAACGTTATTCCTTAATGTTAGTAGTTTTTCGTTTGTGAACCCTCCCTATACACACCTATTGCCAATCCACATTATACGCATATATAGCCTGGGTCTCAGCGTCCCATACACGGTAAGTTTTTTAACTGCATGAGAGGACACACACAAGCTAGGGACCCCAACGTAGAGAAATACTTTGGCGTAGTGTTGGGGCTCTTCTGCATTGATCAATTCAGTAGCTAAATTTCTCTTTATTCATATATTCATGGCAGTAATGCAGGTTCCATTTTTCACATTTCATTCTTACAAATAGCTATTGAATTTTTCATGTCAGTATTCACACAGCAGTTTCTGCTATTCCATGTATTCCCCTTCCATAGTCACTGGTGTGCATACCTTATCTCCCCATAGTGATGTTTTTTAGGTTTTTTGCACCCAGTTCAGACATAGAATGGAGTTCCAAACGTTATTCCTTAATGTTAGTAGTTTTTCGTTTGTGAACCCTCCCCATACACACCTATTGCCAATCCACATTATACGCATATATAGCCTGGGTCTCAGCGTCCCATACACGGTAAGTTTTTTAACTGCATGAGAGGACACACACAAGCTAGGGACCCCAACGTAGAGAAATACTTTGGCGTAGTGTTGGGGCTCTTCTGCATTGATCAATTCAGTAGCTAAATTTCTCTTTATTCATATATTCATGGCAGTAATGCAGGTTCCATTTTTCACATTTCATTCTTACAAATAGCTATTGAATTTTTCATGTCAGTATTCACACAGCAGTTTCTGCTATTCCATGTATTCCCCTTCCATAGTCACTGGTGTGCATACCTTATCTCCCCATAGTGATGTTTTTTAGGTTTTTTGCACCCAGTTCAGACATAGAATGGAGTTCCAAACGTTATTCCTTAATGTTAGTAGTTTTTCGTTTGTGAACCCTCCCCATACACACCTATTGCCAATCCACATTATACGCATATATAGCCTGGGTCTCAGCGTCCCATACACGGTAAGTTTTTTAACTGCATGAGAGGACACACACAAGCTAGGGACCCCAACGTAGAGAAATACTTTGGCGTAGTGTTGGGGCTCTTCTGCATTGATCAATTCAGTAGCTAAATTTCTCTTTATTCATATATTCATGGCAGTAATGCAGGTTCCATTTTTCACATTTCATTCTTACAAATAGCTATTGAATTTTTCATGTCAGTATTCACACAGCAGTTTCTGCTATTCCATGTATTCCCCTTCCATAGTCACTGGTGTGCATACCTTATCTCCTCATAGTGATGTTTTTTAGGTTTTTTGCACCCAGTTCAGACATAGAATGGAGTTCCAAACGTTATTCCTTAATGTTAGTAGTTTTTCGTTTGTGAACCCTCCCTATACACACCTATTGCCAATCCACATTATACGCATATATAGCCTGGGTCTCAGCGTCCCATACACGGTAAGTTTTTTAACTGCATGAGAGGACACACACAAGCTAGGGACCCCAACGTAGAGAAATACTTTGGCGTAGTGTTGGGGCTCTTCTGCATTGATCAATTCAGTAGCTAAATTTCTCTTTATTCATATATTCATGGCAGTAATGCAGGTTCCATTTTTCACATTTCATTCTTACAAATAGCTATTGAATTTTTCATGTCAGTATTCACACAGCAGTTTCTGCTATTCCATGTATTCCCCTTCCATAGTCACTGGTGTGCATACCTTATCTCCCCATAGTACCCTGACGGTGACTTCGGCGGATGTTCCACCACCTCTGCAGCTCCGCCCGTCTCCAGTCCCTGGCTCCATTTGGTGACCCGTCCATCGCTCAGCAGGTTCCGGATCCCGCCTCACCCTACAACCCGGCCTCGGACCCTGAGCCTCGTCACCCGGACTACTGTCTAGAATTCCGTGTTCTCAGCGACATCTACCTTCCAGCTCCCCTATGGACTGTCTTGCTACCAATAGTGCTTCGGCTGCCGTGCATCAAGACCCTCTGGCGGGGTGACCAGCCTGACTGCCTCCCCAAGGGAACCCGGTGTACGGTCCAGTGTTTCCACCACCCGGACGTAACAATATCCTACCCATGCCAAGAATAGGGGGCCCAACTTCTACCAGCATTTCCCTCGCATCATATGCCACTTCCTTTCTCCCCTCCTCCTCCTGCTCCTCATCCTTTGCTGAATTAGCCTCCCCATCACTGCCAAGCTGTGAGCTCTGCAGCATAGCATCGGCAAAGCGGCAACACGCTCTGCTGAAGCTGATCTGTTTAGGTCACAAACCACACACTGCAGCAAACTGTACACGTGCCATGTATGGCTCACGTGCTGAACCTAGTTGTTCAGAAATTTCTGAAACATACCTTGACTTGCCGTACCTAATTAAGAAGGTGCACCATTTTAGTGCTCATTTCCACCATTCCTCTACCACCTTTTGCTGTTCTTACAGTACTGCAAAAGTGCTTGAATTTGCCAAGTCACCAACTCATGTGTGAGCTGCCCATGCAGTGGAACTCTACATATCATATGTTGGTGAGGATTAGTGAGCAGCAGAGAGCAATAGCTGAATACCAGCTTCAACATGCTCATCAGACTGAGAGTCAGCCACCACTCATAGCAACTGTCGAGTGGGTGTGAATCGCTGACATTTGTGAGGTTCTTGAGAACTTTGAGTACTGCACCAAGCTCATGAGTGAGGATCAGGCTATTATCAGCTTAAACATCCAGCTACTGTGTCTGTTGAAACAATGACTGAATAATTTCTAGGAGGAAGCTTTGAATGCCCAGCATGTGGCTAAGGACAGAGTTTTCCCAAATGGGTGATGATACTACCCAGCGCAGCCAATATTCTGAGGCAACATTGGGTGATTATGAGGAGGATGAGGGAGAGGACATGATGGTGTGTCAATGATGCGTGAAGTAACGCACTAACGAACATGGGCTTCCTGAAGACATCTGTCTGGAGGCGAGCGGTATGGTCCACCTTCATCAGGACGTCCAGGAAGTCCATTCTTTTAGAATCAAATTTGAAGCTTTCTAAAAGATTTGTAGATTGTGAAAGAATGGACTTCCTCGACGTCCTGATGGAAGTGGACCATACCGGTAACCTCCAGATGGATGTCTTCAGGAAGCCCACATCCGTTAATGTGTTACTTCACGCATCATCGGCACACCATTATAGTATCATCGAGGCCATCCCAGTTGGTCAATTTCTCAGGATAAGGCGGATTTGCTCTACTCCTGAGAATTTTGATCGACAGGCAGAAGACTTGGCGTCTCGCTTTTCTTTGCAGGGTTACGCTCGTAAACCCAACAAACATGGCCTTAGACGGAACGCTCTTCTTCAGTATCCTAGTTGTCGTTTCAGACAGCAGGGACATCTTCAGATGCGCCGCTGATGTCATTGTGGCCCCACCTCCTTTTGGTCATATGACCTGTGACTGCATGGATGTAAGGTCCTTGCAGCTCACAAATTCATACTCATTTCTGAAGATGAGTGTTTACCACGCAAAACGTGTGTCATGGGTAAGGGGCTCCCCTCTCTCTGGCACTGCTGGCACTTTACCTGCATATAGTAACCTTTATACTTGTGGTATGTTTCATTTATTGTGATCTTCTTCAGTGCTGACTATTTGCATTACTGTACACTGTGGCTATTGTGCCTATATTTTTGCTGCATGATATATGTCATCACGCTACACCTTTGTTACAGGGTGAAAGACATACATATAGTGGAGTATACCTGTGCTGTGATTTGGATGGCCACCGGGTGTCACTGTAGAGCATGACTGTGCACAGTTGATTTTTAAAATATTGTGTCTCTATGCTACATCTCCCCTGTGCTCCATGTGTCCTGGATTTGTCTGCAATGGTGGGACCGGAGCGCCTCTTTTGAAGTCGTGGCACTCGCCCCTGGGGTGGCAGACACACCCCAGACCCAGCCATCACAGACAAATCCGGGACACATGGAGCACAAGGAAGATGTAGCATAGAGATATTACGACAGTCCCATAACACAGTATCTGTCAAGTCTGGGCCTTTCCTCTGCTGGTGAAGTTCAGCGTTGTCCCTGGCAATGTGAAAGAGTCCAAGACAGCCATATAACTCAACAAGTTCTTCTTTATTACCTAACAGGTCTGCAGCACATCTATTAATTGAAATCATTCTCTCCTTCAGGTTACACTTTCAGTCAAAGGTAGTTACTCTCAGAGCTTTGTTACTTAGCCCTCAGCTTAGATCACCACGCAGCTGTTGATCCAGACTTCCAAGACATAGTACACTCAAGCACTGGTTCACCTTCCTGTCCTCTAAAGGGGCTCATAAAACCTATCCTCTAGTCACTGCACTGTTTCCGGGCTTGTCAACACCTAACTCCAAGGTACTTCTCAGGCCTTCCTCAGGTACCCGTGCCAGCCTCCAACTAAGGTAAGGATCATTAATATGGAAGTTTTTCTCTGCGATTCCCAATCTCTTCAGCTTAACTACATTACAGATGTTCCTCAGCTTTCTACTGCCGTCTCTTTCTTCTCTGCTGCTTCTACTCCCTCTCAGGTCTGTGTCCCAAACTAGACTAGACTGGTTTCACTTCTCGTCACAACTGTAACTGCCACCGACTCCTTCCCCTAGCCAATCACCAACTGCCAACTGTAACCAGGCAGTTTTCCTAGTGTGAGTGTCCTACTCCTGGGTGACATCTACTGGTGAAACTACCAAACAGCATTACAATATACATAAAATGCTAATACATCCTTATAACACACTATAAAGATTAATAACCCCATTTTAGAAACATGATATCTTCTGGGGGGTTTCTTCTCCCAGGGGGCTCAACCACCCCCTTACACCTATTTCTATGTATTGAAAATGCTTTATATTGTGATGAGCTGTCTTTAAGTTGCCAGCAGTCATGATGTTCTACTCTTTATCTCACTTTTATTTACTTGAATTAATAAAATATTTCTGATATTTTGCAACAGTTGTTCACTTTTGCTCCTGTTCTCTTAGGAGTTGTTAACTATGGTTGGTCGCCAAAAATTCCTGGTTACCAGTTGGATGGTATTATTCATACCAGGGTGACCTGCAAGCACAGAATCATGAGACTCCAGAACAATACCTAGGTGAAACTTGAGAGGAACTAATAGTTTGTATGTAGGAGTAGCATCAGGGATTTGCGCTTGATATCTACTGATCTCCTCTACAAGATCTAAGGAAACAGACGACACAATTATATCATCAGCTAAAATAGGAACTGGTTCAGAGTAGTAACTATGACAGGTGACAGGGACAGAAACTTCAGGAAAGTGATTCAGCTTTTATGTTCTTAGTATCAGGTCAGAACATCTCCACAAAATTAAATCTAGAAAACAACAAAGCCCATCTAGCTTGCCTAGGATTTAGTCTCTTATTTGATTCTAAATAAATCAGATTTTTGTGGTCTGTGATAACAGTTACTTTATGTTTGACACCTTTGAGGAAGTGACACCATTTCTCAAAGGTCCACTTGATTGCCAACAGTTCAATATTATCAATGTCGTAATTCCTTTCAGAAGATGAAACATTTTGTGAAAAGAAGGCACACAGACAAAGTTGAGTGAAAGATGGGCTACGTTGTGATAGCACTGCTTCAAGACCTACCTCAGAGGCATCAAACTCCACAATAAAAGGACCACCAAGATTGGGCTCAACCATTCCTTTAGCTTAGAGAAGCCACGGATTGCCTCAGGATTTCAATTAACCACATCTGCCCTACTCTTAGTCACTTTAGTGAGTGGTTTGACAATTTTGGAAAAAATGTTAATGAATTTTTGATAATAATTTGCATTCTCAAAAAAAGCTGCAAGGATTTTGGAGACTTGAGTTGCACGCACTCATTAATGTGTTGATCTTTAGAGGGACCTATGTGGAAGCAATTAGCAGATAAAATATAACCCAAGAAAATGTACTCCTTTAATTTAGAAAGCACATTTTTCAAGTTTATCAAATAAGGAATTGTATCTGAGTCCTTGGAGTACTGTACGTACATGTAGGATGTGCAAATTAATATCAGGTGAATGAATAAATTAAGATGTCATCAGGATATACAACCATGTATTGACCATTGATATCTCTGAATATGTCATTAACAAAATTTTGAAAGACAGAAGATGCAATACGTAGCCCAAAAGGCATGACAAGATACTCATGATGCCCCTAAGGTGTCTTAAATGTCATCTTCCACTCATTTCCTACTAAGGTATGGATTAGGATATACACACCCCTGAGATCAAGTTTGGTGAACCAACGGACTCCTAAAAGCTAGTTATAGAGATCAAGGATGAGTGGTAGAGAATACTGAGTACAGTAAGTTTGCAAAGGTCAATGCAAGGTCTGAGATCACCATCTTTTTTATCAACAAAAAAAAATTGGTGCCTACTGGTGATGTGGACGGTCTGACAAACTCTTTTTACAGACTGTCTGCTATATAATATATCATGGCCTGACATTCTAAACCAGAAAGGGGGAGATGGGAATTTGTTACTAGGTTTATGGCAAAATCATATTCACTGTGTTGGGGTAATTTTTCACATTCGGACACAGAAATACATCAGCGAATCTTCTGAATACATGAGGTAAATCGTGGGGTGAGGCTTTAGACATGTTAGCAGATAAGGACATATATCTGTCCTGACTCGAGATGCGCAAACCCGTGAAGCTCAGTGGGTGCCACCAAACCAACCCTCCACGGGTTCAGACTTGACTCGAACCTCAATGGAAGTCACTAATTAGCAGTTCATGTCTCCAACCACATGCAGCGAGCCATAAGCAGAATACTTCCGTGGGAGGGTGGGCAGGGGTTTGGGGGGTGCACACTACACATGATCATGCTATTGTTACCCTCAGTGTGAGCCCTTCAAACACTGCAACAGGCTCGCACTGGGCTGAGCACTGAACATACCTGAGCATAGAGATGCTCGACCGTGTGGTTAGCATACATAAAGCACCCAAACTCTGTTTTTTGTAAAGCTGGTTTTTGGCCCAAAAACTGAACACCGAACATCAGGTTCACTCATCTCTACTTCTGACACTCAGGGCTGCAGCACACAATATCACTCTTGTAGCAATCTTTAACTGGGTTACGTTGACGTAAACAAGGTATGTCTAAGACAACCGCCAATGACAGGTTCTCAAGGATAAAAAATGACAAAGATTCAAAATGTGAAACTCCAACAAGCAGAGACACCTCCTTAGTGATGTATTTCACCACACCGTGGGTGAGATGTGTATCATCAATAACTGTTGTGTTACGAACCAGCGCCGCCATAGCCGCAAGCAGCCTGCTGCGGTTCCTGTTGCGCTCAGGCGCCGGCTGCCATTCTTGGCCGTGCCTCGGGTCGTCCAGTTGGCTGCTCCTTCCACCACATCTAAGTGTGGAGAGACAGCTAGTGCGCATGCGCGCGCCGATTTACCCCAGTCTAAGCCCGGTGTTTTGCCTCGTCAGCATGCTCAGCCTGATTGTGTCATTTCTGAGACTAAGGGCGGCTTTGCACGTTGCGACATCGCACGTGTGATGTCGGTGGGGTCAAATCGAAAGTGACGCACATCCGGCGTCACTTTCGACATCGTACTGTGTAAATGCTAGATGATACGATGAACGAGCGCAAAAACATCGTTATCGTATCATCGTTGCATTCACCGACATTTCCATAATGCCGGTGCCACGACAGGTACGATGTTGTTCCTCGTTCCTGCGGCAGCACACATCGCTGTGTATGAAGCCGCAGGAGCGAGGAACATCTCCTACCTGCCGCCGGCGGCTATGCGGAAGGACGGAGGTGGGCGGGATGTTTACATCCTGCTCATCTCCACCCCTCCGCCGCTATTGGCCGCCTGCCGTGTGACGTCGCTATGACGCCGCACGACCCGCCCCCTTAGGAAGGAGGCAGGTTGCCGGCCAGAGCGACGGTCGCAGGGCAGGTGAGTGCATGTGAAGCTGGCGTAGCGATAATTTTTGCTACGCCAGCTATCACACGATATCGTACCTGCGACGGGGGTGGGGACTATCGCGTGCGACATCGCAGCATCGGCTTGCGATGTCGCAACGTGCAAAGCCCGCCTAAGTCTTCAGTTCAGGCTACTGAGCATGCTCCCACAATTAATCCTAACAGCCTCTTTGCACAGGTACTTGGACTTCGTGCTGTGTCTAAGTTCTGGGATGTGCCTACTGAGCATGCTCAGGCAGATAGTCTGATTTCTGAGTCTGTTGTTCAGGCTACTGAGCATGCTTAGGCACTTGGTGCGTCAGAGGCTAGGTCCGGTAAGGACCTCACTGAGCATGTCCGTGAGGTGGCAGGTCCTGATAGGGCAGAGGGTGTCAGGTGTCCTGATGACGTGGCCACTCCGGACTGGCTCGCAGAGGCTCGCCCCTCTGATCTGGCACCTCACCATTGGTCGTCAGACGATGACTGGTGAAGTGTTTGGGGCGTAGCTGCCATGAGGTCATCAATGACATGGCGGTTCCGGATAGGCCGCTGGTGACGTCGCTGATGATATGGCACTCTGCTATTGGACCTTGGTGGTTCCAGCCTGGGTTTGGGGCGGATCTAGGTTATAAAAGGGACTGGAGACAACATGGAGGTGCGCAGTCTTCACTCATATTCACTTAGAATTCATGGTGGCATAAGCCTTGTTGGAAGCAGTAAGTAGGGCTAGGCGAACGGTGCCTGTCACGCCAAGATTTGAGGCTCAGCACATGAGGGTCAGGCGCTGTGCTTCCTTGCTACCGTTCCTGTTGTGCTAAAGAAGTTCAGTGGCGTTAACTGGGCTGCGGCTGCTGCGTCACCTGTCCAGTTGTGCCTCCTATGCACAAGGACAGCATACCTGCTGCGTCACCTGTCCGAGAGTGCCCTCTACGCACACGGACAACGCACCTGTTGCGCCACCTGTTTGTTTGTGCCTCGTACGCGCACGGACAGCATACCTCAGGACCACTGTGGAGTTAACAGGGTGTTCCAGGATTGGGTGTGTGAACCTATTATCCTCCTTGGCTTCCCATTCAACGCTACTGGTGTGATCCCTTGGCCTGACGTGTCCTCTACACACGTGGCCATTCGTGTAGTGACAAAAACGCTAATCGAAGGACCGCTCGGTCTGTCGTGTCTGACACACGTGGCCGACAGGGAGCTGTCGCAGCGGTCTTCTCGGTCAACGCTACCTGGTCACCATCCGGCCTGATGTGTTCCCTGCACACGTGGTCGGGGTTGCGCCAATTCCACCGAAACGCTAACTGGGTTGTCATCCGGTCTGACGTGTCACTACACACGTGACCGGTTCCCTGGGTTATCTCAGAGCCATCCAGCTCTATAGTCTCTGCCTAACCCACAGGGTGCCAGCAGCTCCATTACCATCTGGAGCATGGTGGGCCCCGACTGGCAATTGGGATATATACCCCCTGGTCCTAATCTGCCGGTTCCCCTGTAACATTTTGTCATAACTGGAAAACTTAATTTAAACAAGGGTAAACCAAGATCCTTTGCTACCATGCCGTCAACAAAATCTTCTGCTCTGCAGAACCTCAATCAATAAATTCCTGATGTCAAACAGAGTTTTCTAAGTAAGATTTACAAACAGGTAACAACAATTTTGCAAGATCATAGGGAAATACCTGGGTGCATAGGTGGGCATCCTGGGGACTGATGTTTCACTGGTGACAGTTGTGTTGAGCTCTAACATTCAGACTCTCTACAGCTGTTACCAAAAACCAGCTTGTGTTACTTGATCCCTTGAAGTTGATGGAAGTTAGATCCCCCCAGTAAGCATGAGCTCCTTAGTACAGGTATCAGGTGCACAAGTCTTAGGAGTTGGTGCAGTAGCATCAGTGGGTTCCTGTCTGCAATTGCACCAATACTTATCCCGATGGATTGCCACAGACACATAGCAGAATCAAGAGAGCCAGGGGAAGTGAACTGAACTACAATGTACTTAGCTTGTTTATTAACGTGAAACCAACAGTGAAGGGCCTTGCCATTCCACAATGTGAATGTGGCCCAACGCCAAAACTCTATGCAATGATCCTCGGTAGGACATCCCCCCTGATGGACAGCAATTCATTCATTTTCATTAAAAGCTACTCAGCCAGGTTCATCATCCAGAAGCCACAGATCCTCAACAGATAAATCTCGAGAGGATAGTTCAGGAGCATCAGAGAGTAGGGAAAAGGTTCAAGCTAGGGTGTCTTATTGCAGCAGGGATATAAATAGACCCACATGGTGTACCTCAGAACACGACGTATGTGGGGGAGCCTAAAGTACATGCGACAGCTTTCCTAAATGAAAAAAAAACTGTACTGTTATCTTAAAAACTGTCAGGGAGATTAACCTTAAGTTACAGAAAAAGCAAGGGAGTGCGGCAGATGCTTTGGCCTTAGTGGATTCAAGATGTTAAATGCGTTCTGCAAGGTCTTGAACTGAATAGACCAGGTCATGCATTTGATCCACCACCATTAGGAGGGGATCCATATTTTTTAGGCCAGATATAATGTAATGTCTGTCTGGGGCCAGAGGCTCAAAATGGCTACCTTGGACAGATTTGGTGCAAGCCACTCCATTTGGCAGAATCCAGAGAAACCCTGAAATCCGTTAAACCCCTATACAGTAATTTGAATTTTTAAAGGTGTGGAATGATTTTCCACCTACAAAAGGGGCTGCCTTTCAGAGGTGTGAGTGAGACGCAGGTAAGAGTAGGCAGGGAGCCAGGTCAAAATCAAAAGGTCCACAAAAGGTACTATATCTTCATGCAGAGGAAACATCAATAAGCTGAGGTCAAACAGGTAAACACCAATACTAAGAAGAAAACAGGAAAAATAGCTATTCAGGGAAGCACAAGCTATAGTTGGCAGCTTCCATTAGTAAGCTGAAAGCTTCAGTAGGGTGTGGTGCCTTCTAATAGGTTCATATCACATGGTGTCTAGCTCGGAACTCGATAAGCATCAGGACTAGTTCTGACGCTGTTCTCACATCAGAGTCAGACACTCCACACAATGCTGCTCTTGAGTTGCACATACAGGCTCGGGCATCAACCAGCTGTTCTCTTGTTAGTAATCGTGCTTGCAGGAGTTAATTTCTGCTAGCCTGTGGATTACTGCTTGAATTTCATGTTGCAAAAGACATATCATAGTCACATCCACCCTTTTTAAGATTATGGAGCCTGTTCTCTCATGCCGATGATAGCTTTATGTGATCCCGGTCCTTGCGCTTTGATCTCCAGTTGCTGGCGAACGTCTGTGAGCTGTTTGGTGTGTTGTGGGAATACTCTTGTCTGATTATTTCCCCCCTTCTTTTAGTTTCCTCCTGATCACGTATTGTCTATACCTCTGTGAGTGATTGCTGTGAGTTTGAGTTTTGTTTTTTCCCCCATCTATTTATTTGTATGGGATTATCAACTCTTGTCCTGGTCCTCTCCTTGGTGGAGGGAAGTGGTCACTAGACTAGGGTTGTTCAGGAGCTAGGGTAAGGAAGGCTGCCCAAATATCATCACCTTCAGATGTATCTTTGAGATCAGGGTCAGCCAGGGATCCCCTAGCCTGAGGGCCAGTTTAGGCTTCCCTGTCCCTAGTGATCCCATCACACCCTGTGACAGTTGAAACCAGTAGTCGATGACTTCAGCTGCACAGCACACCTATCCATTCTGTCATACTGGAAAATACTGCAGGTCCCAGCCTTGCTAACCTTAGTGAATGGACAGAGCTTGCACTTTCCATAGCTTTTGGATCTGACATCTCTTCTATCACTGAACCGCCCACAGAGTGAGTACAGCGCCGCCTGACTACAGAAGCCGATGTTGCAGTAGCAGATTCTGGTTTAGATGTGACAACCAAGAAGGGTACGATTTAAGACCTCGGGAACACTTCACCAACCCGAACAGGAGAGAAAGGAGATGAACAATCAGATAATTAATCTATCAGGGCAGGAACTTTCTGCTATAGATATAAATATTTTAAGTAAGGGCCTGTCATTTGTGCCAACCGAAAGGTTTGATTCATTTACATGGACTAAAGATCTTGCTTTATTTGGCAGAAAATTAAAATGGAAGAAGTTCTTTAAAACTACTGAGGAATAGAAATATAATCTCTTAGGCATCACATTTGAAGATAGAGAAACTTTTGAGAACCTAGTGGAACTAGATAACGAAAATTTAAGAGAACCAGGGTTGGGACCGTTTACCACTCTCAAAAAGAAGAGTGAGAAACAGCCACCTAGAGGGGACATTGATAGCGTTGACATTTTTCTCAAAGTGGTTGCTGGAGATCTTAAGAAACTGTCCAATTTGAGACCTGAGACTCCCCCCAAACTTGAAAAAAACTGAAATGGATGCTCTGGTAACACTTACCAAGAGGAAGGAATTGGTGATTAAACCCTCGGATAAAGGGGGGAACATAGTCATCATGAATCATAATATTTATCAAAAAATGTGTTATTCTATCTTACGTGAAGGCTATGCTACCCTAGAGCGAGATCCCACCACAAGGTTCAGTAAAATATTATATGATATTCTGGCAGAGGGATTAAAAGAACGCCTTATCTCACAAAAAGAGTTTGAATTTATGCATGAGAAGTTTCCGGTTACACCAACATTCTATACTTTACCCAAGATCCATAAAGGGACCTCTCCCTTGAATGGGAGACCCATCATGGCAGGGAGTAACTCACTTCTACAGAACGTTGGTGTATACCTGGATACTATTCTCAGACCATCTGTGGTATCCCTATCCTCGTATCTCCGTGATACAAGTGATCTCCTTACGAAAATAAATGGTGTGATTATTGACAATGGAACTATATTTGACTCAGTAGATGTAGAGGCCTTATATAGATCGATACCTCATGATTTAGGCTTAAAAACATAGAGACATTTTCTTGACAGCAGAGGGACCCAGTTTGAGAAATACAGTAGGTTTATATTAAAACTAATGCAATACATATTAACTCATAATTTATTTGTATTCAAAGGAAAGTATTACCACCAGCTCAGGGGCACAGCGATGGGGTGCTCCTGTGCCCCATCATACTCAAACTTGTTCCTGGGCTAGTGGGAAGATACAATGGTATTCCAAGAACCATGCTCAGAGTGGGTACAACACATAACATACTGGAGTCGATATATCAACGACGTCATGGTCCTTTGGACTGCGACAGTCAGCTCATTTCAAGAGCTTGTTAAAGAGCTAAACAGGAACAACATCGGTCTGTCATTCATATGCGACATAGGTATTGACAAATTGGAGTTTCTAGATGTGCTATTGATGACGGACAAATTGAGACCCAGGTACATAGAAAAAATACAGCAACCAATAGTTTTTTACATTGGACAAGTCATCGCCCTGAACCTCTGAAGAGAGGAATACCAAGAGGACAATATTTGAGACTAAAACATAACTGTTCCACCAATGAAGCTTTTTCTAGACAAGCAGTAGATCTTTGTCAAAGGTTCATGAATAGAGCTTATTCAGCTAACACTCTGAGAAAAGCGTATAAAAATGCGGTACTGAGAGAGAGGGAAGAACTGTTATCACTGAGACAAAAAGAAGAGCTAGAAAAGATCACACGGATTATCGGCACTTTTGATAATCACAATCGGGAAATTTATATTATTCTAGAAAGACACTGGGGCATCTTGAGGGCAGATCCCAATTTAAAGGAATTAATTGGTTTACGTCCAATGATCACTTTTCGAAAAGGGAGGTCTCTCAAAGACAGACTAGTATACAGTTTTTACCAGTCACCCAAAAAAGAGGAAACATGGTTGGAGAGAAAAGTTAATGGGATCTTCAAATGTGGACACTGTAGGTCACTGTAGGACTTTTGCAGGTGGATTTCACCAGGGAAACCTCTACAAGCCGTGAATATGAAATCAGAGATTTTGCCAACTGTAGTACCGAGGGGGTTATTTATGTAGCCACTTGCACCTGCCCCCTGGACTATGTTGGAAAAACAAAAAGAGAATTGAGAAAGCGGATAGGGGAGCACCTGGGAGATGTGCGAAACAAGAGGGATACTTCTGTTTCTAGACACATCCGACAAATTCACGGGGGAGATCTTGAATCCATCAGCTTTAGAGTCATTGAAGTAGTCCCAGAACCTATCAGAATAGGTACTTGTTATTGTACATCAATTGAATATCTATACCCGTCTTGCTGCTGTAATTCTGTAAAGGAATAAGCCTGAAGAGAATGGGGGGACAAACTAGTCTACTGTACTTCAATGTGTATTTAGATTTAGAATTCATTTACTAGTTTTAACATTTAATACCTTAAATTTGAGACCCTGTAGTGTTACGCTGCTAATATATTGTAGCAGGAATATCAGATAATAGAATTGAAACACCCATATTATCGTCCTCTATTTTTTTTTAATCTATCAACGAATTTAATGTTCCAAGTGAGGCTATAAATACGGTATGTACATTATTGAATAATTAAATATGAAAACAGAATGTATTTTTCTAATATGACTCCAATGGATCTTGAGATCTCCCTCTATTGAGAGAGGGCCCCACATATAATGGGATATATGGCACTCTCTGAGCGAAATTAATGCTGTTCTTGTAATACCCTTTGGAAATGCAGCATGTCACATGACCTAGAGATGATGTCAGAAGGGGCGGAATCATAATGATGTTAGTTGACGTTATATATATAAGATCCACCTGGTAGTTAACGTGGTTATATTTCTGAGCAATTGATGAAGGATACATTAGTGAAATTAATAATATGATGTGCTCTGTGAGATGGGGATATCATACCCCCTTTTCCTGTTTTCAGTAATGTCACATGATTCCTAGGAGACGCTGGTAGAGGCGGTGATGGGGATATTATGCGATGTCCTTTCTGAACGAATGGTCATGTGATTCCGCGGTGACGCCCACATAGGCATTGCTAGGTAGATCATATGATGCCCCTAGTGGCCACCCCTTATCCAGATTCTTGGAACACAGTATGCGCTCCATAAATAATATCATAAGTATCCATGGTAATGGGATGATGTGGACTGGTGGTTACGCCAGAATAGGGCAGATCATGTGAGCCCTCGGTGACATCGGTAAAGGCAGATATGGAGCTAATACACTCCGGCCTCGTTGAATGAAAAGTCATGTGACCACGAGGTAATGCCCACAGGGGCGGTGCTGGGTGAGTCATATGACACATCGAACGGTCACCCTATATCCGAATCTTTGAAGTGCAGCGTGCGCTCCATTATAAACATTACAGGTATCCGTAACAATGTAATGACATAGACCTGTGAAGACACCAGAGCTAGGTGGATCATGTGATGGCGGCTACATCCGGTGTATTTCCAGATATTTTTGAACAGCGAGCGCGCTCCACCATAAACATCCAAGGTAACCATGGAAATGGGGCGTTTCCTGCACAAGTGTCTGATGGAATGATTTGTGAGGGGTATTTAAGGATGGCAGGTCACAGTACACGCTGTCTATCATATGGATCGGTACGGAGAGACATGTGCTGCAACATATGTAGCCAACTGACAGCTTTGGTATGTAATATTTTGATCATAATATGCAGGGTACACTATATCTGGGTTTAAGTTTGGGTTTAAGTTTAAGTTTGGTTTAAGTTCATTTTCTTTATCTGAAAACAGTTGAGTTTCCTTAGCTGTGTGTTTGGGATTTGTTATGCACATTAAAGTGCACACGTGGTAAATAACAAAAAATAAGGTCTTAAAAATACTACACCTGACCCGCCCGGTACTTGTAGACTATAGGTTCCAGCTGTGCATTCCCTAAAAGCCCCTGAGCAGACTAAAACAACCATAAGGGTACGGTTTCACTTGCGTATAGCTTCTGATGCAAGAGCATCAGAAGCGATATGCTAATGACCCTCTGCTGCGAGTGTCAGTCAAGGGTCATGCGACTGTGATGCGATCTTGCAATTGCATCACAGTTGCGGAGAAGAGGGAGGGAGCATTTTCTCCCCATCTCCTCCCTGCCCTGTCTCTGCATACATTGCACAGCAGTCAAATGATATGAAAGTGCAGTGCAATGTTTCACACTCTCCCATAGACTTGTATGGGGGTGCATTAGCCGAGATTCGCTACCAAATGCAGCTTGCTGCGATTCATTCCGCATGTCGCTATGGCATCAGAAATCAATCATTGATGGACAGTGCCTCATAGTTTTGCACTAGAGTGAGATCATTCCAAGGTTTTATCGGATTGCACTCCTCCATGCAAGATACAACTGGATGACTCAGATAACAAACCTTTGCTTCCTAAGTGGACATTGAGGGTTCCACATACCTCCTAAAGAATCAGGGGGAAGGTGTAAAGTAAAATAAGGTAAATCAAAAGTTATAATTTGCCAGGAGAAACACAATACAAACAAATCAACCAAAGTGGAAGGAAAGCCGAGCACTAACCCTAGTAATTACTAGCACTAGTAATCACTGCACCTCATTCGCCTGCCTCGGTGAACAGACTTTTAACTCCTGGGTATGAGTCTGCAACTGGCGGTGCAACTTCAAAGAATAATCATATAACAAGTGACATGAAAAATGGAAGGCACTCACCAGTTTTTCTTGCAGAAAAATTCAGATTTATTCTTTTTTATAGAAGGAAAAACATTCTAGGAAGGAGGGGAGAGGGAGACACTGAGCACACAGACAACAGCTGTTTCGCACCGGCAGCCAGCGCTTTGACAAGTCTCTAATGACCATGTCAGTTCCTTGCTTTTTTAAAGGAGGAGACTGGGTAATCACGTGGTGAAAGGTTAAAAACAATATAATAGTAAAAATACTATAGGCAATTAAACAAAAAAGTGCAATATAAAAAGCTCGACAAATGATTAGTCTGGATCTGAACAAACTAATAATAATCAGTTCCATGGGGTTGGGGTTACTTGTTGCTGTTCCGTGGTGCTTCTCCTGGGACGCCACTGTGGCCTTGCCCAGTTCCGTGACCCTGGGTGTCAATAAAAGGCTGGGGATGGGGATGATGGGGGTATTTGTTTGTGACGCCACCTGTGGTGTGCGGCCAGTGTTAGTGTTAGCCACCACTGCGGGACTTCTCTGCTGGGGCGAATGACAATGCAGCTCAGATGGTTCAGCTCTCCACAGGCAGAGCTGTGGCCCCAGGGAGGATGGTGGTGGTAGTAGTCACTCAGGAGCGATGGGGGGGTGCCGGCAGTAACAGGACGACACACGTGGAACAGTTCAAGGTCTTTTACTCACTGGTCACCCACTGCTGTTGGAGCACCGGGCTGTGATGGGCCTCAGCCGATCCCGGATACTTCGGAGGTCGTGGCCGGTTGTTCCTTCTGTGCACCACCTATCGATGGTTTCCCTCCACCCCAGCTCCTGGGCCGTGGAACAGGTCACGGGTGCCTTCTGCACTCCCCGCGAACCCTGGGATCCCCCTTCTTTCCTAAGAACCCAGGTCAAGCTTCTGGCTCCAGACCACGGGTCCCGAACTTTGTGTCTTTGCTTGCTTGTCCGTTTCGGAGTCTAACCTGACTCGGACGCTGTTCGGTGCTAACTGCCTGTTGTCTCTGAGGTGGCTCCTAACTTCCCTGTGGGTGCCCTGCCTCCTGGGTCCCTGAACTAGTGGGCATGAGGTCCATAGCTCGTGATGGCCACCCCAGCTCCTACCCTAGCCCATTCCCAGTGACAGAACCCCCATGTTATGTGTTGGTTGAGTGTGGTTGTGGTTGTTTACCAGTGACGACCTCCTCTATATCTGCAATGAACCCTGTGGTGCCTGAAGCCGCAGGGGCGCCACAAGTGCTCTTCCTATCCATTAATTACCTGGATGCACACAAAGTAAAGAAAGTCCAGCTCACCGATCATTAATTTGCTGCTGAATGCAGAGTTCCTGCGCATGGAATAAATTGGCCACTAATCAATATAGAAAAAAGGAAATCCAGCGCTAACCAGGCAAATTAAAAGTCCAAAAATGTATTGCCTGGTCAGCGCTGGATTTCCTTTTTTCTATATTAATTACCTGGGGCCCAGTTCAGAGTCACCCAGGACCGGGTGTCCTGTTCGGTGCATAGGTGCGGAGCCTATCTAGAGTGGTCAAGGGAGGCAGGGGCCAAAGGAAGATTTCTTCAGGGGTAACCATCTGCCCCTTCCCTATACACAAGGTCTCCCTTCCCTGTCGCAATACACGTTGTACCTTCCTATCCTAGCGTGACATTATCACTAGCTGTATAAAGGAGAAAAAACCTGACACTGTGTTTTTTGTTGTTTTCTTTATTATGGATCCTGTCACCATCTGTCCCTGAAGGTACCAACCGTCAGTCAGCTGTTCAGCAGCAACAGTTGTTGCAGACTCCTAATTTTGGGGATTCTATCGGTAGACAACAGCAGCCTGAGCCCAAGATTGCTCTCCCAGAAAGGTTTGCAGGGGGTAGAGACAAATTATTGGTAATCAAAGAATCCTGTAAGTTGCATTTTAGGCTTCAGCCTTACTCCACTGGAGATGAGGAGCAGCAAGTGGGTGTTGTGATCTCAGTGTTACAAGGGGATCCACAATCCTGGGCTTTTTCTTTGCTATTTGACTGTCAGGGGTTTTTCACGGATGAGAGTCAGTCATGTGGTTTCTAGAAATAGAAGGTCACAGTGTTTGGATGCACAAAACGCGCCCTGACTTTGTTATTCCTGCTGTTAGTATTCTTTTTATTAGGTAGATTTCCATCTGGGTTTTCATCTCTTCCCCTTTAGAACCCAGCTGCTGATTATCAGTATTTTTCATGTGTTGAAATACTCCCATCTTCCCTGGACTTGTGCTGGTGATATTATTCAGTTCATTCAAGCTCTGGTTGCAAGCAACTAGCTTGTACTCATCTGTGGTATCATTGATAAAGCTTTGCTGAACTTGTACCTGAGTCACCTGTGGATAAGTAGTTCAAGCATTTTCCCCCTGTGTGTCCTACTTGTGTCTTTTCTAGTGTTTAGTGGGGTTGACGAAGAGCTCATCCCACCAGTTCCCTATTTAGGGTTCAGCTCTAGGGATACCTAGGGTCAGGTATCCGGCTCGATACATAGGTGTAGAACCTACAGTATCTCGGGTGGTAAGGGACCCCGGGACAAGCGGTAGGTTTGGTCAGGAGTCACTATCTCTCCCTTCCCTAGACACAGGGTTTCCCTTCCCTTTCGCTGTTCATTTTATACTTAACACTCATTTTTTTTCATTAAAAAAATAGGGAATTTTTTTCTCATGGATACTGTTGCTGCCTTTGCTCAGCGGCTGCAGGGTCTGTTGCAGACCTTAACGACCGCGGGCCGTAAAATTACATCCTAGCGGTCATAACGTTACTGCCCGCGGTCTGCTAGCAGCAGCATGCCGCGATCGGCGCACATCTCAGCTGATTTTCACAGCTGAGATGTGTGCCTGCTAGGCACGAGCAGAATCGTTATCTGCTCGTGCCGTTTAACCCCTGAAATGGCGCTATCAATATGTGACAGCATCATTATAAACGCGATCGCGGTAACGTTTTACTTACCGCCCGATACCGGAAGTCACATGACATGATCACGTGACTTCCGGTGGTTGTCATGGTAGCACAGGGTCATGTGATGACTCCTGTGCTAGACATGAACTACTTTCACTTTCGCTTTCCACGGAGGCCAGGGAAGCAGGAAGTGCACGTATCTGCTGTTTACAGCTGTGTAGCTGTGATCAGCAGATAGTGCAGAGCGATCGGATTGCTGATCGCAATAGCCCCCTAGGGGGACTAGTAAAATAAAAAAAAAAATTAAAAAAAAACAAAAAAACATAAAAGTTCAAATCACCCCCCTTTCGCCCCATTGAAAATTAAAGGGTTAAAAAAAATATACACACATTTGGTATCGCCGCGTTCAGAAACGCCCAATCTATCAAAATATAAAATCAATTAATCTGAAAAATAAACGGCGTAGCGGCAAAAAAATTCCAAACACCAAAATGACGTTTTTTTGTCGCCACAACTTTTGCGCAAAATGCAATAACAGGCGATAAAACATAGCATCTGCGCAAAAACGGTACCGTTAAAAACGTCAGCTCGAGTCACAAAAAATAAGCCGTCACTGATGCATAGATCCCGAAAAATGAGAACGCTACGGGTCACGGAATATGGCGTAAAACGTGCACTACTTTTTTCAGACAAACTTCCAAATTTTTTTAACCCCTTATATAAAAGTAAACCTATACATGTTTGGTGTCACCGAACTCGCACTGACTTGAGGTATCACACCCACACATCAGTTTTACCATACAGTGAACACAGTGAATAAATTATCTCAAAAACAATAGTGCTATCGCACTTTTTTTGCAATTTTTCTGCATTTGGAATTTTTTTTGCCGTTTTCCAGTACACTATATGGTAAAACCTATGGTTTCATTGACAAGTACAGCCCGTTCCGCAAAAAATGAGCCCTCATATGACCATATTGTCTGAAAAATAAAAAAAGTTACGTCTCTCAGAAATAGAATGGCGAAAAAAAAACGGAAAGCGAAAAATCGGCCGGTCGTGAAGGGGTTAAGTTAGCTGTGCAGCAGCGGTCCCAGACTCCTAATGTTGGGTAGTCTGTATGTAGGCAGGTCTAGCCGGAGCCCAAAATTGCTCTCCCAGTCAGGTTTGCAGGTAGTAGAGACTTTTGTTTTGTATTTAAAGCCTGTAAACTGTACTTTAGACTTTGGCCTTACTCCTCTGTTCATGAGTAACAGCGGGTGGGAATTGTGATCTCACTGTTGCAAGGTGATCCACAATCCTGGGCTTTCTCTTTGTGGCATAGCTCCAGTTGTTTCCAGTCTGGGGATGAATTTTTTGAGGCCTTGGGTTTCATCTATGATTATCCTAACCGAGTCACCTTGGCTAAGTCCAGGCTACGTCGCCTCCAACAATGATTATCGCCCCAACAGTACTTACTGTAAGCTTTAGTAGTAAATTCTTCTGTAACCAATGCCATCAGTATGTTTTGCAACAGTAAAGTTGCAAAGGTCTTGAGACAACTCATTGGTTTTAGCCATCATGTGATGAGAGGCCATCAGTTGAATAATCTGATATTATTTTTCACTAAGTGGCTTTCTAATTAGTGATAGATTTTGACTGGCATCATCACTTTACATGACTTTTTCCACCTTTTCTTCATGTGTTTAATACTTCTTCTCTGTGTCATTTCTCATTAATACACATAACTTATTTATTTTGGATAGGTAGTTACTGACATCTAGTGAGAAATTAATGCCAATAACACATTTATAAATAGATTTATTTTGAAAAAATAACTGACTGTATTTGTATTCAGAAGTGCAGTGCAGGAGATTTTTTATTCAGAAGACAAATGGATATATACCATATATGTGAACTTGTTATTTTTACGTCTGCAGTGATCAGTGTGACAAGACGAGTCATCTCTGGGAGATGTCAACATGGAGGTTAATCAGATGAAGAAGAAACAACAGAAAACTACTCTAATCAGACTACACTGTGTGCAGAATTATTAGGCAAGTTGTATTTTAGAGGATTTTTTTATTATTGATCAACAACTATGTTCTCAATCAACCCAAAAGACTCATAAATATCAAAGCTTAATATTTTTGGAAGTTGGAGTGGGGTTTTTTAGATTTGGCTATCTTAGGAGGATATCTATTTGTGCAGGTAACTATTACTGTGCAGAATTATTGGGCAAGTTAATAAAAACCATCTCACTTGTTTATTTTCACCAGGTAAACCAATATAACTGCACAAAATTTAGAAATAAACATTTCTGACATGCAAAAACAAAACCCCAAAAAATTAGTGACCAATATAGCCACCATTCTTTATGATGACACTCAACAGCCTACCATCCATAGATTCTGTCAGTTGCTTGATCTGTTTACGATCAACATTGCGTGCAGCAGGCACCACAGCCTCCCAGACACTGTTCCGAGAGGTGTACTGTTTTCCCTCCTTGTAGATCTTACATTTTATGAGGGACCACAGGTTCTCCATGGGGTTCAGATCAGGTGAACAAAGGGCCATGTCAATATTTTTTCATCTTGTAGACCTTTACTGGCCAGCCACGCTGAGGAGTAGTTGGATGCATCTTCAACAATACCGACTTCTTCCTGTACCAATGCTTGAAGAAGTTGTCTTCCAGAAACTGTCAGTAGGTCTGGGAGCTGAGCTTCACTCCATCCTCAACCCGAAAAGGTCCCACAAGTTCATTTTTGATGATACCAGCCCATGCTAGTACCCCACCACCACCTTGCGTCTGCATCGGAGTGGAGCTCTCTGCCCTTTACTGATTCAGCCTCTGGCCCATCCATCTGGTCCATCAAGAGTCACTCTCATTTCATCAGTGCATAAAACCTTTGAAAATTCAGTCTTAAGATATTTCTTGACCCAGAATTGACATTTTATCTTATGTTTCTTGTGCAAAGGTCATCTTTTTCAGCCTTCCTTACCTTGGCCATGTCCCTGAGTATGGCAGTGCTTTTTGATACTCCAGTAAGGTTGCAGCTCTTAAATATGGCCAAACTGGTGGCAAATGGCATCTTGGCAGCTTCATGCTTGATTTTCCTCAATTCATGGGCAGTTATTTTGCACCTTTTTTGCCCAACACGCTTCTTGCGACCCTGTTGGCTATTTGCCATGAAACGCTTGATTGTTCGGTGATCACACTTCAAAAGTTTGGCAATTTCAAGACTGCTGCATCCCTCTCAAGACATCTCACAATTTTGGACTTTTCAGAGCCCGTCAAATCTCTCTTCTGACCCATTTTGCCAAAGGAAAGGAAGTTAGCATACCTTATATGGGGTGTTGATGTCATTACACCACACCCCTCCTCATTACAGAGATGCACATCCCCTGATTTACTTAATTGGTAGTTGGCTCTCAAGCCTATACAGCGTGGAGTAGGACAGCATGTATAAAAAGTATCATGAGATCAAAATACTCATTTGCCTAATAATTCTGCACAGAGTGTAAACATCAGCGGTAAGTCACTGGATGTATTTTTACTGTGCCTGTACTGTATGACTATGCATTGTATGAGTAGCTCTATTGTTTGTAAAACAACCTCCCTTAGGCCACATTCACACATTCATATGATATATCAGTGTGCTGCCAGATTTTATCGGACAGCACACGTAATCAAAGTTTCGGATATCCATTCAAATTTCCATTAAAATCACAGATATAAGAAAACGATCTGTGAGACTCAGAGCACATCCAACTGATACAATTTTTAAGGATCAGAATAGAACATATTCAAAAGGTCTGTACGCTGTGTAAAAAAGAAATTGGGCAGCACAATGGCACTTAACATAAATGCAGGAATGTAGCCCTATTATGTACAGCATAGTCGCTTAGTATATAGTTTACTTTCTTTTTTTATATAGCACCATCCTTACCTTTTATTATGTATAACACCCTCCCATATTACATAACATTCTCTCTAGTTAGAGTATGTAAGGTGCCATGCCTTATTATATAGCATCCTCTGTTACTACTTAGTAACATACATAGCACTGTCCCTTATATAGTGTATTCTCATTATTTTTGTTATTTCCATACCCCTGTCTTTATTAAATAGTCCTCTTTTGTTTGGTGACTACTGATGACTCAGCATCTGACTACACCAGTCCATGAGAAAAAAGGTTTTACCATGTATCATCAGAAGTAATTTCATTTATATTTAACTAAGGAGGACACTATGACATAACGATAGGATGCTATAAATAACAAAAATAACAAGACAATCTGATATGTAAGGCATGGGGCTGTACATAACAATAGAGAGCACTATGTAATAAGGGACGGTAATATGCATAATGAGAAGCGAAGTTATAATATGCACACACACTTATTATATATCATTTGTAGCTTTGTCGTCATAAGATGAAAGGGGCCCAAACACATTTCTTGCACAGGGGCTCTGATTGTCAGTGCACGCCCCTGATCAAAACAAGTAATTATTGATTGCCAAACAATCTGAATAATGTTGTGGAGAAAACATTTCTACATGTCTGTTGATCACCTTTATCAATGTGTTAACTTCTGTCAATTTTACCTAAAAAAGAAAATATATGCAATAAAATAACAACTAGATATGCATATTTTTTTGCACATTTTCAGTGAGCCCATTTTTACATTTTAACTTCATTATTGGTATGGCATTATTGGACTGGACCTGTTTCTATTTTTTAACAATCCCTGTGGAGAAAGATACCACATGGAACCACTAAACACATCAAGAGAGAGGGCTTCACAAGCAATTTGATTTCAGAGGGGCATGTGGCATAGTGAACAGAAACATTTGCTTTGATTATGCTTTTATGAACTACAAAGTATAGTGTGAAATCATAAAGCATTTCATCTAACATCAAAAGCATAAAATAAACTTACTTTATGATATCTGCTACATACAATACTTGTGATACAGTGTACTTTTTCATTTCTATTTTGGTTTAAATGTGTCAGATGGAGTAACTTGTTATTTCTTAAATCTTATTTAGGTTAAATGATCACAAATGTTTTTTATACTTTTCTCCAAAACTGCAACTTTTTTCCTTAAGATTTTTTTCTTCTCATTCCCTTTTTATTTTTCTTACCCAATAAATCTTTTATCATGTTCTACCAAAACTTGGACTGGTTTTAAAAAGATCTTGTGGTTGGTTTTATAGCCATCCATTTCAAGATGACACATTCCTTCTGTGGATATTTATAATGATCTGCAAGATGTGAACATTCTGGAATGTTATGAATGGAAGCGTTAGCAATCAAGTTCTGTGTTTAAGGTAAACATGCAAAAATCTTTTTCTAATGTGATGAAACTGTTGTACCATTGTAGTCAAATTAACAACACATATCTCACAAAAAGAGCCATATATATGTGAACACAAGGCCTACCGAGGTAAGGCAGGGAGGGTGCCAGCACTACTCATAGTAATAATAATACACTGGAGAACGAGAGTAAAGTGCAATTATAAATAATTTTTATTGAATACACAACAAGAAAAATTGTTGAAAATGGTACACTACCAAAATCTTAGGGATACGTTCACACAGGACCTAATCAAGTTCATAATAGCCCACTTTATATATCCAAAATACTGAATATAGTAGTCTATATTAGGTCCGGGCTAATAGGTAAAAGGGGCTAGTGTGAACAGTGTAAATAATTCTATGGGGACTGCATTAAATGTGCAGCAAGGAAATCAAACCATGATTCCCCACCATGTATTGGTAGGAAGTCATGGTGATTATACAAAAGGCACCGAGGAAAAATGAATGTTAGTACCAATCCAATAAGAGTAGCACCGGATAATAGTACATCTAGAAAGTACAGGGTAAAAGGATATACTCTCTTACCTAAAGATAAGGTAAGAGAGTATAGGAAAGGTAAGAGAGTATATCCTTTTACCCTGTACTTTCTAGATGTACTATTATCCGGTGCTACTCTTATTGGATTGGTACTAACATTCATTTTTCCTCGGTGCCTTTTGTATAATCACCATGACTTCCTACCAATACATGGTGGGGAATCATGGTTTGATTTCCTTGCTGTACATTTAATGCAGTCCCCATAGAATTATTTACACCGTTCACACTAGCCCCTTTTACCTATTAGCCCGGACCTAATATAGACTACTATATTCAGTATTTTGGATATATAAAGTGGGCTATTATGAACTTGATTAGGTCCTGTGTGAACGTATCCCTAAGATTTTGGTAGTGTACCATTTTTAACAATTTTTCTTGTTGTGTATTCAATAAAAATTATTTATAATTGCACTTTACTCTCGTTCTCCAGTGTATCATTGTAGTCAAATGTATGAAAGTCACAAAGAGCGAAGAATAAAGATAGAAGAATAGTGTCACGCTCCCCGGGTCCCCTGCTCTGCTCCCCGGCTCACCTGCCACGCTCCCCGGCTTCCCTGCGTCGCTCCCTGGTTCTTCTGTCTGGCATCCGCCGCTCCCCGGTCTCCAGCCTCCATTGCCTGCGGTTCCCAGGCGTCCTGGTCCTCGCTCCCGGCGCCCGTCGGCTACGCAGCCCCAGCCCGGCTCTGCTGCTTCCTCCTCCCCGCTCCCTGCCCTGGCTTCTGGCACCCGGGCCTCGCGCATGCGCATTAGGGCGCGCGCGCGGTCATTGACCCTTTCTTAAAGGGCCAGTGTCCACTGACAGGAAATTGAGCTCACAGGTACGGGGTATAAAGGGGTTAAGTGTCCAAGTGGGCGGGGCCTGTTCTTCGTGTTTCCCAAGCTAGGAGTCAGGTCTCCTTGTGTTCCTGTGATATACTCACCTCTCTCTCTTCTAGAGCCGATCCTGCCTCGCCATCCGGTCCTGCCGAATCCCGAACCCCGAACGCTGACTATCTGCCATCCTGACAGTCCGTTCCATCTCTGATCCCTGCGGTGACCCGTCCTCTCGCTCCATCGGTTCCGGACTCCGCCTGACAACATCTCGGCTTCCGAACCTGAGCTCCGTCACCCGGACTACCATCAGTGACTCCGTGGTCCCAGGGACTTCTCCATTCTACTCTTGTGCACGGACTGTCCTGCTACCCGTAGTGCTCCAGCTACCGGACCCCTTACCTTCATCAAGGAGTTCGGCCCAGTGGATCCACCTCCTGGGTCTGCCCGTCGACCTGGCCCTAACAGTAAGAACAGGCCATGGATCCCGCCGAAGCACTAGCGGCCTTGCAGGAGGAACTCACACGCCAGCATGAGACTCAGACCCGCATGCTGCAATTCATGTCTTCTGTGGACGCCCGCCTGAACACGCTACAAGCGTCAGTTACCTCTTCAGCATCTCGGGCTTCCACTAGACAATCCACGGCTCCAGCTCCCGTGGCAGCCTCTTCGGATGCTTCCAGACTTCGTTTGGCCTCACCACCCCGGTACGCCGGAGATCCCAAGACCTGCAGGGGATTCATAAACCAATGCTCCCTCCATTTCACGCAGCTGCCGCATTTGTTTGTCTCCGACCAAGCCAAGGTCGCGTTCATCATGTCCCATCTACAGGGTGAGGCACTGGCGTGGATGAACCCCTTGTGGGAAAAGGAGGATCCTGTGACCACGAACATCCAGGAGTTCCTGCAGGCATTTCGTGGCACCTTTGACGAGCCCGGACGCGCCTCCGCGCCTGCCTCGTCTCTTCTCCGGTTACGTCAGGGGACTCTAACGGTGGGTCAATATGCCATCCGTTTTCGCACCTTGGCTTCGGAACTCGGGTGGAACAACGAGGCTCTAACTGCCGCCTTCTGGGAAGGACTCTCGGGTCGAATTAAAGATGAGCTGGCTGGTCGTGACGTACCGTCCACCCTGGATGCCCTGATTACCCTAGCGACTCGAGTGGACATTCACTTTCAGGAGCGATCCAAAGAGGTGTCCCGTGAGAGACATCCGGTACGGCATTCCTCTCCTCCGCAGAAGCCCGCCGTACTTCAGTCAACGGCATTTGGTGTCTCCGTCCACGAGCCCATGCAGACTGACCGTGTGCGGCAGTCTGAACAACGCCGAGCAGAGCGGCTCGCCAAGGGCCTCTGCTTCTACTGCGGAGAGGGCACACACCTGCTACGCTCCTGTCCAGAGAGGCCGGGAAACTCCAAAGCCTAGGGTTGGTAGGAGAGGCCACCCTAGGTGCTGGGACTCTCTCAGACCCGGTTATGTGGACAGTTCAAGTGACAACGGGAGAGACGCGGTTCACGGCTGAGGCGTACCTCGATTCTGGGGCAGCAGGCAATTTCATCCAGCAGGCCACGGTGGACAAGTACCAGGTGCCTGTTACTCCACTCGACAAACCCCTCGTGATTGCCTCTGTGGATGGGAGACCCCTCTCTGACACCATCTCCTGGATCACCAGGCCGGTCGAACTGCGTATCGGTGCCCTGCACACCGAGAACATCGCTCTCTACGTCCTCCCACACATGTCCCATCAAATCCTGCTGGGACTTCCCTGGTTACGGACACACGAACCGTCAGTCAGCTGGGGCACTGGTGAAATCACCCGATGGGGCTCTTCTTGCCATGAGAACTGTTTGAAGACCATACAACCCATCCGACGACCTCCGGTTCCAGAGTCCCTACCGGGACTGCCCTCGGCCTATTGGTCCTTCGCGGACGTCTTTGACAAAAAGGAATCAGAGGTACTGCCGCCACATCGTCCTTACGATTGTGCCATCGACCTGCTCCCGGGAACTACACCACCTCGAGGACGGATATATCCGCTGTCTCCAGCCGAAACAAGGGCTATGTCTACTTACATCACAGAGAGCCTGGCAAGGGGATTCATTCGGAGATCCTCCTCTCCTGCTGGAGCAGGCTTCTTCTTCGTTAAGAAGAGAGAAGGTGACCTACGCCCATGCATAGACTACCGGGGATTGAACCAAATCACCGTGAAAAACAAGTACCCCCTGCCGCTCATCCCCGAATTGTTTGATCGGCTTAGAGGAGCTCGTGTGTTCACCAAGTTGGATCTTCGGGGTGCCTACAACCTGGTCCGCATCCGCTCTGGGGACGAATGGAAGACCGCGTTCAATACTCGCGATGGGCACTATGAGTACTGTGTGATGCCCTTCGGCCTGTGTAACGCACCAGCAGTCTTTCAGGAATTGGTGAACGACGTGTTCCGGGACCTTCTCTACATCTGTGTGGTGGTGTATCTTGATGACATCCTGGTCTTTTTTCCGGACCTCCAGACCCACAGAGAGAACGTGCAGCTGGTACTACGACGACTGAGGGAGAATCGTCTGTACGCCAAGTACGAGAAGTGTGTCTTCGAGCAGTCTTCTTTTCCCTTCCTGGGCTACGTCATCTCCGATACCGGACTGCAGATGGTTCCGAAGAAGATCTCTTCCATTCTCAACTGGCCTCCTCCTTCTGGACTAAAGGCAATCCAACGCTTTCTGGGATTCGCCAACTATTACCGCCAGTTCATTCCTCACTTCTCTGCTCTGACTGCTCCTCTCTCCGCCTTGACCAAGAAGGGGGCTAATCCAAAGGACTGGTCACCTGTGGCCGACGCCGCGTTTGGCTCTCTGAAGCGGGCATTTGCCTCCTCTCCTGTGCTCCACCGTCCGGAGTTAAACCGACAGTTCACCTTGGAGGTAGACGCCTCCTCCTCGGGAGCCGGAGCAGTGCTCATGCAGAAGTCCTCCTCCGGGAAGATGGTGACTTGCGGTTTCTTCTCCAAGAGCTTCTCAGAGCCTGAACGCAACTACACCATCGGTGACCGAGAGCTATTGGCAGTCAAACTGGCTCTGGAGGAATGGCGCTACCTTCTGGAAGGAGCAGTGTACCCCGTTATTATTTACACGGACCACAAGAACCTGGAATACCTGCGGTCTGCTCAGCGACTGAACCCACGGCAAGCCAGGTGGTCCTTGTTCTTTGCCAGATTCGATTTCCAGCTCCATTTCCGACCCGCGGACAAGAATGTACGCGCAGATGCCTTGTCCAGGTCTTTCATGCCCATGGAGCAGGAGGAGGAGACATCCCAGCCCATCATCTGCCCTAGTAAAATCATTCCGGTGACTCCTGTCACCCTGGCCCAGATACCGCCCGGGAAGACCTATGTCTCTGAGACTGACAGGCAAAAAGTGCTACACTGGGGCCATGCCTCGAAAATAGCCGGTCATGCTGGTCAGAAGAGAACATGGAGTACGATTGTACGTCATTACTGGTGGCCATCCCTTCGCACGGACGTTGCTTCCTTTTTCTCAGCCTGCTCCACTTGTGCCAGGAACAAGACGCCCAAACACCTGCCATATGGCCGTCTTCTGCCTCTGCCTATACCCTCAGTTCCGTGGCAACACATTGCGATGGACTTTATTACGGACTTGCCATTGTCCTCTGGACACACAGTCATATGGGTCGTGGTGGATCGGTTCTCTAAAATGGCTCATTTCATCCCTATGGCTGGACTGCCCTCTGCCCAGGAACTCGCTGACGCCTATATACAACACATCTTCCGCTTGCATGGCTTTCCATCACACATTGTGTCCGACAGAGGAACTCAGTTCACCTCTCGCTTCTGGAGGGCTCTCTGCAAACATCTGGGAGTGATTCTGGACTTTTCTTCAGCCTACCATCCTCAGTCGAACGGCCAAGTGGAACGGGTCAATCAGATCTTGACCTCCTTCTTACGTCACTATGTCAACGCCCATCATGACGACTGGTCCACGCTTCTTCCTTAGGCTGAATTCTCCCATAACCACCACGTCAGTGAGTCCTCCTCCAGCTCTCCCTTCCATGTCGTTTACGGACTTCAGCCTTCCGTCCCATTGCCTGTATCCTCTTCCTCGGATGTCCCTGCTGCTGATGCTGTAGCCCGTGACTTTGCAACCATTTGGGACTCTGTTAAGGCTTCTCTTGGACGTGCTTCCCTGCGGATGAAGAGACACGCAGACAAGAGGCGTCTGGACCCTCCGTGTTTCTCTCCAGGAGATCTCGTCTGGCTTGCTTCCAAGTACGTCCGATTGAAACTACCATCCTACAAGCTGGGACCTCGCTACATCGGCCCGTTTAAAGTCCTCAGCAAGATCAATGAGGTCTCCTACAGGCTGCAGCTCCCGGCCACGATGAGGATACCCAACTCCTTCCACGTCTCCCTGCTCAAGCCGGTTGTCCTTGGTCCCTTCTCCGCTGCTGCCAGTTCGGCTCCTCCTCCTATTGCCGATGACGACATCTATGCGGTAAGGGATATCGTGGCCATGAAAACCGTACGGGGCCGACAGTTCTTCCTGGTGGACTGGGCAGGGTATGGTCCTGAGGATAGGTCCTGGGAGCCCCGGGAGAATGTGGGTACTCCTCTGATCCGTGCCTTCCTGTCCTGGTTGCGGGGAGGGGGGCGTGGGGGGGGGTACTGTCACGCTCCCCGGGTCCCCTGCTCTGCTCCCAGGCTCACCTGCCACGCTCCCCGGCTTCCCTGCGTCGCTCCCCGGTTCTTCTGTCCGGCATCCGCCGCTCCCCGGTCTCCAGCCTCCATTGCCTGCGGTTCCCAGGCGTCCTGGTCCCCGCTCCTGGCGCCCGTCGGCTACGCAGCCCCAGCCCGGCTCTGCTGCTTCCTCCTCACCACTCCCTGCCCTGGCTTCTGGCATCCGGGCCTCGCGCATGCGCATTAGGGCGCGCGCGCGGTCATTGACCCTTTCTTAAAGGGCCAGTGTCCACTGACAGGAAATTGAGCTCACAGGTACAGGGTATAAAGGGGTTAAGTGTCCAAGTGGGCGGGGCCTGTTCTTCGTGTTTCCCAAGCTAGGAGTCAGGTCTCCTTGTGTTCCTGTGATATACTCACCTCTCTCTTCTAGAGCCGATCCTGCCTCGCCATCCGGTCCTGCCGAATCCCGAACCCCGAACGCTGACTATCTGCCATCCTGACAGTCCGTTCCATCTCTGATCCCTGCGGTGACCCGTCCTCTCGCTCCATCGGTTCCGGACTCCGCCTGACAACATCTCGGCTTCCGAACCTGAGCTCCGTCACCCGGACTACCATCAGTGACTCCGTGGTCACAGGGACTTCTCCATTCTACTCTTTTGCACGGACTGTCCTGCTACCCGTAGTGCTCCAGCTACCGGACCCCTTACCTTCATCAAGGAGTTCGGCCCAGTGGATCCACCTCCTGGGTCTGCCCGTCCACCTGGCCCTAACAAATAGCTTAATTTATTGTAAATATAAATTCCCCTTTATAGAATTTATTTTTATCATGTGTTTTAAATGATGATAGAAAAATAAGTCACCACCATTTTGATATCAAGCAAAGGTAAGCAGGCTGTGAAGGTCCATGAATAATGACCCATTCCCAGCCTCTCCATTACTAACACTTGGGCTTGATAACAGTTGGCATTACACAGCTGACATCAACCAAAAAAAAAAGATTACCCCGATTGTCATTAAACCAGGGCAATTGGTAAAAGCTGGGCAAAGCACCAAAATTGGGTCATCTAATGGATTCTCCAATTCTATGGTGGCGCGGGCAGATATTTTTATAGGCTGGGAAGGCCAATATCTGGGGATCTATCCAGCCTGATATTTTCAGCCTTCAGCTGTCTGCTCTACCTTTGCTATTTATCAAAAATAGGGGGATTCAACGACGTTTTTTAAATTATTTATTTATTAAGTTAAACAAGGCAAACACACCCTTTAGTTCCACATGAAAGGCACTAAAGGGTAACTTTAGCCTTGTTTAAGCAAATAAATAAACTGCATGGCATCCCACCTATTTTTGATAACCAGCCAAGGTAAAGCAGACAGCTCTGCACAGTTGCCGAATATCGCAGATCGCAGCCTGACCCAGAGTGACCAATGAAGTGTAATTCTCAGAACAAGCCTTCATAGAATCATTGGACGTCGTAAAAATGCTATGAACTTCATTAGAGCTGTGTGGAATTTTTTGTTAATAATAAATTGGTGAATAAGGGACTGTCTCCTGTTTTTATTTCTTTACCTCTCTCTTTTTCTGTCTTTGATGTTTCCATTTGTGGACTACTTTGGATTTCTTGGACTACTTCGGATCTTTTTATTTCTTTTTAATAAATTGATTAACAAGGGCAAAAGTTGGGCAGTGGTTTTTAAAATAAAATATTTTTTTTGTGTGTTCTAGTCTCTTTTACTATTTTCTAGCTCCTGCCTAGGCCCCAGGTCCTGCACATGCTGCACAAAGTTTCCTGGTCTGTAGCTTAGGGGGGCACAAGCATACTTCATATCATTTTAATGGGAAAGCGTGCATACCTTGCTAAGATATCGCCATGCTATCATTGGGAGGATCCAGGTACTTAAAGATCCCTCCCCTGTTGGGAGGGGCCAGAGCATTGCATTAGGATGTGTCCTAGCTGTGTGTTGGTCCTGCCTGACTGCTTTAGTCTTCCAGCCTCAAGCAGCAGACCTGCATGCAACCAGTTTTGCTCTGCTGTATCTGTCCTGCCTGTTACCTTGGATCTTTCATGTCTGTTTACTGACACCACCCTTTGTACTTCAACTGTGTACATACCTGCCTGCACCCGTCATCCTGTCCACCTCAGCTGTCCTGGCTGATGTCCCATGCCTGCTGGTCCATGTCCGATGACCTGGACCCTGATGATAGGAGTTCCTCCTGAGGTCCTATCCCAGCTGCACCTGTCTCTGATGTCCTGTGCCTGATGTCCCTTGTCTGGTGGTCCAATACCAATGACCTGGACCCTGATGACTGGAGATTAATGTCTGATGACTTGGACCCTGATGAACATAATTCTTCTGGAGGTCCTGTCCTTGCTGTAGCTGTGTTCGATGTCCTGCTCCTGATGTCCCGTGCCTGTTGATCAGTGCAAAATTATCTGGACCCTAACAACCAGAGTTCTGTGCCTGATGAGCTGGACCCATCTTGGATTTGCTGTGTCTAATGACAATTACTCACCTCATTTGTGGCAGCCCCAAGGGCATTCACTCTGATAGTCGGACTCTGACTCTATACTTAATACAGGAAAGCTCCCTGCTGTGACCTGGATGTGCCCCCTGGGCTGTCCAGATCACAGCAGAGGAAGGAGATCAGCGCCATCTTTGTGGAGCCACAGCGTATGCTGTGTGCTCCACTTTCCCGTTGTCACCCACCGGAATGGATGGGGTGAGTACTGGTGCCGGGCAGTGGTGATTGCACCGTAACTGATCCTGGCTGCTCCCCACTCTGCCGTTCACCCCCCGCTGCACTCTGCTGTTCAATCCCCGCCATATTCTGCCGGTCACTTCCTCCTCCCTGCCACGCTCTGCTGGTCACCCCTCCCTCCCCCGCATGTGCTCACCTCAGGCCTCCGTGCCTTGCTGCTATGACAAGACAGGCTGCTGGGGGCGCAGGTCTGAGGTGAGTGCATGCGGCTGGAATCGGTGATCACGGCATGACATCTGTGGTGCAGTGCCGCACAGGCTGCAGACCCCCTTCCTTGCTGCGTGTTACCTCGTACCTCCAATCCCAGCCAGCAGCACAGTGTATGGGGGCACGAGATACAGCGGGGCACAGGGAGACTCTCAGTGAGCGGTGCATAGGGAGACTGTTAGCGAGCGGGGCATAGGGAGACTGTCAGCGAGCGGGGCATAGGGAGACTGTCAGCGAGCGGGGCATAGGGAGACTGTCAATGAGCAGGGCATAGTGAGACTGTCAGCGAATGGGGCACAGGGAGACTGTCAGTGAGCAGGGCATAGGGAGACTGTCAACGAGCGGGGCATAGGGAGACTGTCATCGAGCGGGGCACAGGGAGACAGTGGAGCACTATGCAGCTGGCCTTAGTGACAATTTAGACATATTAGGATCAGTTTACTGCCACCCACAAAATGGCTCCGCACTGTGATCCTTAACTTCATCTTCCCTTATCCTTTTAGAAACACCCATATTGGGAGGGGGAAGTGACATCACACACAGAAGAGCAGATTCTGTCCACTTTTACTGTAGCTGTAATGTGAGCTAGTTCTACAGTACTTCTGCAGTCGGATTTCAGAGGCTGCTCCCTCTAGTGTTTAAAAGTGGAAAACATCAAACGTTTTATTTTTTCTCATATTTCTCTTAATTAAAAACAAATAATTTTATTTAAACATAACATTAAAACATTAATACTTTATATTTTTTCAGTTATTGAAAAAAAAACGTTTTTTTGATGACACCATCCCTTTAAAGTGTAAGCCTGGGTTCCCCCTGTGGTCCAGTGGGCCCACTCCCACTTGCCACCTTCACCTGCGGTGAGCATTACAAGCCAGCAGCTGTCTGCTTTACCTTTGCTGGTTATCAAAAATGGGGGAGACCCCACGTTGTTTTTAAAAATTATTTAGTTATTAGGTTAAACCAGGTTAAAAGCACCTTTAGTGCCACATTAAAGGCACTAAAGGTACAAGGGTATCAACACTGCTAAAATCTAAGGTCTCTCTCCTACATCAACTTTCCCTGAACTGCTTCCAGAGGACATTGTGCTAAGCATCACACCCGGGTCTGTTATAAGACCCAATGATTCAATGCAGCCGGCCACTCACAATAATGTTAGTAGCCAACATGGCAATGGCATTAGCATGCATGACAGGATATGCTCACATGTTTGTTGGCTGTTTATCAGCTGCAAAACATGTGGGGCAGAGACTCAAGCATAGCACAATATTCAATAGAGGAATGAGCGTGCCCCGGCACCCCAATGCTCAATCAGGTATTGAGCAGTACAGAGTATGCTTGCTCATCACTAGATATAAGTGAACTTGTTTGAAAAAGGTTCATCAATCTCATGTTGTCCATTTGCATTTATGTTCTCAAGTCCGAGCACTTTTTTCAAAACTCAGCAATGTTCAGCTTTGTATGGTAATTGTTCGAGGTTGCACTAATGCTTTTCTTCTACGTTATTATTATTATTTACAGTGCCTTGCGAAAGTATTCGGCCCCCATGAATTTTTCAACCTTTTCCCACATTTCAGGCTTCAAACATAAAGATAAAAATGTTATTGTTATGGTAAAGAATCAACAACAAGTGGGACACAATTGTGAAGTTGAACGAAATTTATTGCTTATTTTAAACTTTTATAAAATATAATAAACTGAAAATTCGAGCGTACAATATTATTCGTCCCCTTTAAGTTAATATTTTGTAGCGCCACCTTTTGCTGCAATTACAGCTTCATGTCGCTTGGGGTATGTGTCTATCAGTTTTGCACATGGAGAGACTGAAATTCTTGCCCATTCTTCCTTTGCAAACAGCTCGAGCTGAGTGAGGTTGGATGGAGAGTGTTTGTGAACAGCAGTTTTCAGCTCTTTCCACAGATTCTCGATTGGATTCAGGTCTGGACTTTGACTTGGCCATTCTAGCACCAGGATACATTTATTTGTGAACCATTCCATTGTAGACTTTGCTCTATGTTTTGGATCATTGTCTTGTTGAAAGACAAATCTCCGTCCTAGTCTCAGGTCTTTGCAGACTACAACAGGTTTTCTTCAAGACTGGTCCTGCATTTGGCTCCATCCATCTTCCCATCAATTTTAACCATCTTCCCTGTCCCTGCTGAAGAAAAGCAGGCCCAAACCATAATGCTGCCTCCACCATGTTTGACAGTGGGGATGGCTTGTTCAGGGTGATGAGTTTTGTTGCTTTTACGCCAAACATATTGTTTGGCATTGTGCCCAAAAAGTTCAATTTTGGTTTCATCTGACCAGAGCACCTTCTTCCACATGTTTGGTTTGTTTCCAGGTGGCTTGTGGCAAACTTTAAACAACACTTTTTATGGATATCTTTGAGAAATGGCTTTCTTCTTGCCACTCTTCCATAACAGCCAGATTTGTGCAGTGTACAACTGATTGTTGTCCTATGGACAGACTCTCCCACCTCAGCTGTAGATCTCTGCAGTTCATCCAGAGTGATCATGGGCCTCTTGGTTGCATCTCTGATCAGTCTTCTCCTTGTTTGAGATGACATTTTTGAGGGACGGCCGGGTCTTGGTAGATTTGCAGTGGTATGATACTCCTTCCATTTCAATATGATGACTTTCACAGTGCTTATTGGGATGTTTAATGTTGTGGAAATCTTTTTGTAACCAAATCCGTGTTTAAGCTTCTCCACAACAGTATCACGGACCTGCCTGTTGTGTTCCTTGGTCTTCATCATGCTCTCTGTGCTTTAAACAGAACACTGAGACTATCACAGAGCAGGTGTATTTATACGGAGACTTCATTACACACAGGTGGATTATATTTATCATCATCAGTCATTTAGGACAATATTGGATCATTCAGAGATACTCAATGAACTTCTAGAGTAAGTTTGCTGCACTGAAAGTAAAGGGGATGAATAATATTGCACACCCTACTTTTTAATTATTTATTTTTAAAAAAATAGTTTAAAATAAGCAATACACTTCGTTCAACTTCGTTCAAACTTCACAATTGTGTCCTACTTTTTGTTGATTCTTCACCATAACATTAAAATTTGTATCTTTATGTTTGAAGCCTGAAATGTGGGAAAAGGTTGAAAAATTCAATGGGGCCAAATACTTTCGCAAGGCACTGTATTATTATAGCGCCATTTGCTCCTTGGTGCTTTACAAGAGAAAAGGGTATACATAAAAAGCATGTACAATAATCATGACCAATACAAAACAGACTGGTACAGGAGGAGAGAGGACCTAAATGTAAAAACAAATTCCAAATTAACCCTAGAATGTATACCTGGGGCCTCGCAGGACTGCTAGCTTACTTGTTTTCTATGGTTGATTTCTATGGTTGCGCGTTCTAGGGTTAAAATAGAGCAAAACAAAATAAATAAATCAACGAATGGCCCCCAGTCTGTTCCTGATAAACCTCAATAATATCTTCTTACTCCATGCGCAGCTCTTTAGGGGTCTGGTGATCTGCAATCCTCTGCCCTTAAAAAAAAATCTTAGAGAATTCATGTGCATACCATCTCTCTGATAGTAGGACTCTTTCAGCATTTCAGGTTCATCGTCATCTTTACCTTAAAATGGATTTCACTGCTGACCTGGCCAACTACTTTCAGTTGAATATAATTGCCTCCTTCTTTCTTATCTCCCAAGTCCTTACTGGATGGTTTTGCTTCCTGGTCAGACATGCTGCCTACAGTCCCTCATGACGGTCCGGTCTGTGAGCTGCTCTATCTTCCAGGCACTGGTTGCTTAGTGACATAGTGAACTCAGGGTTATTACAGCTTGTAGGCTTGTTGGAAGAGGTGGGCCTTCGGGTTCCTTTTGAAGCTTTCCACAGTAGGTGAGAGTCTGATATGTTGTGCAAGAGAGTTTCAGAGTATAGGGGAGGCACAGGAAAAACCTAGTGTGCAATTGTGGGAAGAGGAGATAAGAGGAGAGTAGAAAAGGAAATCTTGAGAAGATTGGAGGTTGCATATAGGTAGGTACTGGGAGACTAGATCACAGATGTATGGAGGAGACAAGTTATGAATGGTTAGTGTTTTGAACTGGAGTCTTTGGGCAATGGGAAGCCAGTGAAGGGATTGGCAGAGTGGCGAGGCCAGGGATTAGCAAGAGGAGAGGAGGGTTACTTGGACGGCAGAGTTTAGGTTAGATTGGAGGGATGCAAGATTGTTACAAGAGAAGCCACAAGCAGGCGTATTATGACTTTGGCTAGGATAGTTGTACTCTATGATGAGCAGGAGGAGGTGTTTGATGAGGGGAGAGGGTGGGCAGAGGTCAGAGGAGAAACAGACTGTTTTTTTTTTCCTTAACTTAATGTGTGGATATTCTGGAAGCCAATCCAGGAGCAGAAACCATCTACAACATTCAGACACAAGGGCTTGTGTCTTTGGCTGCCTAAGTCATATGTCCCTTTGCATATACAGTGCCTACAAGTAGTATTCAACCCCCTGCAGATTTAGCAGGTTTGATAAGATGCAAATAAGTTAGAGCCTGCAAACTTCAAACAAGAGCAGGATTTATTAACAGATGCATAAATCTTATGAACCAACAAGTTATGTTGCTCAGTTAAATTTTAATAAATTTTCAACATAAAAGTGTGGGTCAATTATTATTCAACCCCTAGGTTTAATATTTTGTGGAATAACCCTTATTTGCAATTACAGCTAATAACCGTCTTTTATAAGACCTGATCAGGCCCGCACAGGTCTCTGGAGTTATCTTGGCCCACTCCTCCATGCAGATCTTCTCCAAGTTATCTAGGTTCTTTGGGTGTCTAATGTGGACTTTAATCTTGAGCTCCTTCCACAAGTTTTCAATTAGGTTAAGGTCAGGAGACTGACTAGGCCACTGCAACACCTTGATTTTTTCCCTCTTGAACCAGGCCTTGGTTTTCTTGGCTGTGTGCTTTGGGTCATTGTCTTGTTGGAAGATGAAATGACGACCCATCTTAAGATCCTTGATGGAGGAGCGGAGGTTCTTGGCCAAAATCTCCAGGTAGGCCATGCTATCCATCTTCCCATGGATGCGGACCAGATGGCCAGGCCCCTTGGCTGAGAAACAGCTCCACGGGCATGATGCTGCCACCACCATGCTTGACTGTAGGGATGGTATTCTTGGGGTCGTATGCAGTGCCATCCAGTCTCCAAACGTCACGTGTGTGGTTGGCACAAAAGATCTCAATCTTGGTCTCATCAGACCAGAGAACCTTGAACCAGTCTGTCTCAGAGTCCTCCAAGTGATTATGAGCAAACTGTAGATGAGCCTTGACATGACGCTTTGAAAGTAAAGGTACCTTACGGGCTCGTCTGGAACGGAGACCATTGCGGTGGAGTACGTTACTTATGGTATTGACTGAAACCAATGTCCCCACTGCCATGAGATCTTTCCAGAGCTCCTTCCTTGTTGTCCTTGGGTTAGCCTTGACTCTTCGGACAAGCCTGGCCTTGGCACGGGTGGAAACCTTCAAAGGCTGTCCAGGCCGTGGAAGGCTAACAGTAGTTCCATAAGCCTTCCACTTCCGGATGATGCTCCCAACAGTGGAGACAGGTAGGCCCAACTCCTTGGAAAGGGTTTGTACCCCGTGCTAGCCTTGTGACCCTCCACGATCTTGTCTCTGATGGCCTTGGAATGCTCCTTTGTCTTTCCCATGTTGACCAAGTATGAGTGCTGTTCACAAGTTTGGGGAGGCTCTTAATTAGTCAGAAAAGGCTGGAAAAAGAGATAATTAATCCAAACATGTGAAGCTCATTGTTCTTTGTGCCTGAAATACTTCTTAATACTTTAGGGAAACCAAACAGAATTCTGGTGGATTGAGGGGTTGAATAATAAATGACCCTCTGAATAAACTTTTCACAATTTAAAAAAAAAAAAAAAAAAGAAATAACATTCTTTTTTGCTGCAGTGCATTTCACACTTCCAGGCTGATCTATAGTCCAAATGTCACAATGCCAAGTTAATTCCGAATGTGTAAACCTGCTAAATCTGCAGGGGGTTGAATACTACTTGTAGGCACTGTAAGAAGAGGACATGTGGCATTATTTTGAGACTGCTATATTTTGGTGACAGTGCTGCTGCTACATATAAATGCAAATAGACACAAATTCATAACTCTGTGCTCCTAGCACCAATCAACATTTCATCATCTAAATCCTGATTTCTAATTCTGTGATCCTGCGGTCTGCAACAAATCGAAACTTCAACATTTAAAACCTGATTGCTAATTCTGTGGTCCTGCCAGCGATTTAAATTTCAGCATCTAAATTCTGATAGCTAAATCTGGGGTCCTGCAGCCTGCCCCAAATCAACATTTCAGAATCTAAATCATGATTACTAATTCTGTGGTCCTGTCAGCAATTTAAATTTCAGCATCTAAATTATGATAGCTAAATCTATGGTTCTGCAGCCTGACCCAAATCGATATTTCAGCATCTAAATCCTGATTGCTAAATAAGTGGTCCTGCCAGCGATTTTAATTGCAGCATCTAAAATCTGATAGCTAAATCTGTGGTCTTAAAGCCTGCCCATTTCAGCATCTAAATCCTGATTCTTAATTCTGTGGTTCTGCCAGGAATTTAAATTTAGCATCTAAATTTTGATAGCTAAATCTGTGATCCTGCAGCCTGTCCAAAATCATTTCAGCATCTAAATCTTGATTGCTAATTCTGTGGTCCTGCCACAAATAGACATTTCAGCATAGGTGGAGGAGAAAGACGAGGAGGTTACATTGTATTTCTATCTTAAAAAATGATCATTAAGATGTGCAAGATTGAGAGTTGTAGTCATGGTGCTCTGAGAGCCCTGCCAAATTCAAGCAACACACAACAAGGAGACCCAGCTTGGAGTCTATAACATTTCAAAAAACTTGACGCAGGCGTCGGTACAGTGACATCAATTGCCCTAGCGTACAAATAGTATAATGGTGCACCGTGCATACATGAGACAGATCCCGGGACAGGGCTGACCCAACATGTCTACATTTATCATTGATCAGTAAGAGATGGATGAATGATAGGTGTAGGCCTGGTGCTCTGAGACCCCTGCCACTACACGCAAGACACAACATGGAGACCCAAGATGGAGTCTCCATATTTCAAAAAATTAGGGGCAGACACCAGGAAAAGTGGCATCAATTGCACCAGAGTACAAATAGTATAGTGGTGCAGCATGGATGCATGGGACAAGGCCTGGAACAAGGCCTGATGCAGCATTTCTAGCTTTTATATTGATCAGTAAGAGGTGGAACAGTGACTGGTGTAGGCCTGGGGCTCTAATACCCCTGCCAGTAAAGCAAACACACACATGACCCAAATCGGAGATTCCATTTCCAAAAAACTTGCCACGGGTCAGAGGAAGCAAAAGGAAGAGGACAAGGAGGAGTATCAGGTGCTTCATACATAAAAAAAGCCAAATTGTAAAAGTAACAGCAATAGATTCATGCTCACTGTCAGAAAATTTTTCCTAATGTCTAATCTGAATCTCCTTCCTTTTAGTTTTTTCTCTTTCCTTCTTGTACTTCCTTGTGCTAATGAGAATAGGGTAGTTTCCTGTTATGACTCAGTGATCAAGGAGGATCAAAGGGGTAGAAACTAGGAAACCCAGAGAATCACCAGAGTGGTTGGAAACTCAGCAGACTGCAGACCTCTAACTGACAACACAACTAGAAGTAGCCGTGGGACGTGCCTACCTGGGCGCCTCGACACAGCCAGAGAGCTATTTTTTCCTAAAGATAGAAAAACAAGGAAAGTTAATCTGACTCGGAGCAGTTCCCCAAAGATTATAGGTAGCCCCCAAGCATGTAAAGCCAGTGAGACAAGATGAAATACAGCACACAGGTAGAGAACAGATTCAGCAAAGATGAGGCCCAACCAAAGCATCTACCTATCTATATAGTAAAGGACAGAAAAGAGCACTGTCTGCAGCCGTGCAAAACTCTAGCAAAAAACCAACACACCTGATATGAAAAAACCGAGACCACACGATCTCTCCCCCACAATATCAGTACTCTGGTGTTACTGGGATCCAAGCAAAACACTAATATTGAGGAAGGACTGAAATTAATATCCAGCATGACCAAACAAAAATACATTGCAGAATATGGAGCTGGGAACACAGACTTTCCCAGCAGGGAATAATCCAACTCCACCCAGAACTCCACACAAACAGAAACCAGGAAACACGACTTAATACCACAGAAATAAAAACGACAAGAAAGTAGAAACAAACCAGCAAATGGTACAAAGACAAAACATATCTGCAAGGAGTTCAGGTGGAAACAGAAGATAGGGCAGGCTCCAGAATGTACACAGTACCACAGGAGGCAACATTGATCACCGACCCAGACCGAGAGAACACTACTCAGTTGTATAGGCCCAGTCTGAGCAGCCTGATTTCCAATCATCATCAGCTGTCTGGCTTCTGTTAAGCAGACTAACTCTACTACCAGAACTGGCCATAACTGGGAGCCCCAAACTGGAACCCAGTCCAAATGTGTTCACAACAGTACCCACCCTTGAGGAGGGCTCACCAGAGACCCCAGGTTTGTCATGATGGGTCCGATGAAAAGCACGGACCAATCGATCAGCATGTATGTCAGAAGCAAACACCCAAGAATTATCCTCCTGACCATAACCTTTTCACTTGACCAGGTAATGGAGCTTCCTTCTAGTAAGATGGGAATCCAAAACATTTTCTCCACTACATATTCCAGATCCCTTTTGACCAACACAGGGTCAGGAGACGCAGCCATGGGCACTACTGGTTCAACATATTTTTTCAACAAAGACTTATGAAAGACATTGTGAATCTTGAAAGTCTCTGGAAGAGCCAATGGAAAGAAACAGTATTAATAATCTCTAAAATCTTAAAAGGCCCAATAAACCTTGGCTTAAATTTCGGAAAAGAAACTTTCATAGGAACATTTCTGGAGGACAACCAGACCATGTCTCCCACGTTAAACCGGGGACCCACAGTCCTACGCCTGTTGGCAAACCATTGGGCATTTTCCTGGGAGTGGGAAAATTTATCCACCACTTGATCCCAATTGTGCTGCATTTTCTCTACCACAGAATCAATGCCAAAGCCTCCACCTGTCCCAAAGAAAACCGAGGATGAAACCCGAAAAAAAAAGGAGACATTAAAGTGGCCGAACTAGCCCTATTAATAAGAGCAAACTCAGCCAAAGAAGAAAAGAAACCCAGTCATCCTCATCAGCAGACACAAAACATCTCAAATAGGTTTCCAAAGTCTGATTTGCTCTCTCAGTCTTTCCATTGGTCTGAGGATGAAACACAGAGGAGAAGGATAACTCAATTCCAAGCCTTGAACAAAAAGCTTTCCAAAATCTAGACACAAACTGGACTCCTCTGTCGGACACAATGTTTTCAGGGATACCATGCAAATGAACCACCTGACGAAAAACAAGGGCACCAACTTCGAAGATGATGGCAACTTAGGCAATGGCACCAGATGGACCATTTTGGAAAATCTATCACAGATTACCCAAATATCCTCTGAGAGACAGGGATATCAGAAATAAAATCCATTGAGATGTGAGTCCATGGTCTCTTAGGCACCGGCAATGCGAATAGCAATCCACTAGAACGAAAACAACAAGACTTGTATCCAGAACAAATCCCACAGGATTGCACAAAACTCCTCACATCATGAGATAAAGAAGGCCACCAAAAGGACCTACTCACCAAATCCCTGGTGCCAAAAATCCCAGGATGACCAACCAACGCAGAACAATGAATCTCAAACATCACTTTACTCCTCCACTGGTCAGGAACATACAATTTCCCCACAGGACATCTTTCAGGTTTGTCCTCCTGAAATTCCTCAAGAGCTAGTCTCAAATCGGGTGAAATAGTGGAGAGAACCACTCCTTCATGCAGGATGGTAGCAGGCTCAGTCACATCAAGAGCATCAGCAAAGAAACTCCTAGAGAGGGCCTTAATATTCTTAGTGCCTGGAAGATAAGAGACCGTAAAATTAAAGCAGTGAAAAACAAGGCCCATCTAGCCTGCCTGGGATTCAATCTCCTGGCTGATTTGAGGTAGATCAGATTCTTATGATTGGTGAGTACAACAATTTGATGTCTAGCCCCCTCCAACCAATGTCTCCATTCTTCAAAGGCTCACTTCATAGCCAATAATTCCCAATACCCCACATCATAATTCCATTCCGATGGGGAAAATTTTCGGGAAAAGAAGGCACAAGGTTTCATTTTAGAAGTCACAGGATCTCTTTGAGACAAGACAGCCCCTGCTTTGATCTCTGATGCATCGATCTCCACCTGAAACAGAAAAGACACATCCGGCTGCCGCAGGACTGGAGTAGAAATAAACCTCCTTTTAAGCTCCTGAAAAGCCAAGACTGCCTCCGGAGACCAATTCACAACATCACCTCCCTTCTTGGTCAAATCAGTCAATGGCTTGACGATACCAGGAAAATAACCTATGAATTTATGATAGAAATTAGCAAAACCCAAAAACTTCTGAAGGGTTTTCAAAGAAGTAGGCTGAACCGAATGATGAATGGCCTGGACCTTGACCGGATACATTTCAATAGAAGACGGGGACAAAATGAACCCCAAAAAAGAGATCTTTTGTATGCCAAAAAGATATTTTGATCCCTTAACATACAGCGCATTGTCCCTAAGAACCTGGAACACTGTCCGAACCTGTTGACATGAGAATCCCAATGGTCGGAAAAAATCAAAATGTTGTCCAAATAGACAATCAAAAACTTGTCCACAAAGTCCTGGAAAATATCATTCATGAAAGATTGAAAGACGGAAGGGGCATTAGTGAGCCCAAGGGCATCACTAGGTACTCAAAATACCCCTCAGGGGTATTAAACGCTGTCTTCCATTCATGTCCCTGCTTCATGCGAATGAGATTATACGCCCCCTGAAGATCAAGTCTAGTAAACCAACTAGCACCCTTTACTCTGGAAAACAGGTCAGAAATCAGAGGCAATTGATACTGATATTTAACCGTAATTTCAGCCATCCTTCTTGGCCACAAAGAAAAAAACGGCCCCCAAATGTGAAGATGATGGTCTAATGTAAACCTTCGCCAATGACTCCTTAATATAAGTCCATATAGTAACATGTTTAGGTACAGATAAATGGAAAAGCCGTCCCTTGGGAAATTTACATCCAGGCACTAATTCAATAGCGCAGTCATAGTCCCTATGCAGAGACAAGTACGCAGCCTCGGTCTCATTAAACACATCCATGAAATCCGACAAATCGTCAGGGACCTTCTGTGTCTGAGACGAAATAGACAAAACAGGAGTATCACTATGCACACATTGACAGCCCCAACTAGTCACAGCCAAAGATGTCCAATCCAGAACTGGATTATGGGTTTGCAACCAAGGGAATACCAATACCCAAATTATGCAACACCAAAAACTTACAATCCTCCTGGTGGTTTGGTGCGACCCGCATCGCCACCTGAGTCCAAAACTGAGTTTGCAAAGGTACCATGGGGAAACCACAACGCTCAGCAATTCCCAAATCCATCAAGTTCAGGGCAGATCCTGAATCAATAAAAGCCATAGCAGAAAATGACAACGGAACAGATCAAAGAAACTGACAAAAGAAACTTAGGCTGAACATTGCCCAAAGTAAATAAACGGGCAAATCGTTTTTCGCGCTTAGGGCAGACGGAAATAGTATGAGAGGCGTCTCCACAGAAAAAACATTGTTTATTACACCATCTAAAACCCTGCCGTTCAGTCTTAGAAATGACCCTATCACACTGCATAGGCTTCGGAGACTGGTCTGAGACTGATACCTCCGCTCGCATCGTTGTTACGTTCACGTAAACGTCTGTCAATCTAAATGGCCAATGACATAGAGTCATTGAGACCAGAGGGGACAGGAAAGCCCACCATAACATCCTTTAAAGGCTCTGCCAAACCCTTCCGAAAAAGAGCCGCAAGAGCCACATCGTTCCATTTAGTAAGGACCTCCCACTTCCTAAATTTCTGACAATATATTTCTGTGGGTTCCTGACCCTGGATCAGAGCCAATGTCTTCTCGGCTTGATCAGTAGCATTGGGTTCATCATACAACAACCCCAGAGCCTGAAAAAAAGAATCCACATCACCAAGAATTGGATCTCCAGGCGCCAGGGAAAAAGCCCAATCCTGGGGGTCACCACGCAACAGGGAGATAACAATCTTGACCCGCTGCATGGAGGACCCTGAGGACTTAAAATAACTTACAATTGTTCTTAAAGTTCAAAAATTTAGACCAATCCCCAGAAAACAAATCAGGGACAGAGATCTTAGGTTCTACAGCTGGTGTCTGAGCAAGATAATGGATCTATCCTGAACCTGAGAAGCAAGATGATTAACCCGATCAGCTAATTGTGTAGCATCCATTGCAGCACAAGATCCTCCACGACACCCAGAGAAAAAGAGGAAAAATAAAAAAAATAATATTCTGACACTTTTTTTTTTTCCTTTCCTTCAATTAAGTACCCTTGTATCTTATATTTGGCCAGTGATACTGTTATGATTCAGTGATCGAGGAGGATCAAAGGGGTAGAAACTAGGAAATCCAGAGAATCACCAGAGTGGTAGGAAACTCAGCAGACTGCAGACCTCTAACTGACAACACAACTAGAAGTAACCGTGGGACGTGCCTACGATGACCTGATCGCCTCGACACAGCCGGAGAGCTATTTGTTCCTAAAGAGAGAAATACAAGAAAAGCTAATCTGCCTCTGAGCAGTTCCCCAAAGATTATAGGTAGCCTCCAAACATGTAAAACCGGTGAGACAACATGAAATACAGTACACAGGTAGAGAACAGGTTAACTCTACTACCAGCACTGGCCATAAGAGTGAGCCCCAAACCGGAACCCAGTCCAAATGTGTTCACAACAGTTCCCTCTGCACTGTGACTACCTTTCAGATATATGTAGACCTCTATTAAGTCTCCTCTCAGCCTTCTCTTTTGCAAACTAAACATTCCTAGTTCCTTTATTTGGCCTTCAAATTACATGGTTTGCAGACCTTCTCCATCTTGGTTGCGCTTCTCTGAACTTGCTCCAATATATCGATGTCTTTCTATACTGTATATCAATATCTATATACTGTATCAATATATCGATGTCTTTTTTTGGTACTTTTATTAGGACTTTTTAAATCTATTTTTGTAATAATTTTGTGTAAAAATGTGAGTTATTCTATATCAGTGTAATTCTCCTAATCGGGCAGCATCCATTACAATAGATGTTACAGATTTACACCTGGTGGGTGTTTTCAACTTTTTTAAAAAAAAAACTATAGGCCCAGTATCCTGCCTGACCAAGAATTTTGACCTTTAGGCTTCTTCATGGTGCATGTTAGAAAAAACAAAAATACAACACAACGCGTCCCAACCACCGGATGGAACCTGAGTAACCAAGAGCATGTCCAAGCCCAGAAACCTTTTGGCCCATGGTATGTTCAGCTGGTACTATACAAACCTTGATTACGGATCTTAATTGGCGTGTAAAACATAGAAATAAAAATTGTTAGTGCTGGGTCGTGTCAATATACAATACAATATATCGGGGTATAACGAGAAGGGCAAAGTGACGCATTCTATATGAAGCTAGAAAAACTAAGTACCTCATTTAGGCCTTTAGGGTTAATGGTATCCAAGAGATAGCTCCATCTTGCCTCTTGCTGTAAGATTTTCCTATCCCAATTTCCCTTCCTAGTCGGTTTAGGGACAACTTCTATCATCTGAAATCTTATTCATTTCGGGTTACCCTGGTGACATTGCACAACATGCTTAGCAATGGGTGTGTCAAGCTTATGCATAATGTCCCCCAAATGTTCTCCAATACGTATACGGAACTGACGTTTGGTCTTGCCTAAATAACTCAATGGACAGGGGCAAGTGCATCTGTAAATAACACCCTCCATGCGGCAATTACTAAAGTTGTTATTATAAAATGTTCTCCCTGTATTAAAGTTGGAAAAGGTTTTCCTTTGATCGATATAGGGAGAAAAACTTCACCATCTGCATCTAAAAGTGCCTATCGGCTTATGATCGAGCCATGTTCCTGTAGATCTTTGTGGCTCGAAGTGACTATGAACCATAAAATCTTTAATTGTTTTTCCCCTTCTGTAGGTGACACTCTGATGGGGTAATAAATTTACTTAGATCCGGGTCTGCTCTCAGAATATCCCAATGACATCTGAGAATGCTCATAATTCTGGTCATCATAGGATCCGATAAGTCTCGTAAAGGATTCTGAGGTGGATCTCTCACAAGGGACTAAGAGATATCTTCTATTGATATCACGAGCAGACTCATAGGCTGTTTTTATGACATGTGCAGGGTATCCCCTATCTCTGAAACGATTCCTAAGCTGTTGTGCTTTATCATGGTAATCGTAGAGAGATGAGCAGTTCCTTCTAATACGCAGGAACTTTCCTTTGGGTATACCTTTGCATATGGCCAGGGGATGGTGACTCTCCCATCTTAGGAGGCTGTTGGTAGCCATTGATTTCTGAAAAATACTCATTCCCAGGGGGCCATCTTGATGTTTGACAATGTTTACGTGTAAAAAGGACAGTCTGTCACCCCCTATCTCACAGGTGAATTTTAGCCCCAGAGAGTTGGTATTAAGACATGTCACAAAGTCCTCAAATGACTTTGCATCACCCATCCAGAGGACAAGAATGTCATCAATGTATTGACCCCAGAATAGAAGCTGGGGTCCCCATGTGGCATCCTCATCCCCAAAGACCACTCTGTCCTCCCACCAACTAAGGAACATGTTAGCATAGGTGGGAGCACACGAGCTCTCCAATGCTGCGCCCCTGAGTTGGTGGTAGAATTTATTGTTGAAGATAAAGTAGTTATGTGTCAGCACAAAAGTGAGGAGTAGAGTTGAGTGATATTCGATTCGATCGGTTCGCCAATTTCAAATTCGAGTGATTTTGGTCGGTGTTCGAGTCGCTCGACAAACTCGAACGATTTGCTTCAAGTTCGGCAGTTCGAGTTACGTTCGATAATGGTTCGATCACCAAAACGCGTAGCTAGTTACTAGCTGGCTTTTCACTGTAATACTGTGAGTCACTGTGAATCATGATTTTATCAAAATTCAGCGCATAGTGTGCGGGGGGGACGGGGTTTACATCAGTGCTGCTGCTGAGTGCTGAAAGAATGTCGGTCGCCTTTTTTTTTTTTTTTCCTAACCGCACTTACAGTGGGGCAGGCCGGGCTATCAGCCAATCACAAACACACACACACAGCAAAGTGGATTTTTGCCAAACAAGCAAGGGCATGTGTCATAGGCTGTGCATGTCACATGTCTTTGCCCCATAAGACCCGGCCATTTTCCCCATCGTCGCCATTATCTCTCTGCTGCGGGTGGGTGACAATCACCGCTCCCGCTCCTGCTGCTGCTGTGTGCGCTATAGACATACAGTGCAATCTACACATCGCTTTATGGATTAGGGACTACTTGTAATTTCAGCCCTTTTCAGGGCTACATTACAGCCGTTCATAGCCATTGTTGCTAGGCAGGTCTGTGCCAGCGCTGTGCAGGGGTTTATATTACAGCATCTGGCTAAATCAGCTCAGGAAATTCCTTGGGGCATTGTTTCATTGGCAGGGATAGAAAATGAGGTTTCCTCTGCTGACAAGCTAGCTACAGCACCTGTGCATTCTATACACCTGTCCATTTTTGCTTTGCAATTTTAATTGCAAAAAGTGCTGCCACTTTTAGGGGCATACTAAAATTGTCTGGGATACTAACTTAGGGTTCCTCTGCTATCAAGCAAGGTACACCAACTGTGAATTCTACACACCTGTCCATTTTTGCTACGCAATTTTAATTGCAAAAAGTGCTGACACTTTTAGGGGCATACTAAAATTGTCTGGCAAACTAACTTAGGCTCTGTGCGCACTGGGAAATGGAATTTTCTTGTGAAAATTCCGCATGTCCTCAAAGATTACCGCACCCGCGGTAAAAAAACGCGGGAAACTGCATCCGAAAACCGCATGCGGTTTGCCGCGGTTTTACCGCGGTATTATTCGCGGTTTTGCCGCGTGCGGGTTGGGATGTGCTTTATTGCATTCAATGCAATAAAGCACATTGAAGGAAAAAAAAAAAAAAAAAAAAGTCCTTTAATTCTGAGATAGTAGATAGACAGAAGAATAGATAGAGGGATAGATAGATAGACAGACAGATAGATAGAGGACAGATAGATAGAAGGATAGATAGATGACAGATCGCTGCATTTCCCACGGTCGGCAGTGAGTTCACATTACCGGCCGTGGGAAATGACCGGTAATTACCTCTGCTGTCTGCTGCATTCAGCCTGTGTCTGTGACAGTCGCGGCTGGATGTCAGCAGTGCAGGACGCAGGAGCCGGAGCTGTGTGGATTATGCCGGAGCTTTGTTTGGGGGGGGTTAATAAAATGGTGAACGAGGCTTGTTGGTTTTATTTAAAATAAAGGATTTTTCGGTGTCTGTGTCTTTTTCACTTTACTTACGGGTTGATCATGTCAGCTGTCACATAGACGCTGCCATGATTAAGCCTGGGGTTAATGGCGGTGGTCCCCCATCACCATTAACCCCTTGTATTACCTTGCCACCACTGCTACACGGTGGCAAGAAGAGCCGAGGACACGCCGGTATTGTCGCATATTGCATGCGACAGTGCCGGGGCAGCTGCGGCTGATATTCTCGGCTGCCGGAGGGGGAGTGAGGCGGGGGACATTATCCCTGCCCCTCTCCCTCCCCAGCCTGAGAATACCGGGCCGCCGCTGTGTGCTTACCTCGGCTGGAAGGTAAATATGCAGCGGAGCCCACGTTCTTTTTTTTCTAGATTTCCGTTTTCTTTCTATGTGTGTTCTATGTATCTGTGTCTGTGTTCTATGTGTCTGTGATGTGTGTGTGTGTGATCTGTGTGTTTGTGTTTACTCTCTGCACGGCTTCCTCTTCCTGTAATGACATCACTTCCCTGCAAAACCGCAAGCAAGTGATGCACAATACCGGAGGTAAACCGCGAAATGCCGCAGGGAATAACGCAGGAAAACGCAGTGAACCGCACAGAATTTGCTGCCTGCGTTATTCCCTGTGGGATTTCATGATTAACATTGAGTCAATGGAGGGAAATCCCGCAGCGACGTGCGGAAAAGAAGTGACATGCACTTGTTTTTGCTGCGGGATTCCCGCAGCAAAACATGCAGCTGTCAAATTCCGCCCAGTGCGCACAGGATTTTTTTTCTCCATAGGTTTTGCTGGTGATTCACTGCAGAGATGTTATGAACATTTTCTGCAGCGAAACATGCAGCAAATCCGCGAAAAATCCACGGCAAAATCCGGTAAGTGCGCACATAGCCTTAGGGTTCCTCTGCTGTCAAGCAAGGAATACCAACTGTGCATTCTACACACCTCTCCATTTTTGATATGCAATTTTAATTGCAAAAAGTGCTGACACTTTTAGGGGCATACTAAAATTGTCTGGGATACTAACTTAGCGTTCCTCTGCTGTCAAGCAAGGTACACCAACTGTGTATTCTACACACCTGTCCATTTTTGCTACGCAATTTTAATTGTAGAAAGTGCTGACACTTTTAGGGGCATACTAAAATTGTCTGGGATACTAACTTATGTGGGCGTTACACGGGACGATAAATCGTGCGATCGCATAAGCGATCGCACCCACCCCCCGTCGTAGGTGCGTCTCGGGCAATTAGTTGCCCGTGGCGCACAAAGTCGTTAACCCCCCGTCACACGTACTTACCTCCCGGGCGACATCGCTATGGCTGGTGAACATCCACTTCCTGAAGGGGGAGATACGTTCGGCATCATGCGACGTCACACGGCAGACGGCCAATAGAAGCGGAGGGGCGGAGATGAGTGGGATGTAAACATTCCGCCCACCTCCTTCCTTTCCGCATTGCCGGCGGGACGCAGGTAAGCTGTGTTCGTCGCTCCCGGGGTGTCACACGGAGCGATGTGTGCTGCCACGGGAGCGACGAACAACCGACGCACAGAAGGAGGAATGAGATTATGAAAATGAACGACGCGTCAACTATGAATGAGAAGGTGAGTATTTCTGCTCATTCATAGGTGTCACACGGTACAATATCTTTGACGATGCCGGATGTGCGTCACTAACGCCGTGACCCCGACGACATATCGCCAGATATATCTTACCGTGTGACGCCCGCATTAGGGTTCCTCTGCTGTCAAGCAAGGTACACCAACTGTGCCTTCTACACACCTCTCCATTTTTGCTACGCAATTTTAATTGCAAAAAGTGCTGACACTTTTAGGGGCGTACTATAATTGTCTGGGATACTAACTTAGGGTTCCTCTGCTGTCAAGCAAGGTACACCAACTGTCCATTCTACACACCTGTCCATTTTTGCTACGCAATTTTAATTGCAAAAAGTGCTGACACTTTTAGAGGCATAGTTTCATTGTCTGTGATATTCAGTGTTGGTTCTTCAGCTGTCAATAAAGCTAGACCAACTCTGCATGGTACACCACCTCTCCATTTCTGCTACGCAATTTTTAACTGCAGGTAGTCCAGCCAATCTGTGACGAAAGTGCAGGCATGGATATAATGTTGCCTTCATCCAAAGGTGATTCTCTCGATGTCTGAGAGAGTTCAACACCACCAGCTGTTTCCACTTCAAAAACAACTGACGACCTGCCAATCACATTGCCTGTTGCGGGTAAAGGGGTGGAAGGTCAGCGTCAAAAAGCATGTGTGCTTGCTGTCCCCACAGTCAGAGGATGAAGAGCACTCACATGTCATTGATGGGGCAGATGGTGGTTAAACCGCCCTGCTAGGCCACATTGGAGCATAGTGACCCTTCCACATAGACTTATGCTTCATTTAAAGTCGTGTACAGAGTGGGCTCCCCAGTATACCGCAAAACCACGCAACAGGAAAAGGACTCTAGGCAGTTGGGTTGATAAATGATTGTTTAACTTTCCCAAAACAAAAGATAAAGACAATGCATAAAACTGAAAGAATAGAACAATCTATTCATAAGTCAAAAAAAACGTACACCCCTATGCTGCGACACTCATAATGGCGATTTATACCCCCTTCTCACCAATCTTGGCCTAACCAAGGGACTGTCTAAACTGTTGCCTACTACCTGGTAATTCTTCTGCGTAGCAGTAGTAAATGCGTGTGTGTGTGTGTGTGTGTGTGTGTGTGTGTGCGCGAACACAACTTACCAGTGGCACATCACAAGAGCTTAGAACTTATCTACCTAAACATAGACAAAACCCATTAACCCCCCTGAATACCCTTGTTAGCTGAAGCCTCACAGATAAGGCAGATGATAACAGTGGTAAGTCAAACCACACAGCTCAGCAACACAGTCCTGGAAATCTTGTAAAGCAACAGTCAATGCAAACATGTGCCGCTGTCCCTCTAGGATTTTAACTGTAACTGACAAATTGACAGAGCAGAGGCAGCAAGTCTTATTGTCTATATAGTCGACCTAAGCAGAACAGATATGTGTTTGGTTAACAAAACAAAGTGTTGCGTGTGACAGTTCATGGACAAAGTACTCAAAGTAGTGAATTTTTAGCTTCTACTTAGAGATTGGTGATAAATATTACAGATGACACGACTTGAGTGATCTTTTGTGATGTAAAAAAAGCCCCAGGCTAGGTAAGGCTTACAGCCCATGCGACCTGCAGAGCCACAACGAATTTTGCTCAGAGGCAGAGTTGTGGCTGAGTATTTAGTTGTTGACATGCTTCCAGTACTTTGTCTCTGTTCAGGGAGGCGCAACCTAACCTCGTCATCAGTACCATCCTTCTCCACCTCCTCTGCTGACCTCATCGACTGGCTGACTGTGGTTTGATAGTAAGTGGGGTCTCCAACCTCATCATCACCCTGTGTGTTTTCACTCCCCTTGTCCTGACTCCTTCGAGCCAACCTCTTCCTGCCCTGACCGAATAGTAAAGTCGTCGTTCCAATCAGGTATCTGAGTCTCATAAGCATGTTCCCCATTGTCTCCACCAGGAGGATTTATAGTTTGGGAATGGGGGTGTACATTATGCTCAGAACCTTCTTCATTGGGGCCTGGATCCGACTCACAAAGTGTTACGGGGGGCTGTCTGATAATAAAACCTAAAGGAATATCAGACAGTCAGGGTCCACCGTGCAAAGACTCTGCTGCAGACTATGGCAGAGGATAAGGGGTATATAAGTATGCCACTGTAAATAATAATAGCACAAGTGCAGAGTGCAATACCTCTGTTAAACTCACAAAGGAATACAATTAGAAAATAAAGCAATTCCTCCCGTACTTGGAGGGTGTGTGGAATGGTCTCTGTTAAGGATCACAGAGACAAAAGCAGTGAGTGTGAAATGGCACCTACCTAGGTCCGTTCCTCTAGTGGTGCCAGGAGACGGACAGCAGCGTAAGCCGCACAAAGCTCCTACCTGCGTTCGCTCTACTAGTGTGCGAGGACACAAACTACTAGATATGGCACCTGCCTAGGTCCGCTCTTCTAGTGGTGCAAAAGAGACGGACAGCAGCATAAGCCGCACAAAGCTCCTACCTCTGTTCGCTCCCCTAGTGTGCGAGGATACGAACAACTGCCAGACGCAGTATAAGGAACGTTACCCTATCGGCAACGTCCACCTACGAGTAGAATCACAAGGCCCAGCCGGACCATGTGCCTCAGGCACCTGCCTATGTCCGCTCCCCTAAGAGGTAAGGATACGGACTGCAGCCGAAGCTGTAAGGTATAAGAACGCTACCCTGCCGGTAGCGCTCACCTAGCATAGACAGAGAGATGCCTAGAGGAACGTGCACAGAGCGTCTACTCTCATGCAAGAACCAAGAGGACTGAGCGCCGTGCGGCGTGCGTCAGGGTCTTATATAGACTCTGTGCCTCATCCAAGATGGAGGACACCAGAGCCAATCCGCTGCCAGAATGACAGGAATGACGTCACGCTGGCCTATCACCGAGCAAAGCGTCACAAGCACATGACCAGCGACCAATCGGCATAGAAGGTGTCAGAGACATATGACCACGTGTCACAAGCACATGACCAGCGGCCAATCGGCATAGAAGGTGTCAGAGACATGTGACCTCGTGTCAGCGATGATGTCACCCGCACATGTGCAATGGCTCCAAGATAGGACTTAGTCTCCAGCGCTTGCACATGTGCAGTAGCAAGAAATCTGGACATAGTCTCCAGTGCTCGCACATGTGCAGTAGCAAGAAATCTGGACATAGACTCCAGTGCCACAGCAACCGTAACAGTACCTCCCCCTCAAGGGTCCCCCTCCCGGCGACGCAGGTAATCGGCAACTAAGTCGGGAGCATGGACAGCCTCCTCAGGCTCCCAAAAGCGATGTTCCGGGCCGTAGCCCTCCCAATCTATCAAGAAGAACCTGCGCCCTCTAACCATCTTAGAACCAACTATGGCTCGTACCTCATAGCTAGAGCGAGAGGAATCAGAGGCAGGAGAGTGCACTTCACGAGCGTGAGGTAAAATAGCCGGCTTTAGCAGTGACACATGGAATTTGTCATGGATCCTAAGATGGACGGGTAACTTCAATTGGTAGACTACAGGATTTACCTGTCGAAGAACCTCATAAGGACCCAGGAAGCGAGGAGCACATTTGACAGAGCTCACTCTAAGTCTCACGTGTTTTGCAGAGAGCCACACAAAGTCCCCCAGAGAAAAGACAGGAGTCGGGCGACGAAACCGATCGGACACCGTCTTCATACGGTCCTTAGCTGCTTGGATCGACTCTTGAGTCCAATCCCAAACCTCTCTGGCATTAGTTGCCCAGTCGGCCACAAGAGGAGGAGGTGCAGCAGCGGGAAATGGTACCGGTACCCTAGGGTGTTGTCCATTATTGAGTACGAACGGTGTCTGCCCAGTGGCCTCAGCCAGCGAATTGTTAAGGGCAAATTCTGCCCAGGGTAGGAGGGAGGACCAGTTATCGTGGTTCTCAGCAACAAAGTGTTGAAGGTATATAATCATGGATTGATTGGTACGCTCAACCAAACCATTGGTCTCCGGATGGTATGCCGAAGAGAGATTCAACTCAATTTGCAGAAGGCTACAAAGATCTCGCCAGAAACGGGAAGCAAATTGCAGGCCTCTATCACAAATGATACGATCTGGCATCCCGTGAAGCCTAAAGACATGCTTGAGGAATAGTTTGGCTAGTACCCTGGAAGACGGGAATCTCAATAACGGTACGAGATGAACCATCCGGGAGAAATGGTCCGAAATGACCCACACAAATCTATGTCCCTATGAACATGGAAGATCACCCACAAAGTCCATGCCTACCACCTCCCATGGTCTATCTGGCACTGGTAAAGGATGCAAGAGCCCAGCCGGTCTCTGCCGCAATGGACAGTTGCGAGCACACGAGTAGCAGGAACCGACATATCTCTTGACGTGGCTGGCTAAGTGTGGCCACCAATACCACCTCTCCAGTAACTCTCGTGTCCGCCTAATACCAAAATGCCCACCCACCTTTGAAGTGTGGGCCCACGACAGTATATCATTCTGTCGATCAGGCGGAACAAAGGTCTTGCCCGGTGGGATTTGGTCTAACGTCACAGGGGAGAGCGTATGAAAAACCCTGCAGGGAAGGATAAGACGAGGTTTGTCAATCTCTTCCTGGGTAGAAACCATAGAGCGAGACAGGGCGTCTGCCTTGTTATTCTTACTCCCAGACAGATAGTTGATGGAGAAGTGAAAGCGGGAGAAAAACAAGGACCAGCGGGCTTGGCGAGGATTCAGACGCTGAGCGGTTTGTAAGTACGTCAGATTCTTATGGTCTGTATAGACCTGGAAAGGATGTTTCGCTCCTTCCAGCAAGTGACGCCACTCCTCCAAGGCTAATCTCAGGGCGAGCAGTTCCATATCCCTAATGGTATAGTTTCTCTCTGCCGGTGAAAAGGTTTTAGCAAAGAAGAAACACGGCCTTTTTCTACCTGCACCGTTCTTTTGATACAAGACCGCACCAGCACCCACTGAAGAGGCATCAACTTCCAAGAGGAAGGGCTTATTCTCATCGGGTCTTTGAAGAACGGGAGCAGTTGAAAAGTGTCTTTTTACTGCCTCAAAAGCCTGAGATGTCTCAGTAGACCAGACTTTGGGATTAGCACCTTTCTTAGTCAAGGCCAGCAAAGGGGCCACCAAAGTAGAAAAATGGGGTATGAACTGCCTGTAATAATTTATGAATCCTAAGAAGCGTTGCACCGCCTTCAAGGAATGAGGTTCGGACCATTCCAGGACAGCAGAGAGCTTCGCAGGATCCATAGCCAGACCCTCTTGTGAGATAATGTAGCCCAAAAAAGGCAAGGATGACTGCTCGAATACACATTTTTCAAGTTTAGCAAACAATGAGTGCTCCCTTAAACGGGAAAGGACACGAACGACATCCTGACGATGAGTCTCCAGATCAGGAGAAAAAATCAGGATGTCGTCCAGATACACCACTACAGAGGATAACAGTAAATCCCTGAACACATCGTTTTCGAAGTCCTGAAATACTGAGGGTGCATTACATAAACCAAAAGGCATGACGAGGTATTTATAGTGACCGTCTCGGGTGTTAAAAGCGGCCTTCCATTCGTCACCCTCTCAAATTCGTACCAAGTTATACGCACCCCGCAGATCCAACTTCGTAAAAACCTGAGCTCCCCTCAGTCTGTCAAAGAGCTCCGAAATTAAAGGTAACGGGTATTTGTTCTTTATTGTGATTGCGTTGAGACCCCTGCAATCTATGCAGGGACGCAAATCACCCTCTTTCTTCCGAACAAAGAAAAACCCAGCTCCCGCGGGAGAGACAGACTTACGAATGAACCCCTTCTCTAAACTCTCTCTTATATAGGTGGACATGGCCTCCGACTCAGGTATCGACAGGGGGTAAACCCTGCCCTTAGGTGGAACCGAACCTGGGATAAGGTCTATGGCACAGTCATACGGCCTATGGGGTGGAAGAACCTCAGCACCCTGTTTGGAGAACACGTCAGCGAAATCCAAATAGGGTGTAGGTATGGGAGAGAGATCAGTTGATGCAACCGCAACGACCTTAGGTGGTAATGGAAGACATCGGGACTGACATTTCGAACCCCAACTAATAATGCTGTCGGACTCCCAGTCAATGTGAGGAGCATGAGTCTGAAGCCATGGGAGACCCAGAAGGACGTCGTATATACCCTCAGGCAAAACAAGAAAAGAAATCTCCTCTATGTGACCCTGAGGCAGGGAAAGGCGCAAGGGAACTGTCCTCAATGTAATGGAATCAGACAACATAGTCCCATTAACAACACGGACAGGAATAGGCACCTCTAACATGATAGAGGGAATATTGTGTCTCTTTACAAATCCTGAGGACACAAAAGTCCCGTCAGCTCCAGAATCCACAAAAGCCATAATAGGCCATGTATTCTCAGAGAATGAGAGCTGACCTGGGATACTACACTTAGAGGGTGCAGAAGACGTCCCTAGTAACCCCCCTCTAATGGTTACTAGACCTGGGAGTTTCCCTGATGGTTAGGACACTTGTTGGCATAGTGCCCAGCCTGACGACATACGTAACATATAGGAGGACCAGACTTGCGTAGTCTGGAGGACGTATGACCTAACTCCATAGGAGTGGGAGATGTTTCAGATGCTGAGGAAGATGGTAGTGGACCCTCAACAACTGGAATAGCCCGATGCTTAGGGCGTGAGGAAGAGACCTCGAGTCTACATTCCCTATGGCGTACGTCGATCCTTGTTGCTATTGTGATCAAGTCCTCCAGAGAAGCAGGGACCTCACGAGTAGCAAGGGCATCCTTGACATAGCCTGCCAACCCTCTCCAGAAGATAGGAATCAACACCTTCTCTGGCCAATCTAGTTCTGCCACCAGAGTTCTAAAAGCAATGGCATAAGAACTAGTGGATAACGAACCCTGAGATAGATCTAAGAGTCTCAGGGCCGCATCATGGGTAACCTGCGGACCCATGAATACCGCTTTAAGAGCATCAAGAAAGTCTTGATGTCTCAGAGTAACCACATCAGAGCGCTCCCATAAGGGAGTCGCCCATTCTAAGGCTTTGTCCTGAAGTAAGGAGATGATAAAGCCTACTCTGGACCTCTCCGTAGAGAAGTGAGAAGAGTTGACCTCTAAGTGTATCTGACACTGACTAATGAAACCACGACATGATCTGGCATTGCCAGAATATCTGTTTGGCAAAGCAAGTCGAGGATCATGTGCAGATGTCACCATGGTCTGAGGTTTATCCTCTATAGTCTTGAGCCGCGACTCAAGTACTTGTATGTAATGGTGTAACTGCTGATATTCTGCCATAACTGCCAGACCCTTGGCTCAGTCCTAATGTTACGGGGGGCTGTCTGATAATAAAACCTAAAGGAATATCAGACAGTCAGGGTCCACCGTGCAAAGACTCTGCTGCAGACTATGGCAGAGGATAAGGGGTATATAAGTATGCCACTGTAAATAATAATAGCACAAGTGCAGAGTGCAATACCTCTGTTAAACTCACAGAGGAATACAATTAGAAAATAAAGCAATTCCTCCCGTACTTGGAGGGTGTGTGGAATGGTCTCTGTTAAGGATCACAGAGACAAAAGCAGTGAGTGTGAAATGGCACCTTCCTAGGTCCGTTCCTCTAGTGGTGCCAGGAGACGGACAGCAGCGTAAGCCGCACAAAGCTCCTACCTGCGTTCGCTCCACTAGTGTGCGAGGACACGAACCACTAGATATGGCACCTGCCTAGGTCCACTCTTCTAGTGGTGCAAAAGAAACGGACAGCAGCATAAGCCGCACAAAGCTCCTACCTCTGTTCGCTCCCCTAGTGTGCGAGGATACGAACAACTGCCAGACGCAGTATAAGGAACGTTACCCTATCGGCAACGTCCACCTACGAGTAGAATCACAAGGCCCAGCCGGACCATGTGCCTCAGGCACCTGCCTATGTCCGCTCCCCTAAGAAGTAAGGATACGGACTGCAGCCGAAGCTGTAAGGTATAAGAACGCTACCCTGCCGGTAGCGCTCACCTAGCATAGACAGAGAGATGCCTAGAGGAACGTGCACAGAGCGTCTACTCTCATGCAAGAACCAAGAGGACTGAGCACCGTGCGGCGTGCGTCAGGGTCTTATATAGACTCTGTGCCTCATCCAAGATGGAGGACACCAGAGCCAATCCGCTGCCAGAATGACAGGAATGACGTCACGCTGGCCTTTCACCGAGCAAAGCGTCACAAGCACATGACCAGCGACCAATCGGCATAGAAGGTGTCAGAGACATGTGACCACATGTCACAAGCACATAACCAGCGGCCAATCGGCATAGAAGGTGTCAGAGACATGTGACCTCGTGTCAGCGATGATGTCACCCGCACATGTGCAATGGCTCCAAGATGATAGGACTTAGTCTCCAGCGCTTGCACATGTGCAGTAGCAAGAAATCTGGACATTGTCTCCAGTGCTCGCACATGTGCAGTAGCAAGAAATCTGGACATAGACTCCAGTGCCACAGCAACCGTAACACCTCTCCCCCCAACCTTGCACAACAGAAATGTGATCACACTCTCCCTCATCTACTGAGTCTTCTATGCCCATCGCCAGTTCGTCCTCCATTTCTTTCTAGGCTCCTGCACCTTCCTCAACAGTTTGGCTGCTACTATGCGCCCTTGTTAATCCCTCTCCCCCATCGTCCCATGCCTGCCGCATTGGTGCTGCTGACCGTCTGGACCTTGTAGATCTTGTTATCCCTTCCGCATGTGACTCATCTTGTACTTCCTCCCCTTCCTCTTGTCCCACCACCTGATTCTGAATACTGTTTACAGTGTGCTCCAGCATGTAGATGACCGGAATTGTCATGCTGATAATGGCATCGTCAAGGCTAAACATCTTCGACGCCATTTGTAAACTGTGAAGAAAGGTGCATAGGTCTCCAGAGCTAACCGTCCACAACTCCTCAGCGGTGTGACTCACATTTCCCATACATTTCAAAGTAAAGATTTGACCTCCTGATGGCGTTGAGCTCTGCTGCCAGCATAGTAAGGAGGTGTGCGGGATTCCTTGTGCACAGTTACAATGCGGGTGGCCTTACCAGACAGGTTTTGAGCAGAGGTTGAGGACCTAGACGAGGTTGAGGAGGCAGAAGCAGTGGAGGAACTTCTACATCTACATACAGAGGAAGGATTGACACACAACTCGTGGGGACGGAAAGACTTGTACAGTAGACCATTCTCAATCTCTCACCATAGTTACCCAGTGCCCAGTCAGCGACATGTAATGCCCCTGTCCATGCTTACCGGTCCAATTATCTCTGGTGAAATGCACCCTGTCACACACACAGTTTCTCAAGGAAGCGGTGATGTTGTGTGCGACATGCTGGTGTAGCGCAGGCATGCCTTTCTTGGAGAAGGAGTGGCGACTGGGCATCTGCTCTTGGGGCACTGTGATGGGCATAAGGTCTCGAAAATCCTCTGTGTCCACCGGGTGGAAAGGCAGCATTTCTGTAGCCAACAGGTTGCAGATCCTGAAAGTCAACCTCTTAGGCATGTCATGCCCTTCTAAAATCATGTAAAACACAGCAATGGGACTCCAACCACAGTCTCCCTCTTTTCCAAAAATTGGGCCACACGCACCACTTTGCATGAAGCACTATCAAAAATCCACAAGACTTTCGTCTCCCCAAGATGACACAGGGGTAGAAAAGATCTCTCTGATCCATGACTTCTTCTTCTTGGATCATTTAAAACATAGCAAGGGGACACCAACCAGAGTCTCCCTATTTTCCAAAAATTGGGCCCCAGACAACACTTAAGTGACATCAATTGTCCCACACTTGCAAAATTAAAATATTGATTTCCATGAATCAAAAATCTGCAAGCCTTTACTCTCCCCAGGATGACACAGGGGTAGAAAAGTCTTTGCGTATCCATGATTTGTTCATCTTGATGAACGTTAATCTGTCCACATTGTCAGTGGACAGACGCGTGCGCTTATCTGTCAGCACACCCCCAGCAGCACTGAAGACACGTTCCGAGAGAACGCTGGTTGCGGGATACTACAAGATCTTCAAGGCGTAAGTGGCGACCTCAGGCAATTTATCCAGATTGGAAGCCCAAAATGAGCAAGGCTCAAGTTGCACAGTAATCGCATCGCTGTTCACTTGCAGATACTCCTATATCTGTGTCTCCTCCTCCTTTTACTCGTCCAGCTCTTTTGTTTTCGCATGAGTATATGTCCCTGTCACTTTTCCATGTGTTTGTGATGTCTTGTGAGATGTTTGTCACCTTTTGGACACCTTAGAAGGTGTTTTCTATGTGTTTGTATGTGTTTGTGTTTGCCTGCCATTGTTTTCAATGGGGTTCGAAGGTGTTCGTCGAATGTTCGTCTAACGTTCGCCGAACTGAGCCGCCATTCGACAAACCAAACTCGAACACTAGGGAGGTGGCTCAACACTAGTGAGGAGCTTATTTATGAATAGGTTATGTGCCCTAAACTGAATTTCCCTTGTCTCAAGGTAATAACTAGAGTTGAGCGGATCGGTCATAATCCGGGTCCAGCGGATCCGGATCGGGTTGATGCTGAAGTCCGGATCTGATCCGGAATCCGCGGCCATATAAATCAATGGGGAACAGGATCCGGGACGAAAGAGAGGGAGAGAGGGAGAGAGAGAGGGAGGGAGAGAGAGAGGGAGAGAGAAAAAAAAAAAAGGAAAAAGAATCGTGTTGGAATTCACATGTGTCCCATCTAACTTACATAACAGGTCTGTGGTGTCTCTAAAGCCTGCTTTACACGTTGCAATTAGTTGTACAATCGCATTTGCGATGTGACACGCCCAGGTTGCATACGGGATCTTATGAGATTGCACATAGGTCGTTCATTTGCTGTCACACGAGCATTAGTAGTCTATGTTAAATTGATCAATTTTGTGTGCGATCCTTTAGATCATGTGTTCTGTGACGTATGCATTGGGCACCGTTTTTTTATTTTTTATTTATTGACTTGCCAAGCGTGTGCAATGTGTAGGGATGCGTTTTTACTATGTCATCTGTCATTCAGCTCTGCTACATGGCCGCTGACAGCAGACACAGCAGAGCTGAATGGCAGATGACAGCTGACACAGACAGAGCCGCACTGTCAGAATGAACTCGGGAGAACTTCACCCGACTTCATTGTCATGCTGCGGCTCTGTCTGTGTCGCGCCCTGATTAGCGGTCACCTGTGAAGGACTCACCGGTGTCCACTAAACTCCTGAGTAAGTGAATTGAGCAGCCCTCTCTCATATACTCACCGATCCCCGGCGCTGCACGGCATTCACACTGCTCCGGCGGCTTTTACTATTTTGAAAAAGCCGGCCGCCCATTAAACAATCTCGTATTCCCTGCTTTCCCCGCCCACCGGCGCCTATGATTGGTTACAGTGAGACACGCCCCCACGCTGAGTGACAGGTGTCACACTGCACCCAATCACAGCAGCCGGTGGGCGTGTCTATACTGTGTAGTGAAATAAATAATTAAATAATTTAAAAAAACGGCGTGCGGTCCCCCCCAATTTTAAAACCAGCCAGATAAAGCCAATACGGCTGAAGGCTGGTATTCTGAGGATGGGGAGCTCCACGTTATGTCTGAAGCTGACCGGAGCAGCGGCGGTGTATTCTGCAGCTCCGGTCACCTCCATGCAGCAGCGCTGGAAGCGACGCTGGAGCATCCTGGATTCCTCCGGACATGGAGGGCTTTTTTGGGGCTGATTAAAGTGGTGAACCAGGGTATATGTTTGTGTTTTTTATTTCTAATAAAGGATTTTTTCGGGTGTGTGTGTTTATTTACAGATTAATCATGGAAGGTGTCTCATAGACACCTGACATGATTAATCTAGGACTTATTGGCAGCTATGGGCTGCCAAAAACTCCTTATTACCCCGATTTGCCAACGCACCAGGGCAAATCGGGAAGAGCCGGGTACAGTCCCAGAACTGTCGCATCTAATGTATGTGGCAATTCTGGGCGGCTGCTGGCTGATATTGTTAGGCTGGGGAGCTCCCCATCCTGAGAATACCAGCCTTCAGCCGTATGGCTTTATCTGGCTGGTTTTAAAATTGGGGGGGACCGCACGCCGTTTTTTTTAATTATTTAATTATTTATTTCACTACACAGTATAGACACGCCCACCGGCTGCTGTGATTGGGTGCAGTGTAACACCTGTCACTCAGCGTGGGGGCGTGTCTCACTGTAACCAATCATAGGCACCGATGGGCGGGGAAAGCAGGGAATACGAGATTGTTTAATGGGCGGCCGGCTTTTTCAAAACAGTAAAAGCCGCCGGAGCAGTGTGAATGCCGTGCAGCGCCGGGGATCGGGGATCGGTGAGTATATGAGAGAGGGGGATAGACTGACATGGACAGAGAGTGAGGGACAGAGATAGTGACATACTGACAGAGATTAGTGCATGACAGACATTGTGAGGCGCTTCAGAACGCAGCTTTTAAGCTGCGCTCTGAAGCGGACCTTTTTTAAGCTGCGGTGCAGAGCGCACACCTGCGCACATAGCCTCAGACACCAAAATCGTATGAGGGATGTCACACGTTACAATTGACTAGGTTCGTGCAACAAAACGCTCAATTCTAGACAAAGATACGATGTGTTTGCGATCAACGGTTTTGCGTTCAATCCTGATCGCACGTAGATGTCACACGCAGATACCTCACAAACGATGCCGGATGTGCGTCACTTACAACTTGACCCCAACGACGGATTGTGAGATATATTGAAGCGTGTGTAGCGGGCTTAATGTATGACGGTTGTGTCATTACATATGAGCAAAGTACTCTGTCAAGATAAAATGCTTCGGTTTTGTCCCAAAGCATCAATGGCCGATACTATGGGGCGTCCTTTCAGGGGATGTAACCCCTTGTTGATTTTTGGTATAGAGAAGTAAGTCGCTATAGTTGGAAATTTTGGGTTCAGGAAAACGTATTCATCTTTAGATATAGGAGTTTTATTAAATGCCTCTATAGTAATCTCCTCAAGTTCTGCCATAAAGTCAAATGTTCGATTTGCCGAAAGTATCGCCTATGTCGATTTATCAGAGAGAATTTTATGACACGTTGCATTAATTCACTGTATCCATAACAACCTCATTTCCCCCTTTGTCCGAGGGTTTAATCGTTATTGATTGATTTTTTTTCTAACTGTGAGAGGGCTTCCCTTTCAATTCATGTTAAATTGGCCTTATTACTAGTTAGTGTGGGTTTAATTTTTCGAATCTCATCAATGACTAATTTGGAGAAAATGTTGAGATTATTACATTCCGTGGTAGGGGGCATTTTAATACTTTTCTGCTTTAGGCTATGTGCCCACGGGGACCGTGTCCTGCGGATATATCCGCAAGACATTCCGCAGGTGCTCCCAGGAAACAGCACCACAACTTTTGTCTGTTTCCATGCTGCAGAATCTCGTGTGGATATGGTGCGGGCATTCTGCATTGAGGATACAGTGCCATGGCTTCAGCACTGCATCCTCAATGCAGAACAAGTGCTGCAGTGATCGGGGGAGTTCATACTTACCTCCATCATGCAGCACCTCGCTTTCCGGCAGCCGGGTCACTCTCTCAGCGTCTGCAGAAGAAGGTGGGCGGGCCTGAACTAGCTCCGGCTGTCACATGACACCTCTTCCTTCCTGTACCTGGATTCACCGCGCTCCTGTACACCGGATGGAGAAAGTGACTCCGGTGAGGCAGGTAATTATATGGGACCCTGCGGAGAAATCCGCAACAATAATTGACATGCTGCAGATTTTTCCACACGGAAATCCGCACGATTTCCGCTGCGGAAAAATCTGCAGCGTGGGCACAGCATTTCCCAAATGCCATAGAAATGGCTGGGGAGTAGCTGTGCTGCAGATTTCTGGAAAATCTGCAGCTTTTCCGCGAGAAATCCGCGGCAAAATCCACACATTTTCCGCAGCGTGGGCACATAGCCTTATATTTGTAAAAGGGCCTAATCCAGTATTTTGACTCTCTGTCTCTGAAAGCCTTGCCAGTAGTCTGACATCCCCCAGGGTTTCCAGAGGGATCTCAAGCCTACGACATTCTGATATGTCATTGTTCCTGAAGAATTTTCTCCACCTGAGTTTCCTCAGAAAGTGTTCTATATCCTTAACTCACACAAAGGAGTCAAAATGTGTTACAGGTACAAATCATAGTCCAAAACTTAGTACTCTCTCTTCATTTTTAGTTAATCTATAAGTGAACAAATTGAAAATTTGCTGTCTGTCCTTATGAGCTACATTTACCATTTTCTCTGGTTCCTGGGGTATCTTTCCCGGAATAGGTAAGGGTCTCTCATACCTAAAAAAAGAGGAAGAATAAGGTGTCGGAGCCTGAGAGGATGGGGTATAGGGAGAGGGTCCCATAGATGGTGAGGATGCTACAGACTGACAAGATGCTGCTGTAGCCCGGTATTCTTGAGGTCCTTGATTGTCCCTGCTTCCCATCGGTTCCCATCTTTTTCTCCCTCTCTGTTTTTCACCTCTACCTTTGTAGCCCTTTGGTCTAGGCTCCTTTGGTTTACTCTCAGAGTCTGAAATGTCAGATGAGGATATGTCCTTTGTCCCTTCTTGAAAGTTGTATGCTCTTTTTTGTTTGAAATACTCCAAATGCCTGACAAAATGTGATTGTTTACTGATCTTAATGTTATATTGATATTTGTCTATGGTGGTTTGTAATGCCAACTCCTCAGCTTGAAATTTGGGATCAGTACTAATTTTCAGAGCTTCCTCTCTAAGAGTGTGGAGATTTTTTATGGTTATTTCCAATGCTGCTCTTTATTCCTCTAAGAGAATATTCAGAAACCTGAGAGACGAGGCCAATGATTCTTCTTCCCACCTTTGATGAGTTGTGGTGTCATAGACTTCTCTGCTGGCACTATATTGATTCAGAGACCTCTGGGTACTATGTTATGTTTGATTTAATGCTCTAAGGATTGAACTTCCCACCAGGATTTTTTATTATTAATATAGGCCATTTGTAGATCATAGAAAATGGATTTGAGGTTTGGTTTACTAGTGGCAGATATGTCTAATGCCCTATCTGAAAACACCTCTTCTGCGTCACTAAGCCACCTATTTGTATTCAATGGCCCCAAATGGAATCCAGCCATATTAAACTACTATAGACCATATAACAATCTGACATATAGAGGATTAAACATTAGAGATGAGCGATGTTCGAATCAAACTGTTTTCCAATTTCAAATTCGAGTTGTGTGGGCGATGTTCGAGTCGTTCGACGAACTCGAACGATTTGCTTCACGTTCAACAGTTCGAGTTAACATTCGATAACGGTTTGATCACCAAAAGTGTGGCTTTTCACAGTAAGGCTAAGTGCGCACCTTGCGTATTTGCATGCGTCTTGCGTTCCCAGCACAATCCCTCTCTCTTTCCTACTCCCCGATCAGCTGCATGGCTGTCACAAAGCTCCAGCAGCTTTTCCTCTTTGAAAATGGCTGCCGCTCATTATTCAATCTCGTATTCCCTGCTTTCCCCGCCCACCGGCACCCATGATTGGTTGCAGTCAGACACACCCCCACGCTGAGTGACAGCTGTCTCACTGCAACCAATCACAACTGCCGGTGAGCGGGTCTATATCATTCAGTAAAATAAATAAATAATTAAAAAAAAAAAACTGCGATCCCCCAATTTTGATACCAGCCAAGATAAAGCCACATGGCTGGAGGCTGGTATTGTCAGGATGGGGAGCGCCACATTATGGGGAGCCCACCACCCTAACAATATCAGCCAGCAGCCACCCGGAATTGCCGCATCCATTAGATGCGACAGTCCCGGGACTCTACCTGGCTCATCCCAAATTGCCCTGGTGCGGTGGCAACCGGGGTAATAACGAGTAAAATGGCAGCTTATAGCTGCCACTAAGTCCTAGGTTAATCATGGCAGGCGTGTCCCCGAGATACCTTCCATGATTAACCTGTAAGTGAAAGTAAATAAACAGACACAACGAAAAATCCTTTATTTGGAATAAAAGACAAAAAAAACCCTCATTTACCACTTTTTTAATCCCCAAACACTCATCCAGGTCCGAAGTAATCCACACGACGCTTTCAGCTCAGCTACATGAAGCTGATAGGGAGTGCCATAGAACACGACCGCTCTGTGTCAGCTCTACGCAGCAACTGAAGTGAGCCGCGCTGTCACCGGACACTTCACTCAGGTAGTGCCTGCGTGTGTGCGGGGATGATGATGGGTGTGGTAGTGCCTGCGTGTGTGCGGGGATGATGATGGGTGCGGTAGTGCCGGCGTGTGTGCGGGGATGATGATGGGGGCGGTAGTGCTGAGGTGTATGTGGGGATGAAGATGGGGGTGGTAGTGCCAGGGTGTGTGCGGGATGATGATGGGTGCGGTAGTGCCAGGGGGTGTGCGGGGATGATGATGGGGGCGGTAGTGCCAGGGTGTGTGCGGGGATGATGATGGGGGCGGTAGTGCTGGGGTGTGTGTGGGGATGATGATGGGGGTGGTAGTGTCGGGGTGTGTGCAGGGATGATGATGGGGTGGTAGTGCCAGGGTGTGTGCGGGGATGATGATGGGGGCGGTAGTGCTTGCTTGTGTGCGGGGATGATGAGTACGGTAATGCCGGTTGTGCGGTGATGATTGGGGCTCGCTCTCTCTCTCACGCGGCTTAACGCAATGCGTTATTTCACAGGAATCCGTTGCCTTTATATCACACTATTTACAACACATCCGTCACATGCGTCACACAACGTATTGTGACAAATGCCGTTCCACGCAAGTGTGAAAGTACCTTCTGCTGTCAGCGGGCACGGAGCCGAGCTGAATGGCAGAGCAAGCATCCAGTGTACATATATTCTGCATCAATTCTGCAGTCACAATACATTCACATGTGCTGCCAAATCGCTGCAGAATTATACACATGGACACTACACAATGTACGCAATGTTAATTATAACATCCAAATTCAGTGTATAGTGTGCGGGGGTGGGGCGGGGTTCCTGAAATAATGGCTATTTCCATTTTTTTTTCCTAACCACGCGTACAGTGGGGCGGTGCAGGCTGTCAGCCAATCACACACACAGCAAAGTGCATTTTTTGCACACAAGCAAGGACATGTGTCATTGGCTGTGTATGTCACATATCCTTGCCCTATAAGGACTTCTGAGTAGTTTCACTTTGGACACCATAGAAGGAGTTTACTCTGTGTATACATACTTCATACCAGAAGTGGCTCATCTGGATCAATCCGTGCACCTCCTGATTTGTCCTGTGGCTTCTACGCTGGTAAGCTGAACTTTTTTGTGTGTTTTCTATGTGTTTGCATGTGTTTGTGTTTGCCTGCCATTGTTTTCAATGGGGTTCGAAGGTGTTCGTCGAACGTTCGACAAACACACCCGCCGTTCGATGAACCGAACACTAGGGGGGTGGCTCATCTCTATTAAACAACATACAAAAAACAAAGCAAACCTCTAAAAGCTATTTTTATTTATAATCTATTAATATCAAAAATATTCATTCGGTTAAAAATATATAGGAAAATATCCATATAGTAAAGTACCAGACAGATGTCATATAGTAGTGAAAACACACAGGGAGGTATTAGGTTGGGTAATGGGCAAAAATAAGTGTGTGCAGTATAATGCCACTCCACTCAAATAATAGCAACTGACAAATAGTAGGATATTTGAGGACAGGGACCTAATTCTCCCTAAGGTTGCCACTGCCTATCAGCGGAGATTGAATAACCTTACTGTTTTGGGTGCCCCTGCTCCTCGGTGGCTGACCCTCAAAGTCCCTACCACTATCAAAAAAATGAACCTGAAACCACCACCAAGTGCAAAGTGCAGAGTTCACGTCATGCAGTCAAATGTATGTTAAGTTGATATATTGGTAGAATGGATTTTGGTGCTATGGATAGAGGTGGTTTCTATAGTTAATATATTTTCCTCTTTTTTCATATAGATGGCCTAAATAATCATTGTCCACATTTCAAGTCTCCTTAATATCCCCTAAAGAACTAGAAATTTTAGGGGGGAAACGCGTCGGGATGCTCTGATTATCCCAGCAGATAAGTAACTGGGATTTTTTACTGATATATAGGCCCTGCTATATACAAGTGTGGATCAATTTCTGACCATACGTATTTACATCATAATAGTACATTTGACTATATGACGTGTACTCAGAACTTTGCACTTGGTGGTGGTATCAGGTTCATTTTTTTGATAGTGATAGGGACTTTGAGGGTCAGCCGCCGAGGAGCAGGGGCACCCAAAATAGTAAGGTGATTCAACCTCCGCTGATAGGCAGGGGCAACCTTAGAAAGAATTAGGTCCCTGTCCTTAAATATCCTACTATTTGTTAGTTATTATTTGAGTGGAGTGGCATTATACTGCACACACTTATTTTTGCCCACTTCCCAACCTAATACCTCACTGTGTGTTTTCACCTCTACATAACATCTGTCTGGTACTTTACTATATGGATATTTTGCTATATGTTTTAACCGAATTAAGTTTTGTTTTTAATAGATTATAAATAAAAATTGCTTTTAGAGGTATTCTTTGTTTTTTGTATGATGTATGTTACTAGGAAGCTGAGAGGGCAAAACCCTAGATCAAGTGGGACATTTGTTTTCATTTCTGAATTGCATTATACTGATGGACTAATGTGCACACTCTCATGATTCTTGTTACTTTAATAGAGAATGAATATAGCCACAAGATCCAATTATAAGGCATTTTGTGCAGGATTGATAGTGCCATATTTCATCTCTTATATCATTGGATTTGACACTATTTCTGTTTTCTTTTCTGTTAATGTAAAACATAAAATGTAAAACATAAAATGTTAAATTATTATGGATTTTAGTGGAGAAATCATTAAAAGTTTTTCGCAGGAAATGAAAAAACTTTCTAAGTCTAAGAACTGTGTGAAAACAATTGTCAGACCTGATGTTAGCCTACACATGAGGCCTTTAGCTAAATATAGTGTATGCGTCATTCTGGCAAAATTATAGGCACAAAGTGTGCAAGTGGTTGTATGTTTGACCATGTGTATTACAAAATGTAGCCAATTCATGTGCTCATGTTTTATACCATATATTTATTTGGTGTAAAACAACCTGAAAATAAAAATGCTTGTCAGCAGCATGTCTAGAGAGAATAATCCATAAGTCCATATATCTTCTTTAACAAATTTAGATGAATATTAGGTATTTAACTAGTTAAAATGCATAATTAAGTGTTATTGTGAGTTTCTAAATACACTGCAGTCTTCAAGATTTTAATTGCTATTTCCTCTATAAAACTATTGGAAATCATCCATGTTGCCATTAGCACATGCACAAAAACTGTTAACAATATGTTATCCAGACGCAGAGGCTTTATAATTAATGTTGGAAAAGTCTTCAAAGGCTAATGACTATAATTATTACCTATAAAATTACTGGATTTCATTCAATACTGCTCTGTTTTTTTGCTGTAAAATAAACTTGATGAGAGGGAGTTGAATTTATTTGGTTTACTAGAGGAAAGTGTGAGATGTGCCTTTAAAACATCTATTTGATTTTGTTTACAAACCTTTTATAACAGCCATGAGTTTATTTCTTGTCCAATTTTCACCTGTGTGTTTCTAAGGCTTCGGTCAGTTACTGGTAAAAATAAAGGCTGGCTCTGAAAATATAAAATATAAAATTAGTATAGGTTAAAATGGCTAAGCCACATAGTTATAATAGCGTCTTTTGGTGTCCTAGTAATTTCACTTTTACTCTAGTTACAGTCTTATCGAGATGATTCTGCTTTCTCTTCGGAAACTTAATACAAGTTTCTGTATTTATATACAATTTCCCAGTTTAAATATGAATAAAAAGTTGTTGACTTGATTGATCATTTGATTCCTATTTTACATAAATTTCAAGTTGTCCCTTATTTATAGAAACTTTAATTACTTGTAGAAAATTCGGAACTCTTTTTGTCCACTTCCGGACTTCTTCCATACGTTTACCATTGCCTTCATATAAAACTGTAAAGGGGAAAAAAGCGCAATAGGGTCTTACACGGCATGAGGGTAGACAGACAAGACAAAGGAGCACTCACCTGTTGAGGTTGTGCCAGTCACAGCCCCTTATGATAGCCTGTGAGTGCCCGGTGGTTTAGCTGCAGCCCCAGGAGAGGAATTTTGTATCACACAGGTAGAAGAGAAGACCGGGTTTATGCCGCACTAAAAACCACTGATGCGTGTAAATTAAAAGATTTCCCTTGTATTGGAAAGTTCCTACGCGTTTCAGAGACATCCGTCTCCTTCCTCAGGAAAATAAATCATATTACAGCAAGGCCGCTTGGACCTATATATAAGGAGCAAACAGCCATGTATGCATTAAGGACTGCCTGTATGACTCAGAGCTGATGACTCAGAGCCACATGGTAAAGAAAAAAAAAATCGGAGCCTGTCTCCTTTACAAAATTAGAATACATACTAAGCATTAGAAAGTAAAAACCCCTGGACGTCATTTTTATATATAAATGTCCCACCTCTTTTTAGTGGTTTCCTCACTGAGCCCGCTTTTTTTGTCATTGTCAGACATTATAAAATTTTTAATCAAAATAATTTTCAATCGCAGTGTCCTTGCAGTTCTATTCCTCATTCTTTATAGTTTTATATATATACTAGCAGGTGGCCCGATTCTACGCATCGGGTATTCTAGAATTTACGTATTGTGTAGTTAATGTATGATTTTTGTTATATATATATATATATATATATATATATATGTTGTTGTCTGTAGTTAGCAAGTGTTTGTGTAGGTGCTGTACATGTTCTGGGTGTTGTCTGGGTGTGGCGGGGGGTGAGAGCGGTGTTGTTTGTGTGTTGCGTTGTTTGTAGAGCGCTGTGTGTCTGTATCATTGTGTATGTGTGTTGCATGGTTTGTGTGGGTGTGTGTGTGTTTTGGGGGGAGGTATGTGCGTATATTTGTGTGTGCCGCGGTGTTTGTGTGTTGGGTGTTGTGTGTGGGTGTCTGTGTAGGGCAGTGTTTGTGGTTCCCAGTGTGTGTGTGGTGTGTTGTGCAGTGCGTTTGTGGCAGTGTGTGTGTGTGTGTGTGTGTTTTGGGGGGAGATGTGCACCACCCATCGTGCTCCATCCCCCATGCTGCGCACCCCCCATCATGCTCCATCCCCCATGCTGCGCACCCCCATCGTGCTCCATCCCCACTCCCCATTGTGCTCCATCCCCCATGCTGCGCATTCCCCATTGTGCTCCATCCCCCATGCTGCGCATTCCCCATCGTGCTCCATCCCCCATGCTGCGCATTCCCCATCGTGCTCCATCCCCCATGCTGTGCATTCCCCATCGTGCTCCATCCCCCATGCTGCGCACCCCCCATCGTGCTCTATCCCCCATGCTGCGCACTCCCCATCATGCTCCATCCCCATGCTGCGCACTCCCCATCATGCTCCATCCCCCATGCTGCGCACCCCCCATCGTGCTCTATCCCCCATGCTGCGCACTCCCCATTGTGCTCCATCCCCATGCTGCGCACTCCCCATCGTGCTCCATCCCCCATGCTGCGCACCCCCAATCGTGCTCCATCACCCATGCTGCGCACTCCCCATCGTGCTCCATCCCCCATGCTGCGCATCCCCCATCGTGCTCCATCCCCCATGCTGCGCACTCCCAAACGTGCTCCATCTCCCATGCTGCGCACTCCCCATCGTGCTCCATCCCCCATGCTGCGCACTCCCCATCGTGCTCCATCCCCCATGCTGCGCACTCCCCATCGTGCTCCACAGTCACACATCAGACATTAAACACGCACACATCTCATCGCATACACTCACACACACACCCCACTTCTCCCTGTGCCCACCGGTGGCCGGTCCCAGCAGCTGTGCTGCACGCCGTGCTCCTCTGCCGACACTGACAGATCCGATCACATACACTCACACACACACACTCACACACATCCGATCGCATACACTCACACACACACACTCACACACATCCGATCGCATACACTCACACACACACACTCACACACACCCGATCGCATACACTCACACACACACTCACACACATCCGATCGCATACACTCACACACATCCGATCGCATACACTCACACACATCCGATCGCATACACTCATACACATCCGATCGCATACACGCGCTGACACAATCACAACATCCGGAGATACCACATGCTTCCGGCCATGTGATCCTCCGGCAGGTCCTGGAAGATCACTGCACAGTATCGCCACCGAGAAGCAAGCGATATCACGGGATGTTGTGAGTATGTGGATGCGATCTGATGTGTGTGTGTGTGTGTGTGTATATATGTGTCTGAGTATGTGGATGCGATCTGATGTGTGTGTGTGTGTGTGTGTGTGTATTCGTTCCGCCGCTGCAGGACCTTGATGTGCTCACCTCGTGTGGGGGGCGGAGCCTGGGGAATCGGCCAATCCGTGTGGGGGGGGCGGAGCCTGGGTGAGGAGAGTGGCCAATCCGTGCGGGGGGGAGGAGCCGAGGCAAGCGGCCAATCCGTGCGGGGGGCGGGGCCATGGCAAATCTGTGAAGCCGAACGGCCAATCCGTGCAGGGGGCGGGGCCATGGTGAGCCCAGCGGCCAATCCGCTGTTTGTCACCGTAAGGACATGGCCAATCCGTGTGAGGGGGGGCGGAGCCGAGGCGAGCGGCCAATCCGTGCGGGGGGAGGAGCCGAGGCGAGGCGAGCGGCCAATCCGTGCAGGGGGGCGGGGCCATGGCGAGGCCAGCAGCCAATCCGCTGTTTGTCACCGTAAGGACATGTCCCGGCACACAATTTTGGAGCAAGACAGACAGACAGACAGACAGACAGAATAAGGCAATTATATATATAGATAAATAAATAAATATAAAAAGATTTTTTTCACCTCCCTCTGGATATTCACTCACGATCGCTGTATCCCCATATATAGTTATATATATATATATATATATTTTTTTTATATATATATATATATATGTATATATACTTTTTTACACATTGTTTTGAATTTTCACTCACAATCTCTGTATCCCCATGTAGAGTAGAGGACTAAACACCAGTATATTCACCTATACTCAATAGGTTTGCACACCATCTTAAACACATCCCTCACATCTCTAGCCCCCTGGCATTATTAAATAACACGAGGAACAAGTGTTTTCATGTCTTTATTCAATCATTTATTTATTTTTTATTTTCTTAGTATTCCCTTTGTTGGAATTATCCATGTTTCTTGGGATCATGCTGTTTCAGACACTTTTTTCTGTTATTCACGATTGTTCATCTTTCCTTTTTTTTCTTCTTTTTCTTCTCTTCCTTTCTTTTTTTTTTTTTTTTTTCTTTACCATGTGGCTCTGAGTCATCAGCTCTGAGTCATACAGGCAGTCCTTAATGCATACATGGCTGTTTGCTCCTTATATATAGGTCCAAGCGGCCTTGCTGTAATATGATTTATTTTCCTGAGGAAGGAGACGGATGTCTCTGAAACGCGTAGGAACTGTCCAATAAAAAGGAAATCCTTTAATTTACACGCATCAGTGGTTTTTAGCGCAGCATAAACCCGGTCTTCTCTTCTACCATTGCCTTCATATAGGCATATATTCTCCATTGAGTTCCATTATAACTAGAGTTGAGCACGGTTCGTGGTTCGAGGTTCTCCAGTTCTAAGCTCGAGTGATTTTTGGGGCTGTTCGAGATCGAACTAGAACTCGAGCTTTTTGCAAAAGCTCGATAGTTCTAGATACGTTCGAGAATGGTTCTAGCAGCAAAAAGCAGGGCTTTTTACAGCTAGAGTGTGCAGGAGCCATCGCTGGCAGCCTGCCAGAAGCTGGTAACCAAGATAAACATCGGGTATCCAAGCAAAGCGCTTTGGTTAGTAACCCGATGTTTATCTTAGTTACGTACAGGAAGCCCACACTTCCCCGCTCAGCTCGCTCCGCCCCCTCCTGCCCGCGGCATGTACACATACATACACACACACACACACACACACACACGCACACACACACACACACACTCACTCACTCACACACACACACACATCCCCCCCCCCGCTCGGCTTACCTGCGGTGATGAAGTCCCGCCATCCCGACCTCAGCGCTGTCACTGTCCTCCATGGCCGCCGCTTGTCACATCACCTCTCGCTTCCGACCCGAGACGTCACGGACCTCTCGCGATACTTGATGTGAAGGCGCCGGTCATTGACCTCAGTGACAGGGGCTGTCGGCAGTGCTGGAGATCAGCGCAGGTAATGTACCTCGCTGACAGCAGCACTTGTCATGCCCTGCAGTGACCTGGGCTGACCCATTGATGTTAGCTCAGGTCACTGCATTGCTCTCCCAGTCAATGGGGAACATCCTGCTCTTCATTGACTGGGACAGTGTGGATCGTCATGGCAACCCCTTGGATTACACCAGACCTGGATTTGTTTTTTATTCTAATAAATTGGTTAAAGAGGGAATGTTTTGGGGAGTGTTTTTTCAAATAAAAATGTGGTTGTCGTCTATTTTTTTTTTATTACTGACTGGGTTGGTGATGTCGGGTATCTGATAGACGCCTGACCTCACCAACCCCAGGGCTTGATGCCAGGTGACATTACACATCTGGTATTAACCCCATATATTACCCCGTTTGCCACCGCACCAGGGCGCGGGATGAGCTGGGGCGAAGCACCAGGATTGGCGCATCTAATGGATGCGCCACTTCTGGGGCGGCTGCGGCCTGCTATTTTTAGGCTGGGGAGAGTCCAATAACCATGGACCTCCCTAGTCTGAGAATATCAGGCCCCAGCTGTCTGCTTTACCTTGGCTGGTAATCCAATTTTGGGGGACCCCTACGTGTTTTTTTTTTTAAATTATTTATTTAATTTAAAATAACAGCGTGGGGTGCCCTCAGTTTTGGATTACCAGCCAAGGTGAGGTTGCCAGCTGTGGTCTGCAGGCTGCAGCCGTCTGCTTTACCCTAGCTGGCTACAAAACTAGGGGTAACCCTACGTCATTTTTTTTTTCATTTTTTTGGCTAAATACAAAGCTAAGCACCCCTTAGTGCCACATGAAAGGCACCAAAGGGTGCTCCACTTTTTCTCCATTTTTTCTCCACTTTTTCTCCATTTTTTCTCCACTTTTTCTACATTTTTTTCTCCACTTTTTCTCCACTTTTTCTCCACTTTTTCTCCACTTTTTCTCCACTTTTTCTCCACTTTTTCTCCATTTTTTTCTCCACTTTTTCTCCACTTTTTCTCCATTTTTTTCTCCACCTTTTCTCCACTTTTTCTCCACTTTTTCTCCACTTTTTCTCCACTTTTTCTCCACTTTTTCTCCATTTTTTTTCTCCACTTTTTCTCCACTTTTTCTCCACTTTTTCTCCATTTTTTTCTCCACTTTTTCTCCACTTATTCTCCACTTTTTCTCCACCTTTTCTCCACTTTTTCTCCACTTTTTCTCCACTTATTCTCCACTTTTTCTCCACTTTTTCTCCACTTTTTCTCCACATTTTCTCCACTTATTCTCCACTTTTTCTCCACTTTTTCTCCACTTTTTCTCCACTTTTTCTCCACTTATTCTCCAATTTTTCTCCACTTTTTCTCCATTTTTTTTCCACTTTTTCTCCATTTATTCTCCACTTTTTCTCCACTTTTTCTCCATTTTTTTCTCCACTTTTTCTCCACTTTTTCTCCACTTTTTCTCCACTTTTTCTCCACTTTTTCTCCATTTTTTTCTCCACTTTTTCTCCACTTTTTCTCCATTTTTTTCTCCACCTTTTCTCCACTTTTTCTCCACTTTTTCTCCACTTTTTCTCCACTTTTTCTCCACTTTTTCTCCATTTTTTTCTCCACTTTTTCTCCACTTTTTCTCCACTTTTTCTCCATTTTTTTCTCCACTTTTTCTCCACTTATTCTCCACTTTTTCTCCACCTTTTCTCCACTTTTTCTCCACTTTTTCTCCACTTATTCTCCACTTTTTCTCCACTTTTTCTCCACTTTTTCTCCACATTTTCTCCACTTATTCTCCACTTTTTCTCCACTTTTTCTCCACTTTTTCTCCACTTTTTCTCCACTTATTCTCCAATTTTTCTCCACTTTTTCTCCATTTTTTTTCCACTTTTTCTCCATTTATTCTCCACTTTTTCTCCACTTTTTCTCCATTTTTTTCTCCACTTTTTCTCCACTTTTTCTTCACTTATTCTCCACTTTTTCTCCACTTTTTCTCCATTTTTTCTCCACTTTTTCTCCATTTTCTTCTCCATTTTTTCTCCACTTTTTCCCCATTTATTCTCCACTTTTTCTCCACTTTTTCTCCACTTTTTCTCCATTTTTTTCTCCACTTTTTCTCCACTTTTTCTCCACTTATTCTCCACTTTTTCTCCACTTTTTCTCCATTTTTTCTCCATTTATTCTCCACTTTTTCTCCACTTTTTCTCCACTTTTTCTCCATTTTTTTCTCCACTTTTTCTCCATTTATTCTCCACTTTTTCTCCACTTTTTCTCCATTTTTTTCTCCACTTTTTCTCCACTTTTTCTCCACTTTTTCTCCACTTTTTCTCCATTTTTTTCTCCACTTTTTCTCCATTTATTCTCCACTTTTTCTCCACTTTTTCTCCATTTTTTTCTCCATTTTTTCTCCACTTTTTCTCCACTTTTTCTCCACTTATTTTCCACTTTTTCTCCACTTTTTCTCCATTTTTTTCTCCACTTTTTCTCCACTTTTTCTCCATTTTTTTCTCCACTTTTTCTCCATTTATTCTCCACTTTTTCTCCACTTTTTTTCCATTTTTTTCTCCACTTTTTCTCCACTTTTTCTCCACTTTTTCTCCACTTTTTCTCCACTTATTCTCCACTTTTTCTCCACTTTTTCTCCATTTTTTTCTCCACCTTTTCTCCACTTTTTCTCCACTTTTTCTCCACTTTTTCTCCACTTTTTCTCCACTTATTCTCCACTTTTTCTCCACTTTTTCTCCATTTTTTTCTCCACTTTTTCTCCACTTTTTCTCAATTTATTCTCCACTTTTTCTCCATTTATTCTCCACTTTTTCTCCACTTTTTCTCCATTTTTTTCTCCACTTTTTCTCCACTTTTTCTCCATTTTTTCTCCACTTTTTCTCCATTTTTTTCTCCACTTTTTCTCCACTTATTCTCCACTTTTTCTCCACTTTTTCTTCATTTTTTTCTCCACTTTTTCTCCACTTTTTCCCCATTTATTCTCCACTTTTTCTCCACTTTTTCTCCATTTTTTTCTCCACTTTTTCTCCACTTTTTCTCCACTTTTTCTCCACTTTTTCTCCACTTTTTCTCCATTTTTTCTCCATTTATTCTCCACTTTTTCTCCACTTTTTCTCCATTTTTTTCTCCACTTTTTCTCCATTTATTCTTCACTTTTTATCCACTTTTTCTCCATTTTTTTCTCCACTTTTTCTCCACTTTTTCTCCACTTATTCTCCACTTTTTCTCCATTTTTTTCTCCACTTTTTCTCCATTTATTCTCCACTTTTTCTCCACTTTTTCTCCGTTTTTTTCTCCACTTTTTCTCCACTTTTTCTCCACTTATTCTCCACTTTTTCTCCACTTTTTCTCCATTTTTTTCTCCACTTTTTCTCCACTTTTTCTCCACTTTTTCTCCACTTTTTCTCCATTTTTTTCTCCACTTTTTCTCCATTTATTCTCCACTTTTTCTCCACTTTTTCTCCATTTTTTTCTCCACTTTTTCTCCACTTTTTCTCCACTTTTTCTCCATTTTTTTCTCCACTTTTTCTCCATTTATTCTCCACTTTTTCTCCACTTTTTCTCCATTTTTTTCTCCACTTTTTCTCCACTTTTTCTCCACTTATTCTCCACTTTTTCTCCACTTTTTCTCCATTTTTTTCTCCACTTTTTCTCCACTTTTTCTCCACTTTTTCTCCACTTTTTCTCCATTTTTTTCTCCACTTTTTCTCCACTTATTCTCCACTATTTCTCCACTTTTTCTCCGGTTTTTTCTCCACTTTTTCTCCACTTTTTCTCCACTTTTTCTCCACTTATTCTCCACTTTTTCTCCACTTTTTCTCCATTTTTTTCTCCACTTTTTCTCCACTTTTTCTCCACTTTTTCTCCATTTTTTTCTCCACTTTTTCTCCATTTATTCTCCACTTTTTCTCCACTTTTTCTCCATTTTTTTCTCCACTTTTTCTCCACTTTTTCTCCACTTTTTCTCCACTTTTTCTCCATTTCTTTCTCCACTTTTTCTCCATTTATTCTCCACTTTTTCTCCACTTTTTCTCCATTTTTTTCTCCACTTTTTCTCCACTTTTTCTCCACTTATTCTCCACTTTTTCTCCATTTTTTTCTCCACTTTTTCTCCACTTTTTCTCCACTTTTTCTCCATTTTTTTCTCCACTTTTTCTCCACTTATTCTCCACTTTTTCTCCACTTTTTCTCCATTTTCTTCTCCACTTTTTCTCCACTTTTTCTCCATTTATTCTCCACTTTTTCTCCACTTTTTCACCACTTTTTCTCCATTTTTTCTTCACTTTTTCTCCACTTTTTCTCCATTTTTTTATCCACTTTTTCTCCACTTTTTCTCCATTTATTCTCCACTTTTTCTCCACTTTTTCTTCACTTTTTTTCCACTTTTTCTCCATTTTTTTCTCCACTTTTTCTCCATTTATTCTCCACTTTTTCTCCACTTTTTCTCCATTTTTTTCTCCACTTTTTCTCCACTTTTTCTCCACTTTTTCTCCACTTATTCTCCACTTTTTCTCCACTTTTTCTCCATTTTTTCTCCACTTTTTCTCCACTTTTTCTCCACTTTTTCTCCACTTTTTCTCCATTTTTTTCTCCACTTTTTCTCCATTTATTCTCCACTTTTTCTCCACTTTTTCTCCATTTTTTTCTCCACATTTTCTCCACTTTTTCTCCACTTTTTCTCCACTTTTTCTACACTTATTCTCCACTTTTTCTCCACTTTTTCTCCATTTTTTTCTCCACTTTTTCTCCACTTTTTCTCCATTTATTCTCCACTTTTTCTCCACTTTTTCTCCATTTTTTTCTCCACTTTTTCTCCACTTTTTCTCCATTTATTCTCCACTTTTTCTCCACTTTTTCTCCATTTTTTTCTCCACTTTTTCTCCACTTATTCTCCACTTATTCTCCACTTTTTCTCCACTTTTTCTCCATTTTTTTCTCCACTTTTTCTCCACTTTTTCCCCATTTATTCTCCACTTTTTCTCCACTTTTTTTCCACTTTTTCTCCATTTTTTTCTCCACTTTTTCTCCACTTTTTCTCCACTTTTTCTCCACTTTTTCTCCATTTTTTCTCCATTTATTCTCCACTTTTTCTCCACTTTTTCTCCACTTTTTCTCCATTTTTTTCTCCACTTTTTCTCCATTTATTCTCCACTTTTTCTCCACTTTTTCTCCATTTTTTTCTCCACTTTTTCTCCACTTTTTCTCCACTTTTTCTCCACTTTTTCTCCATTTTTTTCTCCACTTTTTCTCCATTTATTCTCCACTTTTTCTCCACTTTTTCTCCATTTTTTTCTCCACTTTTTCTCCACTTTTTCTCCACTTTTTCTCCATTTTTTTCTCCACTTTTTCTCCATTTATTCTCCACTTTTTCTCCACTTTTTCGCCATTTTTTTCTCCACTTTTTCTCCACTTTTTCTCCACTTATTCTCCACTTTTTCTCCACTTTTTCTCCATTTATTCTCCACTTTTTCTCCACTTTTTCTCCACTTTTTCACCACTTTTTCTCCATTTTTTCTTCACTTTTTCTCCACTTTTTCTCCATTTTTTTCTCCACTTTTTCTCCACTTTTTCTCCATTTATTCTCCACTTTTTCTCCACTTTTTCTTCACTTTTTCTCCACTTTTTCTCCATTTTTTTCTCCACTTTTTCTCCATTTATTCTCCACTTTTTCTCCACTTTTTCTCCATTTTTTTCTCCACTTTTTCTCCACTTTTTCTTCACTTTTTCTCCACTTATTCTCCACTTTTTCTCCACTTTTTCTCCATTTTTTCTCCACTTTTTCTCCACTTTTTCTCCACTTTTTCTCCATTTTTTTCTCCACTTTTTCTCCATTTATTCTCCACTTTTTCTCCACTTTTTCTCCATTTTTTTCTCCACTTTTTCTCCACTTTTTCTCCACTTTTTCTCCACTTATTCTCCACTTTTTCTCCACTTTTTCTCCATTTTTTTCTCCACTTTTTCTCCACTTTTTCTCCATTTATTCTCCACTTTTTCTCCATTTTTTTCTCCACTTTTTCTCCACTTTTTCTCCATTTATTCTCCACTTTTTCTCCACTTTTTCTCCATTTTTTTCTCCACTTTTTCTCCACTTATTCTCCACTTTTTCTCCACTTTTTCTTCATTTTTTTCTCCACTTTTTCTCCACTTTTTCCCCATTTATTCTCCACTTTTTCTCCACTTTTTCTCCATTTTTTTCTCCACTTTTTCTCCACTTTTTCTCCACTTTTTCTCCACTTTTTCTCCATTTTTTCTCCATTTATTCTCCACTTTTTCTCCACTTTTTCTCCACTTTTTCTCCACTTTTTCTCCATTTTTTTCTCCACTTTTTCTCCATTTTATCTCCACTTTTTCTCCACTTTTTCTCCATTTTTTTCTCCACTTTTTCTCCACTTTTTCTCCACTTATTCTCCACTTTTTCTCCATTTTTTTCTCCACTTTTTCTCCATTTATTCTCCACTTTTTCTCCACTTTTTCTCCGTTTTTTTCTCCACTTTTTCTCCACTTTTTCTCCACTTATTCTCCACTTTTTCTCCACTTTTTCTCCATTTTTTTCTCCACTTTTTCTCCACTTTTTCTCCACTTTTTCTCCACTTTTTCTCCATTTTTTTCTCCACTTTTTCTCCATTTATTCTCCACTTTTTCTCCACTTTTTCTCCATTTTCTTCTCCACTTTTTCTCCACTTTTTCTCCATTTATTCTCCACTTTTTCTCCACTTTTTCTCCACTTTTTCTCCACTTTTTCTCCATTTTTTTCTCCACTTTTTCTCCATTTATTCTCCACTTTTTCTCCACTTTTTCTCCATTTTTTTCTCCACTTTTTCTCCACTTTTTCTCCACTTATTCTCCACTTTTTCTCCACTTTTTCTCCATTTTTTTCTCCACTTTTTCTCCACTTTTTCTCCACTTTTTCTCCACTTTTTCTCCATTTTTTTCTCCACTTTTTCTCCACTTATTCTCCACTTTTTCTCCACTTTTTCTCCATTTTCTTCTCCACTTTTTCTCCACTTTTTCTCCATTTATTCTCCACTTTTTCTCCACTTTTTCTCCACTTTTTCACCACTTTTTCTCCATTTTTTCTTCACTTTTTCTCCACTTTTTCTCCATTTTTTTATCCACTTTTTCTCCACTTTTTCTCCATTTATTCTCCACTTTTTCTCCCCTTTTTCTTCACTTTTTCTCCACTTTTTCTCCATTGTTTTCTCCACTTTTTCTCCATTTATTCTCCACTTTTTCTCCACCTTTTCTCCATTTTTTTTCTCCACTTTTTCTCCACTTTTTCTCCACTTTTTCTCCATTTTTTTCTCCACTTTTTCTCCACTTTTTCTCCATTTATTCTCCACTTTTTCTCCACTTTTTCTTCACTTTTTCTCCACTTTTTCTCCACTTTTTCTCCATTTTTTTCTCCACTTTTTCTCCATTTATTCTCCACTTTTTCTCCACTTTTTCTCCATTTTTTTCTCCACTTTTTCTCCACTTTTTCTCCACTTATTCTCCACTTTTTCTCCATTTTTTCTCCACTTTTTCTCCACTTTTTCTCCACTTTTTCTCCATTTTTTTCTCCACTTTTTCTCCATTTATTCTCCACTTTTTCTCCACTTTTTCTCCATTTTTTTCTCCACTTTTTCTCCACTTATTCTCCACTTTTTCTCCGCTTTTTCTCCATTTTTTTCTCCACTTTTTCTCCACTTTTTCTCCATTTATTCTCCACTTTTTCTCCACTTTTTCTTCATTTTTTTCTCCACTTTTTCTCCACTTTTTCTCCACTTATTCTCCACTTTTTCTCCACTTTTTCTCCATTTTTTTCTCCACTTTTTCTCCACTTTTTCTCCATTTTTTTCTCCACTTTTTCTCCACTTTTTCTCCACTTTTTCTCCACTTTTTCTCCATTTTTTCTCCACTTTTTCTCCGGTCGGTCTACCCATTAGCTCTGCCCTGCATACTGTAGCTCTACACCTACTGCACATGTTACTTTATGATTGACATCTCTTTCGTACCAGAGCTGTCTAAGCCTACTCTGACCCCATATTTGTCATTACTATATTGTCCTTGTACTGTATTATGACATTTGTATCATGTGTTTCATTTCTTGCTGTGTTGCAATTTTTTTGCTGCATCCCAATTGTACCTCTACATTGTTCGAGTTTATGTTATTGTTCTCTCACTCTTATGTGATACTGATTATTGTAATTTTTCATGATTACATGCAGATAAGTCCAATCTGACGAAGGCTCAGGCCGAAACGTCATTTGTAACTTGTTTTGGACAAAAACATATATGCTTATGAAAAAAAAATTTCTTAATACGGACCAATAATGAGTGATTTTGCATTACTATCCATTGTGACTTACTGACTTAGTCTGGGAGATATAGAGTGCCGAGGTTACTCACTAATTTTATCTATTATTACCTCTGAGCACCTATATACCAGTGAGCAGAGCTTCCTCTACAGTAGTTCTCCTGATTAGGCATGCCCTTACCTCATGAGCAGGGCATTGCAGCTTTGGTAGCAACCATTACGACATGGACTCTGCTGCTGTGGACCCGGGGAGAGTGAGTGCAGATTCATTGCACCCACACTCCTCACATGAAGGGTCCGCACTCCTAGAAAATGGGGGATACGTTCCCTGAGTGTCTCCCCCCATATTCTAGACGGTCCAGAGTCGTCGTGGGACCCCTTTATTTTTTTTCTTACAATAAATTGGTGAAAGAGGAAATGTTTTGGGGACTGTTTTTTCAAATAAATTTTTTTGTCGATTTTTTGTTTTTGTTAGTACTGACAGTTTATGATGTTGGGTATCTAATAGACGCCATGACATCACAAACTGCTGGGCTTGATCTCAGGTGACTTTACAGCTAGTATCAACCCGATTTATTACCCCGTTTGCCACTGCACCAGGGCACGGGATGAGCTGGGGTGAAGCGCCAGGATTGGCGCATCTAGTGGATGTGCCACGTCTGGGGTGCCTGCGGCCTGCTATTTTTAGGCTGTGAAGGCCCAATAACTATGGACCTTCCCACCCTGAGAATACCAGACCACAGCTGTCCGCTTTACCTTGGCTGGTGATCCAATTTGGGGGGGACCCTACTTTTATTGTGTAATTATTAATATTTATAAAATAATTATAAAAAAGAGCCTGAGGGGACCTCCACATTGGATCCCCAACCACGGTAAAGCTGCCAGCTGTGGTTTTCAGGCTACAGCCGTCTGCTTTACCCTAGCTGGCTATCAAAAATGGGGGGACCCAACGTCATTTTTTTTTTTAACTATTTTTTAAATAGAAAAAATTAATGGGCTTCCCTGTATTTTGATTGCCAACCAAGGTAACGGCAGGCAGATGGGGGTGGCAACCCATAGCTGTCTGCTTTATCTGCGCTGAGAATCAAAAATACCGCGGAGCGCTACGTCATTTTTTTAAAGATTTATTTTTACAGCACTGTGATGTCCAGCAATCAAAATACAGGGAAGCCCATTTTATTTTTAGTTATTTAAATAAATAATTAAAAAAAATATATATGGGCTCCCGCTGCATTTTTTGTATTGCTAGCTAAGGGTAATCCAAGCAGCTACTGGCTACTAACCCCCACTGCTTGGTGTTACCTTCACTGGCAATGGAAAATCCAGGGAAGCATTTTTTATTTTTTTTGCCAAAAAACTACAAAAAAAGGACGTGAGCTTCGCCATATTTTTGTATGCTAGCCAGGTATAGCAGGCAGGTGCTGGAAGAGTTGGATACAGCGCCAGAAGATGGCGCTTCTATGAAAATGCCATTTTCTGAGGCGGCTGCAGACTGCAATTCGCAGCAGTGGGGCCCAGAAAGCTCAGGCCAACCTGTGGTGCGGATTCCAATCCCCAGCTGCCTAGTTGTACCTGGCTGGACACAAAAATGGGGCAAAGCCTACGTCATTTGTTTTCTAATTATTTCATGAAATTCATGAAATAATAAAAAAAGGGCTTCCCTTTATTTTTGGTTCCCAGCCGGGTACAAATAGGCAACTGGGGGTTGGGGGCAGCCGTACCTGCCTGCTGTACCTGGCTAGCATACAAAAATATGGTGAAGCCCACATAATTTTTTCAGGGGGCAAAACACTTCTGCATACAGTCCTGGATGGAGTATGCTGAGCCTTGTAGTTCTGCAGCTGCTGTCTGTCTGTATGGAGAAGAGCAGACAGCAGCTGCAGAACTACAAGGCTCAGCATACTCCATCCAGGACTGTATGCAGAAGTTTTTTGCCCACCAAAAAAATGACGTGGGCTTCGCCATATTTTTGTATGCTAGCCAGGTACAGCTGGCAGCCACGGGCTGCCTCCAACCCCAGTTGCCTATTTGTACCCGGCTGGGAACCAAAAATATAGGGAAGCCCGTTTTTTTTAATTATTTCACTTATTTCATGAAATAATTAAAAAACAAATGACGTGGGCTTCGCCCCATTTTTGTGTCCAGCCGGGTACAACTAGGCAGCTGGGGATTGGAATCCGCAGCACAGGTTAGCCCGAGGTTTGTGGGCGCCTCTGCTGCGGATTTCAGTCCGCAGCCGTCCCAGAAAATGGCGCTCTCATAGAAGCGCCATCATCTGGCGCTGTATCCAACTCTTCCAACAGCCCTGGAGCCGGGTGGCTTGTTGGGTAATCATGAGTTAATACTGGCTTTGTTTTACCAGCCAGTATTAAGCCAGAGATTCTTAATGTCAGGCACGTTTGACCCGGCCATTAAGAATCTCCAATAAAGGGTTAAAAAAAAGACACCACACAGAGAAAAAATATTTTAATAGAAATAAATACACAGACACATTAGAGACTCCATCTTTATTACCCCCTGTCAGCCCTCCACGATCCTGCTCTTCTGTCTTCTTTCTTTCCAGTGTAGTAGTAGTGATGATTGTAGTGAGGATGAGGTGCACCAGCTCATCACTTGGGGCTGGGGAACCTCCATCCTCACTACAATCATCACTAGTGTAGTAGTAGTGACGATTGTAGTGAGGAAGGATGAGATTCACCAGCTCATCACTTGGGGCTGGGGAACCTCCATCCTCACTACAATCATCACTACAATCGTGAAGCAGCGTGCAGCCTTCACTCCGTGAGTGATCAGTGCTGGCTGCTAGCGGTAACGCTGACAGACGCGTTACCATAGCAACGGTGCTCTCGGAGCCGTGGTTAGCGGTGACGTCACCGCTAACTGCGTTGCTATGGCAACGGTGATCTCCGTTAATGACCGGCTGTGTCAGCCGGTCCCTAACGGAACGGGGAGTCGACCGTGTGCTAGAGCATGTCGCCGGTACACGGCGATACACATATGGGCACCGTATACCGGAGAGATGCACTCGCAGGTCCTACATGACGTGTCATAGTCATGTGACCAGTCTGTAGCCAATGAGATAATAGCCACGTGACTGGTCACATGGCTATTTTGACGTCACGATAGGTCCTGCATCTCTGCTGGCAGCGCAGGTCACCGGGAGGATTCAGCGATCATCGGATGGAATAGCGGCAGGAGACTGAGTGCAGAAGGGATTGCGAGGACCGGTAAGTGTCATGGCAATGTTTATTAACTGTTTGTGTACATTTATAATGCATTTTTATGTGTTTGTGATTGCCTCCCATTATAGCCTATACGTTCGAGTTCGGTTCGTCGAACGTTCGCCGAACTGAACTCGAACGAGACCTCCGTTCGACGAACCGAACTCGAACGGGACCCCCGTTCGGCGAACCGGCCTCGAGCCGAACCGGGACCAGTTCGCTTATCTCTAATTATAACATACAGCATACCATAATAACATGCCTCTGACATAGCTCTCAGTCATTCTGAATCTGAACTTAGTGGGATTGTCCCAATTTTAGGTGGTTTGTCCCGAATTCTACTTGCTCTTTTTTCTCCTATGTCTTCATTGCTCGGTATCTCCTCCTCTTCAGAGCATAGGGTATATCTGCTCTGCACACACTTACATTAATTAAACTATTATCTTCTTTTCTTCTACTCTCCCCAGGAATTAAACCCTCAACCTGCATCACTGCGGGGAGTTGCTAGAGCTGTCAGACTCAAACTGTAATGACAAACTTGGGATGATTTTGTATACATGAAGCTACATCGCAGCCTCTGAACCCTCAGGCCGATACATAGAGATTACTGATGGAAGAATAGTAACTATTTGTGTTCGGATAATGCTTACCGAACACAGAGTACTATTTCAGTATTGGTCATGGCAAGAAAAATGCTCGGGTTCCCCATTTATTTGCATTGGGTTCGTTATTTGTGACGAATACCGGAATAGTACTTTGAGATTCATAACAAATAGGGATGATCGAATACCTCAAATATTCGGCTTCGCACTTTCCGAATACCACGCCGCTATTCCACTATTCGATGTGCAATGTAAGTTTATGGGAAGCGGAATAGTACCGAATAGTTGCTATTCGGTTTTCCCATAGACTTACATTGCACATCGAATATTCGCGAATAGTCGAAAGCGGCACGGTATTCGTAAAATATTTGCGAAGCCGAATAATCAAGTATTCGATCATCCCTAGTAACGAATAATCCGAACACAGTTAATATTTACCCATCACTGATAGAGATATACTGTATAGCACATAGCAGTGTATTTCTGTTTCCCTATATTGCAGAGGGAAAGTAAAAGTCATATTTTTTTCTTCTTATAAAAGTACTAAACAAAACTTAAAAACAATTGAAATAATGATATTTATATATACTTTTTTTTTATAAAATAAATGTCACAAAGCACAGACATATTTGGTCTCTGCAGGAATCAAACACAATTTTTTTTTATTGCTTTTTATTAAGATTTTTCAGATAATGAATGAACAAAAACCCAGCAATTCACGTATTGTTTTTCTTTTATGTGTATATATTTTTTCTGCAGTTCACCATGTGGTTAAAAGTGGTAAGACTGATTAATTCTTCAGTTACAGTGATACCATATTTACGAGTATATAGCTTTTTTTATACTTTGCTAGTTTTACACACTAAAATCTATATTTTACAAAAATGTATTCGTTTTTGCATCTTCATATTCTGAGAGCTTAACCTTATTATTTTTTTTCACATGAGCCACATAAGGGCTTGTTATTTGCTGGACGGTTTGGCAATCATTTATACCATTTTTTTCATGTGAATTTTTTTTTACTTCTTTGTGTGTCAGTATGAAAAAATGCATTTTTTTTGTTGTGTTTTTTATTTTTTTTTTAAGGTATTCACTTTACGGAATAAGTAGCGTAACATTTTTGTAAATCAGTTCTCAGGACGCAACGATACCAATTATGTGTACATTTCTTGGTTTATTTTGTTTTAACACAAAAGATGCATTTTTAATGGCAAAACTGGTTTTTGTGTTCATTTTTTTATTTTCTACACAATCTAGTTAACTTGTTTTACTTTTTAACTTAGTCCCACTGTGGGACATGAACATTTTTCTTTTTGATCAGTGATTTCACGTACTGCACACAAGATCTGTCAATGTCTCTCACTGACTGTGCCTGTAAAACCCTACAGGATCTAACTGGCCACCATACTATGGGGTCATCAGATGACCACAGAATACCATAGCAACAATCAACACCCAAGAGTATAATCGTGGAGGGTCAATTATTCCATAGGGGGTCTTTTAACCCCTGTTTAACCTCCTAAATATCTCTGTCATGATTGACAGCAGTATTTTGGGGGCTAATCAGCTCCTGCCAATCACAGTAATGTTGGCTACATGCATTACTGTGATTGGCCGACCACATTACATCACCGGGTGTTATATGAGAACCGGAGGTGCGATGCTCAGCACACTGCAGTTTAGGGAGAGTTTATGTACGAGGGACAGCTTAGATTAGAGCTGGCATATAGGCAGAGTTTTACACTTGCACCCTTTAGCGCCTTTCATGTGGCACTAAATGGTGTATTTAGCTGGGTTCAATTAAATAAATAAATCATTTTTTCATAAATGCGTGGTTCCCCCTATGTTTGATAACCAGCCAAAGTAAAGTAGACAGCTGTGGGCTGGTATTATAAGGCTGGGAAGGCCTGTGATTAATTGGCCTTTCTCAGCCTAAAAATAGCAGTCCACAGCAGCCCCAGAATTGGCTCATCCATTAGTTGTGTCAATTTTGGTGCTTCACCCCAGCTCTTTCCATTGGCAATTAAGGTAATTTATGCGGTTGATGTCAGCTGTGTAGTGTCAGCTGGCATCAAGCCCGGGAGTTAGTAATGGTAAGGCGTCTATCAGACACCCCCATTAATAACTCATTAAATATAAAGTTAAAAAAACACTCGCAGGAAAAAGTAGTTTATAGCAATAAAGAGTCCTCCAGGTTATCCCTCGTTCATGAATTTATTTAACCCTGCTGTTCTGTTTGGGTCCATATGACCTGAAATGAAATTTGAGACCCTGTAGATTATTGATTATGTGGATCTGAAACTTGTGATTAATTGATTTTTCCTCATTTGAAGGGTTCTTACTATGAGTGTTGTTTTTTTGTTTACTTTTTGCTACACACTGATTGTTACACTTGTACTGTTCGGGTCAATATGACCCAATAACATTTTATACTGTTCAACAGGTCACTAATTATTTCTGCCTGCAAAATGTATTTGTTTTCCTGTGTACTTCATCTTATTATTCAAAAGGGTGGAGGCTTCATTGTTCTTATCAGTAAGAGAAAGCTGAAAAAAATCAGGGTATGCGAGTTGTTCTTGATTTGACTCATGGACTAAAAGGACAAAATGTCACATGTGACAACTTTTTCACATCCTACGAACTGGGCCAGATGTTGCGAAAAAGACAACTTACTATGCTGGGTACTATAAGGAAAAACAAGCCAGAACTGCCGCAAGGTATCCTTAGTAAAAGACGTGTATAGTTCTACTTTTTATTTTACTGGAGATACAGCAGTTGTGTCTTATGTTCCCCAAAAAAACAGGTCATTCGATTGAGCACAATGCACCATGACAATGCAATAAGTAACAGAAAGCCGGACATAATATTAGATTATCATGCCACAAAAGGGGCAGTTGATACTCTAGATAAAGCAATATCAATACAGTCATATGAAAAAGTTTGGGCACCCCTATTAATGTTAACCTTTTTTCTTTATAACAATTTGGGTTTTTGCAACATCTATTTCAGTTTCATATATCTAATAACTGATGGACTGAGTAATATTTCTGGATTGAAATGAGGTTTATTGTACTAACAGAAAATGTGCAATCCGCATTTAAACAAAATTTGACCGGTGCCAAAGTATAGGCACCCTTATCAAATTCTTGATTTGAACACTCCTAACTACTTTTTACTGACTTACTAAAGCACGAAATTGGTTTTGTAACCTCATTGAGCTTTAAACTTCATAGGCAGGTGTATCCAATCATGAGAAAAGGTATTTAAGGTGGCCACTTCCAAGTTGTTCTCCTATTTGAATCTCCTATGAAGAGTGGCATCATGGGCTCCTCAAAACAACTCTCAAATGATCTGAAAACAAAGATTATTCAACAACATAGTTGTTCAGGGGAAGGATACAAAAAATTGTCTCAGAGATTTAAACTGTCAGTTTCCACTGTGAGGAACATAGTAAGGAAATGGAAGAACACAGGTACAGTGTTACGGGGGAACCGGCAGATTAGGACCAGATGGTAATGGAGCTGCTGGCACCCTGTGGGTTAGGCGGAGACTATAGAGCTGGATGGCTCTGAGATAACTCAAGGAACCGGTCCCGTGTGTAGGGACACGTCAGACCGGACGACAACCCAGTTAGCGTTTCGGTGGAGCGGACGCTACTCCGACCACGTGTGTAACAACACGTCAGGCCGGATGGAAACCAGTTAGCTTTGACCGAGAAGACCCCTGCGACAGCGCCCTGTCGGCCACGTGTGTAAGACACGTCAGGCCGAGTTGTCCTCTGATTAGAGTTTCTGGCCACCACTCGACTGGCCACGTGTGTAAAGGACACGTCAGACCAGGTAGTCACACCAGTAGCATTTGACTGGGAAGCCGAGGATGATAATAGGGTTCACACACCCAATCCAGGAACACCCTGTTAACTTCACAGGGGTTCTGGGGTGCGCTGTCCGTGCGCGTAGAGGGCACAACCGGACAGGTGGCGCAGCAGGTACACTGTCCGTGTGCGTAGAGGGCACTCTCGGACAGGTGACGCAACAGGTATTCTGTCCGAGTGCGTAGGAGGCACAACTGAACAGGTGACGCAGCAGCCGCAGCCCAGTTAACGCCACTGGACTGCTCTAGCACAACAGGAACGGTAGCAAGGAAGCACGGCGCCTGACCCTCGTGTGCTGAGCCACGAATCTTGGCGTTACAGGCACTGTTCGCCTAGCCCTACCTACCGCTTCCAACAAGGCTTATGCCACCAAGAACTCTAAATGAAGACTGCGCACCTCCATGTTGTGTTCAGCCCCTTTTATAACCTGGGTCCGCCCCAAACCCAGGGTGGAACCACCAAGGTCCAATAGCAGAGTGCCATGTCATCAGTGACGTCACATGCGACCTATCCGGAATCGCCACATCATTGATGACCTCATGGCAGCCATGCCCCAAACACTTCACCAGTCATCGTCTGACGACCAATGGTGAGGTGCCAGATCATAGGGGCGGGCCTCTGCGAACCAGTCCGGAGTTGCCACGTCATCAGGACACCTGACACCCTCTGCCCTATCAGAGCCTGCCACCTCACGGACATGCTCATTGAGGTCCTTACCGGACCTAGCCTCTGATGCACTAAGTTCCTGAGCATGCTCAGTAGCCTGAGCAACAGGCTTAGAAAGAAGACTATCAGTTTGAGCATGCTCAGTAGGCACATCCCAGAACTTAGACACAGCACGAAGTCCAAGTACCTGTGCAAAGAGGCTGTTAGGGTTAATTGTGGGAGCATGCTCAGTAGCCTGAACTGAGGACTTAGTCTCAGACATAACACAAACAGGCTGAGCATGCTCACTAGGCAAAACACCGGGCTTAGACTCTGGCTGGGGTAAATCGGCGCACGCATGCGCACTAGCCGCCTCTCCACACTTAGACGTGGTGGAAGGAACAGCCAACTGGACGACCCGAGGCACGGCCAAGAACGGCAGCCGGCGCCTGGGCGCAACAGGACCTGCAGCAGACTGCTTGCGGCTATGGCGGCGCCGGTTCGTAACATACAGTTCTTGTTAAGCACAGAAGTGGCAGGCCAAGAAAAATATCAGAAAGGCAGTGAAGAAGAATGGTGAGAACAGTCAAGGACAATCCACAGACCACCTCCAAAGACCTGCAGCATCAACTTGCTGAAGATGGTGTCAATTTGCATCAGTCAACAATACAGCGCACGTTGCACAAGGAGAAGCTGTATGGGAGAGTGATGGGAAAGAAGCCGTTTCTGCAAGCACGCCATAAACAGAGTCACCTGAGGTATGCAAAAGCACATTTGGACAAGCCAGTTACATTTTGGAAGAAGGTTCTGTGGACTGATGAAACAAAGATTGAGTTGTTTGGTCATACAAAAAGGCGTTATGCATGGAGGCAAAAAAACACGGCATTCCAAGAAAAGCACTTGCTACTCACAGTAAAATTTGGTGGAGGTTCCATCATGCTTTGGGGCTGTGTGGCCAATGCCGGCACTGGGAATCTTGTTAAAGTTGAGTGTCGCATGGATTCAACTCAGTATAAGCAGATTCTTGACAATAATGTGCAAGAATCAGTGGCGAAGTTGAAGTTACGCAGGGGATGGATATTTCAGCAAGACAATGATCCAAAACACCTCTCCAAATCTACTCAGGCAATCATGCAGAGGAACAATTACAATGTTCTGGAATGGCCATCCCAGTCCCCAGACCTGAATATCATTGAAAATCTGTGGGATGATTTGAAGCGTGCTGTCCATGCTCGGCGACCATCAAACTTAACTGAACTGGAATTGTTTTGTAAACAGGAATGGTCAAATATACCTTCATGAATATACCTATGAAAAAGTTTGGGCACCCCTATTAATGTTAACCTTTTTTCTTTAAAATAATTTGGGTTTTTGCAACATCTATTTCAGTTTCATATATCTAATAACTGATGGACTGAGTAATATTTCTGGATTGAAGTGAGGTTTATTGTACTAACAGAAAATGTGCAATCCGCATTTAAACAAAATTTCACCGGTGCAAAAGTATGGGCACCTCAATATAAAAGTGACATTAATATTTTGTAGATCCTCCTTTTGCAAAAATAACAGCCTCTAGTCGCTTCCTGTAGCTTTTAATGAGTTCCTGGATCCTGAATGAAGGTATATTTGACCATTCCTGTTTACAAAACAATTCCAGTTTAGTTAAGTTTGATGGTCGCCGAGCATGGACAGCACGCTTCAAATCATCCCATAGATTTTCAATCATATTCAGGTCTGGGGACTGGGATGGCCATTCAAGAACATTGTAATTGTTCCTTTCCATGAATGCCTGAGTAGATTTGGAGCGGTGTTTTGGATCACTGTCTTGCTGAAATATCCATCCCCTGCGTAACTTCAACTTCGTCACTGATTCTTGCACATTATTGTTAAGAATCTGCTGATACTGAGTTGAATCCATGCGACCCTCAACTTTAACAAGATTCCCAGTGCCGGCATTGGTCACACAGCCCCAAAGCATGATGGAACCTCCACCAAATTTTACTGTGGGTAGCAAGTGCTTTTCTTGGAATGCCGTGTTTTTTTGCCTCCATACATAACACCTTTTTGTATGACCAAACAACTCAATCTTTGTTTCATCAGTCCACAGGACCTTCTTTCAAAATGTAACTGGCTTGTTAAAATGTGCTTTTGCATACCTCAGGCGACTCTGTTTGTGGCGTGCTTGCAGAAACGGCTTCTTTCGCATCACTCTCCCATACAGCTTCTCCTTGTGCTGTATTGTTGACCGATGCACATTGGCACCATCTGCAGCAAGATAAAGCTGCAGGTCTTTGGAGGTGGTTTGTGGATTGACCTTGATTGTTCTCACCATTCTTCTTCTCTGCCTTTCTGATATTTTTCTTGGCCTGCCACTTCTGGGCTTAACAAGAACTGTACCTGTGTTCTTCCATTTCCTTAATATGTTCCTCACAGTGGAAACTGACAGTTTAAATCTCTGAGACAACTTTTTGTATCCTTCCCCTGAACAACTATGTTGAATAATCTTTGTTTTCAGATCATTTGAGAGTTGTTTTGAGGAGCCCATGATGCCACTCTTCATAGGAGATTCAAATAGGAGAACAACTTGCAAGTGGCCACCTTAAATACATTTTCTCATGATTGGATACACCTGCCTATGAAGTTCAAAGCTCAATGAGGTTACAAAACCAATTTAGTGCTTTAGTAAGTCAATAAAAAGTAGTTAGGAGTGTTCAAATCAAGAATTTGATAAGGGTGTCCATACCTTTGCAATGGTCAAATTTTGTTTAAATGCGGATTGTACATTTTCTGTACAATAAACCTCATTTCAATCCAGAAATATTACTCAGTCCATCAGTTATTAGATATATGAAACTGAAATAGCTGTTGCAAAAACCCAAATTGTTATAAAGAAAAAAGATTAACATTAATAGGGGTGCCCAAACTCTTTCATATGACTGTATACACATGCAAACACAAAACCAATCGATGGCCAATAATTATATTTTACAACATTCTGGATGTTTCTGCATTAAGTGCGTTTGTTTTATAGAGCGAAATCGACACCAATTGGACCAGAAATAAGCTGCACAAAAGAAATTTTGTTCTCGAAGATTAGGAAAATCCCTAGTTAGGCCGTTTATGGAAGCCAGAAAAGTAAACCCCAGAAGTGAAGGAGCAGCAGTCATTGTGAATAGTGTCCAGTAGCATGATCAAGAAAGAGACTCCATGGCCTCCACCAGCACAGCTACGATACCCACAACCTTCACCAGCACAGCTACAATACCCAGGGCCTCCACCAGTACAGCTACGATACCTACGGCCTCCACCAGCACAGCTACGATACCTACGGCCTCCAGCAGCTCAGCTACCAGCCAAAAAAGGAAGAGATGTAGTTTCTGTCCATCTTCTTGTGACAATAAAACAAATCTGAGATGTGCTGGGTGTGCAAAATATCTATGTAAAGGACATGTGTTTTATTATTGTGTTCAATGTAAAAATGCATCAACCTGTTCAACGTTTTTAGAAAGAAAAAAGAAAAACTGAAGTTTTTATTATTTATCATTTGCTGTTTTATAAAATATGTTATCACAAAGTTAGATTTAGTTAGATTTCATGTTATAGTTATAGAAATCTAAAGCATGATTGTTATTTGTGTGCAGAATGCTATAAAGCGAACATAATTGCAAACAGCCAGTGTAACCTTATTCTGGAAAAAAAAACAAAAAAACTAAGTTTTAATTTAATTTTTCATTTGTCTCTGATCAACCACGTTCACATACAGTTTAATAATTAAATAGGTATTAAAATATAACACAGAAGCTAAAAATCAAAATTTTAATAGGTCGGGTCATATTGACCCGAAACAGTACAAGTGTATAGTAAATGCGAACAGAACAGCAGGGTTAAAAAAAGAACATCAAGATCCGACATAATCAATTGTATAGTGAAGTACCTCTTTGAGCGGTCTTCTTTGCCTTTCCTAGGCTACATAATCTCGGACACCAGCTTGCGGATGGATCCAGACAAGGTATCAGCTGTGCTGAATTGGCCTCAGCCAAATGGATTAACGGTGATCCAGCAGTTTCTCAGTTTCACCAATTATTACCGTCAGCTAATTCCACAATTCTAAGCCCAAATTCTCACCCTCTCAGCCCTGACTCACAAGGTGGTGAATCCTAAAAAGTGGACTCCTGAAGCAGAAAGCACATTCATGGCTTTCAAGCAGGCTTTCTCTTTTGCTTTGTCGCTGCATAAACTAGAGATTAGTAAACAGTTCCTCCTGGACGTAGATGCTTTTTCCTCCAGTGCCGGTGCGGTTCTTAAACAGACGTCAGCTGCTGGTAAGATGGAAACTCACAGTTTCTTTTCCAGGGCCTTCTTTCTTTTCGAATGCAACTACTCGATTGGCGACCGAGAATGGCTAGCAATCAAGATGGCGTTGGAGGAGTGGCGATACCTTCTGGAGGTGCACCCAGTCATCATTTTCACCAACTACAAAAACCTGGGCTATCTCAAGTTGGGCCAAATGTTGAATCAGCGGCAAGCCTGGTGGTTGTTATTCTTCATCCACTTTGATTTTGTTCTGCATTTCTGTTGGCTGAGAAGAATGTGAAGGCAAAAGCATTGTCAATGTCTTTTCTGTTGGCTGATCAAGAGGAGGAGCCTTGGCACATTATTTAGCATTCCAAGATGCTCACAGTGGCTCCAGTTGATATGGCTCGAGTTTCTCCGGGTAAGACATTCATCATGGAAGCAGATAAGTGACATATTCTTTGGTGGGGTCATTCCTCCAAACTGGCTGCCCATGCTGGACATAAGTCTTTTTAGCTGATCTCTCGGCATGACTGGTGGCCAACACTACTGCAAGATGTTGTGAAGTTTGTTTCGGCCTGTCCCTCTTGTGCCCGCAACAAGACCCCCAAGAAGCTCTCTGGTGGATTTCTTCTGCCTCTGCCTGTGCCAGCTGCTCTTTAGCAGCATATAGCAATAGACTTTATCACCGACTTCTCAAAGTCCTCCAGCTACACCATCATCTGGATAGCAGTGCACAGATTCTTCAAAATAGCCCATTTTATTCACCCAGCTGTCTTGTTTGCTCTCAGCACCTGTGCTCGCTGAGCATTTTGTCCAGCGCATCATTTGGCTGCACGGTCGTGTCTGATAGTTCACGTCCCAGTTCTGGAAGGTCCACTAGATGTCACCTTGGACTTTTGATCGCCCTACCATTCCCAGTCCAACTGTCAAGTAGAATGGGTCAACCAGATTCTGGTGAATTTCCTGTGGCACTTTGTGAATGAGCTTTCATATAACAATCATGTGAGCAAATCCTCTTTTCACATTGTGTACAGACAGCAGCCCAAAATCCTGTACCTTGTAACGATCAGTTCTAGCAAACCAGCGACTGATGTTCTCGTCAAGACATTCTCTGAGATTTAGGTGAAAACCAAATCCTCCCTGGAGCTGCCCTGCTCCTATCTCTTGGCAGGGACACCAGCATTCTCACCTTCATGGCTGCTCTTCTTCATCCCAGTCCCTGTCGCTGTCTCCCGCTGCCTGCACATGGAGCACAGATTTACTGGGAGCGTCCTGAGGGTGCACACATTTTTTCTTAAAAAGCCAGTACCTCTCAGCCTATTGCTGAGAGGCACGAGGTATTTAGGGCACCTTTTCCTTAAGGGAGGTGCCTGGGCAATGTGGTCTATCCATTGCTATTTCTCCAGTCCCTTTGTGCTGCCGCTGCTCTATCTTTGCTGTGTACTGTATATGTGATTCATATCTGTGTTCTAATGCATGATAAGTCTGCTGTTGTTGCTATTATCCATACCAACTGCTGCTGCTGCCACAAACCATCCAGACCATTCCCACTTTCAATATCTGCCCCCGCTGTTGCAATTATCTACACCGGCCACTCCTACGATACTGTCTGCTGCTGCTTCAACCATCCAGTCCGACTGCTACAGCTACATCCATCCCTCTTGGCTGAACCTATGATACCAGATGCTGCTGCTCTTGTTAGGAGAGGCTATTGTGTCCATACCTGTGGTGACAGCTGCCAAGGTACTGTGATCCCCTAAGGCTGCTTTTGTTGGCTACCTGCCAGTGTGATAGCCTATCTCCACCACCTGTGGCTTTAGAAATGACATGCCAGGAATTCAGGTATGCTCCTCCAAGTCAATGATCGGTGCCTTGCAAGTATTACAGTGAATAAATTCACTGGTGATTATTGTATTACCTATACACTATACAGTATATACAGTACAGAGCTCTTATGTAGTATGTCACTTGTAATGATAATATTGTTATTAGTATTGTGTTTTTTTAAGTGATCATTATTGTATTATTCAGTCACTATGTGGTTGTAATATCTGATCTGGTGATGATGTGGTGGTATTTATACTTTGTATATGGTGCTATTTGGTCACTCTGTTGGTAATATGTGGTCTTGTCATGGTATGGCGCTATTTCTCCCTTGTATATGGTATTATGCAGTATGTGGTGGTAATATGTGGTCTGAACATAGTGTGGTGGTATTTCTCCCTTATATCTGGTAGTCAGTCACTATGTGGTGGTAATAAGTTCTTTGGTCATGGTGTGGTGGTATTTCTCCCTTGTAGGTGATATTATTCTGTCACCTTCTTGTGGTAATATCTGGTCTTGTCATGGTGTAGCAGTATTTCACCCTTTTATGTGGTACTATTCAGTCCCTATGTGGTGATATGTTGTCTGGCCACGGTGTGATATGGTACTTGTCCCTTGTAAGTGGTATTATTTGGTCACTATCTGGTGGTAATATTTGGTCTGGTCTTGGTGTGGCATTATTTGTCCCTTGTGTGTGATATTATTCAGTCACTATGTAGTGGTAATATGGAGTCTGGTCATTGTGTGACATTTTTGTCCCTTGTATGTGGTATTAGTCTGTCACTGTGTGGTGGTAATATGTGCTCTGGTCATGGGTGTGGTGGTATTTTTCATATATTTGGCCTGTGGCTGCTGATGCCAGAAATTAGGTGAAGCAGACAGTTGAGGTGACAGGTGGACAGGAGATCGACCTATCCAATTCGAGCAGAGTTCTTTTAGTACTAGTTTAAAAACTTGTAGAAAACCCTTTAATACTATTCACCATATTAAGAAATGATTGATAGTGATTGGAACAACGTGGACCTGACAGGAAACAATCAAACTATAAATGAAGGAATAGGTGGGGTAAGAAGGGTAAAGTTTTAGTTGCCATTACTTGTTTTTTTGTGGTTGAGGAAAGTGCATGAAAATGATTGTAGCTAACAAAAGGGGTGTGACTTTAAAAACGGTATCGTTTTTAAATGGGCTTGGTTTCTGAACTTAAACAGGGAATATGTTGTTAAAAGTTTTATTGCCAACACTGATTGAGGCTCACTGGGGAGTAATTAACTTGTTGGAAGCAGAAGATAGGTAAAGTGTGTAGCTCAGAATCGCAAAAGATAGTGTCAGAGCTTAACCCTTTTTACGACCTTTGATGTACCAATACGGCCAAGGTCGTGTATGTTTCTTTAATAGGGGCTCACACGGTGAGCTTGCATCTTTCCCCATATATCGCATGATATGATTAGCCAACATGCCGTTAACAGGTGAGAATAAATCAGAAATTCACCCGTGCCTGTTACCTAGTTTAATCCCGCTGTCAATCTCTGACAATGGGATTTAATGTGCTCTGGCAGAGAGAGGTCCATTCCTAGCCGCCATGTGTTGTCACGTTGTCACGATAGTCGGGGGTCAGCTGATAACCCCTGCCAGTGTCATGTTGTACATCCTGGTAATGCTTTTTGAGCACTGGCATTCACAGGAACACAGCATTTCTACTGTTCAGAGCAGTGCTGAAGCATCGTTCTGAACAGCAGAAGTGATCTGACAGTATCAGCTTCAAGGGTGTAACGAGAAAAAAAATCAAAATGCCAGAACTACGTTTTTTTTTGTCACCGCAACATTACAATAAAATGCAAAAAGAGGCAATCAAAACATCGCATCTAACCAAAAATGTTACAATTAAAAATGTCAGCCCAGGAGGACTGGAGATGACTGAAAACTCAGTGTAGAAGTTTGGATTTCTGGTACTGTACATATGCTAATCACTTGATAGATCATCGGGGTGCTCGGATGTAGTGAATTTTCGGATGTACTGTGTCCAAAAGAAAACAAACGCCCTCCTCCGGAAATGCTCTGTTTATGGCGGGCTGTATGTGGGTGGAGAGCCAAATTGCCCAATCATTGATTTCCAATGGTGTTCGGGCGCCGGGATCTAGCTCAGGTCAAGTCAGCGTCCCAAACTAAACTTTATCAAAAGTACTGCTGACCCCGACTATCCTAAACTTCCACAGGTCCACTCATGTCTACTCAGGACATAATAAGCCATCACACAGTCCCCAAAAATAAGAACACTACGGGAGTCAGAAAATGGTGACTAAAGCGCAATTCGTTTTTTTTTTTTTTACA